>NC_050579.1:18052963-18652963 GCF_011100635.1 Trichosurus vulpecula
GAGAGAGAGGAGAGAGGGAGAGAGAGAGAGAGAGAGAGAGAGAGAGAGAGAGAGAGAGAGAGAGAGAGAGAGAGGAGAGAGTGAGAGAGAGAGAGAGACAGGAGAGAGAGAGGGAAAGAGGGGGGGGAGAGAGAGAGGGGGAGAGAGAGGGAGAGAGAGAGAGAGAGAGACAGCGGAGAGAGAGAGAGAGACAGGAGAGAGAGAGGGAAAGAGGGGGGGGAGAGAGAGCGAGGGGGAGAGAGAGAGAGAGGGAAAGAGGGGGGGGGAGGGAGGTTTTCATCTAGGAAATTAAAGGGCTGGAATTTGAAGTCATGCTAAGAAAGGTGGCTCAAATGTCTATGATCTTTGACCCAGAGATCCTATTCCTAGGAATATATTCTACAGAGGCTGGAGATAGAAAAGCCCCATCCATGCTGTAATATTTATAGCAATACTTTTTTTTTTTTTTTTAGCAATAAAGAACTAGGAACAGAATGGATGCCCATTGACTGGGGGGCAATGATTCACCAAGTTGCGATACATGGAATATTACTGCATCATAAATGATGAATATGCTCAATCTAGAAAAGTTTGGAAAGACCTATGTGAACTGATGCTAAGTGAAGTCAGCAAAACCAAGATAAGATATATAAACACTGACAATGCAAATAGAAAGAGTCACAAAACAATTAAAAGTAAATGTTGCAAGATTACAAAAAGTAAGCCTGGCCCCAAATAAGAGGTATGAGAAAATGTCCCCATCCCACTCTTTCATAGCAACAGGACACCCATGGGTGCAAGACACTGCATACATTTTCAGCCTTTTTCAATATATGGATTGGTTTTGCTGATTTTTTTCTTTTTCTTTCTTTACAAAATATTTTTTGTTACATAGGTTGGTTCTCTGGGATGGGATGGGAAGAAATATTAGGAGAAATTCTGGTGATAGAAAAAAACAAGAGATCATAACAATTTAATTTTTAAATAAGACACCGAACCCCCTATTTCTTCTAGTTTTAGCCCCCTGGAGTCCAGTGGAAAAAGGCTAATCACTCTTTCCCAGGACAGTCCTTCAACTCTCTCAAGCAGCTGCCGTGTCCCTTTGAAGTTTCTCTTTCCCAAAGTTGGAATGAAGGATCAGCAGGACAGTAAAAGCTGAGGACAAGGGAGAGAGAAGTCTGGGTACAGGACAGCAGCACTTTGGAAATTCTGGCTACCATGTCGAGACTTTAGGGGGAGAGAGGTGAGGTAAGAGAGGGGATAATGGCCTGGAAGGACTGAAGGTCATGACAAAGGTGAAAATCAAACTCAAAGGAATGATATGGTTGGAGGGTGAAGGAGGACAGGCAATTGAGCTTGGAGAAGGGAGTTTAAGGGCAAACAACCAGTAAAGAGAGGAAAGTGAGTGGAGACACAGGTCATGAGAGTTGAGAAGGGTGTGGTGTTTGTCGTGTGACTATTTCCATAAGGGCTATCTCTAGATCCCTGGAGAAAGTAGCCTTGTCCCAACGCTTTCTCAGGGTGACCGGGTCAGCATTTACACATATATTCAATGTGATAAAAATCTTTTGTATTCTAGGAAATACAGCTCCTTCACTGACAATAAGTTAACTCATTCCCTTTTGGCATACTGCGATTCCAAAATGTGATGTGGTACTGATGTCTGTGGTGATGACGAAAATAGCATGACCTCGAAGTGATGAAGCCCTCTTAAATCCTCCCTAACTTAGAACAGGTTCCAAACCACCAAGCAGAACAACAGGGCTGAAACTACCCTTCTTCCTACCCTTCCATGACTAAGAAAAAGCTCCTCTAGAAAAAGGGAGGAAGACAGAAAAGCTCTTGGATTAGTAATTTTCTTTCTTCCTTTTTTTCCTTACTAAAAAGTTAATTAGTAATTGGTATTTAGTAATACCAAAAATACTAGTAATTTTCTTTCTTTCTTTCTTAAACCAGACCTGACTCAGAAGGCCCGTTTGGGACTAACTGGGAGTCGACATTTCTACCTTGAACTATGACTATAACAAGGAGCAAAATGTTGAAATTTTCTTTTTTGGAAATGAACCTAAAGGTCATTTAATCCAAAATGTATTATTTAACACATCAAATGTTAAATATTAAAAAGGAAGTTAAAAGGGACACCTACCAGGCAAAAGAACGACAAGCCAGAGCTGCTATCCCCTATCCACACTCCTCCATATCCCAATGAACCCATGAACCAACTTCCCACCCTGCCGGGCAGGCCAACAAGGATCTGCACCCGGAGAGATGGGAGTATCTGAACGAAAGGGCACCATGATAACTAGCCCCTGGGGGCTTCTCAGTAGCATCAATGACTCACAGTGGGCACTTGGCAGATTCTTACTACTGAAGGCAGCACAGCACAAACCCTTGCAACAACCCTATAGAAAAAGGGGCTCGTCTTTACCTGCTTCCTGAAGTTTCCTTCCTTCTGAGCCGTCAAGCTATCCAACCAATCTGCCTTCACAGCATCGAAGTAGCTCTGGACCCTGGATTTCAGGGACTCATACTGCCAAATAGCAGCTGACCCAAATGCAAACCCTGTAAACTGCAAAATACGGATCGTGTTATAAAATTATGCAAGTAAAACGGGAAAATGTTTGTAAGGGGACACCCCTCCCCATTGTTTCATGTTCATCGATCTCATACTACTAACTGGGAAAGAATCTATCGGTGCTGAATACATGGTAGGTCCTTAAAAACTACTCACTGAATAGTAAATTATTTCAATTATTTCCTCCCTCCTAGGTTCAGGTTGTATACATTAAGCCTGTTAAAGCAGGTATTTTTTTTTAAATGGCCCCACAGCAGTTAAAATCACATTTTACAAGTGGGTCCTAGCATAGCACAGTGGATAGACAAAGAGGCCTGAATCAGAAGACCTAGGTTTAAGGCCCTCCTTTGATCATTCGGCCAGTGTGACCCTGGGCATGGCACCTCTCAGAGCCGAGGCAGCTTTCTAAGACGAGAAGTTATGGGGGAGGCAGCTTCCACACATCAATGAAAGCACAACTGTGGTTCCCCATCCCATCCCCCCCAAAACAGAGGAAGATGAGCAGAATGTTCTCTTGAGAGTTCAAAGTCGCAGGCCAGGCAGGAGGCCCCAGAAGCTCCTGGTGGGACTCCTTCCCCTGGAGTTGAGCCACACTCACGGCTGCCACCCCAGCTCTGGGCCCCCGGAGGCCTCAGCCACCAGGCTTCAGACTATGCCTTGGCCTGACCTCACCCCAAAGCCCATCAAGCAGGACAAGTGTGACCACTCACTCCAAAGTGTAGGAATTCTTACCCCAACAGTAAAAACCAAAGGCTTCACAAGGTTCCTTAGAGGGTAGGGGGATGTATAAAAGAGAGTCTCTTCCACTGGAGGTGTCAAAGCACTTCTCCGATAGCCTTCGTTAACTAGCCCTCCATCTGGGCGTCGAGGCTCAATCTTTCTCGGGGCTTTTCTGAATCCATTTTTTGACTGAATGAAGAAGTTAAACCTGGGGAGAAAGAAGACAGGATAGGAGCAGGGCTGTTTCTTACTCGCATGATGCCCTTCAATGAACCTTGGCTCATGGGTCCCAGGGGGCCGCCAGACAGGCCAGAGGACAGCAGAGGGCTTAAATCCAAAACAGGCCCCAAGTAATTCAGGAAAATGACAATTTAAGAAACTAAGAACACCTCTATGAAAGCTGGTGCTTTCAGGCACTTTGAGAGATCACAGGATTGTGGATCTAGGGTTGGAAGGAACCTAAGAGGCCATCTCATTTCACAGATGAAGAAACTGAGGCCCAAGGAAACTGACTTGTCCAAAGTGACACAACTTGTGTCAGAGGTAGGATTTGAACCCAGGTCCGCTGACTCCAGATGACTAGCATTCATTCTGAGAAAGAAATAAAAACAGGAAGGAGTTATAAGGGGTGGGGTGGGGGCGGGGCAGGGGGGAAGAAGGAAAGCTTTCCCAATTCGGAGCTGAAACATTTTAATGGAGGGCCAATTTCCAGAACATCAAACACATTCAACTCGAAATACTGTCCTGTGACATTTAAAAAGGTTTGAGAGACATAGTTTCTGGGTAATTATTGTATTAATAAGGCCAGCACATTAGCAATAAAATGACGGCCATTGGCCATCTCTCTCTTAGGCCAAAGACAATCACGGCAGCGGGCTCGTGGTTTATATAGCCTTCCAAACAGCAATCAAATCTAGCTGGTTATTAATAATCATTTCTCACAATCCCCAAACACATTTCTAAGTCAATTATAAATAACGCTTAAATTCTCTAGCCTCTGCTCTCTGTGATCACAGAAAAGGCAGCTTGCTTTACAGAAGAGCACTGGGTTCAAGATACTACACACAGAGCTACGTATATTTTGTCCAACGGTAAGGGACAGGTTCTGTCTCTACAGACCCAGCTGGATGAGAGAACCTTCCCATCTCTATCCTCTGTCCAATTCCTGTCTGTTATTTCTGTCCATGTCACATCCCCGGGCTAGACTGTAAGTCACATGAGGGCAGTCACTTACACTTTGTAGCTCACCCAGCCCTAGCCCGGCGTTGTGGGCACAGCAGGTGCTGAGTAAGAAGTGTCTCAGGAATCGTTCCAATGCAGAATCTGTAAGAAATCCTAAGGAATTCTGTGAGCTTCCAACATAGAGAAGGAGAAAAGGCTTAGCCAGTATCAAAGATCCTTTGTGTCTGCTGCATGAGCTTTCAGTCCCATAAGAGCACAGATTACGTTGTAAGATGGGCGTTTCCTGCAAAGCTTTGTCCAAAAGTGAACTGGACAAGCTACACAGAAACCCTGAAGGAGGAAAAGGGAAAGGGACCTGGCCCAAGGCAGCATTAAACTGGTGTAAGTGATCATCTGGGCCCAAACCTGATCTGAAGAAGCTGGCTGTCCTGGCCAAGGATCTGGGTTTCTGCTTTTTGGTGCAAGTGAAGGTGCTTGGTGGGGAAAGGCTGGGATATGGAGAAGAGAGGAACAATGTACATTGAACAAGTACAAGAACCAAAGGTTAGTTTTTTGAAGTAAGCTTTACGGAAATAATAGATGGTGAGTTAATACCCCTTTCACTGAGTTCAGTGTGGCCAGTTTATTTCTAAATTCAATTTTACGATGCAAAGCTTTATAAAAGTTTTTCCACTGCTTTTTAAATCCTAAATTAAGATGGCTTTTGCCCAACAGGCAGCTCTTATCTGCCCATTTGCAAATGAGCCTCACGTGTGCCATGCAGAACCCTAGTTTCTTCAAGACACAGATCAAGCACACCTAATACTGGAAGCATCTCCTGCCAGCTGTCAGGGCCCCCTGACAAATGACCTTGTACTTCTTTTGCATGCACCCATATAAGCATCTCTATCCCTTCCCCAGGTAAACTCCCTGATCCCAGGCATTATTTCATTTTTACCTCTGTACCCCAAAGTCACACACAGTGGGCCTCAATAAATACCCGAAGGCTGACTGACAGGATTTCACAAAAGGGCTGTCAGTAATCTGACAAAGCTACACTTAATACTTAACTTAGCAAGGGCAGGGGCAAAAGCAGCCCCAGCACGGTGTTTTCAAGTCAATTTGTACGTAGGACTCATATTTAGGTCTGGAAGAGAACTCTGAAATCATCTCTCTTGTCAGGTTATACAGGAAACTCAGGCCCATAAAGATGAAGTGATGTGTCTGTGGTCACCAAGCTCTCCACAAGGGGCAGGGTTCAAATCTGGGGCCCCGGGACTCCTTCCTAGGCACTTCCCTTTCCTCCACGCTCCCTCTCATCATGTGACTAATAGCCCAATTGCTGGCAAATGCAATAAACAGCTTTCACTCTCCTCTGGCTTGGAAAGGGCCTCTAGCCCTCCTATGGTCACCCCCAAATCTAGGCACCTTTGTTCATTCACTCTTCACCTTCTCGGATCCTGCTGCACCTCTGAAACTACTGACAAATCCCTCCTACTCTGCAACATCAGCTCTCCCGATTCTGCTCCCACCTCTCCAACAGCTGCTTCTCTGTCCCCTTGTCTTTCTTCCTATCCCTAGCATTTTGGGATCCTGCCACTTAGGCTGGATTCCTTTTCCTAGGAATTTAGCTGCACTCTATGTGAGGCTCATTTCCTCTTAAGGCCAGCTTTGATGGTTATCTGGCCCATGGACACCAAAGCCACCCTGGGGAGTCAGGAGCTCTTCCCTTGGGCTTCCAGACCCGAGCAGGCAACACAGAGGCAGAGAAGCTGTGCCCGCCTGAACCAATGCTGCTTCCCTGCCAGGCCTAAGCAAACTTTCTTTTGTTGACTACTGGATGGTCCACAGGTACCTCATTTGTTCTAAGCCCAGAGATGAAGCATCAGACTGGCTCTAGAGTCAGAGGACCCAGGTTCAAATCCGGATACTCCTCTGTAAAGCCAAGGGTTGAGCCAAGTGGCCTCCCAGGTCCCTCCAGCTCCACATTGATGGTGCTGTGACAAGCGGCTGTCCAGTGAAGTGAGCTCACTGTCCCCTGGGGCAGCCACTCCACTTTGTTGAGAATTTTGTTCTTACATCAAACCTAAATTTGCCTCTTTGTCACACCCCTTCCCCTCACCCTGCATTCCTTGTTCTACGCACTGGGGCTGAGAAGAACAAGTCCAACCCTTCAGAGCCTTGAGCACACTCATCATTTCTCCCTCATCGATGTTCTCTTCTCCAGGCTGACCATCCTCAGGCAGCTTGGTCTCCGGCTCTCTCATACTTCATGGTCCCCTTCCTCTACATGCTCTCACACTTACTAATGTCCCTTCTGAACTGTGGCCCCCAAGACTGTACTTGAGATGGGATCTCACCAGGGCTGAGGCCGGTGGGACCAGCACCTCCCCAGGCCTCACCATTGCTTCTCTATCTCCTAAGACCCCGATAACTTTTGGGGGCTGTCAATTATACTGCTACCTATATTCAGACCACAGTCCAGTAAAACCCCAAGATCTATTTCAGACAAACTTTCTAATCAGGTTTTATCCATCTTGGATTTGTCCATTTTTGGAACCAAAGGGTAAGACTTTACATCCATTCTATTAAATTCCAACTTACTGGATTAGAACCAACGTTCCAGCCTATTGAGATTTTTTGGAATCCTGTGGTGTTAGCTTCCTTTCCAGCTCCGGGTCATCTCAAATCTGATAGGTACAGCACCATGCCTTTTTATTCACATCAGCGATAAACATCTCAGTAACTCAAGGACAGGCAAGGACGCCTTGGGCACACTGCCTCCTTCTGGAAATGATGATGAACCCTTAATTACAACTCAAGGTAGGGCCATCCAACCTTCTAACCAACCTAACTGTTCTGTAGTCTGGCCCAGGTTTTTCCATCTTTTTCAGAAGAAAAGCATAAGGCACTCTGAGGCTATACCTCAAACTCATCAGACTGGGACAAAGAACAAAAGACCAAAGTGGTAGACAATGGAGAAGCTGTGGGAAGACGGAAACACTGGTGCCTTTGGTGGAGCTTGAGTTGGTCCAACCACTCTAGAAAACAACTCGTCGAGATGCTAGAAAAGTTCCTAACCTATACGTACCTCCTGACCTGGTAATATCCCTGCCGGGCACATAACCCAAGATGGCCGAAAAATTTTTCACCAAATACACACAAAAATATTTATAGAAACACTCTTTGTTGTAGCAAAGAACTAGAAGAAAAATGAGTGTCCATCAGCTGGGGAATAGTTGAACAAACTGGGATTCATGATGATAATTAAATGTTATCATGTACCTGAATATGAAGAACTGCAGGAAACTTTGGAAGACTTGTATGAACCGATGTCGACTAAAGTAAGCAGATCCTGGTGAAAAATTGACATAATGACTATACTAATATAAAGGAAAACAATTGGAAATACTTTAGGTCTCTGATCAATGCAGTGTCCAACCCTAACATCACTGGACTGATGGTGAAACATGCCTCTCACCTCCTGGCAGAGAGGGAGAGTACCGGTGTCAGTCAACAACCACTAAGAGTTTTCTCTGCGTCACACACTGTGTGAAGCACTGGGTTCTCAAAGAAAAGCAAAGATACTGTTCTTGTCCTTAAGAAGTATATATTCTGATAGGAAAGACAACATTAGGTATATAAAGGACAGATACAGAGGAGAAGAATACCTACAAGATGCAGTATTACCAGTGAGGGAGGCCGGGAAAGGCCTCTTGCAGAAGGTGGTCTTTGAGTTAAGCCTTGCAGGAAGCCAGGGAAACTAAGAGATGAATGTGAGGGGCCAAGCATGCCAAGAATGAGGGACAGCCAACATGAAGGTATTGGGATCTGAGATGGGCTTGAGAAACTGCAAGTAGGCCAGTATGGCAGGACTGTAGAAGGTAAGAGGGTATGAGGTGCAATAAGATGGAAAAATAGAAGAGATGAGTTACGTAGTCTGAGATGACAAAAGAATACTGGAAGTAACAGGAAGCTACAGGAATTCACTGAGTAGCTCGGCAACATGGTCAGAGTGCGCTTCAGAAAAATCACTTGGCAGTGGATCAGAATGGAGAGAAAGGAGGCCGAGAGAGCAGTTAGAAGTAACTGCAGCAGTCTGGGCAACAAGTGAGGAGGGACTCACATCCGGCCGTGGCTGTGGGACTTACACAAAGGATGCTGTCAAGGTATAAGAGGAAGACCTTGCAACAGATCGGATTTGTGGGGTGAGAGTGAGGAGCAAAGGGTGACACCCAGGTTGTGAGCCCAGGAAGGACCTCCAATCTCATATCTTCAACTGCCTTTCAGATACCCTGAACGCTTAACAGGTCCAAAAGGGAACCTGTTACCTTCCCCCCAGCTTCCCCTCCCCCATTCTACCCTCCTCCCAGTCCCTCAGGAGTCTTCCCCAACTCCTCCCTCTCTCTCATCCTATATCCAAGTTTTGGCCAAGACCTGTCAGGTTCACCTCTGCAGCGCCTCTCGACCATGCTCCCTTCCATCTCCTGACACTGCCCCCACCCTGGTCACCACACACCTGGGATTGCTGTAATAGCCTGTGGGTGTGTCTAGGCCCAAGTCTTTCCTCACTCCAGGCCATCCTCCATTCAGCCTCTAAATAAAGGGCTGGTCAAGTCACTTCCCCCCCAATCAATAAACTCCATCAGTTCCCCATAGCCTCCAGGATCAAATACACAAAACACTACGGCAATCAAAGCCCGCTTTTCCAGGGTGTTTAAACCTTAATCTCCAACATATGCCCTAAGATCCAGTGGATCCAGTGACTCCGGCCTCTTGGCTGTTGCACCAACAAAACTCAACCACGAGGCTCCGGGCATTTTCTCCACCTATCCTCCAAGCCTGGACTAATCTGCTTCCTCATCTCTGCCTACTGACCTCCCTGGCTTCCTGTAAGTCTCAACTAAAATGCCAGCTCCCACAAAGCCTCTGAATGCCAGCACCTTCCTTCTAGCCAAGGTATTGATGGGTATACTCAACTGTCCTTATTATAAGGAGGAATTCTATGGGAGTAGAGTGAGTCCCTGTGACAGTAATACATACATATATACATACAATTTTTAAGAAGATTTTATTAAAATCTTGTTTGTACATTGCCTCCATTCCCCAGTATAGTCTCCCCTTTCCTCCACTCTCCTAGAGAACAGCTCATAGTTCGATAATGCTTTAAGTAACATACCACTTTCTATTATCCTGTTTCTCAAAACTACTTTACAAGGTGAATAATGCAAGTACAATTATGATAATTTTACAAACAAGGGGAGAGACTCATCAAGGTTAAATATCTTGGCCAAGACCAAAGTTAACGAAAGGTAGATGGAGTACTTGTACCCAGACCGTAGAATCTCTTAGTTGGAAATAGACCTTGGAGATGACCTAATTTAACCTTTACCTGAATAGGAACTCCCTCCCACCCCCAGCATCCCTGAGTGACAGGAGTATTTTAAAAACAAAGCAACAACAAAACATTTTAAAAAACAGAGAATACAGGAGCCACTGCCCAGTGCTTCGGTGACATCTGGGTAAACTAGATCTACAGCACTAGTTAATTCATTCATTTCAAAAGCCTGTATCCAATACGTGCCATGTGGCAAGGCCTGCGCCAGCCCCTCAGGAAATAAAGACCAGAAAAGAAAATCCTTGCCATCATGGAGTTTACATTCATCTGGAGTACAACAACATACGCCCCGACAAGTCTTTCCTAAGGAGTGGCCGGGGGTGACTCAAACAAAACCCCAGCAAAGATGGCAGTCAGATGGCAGAGGAGAGAGGGGAGGAGAGAGAGGGAGGAGGAGAAGGAGAAGAGGGGACAGGAACAGGAGAGGGGAGAACAGGATGGAGGGAAGGGAACAGGACAGAGAGGAGAGTTGTGTCTCTCCCACTCTATCTACCTAACCCTATCACAAGAGGAAAAGAAGTTGGCCCAGCACGACCAGCTCGGGATGACACCATATGGGCTCCCTGGCTCCGTTCTCTCTGCTCTCAACCTTGGCAAGCTCCTTCACTCTCTTGTTTCTTCACTCCCCCCCTTCATGAAGGTGCTCCCCAATGTCTATTTCTCTCCAGTCCTTCTCCACTTTGCTATCCCATCGGCACCTGAAATTCAACACGTGTCAAATGAAGCTTTCCAAGTTTTCCCCTATACTTGTCCTTTCTTTGGACTTTGTTTTTTGTCTATGACAGCACCGTTAACCCAATCTGCCACGTGTGCAACCTTGGGATTATCAACTCTTCCTCTCGCTCACTTCTCATACCCCATCTGTAACTGTGTCATCTCTGACACCTGTCCTCTGCTCTCTCTATTCCCACTACCACCACCCTGTCTTCAGGGTCCCGTGTGTGTGTGGGGTGGGGCAGGGGGTATGTACACTTGCATAGGAGCAGGCAAGGGGCATAGGACTGGAACTGCTTTTCTATATCTCTTCCTACTTCCAATCTCTCCCTGCTCCAATTAAACCCCTCAGCAGAAACTGGCCAGGCCATAGCGCTAACCTGAAATCTTCCCTGGCTTTCTGCCAAGCAAAGTCCAAACTTCTCCGCTGGGCACTCGAGGGCCTCCATAACCTGGCAAGCCCCAACCTTGTGAGCATCATTCCCCCCCACTCTCTGAGGAGCACTCTGTCTCACTTAGACAACCTTGGGCCTCCCAAACAGGCACATCCCTGTCCTATCTCCCTACACCTTTGCTCGGGCCTCCATCCTCCCTATTTGGGCCCTTGGATCTCCCACCCTTTAGTTAAAGCCCAGCTGAACACCAGCTGCTTTGGAAGTTTCCCCGATTCCTCCAACACTAATGACCTTCCCCTTCAGACCTCGGCCAGCACTAAGATTTTTACCTCTCTAAAACACTTGGGCACTGAGGAGGGAGTCTGAGGACCTGCTCTCAATGCTGCTCTGATGCTTCCTGCCCAAGTGGGTCAGACAAATCATTAAATGGCTACGAAGGTCCCTGCCAGCTCTATGATTCCATGACCCTCCTTCTGTTTTACGTTCTATCCTATAGGGCTGAAAGCTGCTCTTCAGGCCAAGACCATGCCTGTCTAAACTCTGTCCTGCCCCATCCAATCCAGCGTTTACGAGGTGCATACTAAGGGATGAATCTACAAAGACAAAAGGAAAAATTGGCGACAACCCCAGTAGCAGGCACTTAACTGAGCGACTCACTGAAAGACAAGAAGGACGCCCTTGCTCAGTTTTCACCACCAACACTCTACCTTTTGCAGAATTACAAACATAAATTCAACATTGTGTAGGCTGCATTTCCCAATAGATGTGTCATCTAGCTGCTAAATAAACACGTTTAACTTTAGGTTTTCTGCAAATCCATTTCTATAAAATCTGGTAACATTTGGCTCAATTTTGTGTTTTTCCAGAAAACATTCCCACATTAGTCTTATCTTCTCAGGATCCTCCTACTGTGCACACATCATCCACGGAATGATGGAGCCAAGCTAGTTGGCCCTTCATCTGCTACACTGTAATTGTTCTCAAGGTGAAACATGGTTTTCTTTCTCAATGGAATGTATGAGGCCTGTTTCCTGTTTCTTTTCTAGTTCTTTCTCTAGTATCATGGTATGATTTTATTTTTGGCCCTGAAATGCCACAAATGCAGGGGAACTCCTGGTATGGAGACCTCTCCCTCTGATGCTGATTAGCAATTTCTGGGTGAGTTCTAGTCTTCTGTTTCCTGGGGGCACTTAGAAGCTAAGGAATGGCCCACCCCTAGAAGGCGTAAGAAGCCCGTGTGTGAGCCAGGTCTTCCTGTCTTCAAGATCAGCCCTCTCTCCACTACATCACCCTGCCTTCTTAGGTGGCACACACACTAGCTATGCTCCTGCTGTATACTGAGAGGCCAAACTGAGCGGTCTTTTTTCGGAAATGTAGCCTGGATGATGCACAGTGCCCTAAGGGGCAATGGCCTGGGAATGATGAGATCTGGGTTCTAGTCTTGCCTTTTGTACCAAGTGGCCAGTTGAGGAAGGGCTTTGATGACTTGTTTCTCTGTCTCTCAATTAAAAACCTCCTGGGTTTGTTGTGGGGATCACAGAACTGAGAGCTGGCAGGGACCACAGGGGTCACATGGAATAGATGCTGAGTGCTTTGTGAACTACAGCTAGAACAGCACAGAAATACTGTTTTAATAACATTGGCCCCTGGGAAAAACCTGGGAATCTTAATGTATCGAGGAATCTCTCAAATGCAGCCCGGCTTGCTGTCTTCTTCCCATTCATTCCCTGCTTATTTTCCACTGGCAGGGTGAGTCCAACACCTACTTGCTGATGGACCAGCTCAAAGGGCAGTCCCCCAGATGCACGCTGGACAGCCGGACACCAGACACTCTCTACCCTGTTGAGTTTTTGTATCATACTTCTATGGTTATTCTATAAGCTAAGGCCAAATGTCCACAAGGGGCTGGAATTCAGGGCAAGCACAAGGATTCGATCTGATCAGTTTGCTGCCATCTCTGACCTTCTCCACCACTCATCATCATTTAATCTTTTGTCCCTCAGTTTCTTCCTCTGCTTTGCCATCGTGTTATAACACCAAGATCAGAAAGTGTCCAAAGTCTATTGTTATATTGTATCATCAGCTTCCAATTACTGATAACCCAGCGTGCGAACTGCCCCAGACTAAGACTTTGCACGCTGACCTGGCAGCTCACTGGCCAACATGGCAAGGCAGAGGCCGGGAGTGAGGAGCCAAGAACACCTGTGTCTACCTCTGTGATTGCAGTGCAAGGCAAGTCTGGACAGAGGAGTCTCTCTCTACCTGGGCAGGAAATTTAGCCTAGAATTCTTATAGGGCAAAAAGAGTCTGCGTTTCTAAATGCCCTCATGTCCCCTTGAAGCCGACTTGTCTCAAAGACCTGGGCCTCTTACTGCTCCTTGTTCCGGCTCCTTTTCTCCACCTGGAACAATACTCCAGGCCGGGGTCGGGGTTGGAAGAGGCCCCCAGGAATCTCCTATCCCCCCAAGCTCTGGGGCCAGAGAGGAGGATGCCTCTGGGCGGGCTTCCGTTCAGCTCTGGCAGCCTTCCCCTGCTCCCCAGCAGCTTCGTTTGAGACTCCTCCCCTCTCACCTGGACCATTCCAACAGCTTCCTAACTGCTCTCTCCCTGCATGCACACAGCCACTAAAACACTTAATTTACTTTTACAAAAGAATCTTCGGGAGCCTCTAGGACACAAAGCCTAGTCCTCACTTCTCTTTCCATCTCATCTCCTAACACTCCACTCGGGAGCTATTTCTACAGCATGACATTTCATCTCCCACCTCCACGCCTTTACACCGGCTGCCCCCTCCAGGCCAGGAATCATTCTGACTCCCATGTACACTTGCTGTTTCCTCCTAAGCGCCCCTCCTAGGGCCTGGCAGAGTCCCCTGCACACAGCAGGCTCCTAATACTTGCTCAATGAATTGAATTACAAACAAAAGGGGGGGGGCAGGAGAGAACTAGGAGATAGAAGGGGGAAAGAACAAGCATTTATTAAGCGCCTATGTGCCACGTGCACAAACACCTCGTTTGAGAGAGAGAAGAAAGTAAGACGTGATGGGAACTAGGCTGGGGGAGGGTCTGGAGACGGAGGCCTGGGTGACCTTGCGCCGGTCACGAGCCTCTCCGGGCCTCAGTTTCTCCATCTGCAAAACCAGGGGCTGGGACTGGGGCAGCTCCAGGTCCAGTGCTGGGGAGGGGGTGACCCTCGCAGGGCGCGGGGGGACAAGCTAGGGGACAGGGGTCAGAGGGCGGGGGTCAAGGGTTAGGGGTCAGGACCCTCCGGACGGGGTGGGGGAGCAGGGGAGCCGGACGGACCGGGGGTATGCCCGGGCCCAGGCCGCACCCAGCCTCGGCCCCGCCCTTACCTGGGGCCCAGCAGCAGGGCGGGGGCCCGGCCGGCGCAGAGCTCTCGACTCTCGGCCCCCGGCGCGCCCCACGCCGGGCTACCGCAGCCCCAGCCGCTCCGAGCCCAGGCTCTCCACGCCATCTTCCCGACCTCCGCCCCCCATGTCCCACCCCTTCCTCCGCCGCCTTTTGCACTTCCGGGACGTGCTTCCTTCCGCCCCGCCCCCCCCATCTCGGACCTGCCACCCTCGCCCCCTGGCGGCAGCGGAGGGAACGGGTCCGGAGGGTGGGCGGGCTCTGTCTCCAGGGAGACGGGAGGGCGGGCTCCGTCTCCAGGGAAACGCTCAGTCAGGATTGAGTCAGTACGGTCCTGGGCGACGGCTGGGCAATTATACATGACCAGTAGTACCGAGGAGTGTACGCACAGCTTCAGAGGCCGCACCACCCCCCTTCCATTTCCCCAGAGAACCCTAGGGACACAGCAGCTCTGCACAGCGTGGCTGGGAGTTGAGGTCAGGAGAAGTTTCCTCTCTGCCTCAGTTTCCCCCTCTGCTGTTTCCATTTCCCGGCTCTCTATAAACAGCTCTTCTGAACCAGTTAGAGAACACCATGAGCACCATCTGCACACAGCGATCAACTCCACTCTTGTGTGGTTCAGTCCACCAAAAAAATCCTGAATTATGCCACGTGTTTTGAGCTCTTCTGCCCCTGCTGCGTCACCCCTTAAGGGCAATCCATTCTCTAGGTCAGTTTAGTTTTGGACTACATCCCTACGTCATTGGTGCCAGGCCCTGCCCCGCTTACTGCTAAGTCAGCACGTGCAGGGCTAAGGTGGGAACTGGGGTTGTCCTGATTCAGAAGCCAGCCCTCCACCCACTCCCATCACACATCTGGCGACTCTATGCAAATCACCCTCCCAGGGCTTGCTTAGCCCCACAGAAGGGGCGAGCACAGACTGTACTTGTGTTACTTTCTCAAGGAAGATGTAGAAGCTGTAAGAAGTGCGCACTAGCTCAGCCAACCCCCCTTCTAACATGCCAGAATCAGAGTTGGCTATGACAATGTAAGAGAACAGGAAGAAAACAATTGAAATCAAGCTGCACAATTATCCTGATGAAACTTGGCCTCAAAGAAGAGACAGGACACCTTGCCCTACTCCCCCTGCCCCCTTGCAGAAGTGAGAGAACAGAGGAGAGGGACCCTGAATGTAGTGTCCAACTTTGTCAATATGTTGTGTTTTTTTAATGTTAGAAAGGATGTTCTTCCCTAAAAGTACAGAAGTGGGCAGTTGAGGGAATGGTGTTCCATCAGAAGTAGAAGTCATGGTCTTATGTGGCAGATCAAACAACCAAAGACCAAGACTTTTTCCTGGAGCATCTATAACCCTCAGAAGAGCGAACCTGATCAGCAGCGCACTGAGGAAGAGCAGAGAGAGCATCTCAGGATCCAACACTTAAATGAAGAAAGAGGGGGCTGAGATAGAGGGGAGATGACTGTTCTTAAGACACGGTCAGGAGGCAGTGATGCATCTCAGAATGGAAAATGGACCTGGAGAGACACCTTGTGGACAGACAAGGATGCAAAAGATGAGAAACTGACCAGGGAGTTGATGAATGAATAAAAACGCATTAAGCATTTACTATAGCGTTAAACACTGGGGATCAAAAAAAAAAAAATTGAGACAATCCCTGCCCTTAAGTATCTTGCATTCTAATTGGTTGAGACAAGACATATAGGAGGATTCCAATGCAGGGCAGATGGAAAGGCTCACACATTCTGAGGAATCAGAAGCAGGTGAATGGAAAGGTCCAAGAGCTCTTGGGCTTCATCTGCAAGTCAGATGGCAGTGCTAGGGGTCTTGGCAGATACTAAGGCCTGGGGGAGCTCAGGATGCATCTAATCCACATAGGACTGGGCCATCCCGGTTCCAGCTGGTCATCATCTCTCTAAAACCCCGATCAGTCTTTTGTGGATATAATTACAGAGGGAGACACAGGAGTTTATTCACCTGGAATGCCCATCTAGTACTGGATTGGAGATCATGATTTGTGGATAAGTTTTGGAGGGATTTTCAGAAAGTGGGAGGAGTACCGTTTATCTTCATAATTGCTAGAGTTTTTCCTTGTATCAAGCAGACTCTTCTGCTCATTAAATGGGCCAGGCAGAGTCCGACAGGACTATGGCATTTCTCCTCTAGGACATTATGCTTCTGTTAAGGGAGCCCAAGATCACGTCATCTTTTTTGGGGGGAACTGCTATGTCACACTCTTGACCACTCTGTAGTCCTCCAAAAACCACCAGCCTCTTCCGTGTGAATAACTCTGTGACCTTGTTAGCAGCCCTCCCCTATTCCTCAGTCTTGTATTTCCTGAGTTAAAAAAAAAAGCCCAATAAAACAAAAACAACAAAACATTTCTCTCTGCTCAGTTTCATTTGCAGTGTGGCACAGAGGGCACAGAGCCAGTCTCAAAGTCACTATATTATTATATATTACTACTATTACACATTCAAATCTACAATAATCCACTACGCATGCAGGAAGGACCCGCTTACTGAGGATCACTAGGCTTGTTCAGGGTCTGTTTGGATAATTGATGAGAAGCTAGATTTAGAATTGGCCAGATTCCTCCACCTGCAGAAACGCTGGTAGCACACGGTAGTTGTTAACGGAGAGTAAGATGGCTCAGACAGCTTCAAGTTGGGAAGATCTGGGTTCGGTTTCTGACATTTACAGGTGGTGTGACCCTGGGCAAGTCACCACATTTCTCAGCACCCCGGCAACTTTCTCAGACAGGGAAGATGTTGACCTGTTCTTCCTGGAGGCTCCCTTGTTAAAATCATAGGTCTGATTTTGTTTTTTACGCCCCCATGTGTGTTGGCAACCAAAAATGGGCTCCTTAGCACTTAGTCAACAAGTGCCCTTGACTAGTTTGGCTTTTTCCCCTGAACTGAATACTGTTTGTATGTTGGACTGGAGTAAGCTTGTCGGCCCCTTCACCTTGCTTCCCTTGCTTAAGCTGATGGAAAGAACCTGTGCTTTCCTGGTCAATCCCTTCACCTTGCTTAAGCAGATTGAAAGAACCTGTGCTTTCCCCGGCGTACCTTACACCCCCCCCCCCCCAGAAGCTGGATGGTTAAAAGCAGCTCCCGTTAGAGCCAGAGGCTGCTATAGCCACAGCCACAGCCGAAGCAGGAGCTGCCAGTGGCAGAGGTGACCTACAGGAGGAAGCTGAACAAGGACTTCAGGCCAGTGGGTAATCTTTTTACCATAGAGGGGGAAGCATGATTTTGCTTTACGCAATCATGCTTCTCTGTAGCCTCCTGGTTACTCTTTCAAGGCGTACTTATTGGGCCTGGAAGCTTTTGATCAATATATCAG
The DNA here is from genome assembly GCF_011100635.1 of Trichosurus vulpecula. NCBI lineage: Eukaryota > Metazoa > Chordata > Mammalia > Diprotodontia > Phalangeridae > Trichosurus > Trichosurus vulpecula. Next base: position 18,070,617 of record NC_050579.1, read on the forward strand.
AATGGGGTTGCTGGTTCATGGGTTGGTTACTGTGGAGCCTAAATATATGTTTTGATTCTTCTGCCTTCTACTTTGAGAGTTTCTTATATTCGGTGGTTCCGAACCTTTCAGACAAGTTTATGATCCTCTTTGAGATTATAAACTCTGCCCTCCTAATACACCATGTGATTCCTCCCACCCCTGCCCCTCCACCCCTGACTTGGGATTCCTGAAGGAAGAAAGCCTTAGAGCGAGGAGGATTAAAATGCAGCCCAAATGGAGTGTGTCCGACTTGAAGAGAATGGCATTTAGTCCTTCCTTCATTGTACAGATAAAGAAACTGAGGCAGAGAGAGTTTAAGGGAGTTGCCTCAGGTCTCACCAAGCAGCAGGGGCCAGAGTCTGGCTTCACACCCAGGACTTCTGCCTTCAGCGCTCGGAGTCGGGGTTCAGTTCTCATACCCTCTTCGGTCCTCAACATTTTGGTGAAGCCTGAAGGTTTGGAGTACCTCCCGTCGCCCTGCAGACCCCGGGGATGGCTCGTCTCTGGTGCTTCCCTCCACCCAGGGCTCTCCCCACGGACACTGTCCCAGGTGGGAGAACAGGTTCCGCTAAGGACGGTCTCCGGCTGCGGCTTGGGGGGCATCGGGCCCTGGGGACTGTTTCTGGAGGGCGTCCTCGTACTTCTGCAGCTGAGACCAGAAGCCCGGGTTGGGCTCGGCCACAGGTCGGGCCTTCTTCACCACCTGGAGGGGCGGACAAGCACCGTGAGGCAAGCACCCCCTTACTTCTGGGCTCAGGTCTGCTCATCTGGAGGCGTGGCTCGGCCAAGGCCGGAAGGCAGGGCTTGGAGGATGCCCGGAGGCATGACTCTTCACCCGCCACGGGGGATCTCCCCTCTCTATCTTGGACACGAGCGGCGGTACCCGCTGTGTTGGAGCGCGCGAGGCGGCTCCGTACCCTGGCTCCAGAGACCCAGGGCCTCCCTCCCGAGGCCCCGCCCCCTCGGACACTGGAAGCCACGGCCCTAGCCACGCCCCCACGCCCCACGTTCACTCCGCCCTCTCACTCAAAGCCCTGCCCGAAGCCCCTCCCCTTCCCGCTCCAGCCCTCCACCCCCTGGGGCTGGCCCCGCCCCTTCTCCTGGCCCGAGCCAATCACCCAAAGCCGCGCTCCCTGCCCACTAAGGCCCCGCCCACCTGGAAGGCCTGCTCCAGGCTGAGGCCGCTATGCCGCATGAGGTAGGCGGTGCACACCGCGGCGGAGCGGCTGCGGCCGTTCTTGCAGTACACGAGGCACGTGCCGCCGGCGCGCGCGGCCGCCTCCAGGGCGGCGCAGCAGGGTTCCAGGTGCGTGAGCAAGTCCTCCGCCGGGTCGTCGAAGACGGGCACACGCAGCGTGCGCACGCCCGGCGCGCGCGGGCACGGCTGCTGCCGGGTCACGTTGACGCAGAACGTGACGCGCTCGCGTGCCAGCAGCTCCGCGTCCGCGGCGGCGCGCGCGGGGCCCAGGAGCAGCCACGGCGTGACCCGTGCGACTTGCCGTCCGGCCTTCGAGTCCGGGGCCTCCGCCAGGCCTCCTGCTGGAGCTGCGGGCTTCACGTCCATTCTCGGCAGGGACCCCGAGCCGCTGCTCCGCCTGCCCCTCCCGCATGCTATATTTATCTCAGCCGCCCGCTCTTCCCCGGGTCCTAGTGCCGGCGCTGCCCTCCCCCCCACCGGCGGGGGCGGAGGAAGGGAGCCCTGGGTTCGAAAGCAAGCTCCTCCCCTCTCTGCACCTCAGTTTCCCTGGGTGTAAAAGGAGGGTCACTTCCTGCTCGGGATGTGATACACACGTGATCCTACACCCTCTGACGTCCCTTCCTGCTTGGGATGGGATACACATGTGATCCTACCTCGGGAATAATCTAGTTCGTCTCTTTTACAGATGGGGAAACTGAGGCATGGTGGGGCTGAGGAATGATTTCGGGCCATAGATTTAGAACTGGAAGGAACCCCAGCTAGTCCAACCCCTTCATTTTACAGGTGGGGAAACTGAGGCACGGTGGGATGGGGAATGCTATCAGGTGGTAGATTTAGAGCTAGAAGGGCCTCCAGCTAGTCCAACCGCTTCATTTTACAGATATGGAAACTGAGGCACAATGGCGGGAGAATAATCTGCTTGCCCAGGGCCACACAGTAAGAGGCTGAGCAGGGATTTGAACCCGTGTCTGCATTTTGTAGCAATGGTGGAAAAGCATCGAAGTAGGTGGAATAGGGGGAGGAGAGAGAAGGAAAGAGGAGTGAGAGTGAGGAGGGACCAGAGATGCTCTGGGTTCCAGAGGTAATTCAGTGACACCGTTGTGGTGAAGACTTCTCATCTCTCCCAACTGCGGGTACAGAGAAGATGATCCAGAAGACAATCCTTCAATTAAAGTCTGACTTCAAAAACTCACAAGAGATCTGCATCAGGGACTTGAGATCATTCCAGATTTCCTGACACCTACAAGGAGAGGAATAAGCCTGTTTAGCCGTGCTCTGATCACAAACGAGAGGCTAGGCATAAAATCAGGAGGTGTATGCTTGACAAAGGTGTTCACCCCTTCCGTGCAGGATGTTCCCAGCAGAGTCCAAATAGAATGGGGAGCCTCTGTAGGTGATGAGGGCCTCCGGAAGCTCCTGTTTGTGGATGAAATGATGCTGGTTACATCAAGCCCCCAAATGCTGAAGAGCCCCCTCAAAGAGAGACAACCATTCAAAAAAGGTTTGGTCTAACCATCCACACGGAAAACACCAAGTGGATGAAGAGTGTCAATCGCCCAGGTAATGACATGCTGTTGGAGGTACAGCCTCTAGAACTTGTCTAGCAGTATGTATGAGATAGACAATACATGTGGAATATGCTACTGCTAAGGATAGCTCTTTGAGTTAGGGATAGGTCCTTAGACTTGAGAGGGAGGGGCAGTTGGACTTGATGGCCTCAAAGGTCCTACCTTCCCAATCTAAACGTACGATTCTGTGATCAGACAAGGAAGAGGAGGAAAGCCAGCAGGATTGCCTTCAGAAAACTGCAAAATGCCTTTAAAATACTCTAAGCTGCTCCCCAAAACAAAGGTCCATCTTTTTAAAACCATTATTCTATGGGTATTTCTGGGTGACTGCGAGACCCATAGCAAATTGGACATGCAACTCCAGGGAACTGAACATGAATATTACATGGAGGGCCAAAGGGGAGGGTGCAGACTCTAACCAATGAGGTATTTCAAAGAATGGAAGGAGATGTCATCAGGAAAATTATGAAAGGAGGAGAAGACAGACCAGTCAGTGGTGAGGACATAGGATGACAGGCGGGTAGACAGCCAGAATGCTATAATCATATCCTTGTGATATCAGGAGATGAGGAATGCCTCTGGCACATTGGCTGGGCCTCTTGTAATAAGTAGGGCATGAGACAAGTGTCACATAGGATGGGTATATCTGCAGTTTGGAGAGAAATGTCCAAATTAATGAGCTCTCAGATCTGAGGGTGACATATTTGATCCTAAAAAGATCACTTTCATTAATAGTGCTCCGATGCATTTAGGTTTTAGAAGTGTAAAGGACCTTGATGATCAGTTACTTTAATTCATCTTGCAGATGAGGAAACAGAGGGTTAGGGAAGTGAATTGACCAAGATCATTATCTTCGACTGGAACCCAAGTCATTTCAATCAAAATCCATTGTGCTTTTGGCTTCACCATGCTGCCTCAGATTAATTTATAGTTCAGACTGGCACATAGTAGGTGGCTTAAAAATGCCAGTTGACTCATGTTTCAGCAATCCAGCTAGCACCTTCTGTGGGGGTGTAAGATCCACCCACAGCCAGCACCTGGAAAGCTGCCAACAGCACAGGTTCTTTTGATCTGCCTTAATAAGGAAAGCAAGGTTAAAGGGGTTGACAAGCTTACTTTAATTCAGCATACAAATATCATTCACTTAGTTCAGGGGGAAAAATCCAGCACTCTGAACTTCAGAGCAAATTACAAACAAATTATAAACATCATCAGACAGACCCAATACAGATTCATAGTTACCAACATCTAGGTTCAGTCCGGGAGCTCAGAACAAGGGCTGGCCCAGAGTCACCTGCCACCACTGCTGTAAGGAGGAGCTCCAAAAACCAGACAGCCAACCCCTGGTTTTTATATCTTTTTCATCGTCAGCGGTGAGTCACACATGCAACTCACCCAAGTGACCTAGAATCGTCACAGAGAGGCGGACTTAAACCCACGTGGTCTAAAAGCCTCTGCTCTCCCAGACATGTAAACTAGGCCCTCCCTGGAGTTAGCCCCACCTTGGGCCCCACCTTAGTTGCCTATCCACACCCACTAACGTTTAACACCTAATAGGGGTTTTGGTCTGGGGCTTAGCACCTAGTAAGACTCAATCAAAGACACTGAATTAATCAAAGAAAACAAAGGCCAAACTCTTCAAGGGCACTTGTTGAACTAAGTGCTAAGGAGCCCATTTTGATTACCAACACAACTCAATGACTTGTGCTCACTCAGTGTACCTTGTTGGGGGAGTGGGGAAGTCTCACGACCTGGGATGGACCCAATTAGCCTTCAAATCCGATTCAATCTGTACCTGAACAGGACCTACCTCTGTGGCTCCCCCGACAAGGGCTCAGTTTGGAACTATGTGCAAAGGGCTATAAAACTGTGCATACCCTCTGATTCAGCAATACCACTACTAGGTCTGTATACCGAAGAAAAGGGAAAAGGAACCATACATACAAAAATATTTATAGCAGCTCTTTTTGTAGTGGCAAAGAATTGGAAATCTAGGGGATGCCAATCAGTTGGGGAAATGGCTGAACGAGTTGTGGTATTTGAATGTAATGGAATACTATCATCCTGTAAGAAATGAAGAGCAGGCAGGTTTCAGAAAAGCCCGGACTTGTCTGACCTGATGCTGAGTGAAGCGAGCAGAACCAGGACAGCATTGTACACAGCAACAGCAACATTGTTCCATGATCAACCAATAGACTTAGCCCTTCTGAGCAATACAATGACCGGAGAGAATTCCAAAAGACTCATAATGGAAAATGCTATCCACATCCAGAGAAAGAACCCCGGAGTTGGAGTGCAGATCGATTTTTTTGGTTTTCTCCTTTTCATGGTTTTCCCCTTTTGTTCTGATTCTTTTACAACATGACTAATATGCAAATACAAGATTATACATGTATAACCTATATATGACTATTTGCTTTCTGTCTTGGGAAGGGGGAGTAGAGAGAAGGAGGGAGAAAAATTTGGAACTCAAAATCTTATAAAAGTGAATATTTAAAAAATTTTCAATAAAAAATCCTAGCTTTGCTACTTAATACTCTGATATTGAGTAAGCCCCGCCCCCCGCCTTAGTTTCCTCATCTGTAAAGTGAGGTGGTCAAACTGGATCGTGTCTAAGGTCCCTAATATGATATAACCTCATTTCTTTTGGACCTAACTCATTAGAAATTTGTGACCATTTGAATTGAGGCTGAACTGAAATTTCGCTTTGTTCCGTTTCTGAAGGGGAGCTAAGCAAACAGTATAAACAAGATTTCAATGAAATGTTTGATTTAAGAGTGTGTTTAAAAAAACACTAAACACTTTAGAAACATATATATATATACATGTATGTATGTATGTATTTAGAAATAACTGTTATGCCAATTACAAATCATTATTCACTAAAGTGGCTTATTAAGGACCTTTTGTTGAGATTAGGTTATCTTAGTGTACATACTTGAAAGTAATAACCCAGTGCACCTTGAAAAGGCCTCATTATGTTTTTAATTACTTCAGATTGGTCTTTCACAATTTGTGGAACTTGAATGTGCTGCTTCAAGGCGGGCACACTCCCATACAAGCACTCAGTAAGTGTTTTCTTGCTTGACAGCATAATTTGTCATCTTTTGAGGGAGAACATGTACACCTGCTGCTTTATAGAGACGTCCTCTGGCTTAGCAGATCTCACACTGTGGTCTGGGAACCCCTGGGAGCTCCTGAGACCTTTACAGGGGGGTGTGCAAGGTAAAAACTATTTTCATGATCATAAGACATTTAAATTTCTAATACAATAAAAATCAATAGATATAACCCACATAAACAGAAGCTCTTCGCACAGTGCCTGGCACATAGTAGGTGCTTAATAAATGTTTATTAATTCACTGACAAAAGCTCTTTTGGGGGTCCTTGATAATTTTTAAGAGTGTAAAGGGGGTCTTGAGACCAGAAAGTTTGAGAACTGCCACCTTAGTTCACCATTCCCACGCATGGGATCGGGTTGCATGTTGTTGTAATCTTTGTCTTTGGGGGATAGCAGAGTAAGTATGTATCTGTTGTGCCTGACATCTGGAGGGTTTCAATACTGACAGTATCGTTTGTTTCTTCTTGTCTTGGTTTTACACTAATTGCATGGAGGCTATTTCTACAACCAAGATCTCCCTAACAAAGAAAAAAATTCAATTTCACAATTGCTAGCATTTATTTTCTCCTCCTGAGTTCAGATCTGGCTAGGTGTGTGACCCTGGGCAAGTCACTTCACCCTGTTTGCCTTGGTTCCTCATCTGAGAGCTGGAGAAGGAAATGACAAACCGCTCCAATATCTCTGCCAAGAAAACCCCAAATGGGGTCACAGAGAGTCGGACAGGACTGAGAAATGACTGAAGTGCAGCAGCATTTATGTAGGGCATTAAGGTTTGCAAAGCACTCTGCATATGGCATCTCATTCAGCGATGCAAGTATTAATATGGAAGAACTCTTGTAGTTCAGTTGTGTTTTAGTCATATCCGGCTCTTTGTGACCCCACTTGGGGTTTTCTCGGCAGAGATACTGGAGCAGTTTGCCATTTTCTTCTCCAGCTCATTTGACAGATGAGGAAACCAAGGCAAACAGGGTGAAGCAACTTGCCCAGGGTCACACAGCTAGTGTCTGAGGCTGGATTTGAACTTGGGTCTTTCCAACTCCAAGTCCTGCTCACTGTTCGTCATACTTGCTAGCTACCTCTATCCTTACTGTGGGCCAAATTCTGTGCTAAGTGCTAGGGGTACAATAGAAAAACCGTCAGTCTCCACTCTTGAGGGGCTTACACTCTTAGCAGGAGTGGAGGTGAGGGCAGTGTTTGCATGTCGGAAGTCACTGGTTTGGTGAGTAGGTGCTTTCGGTAGAGTCCCTGGTAAAGTCCATTTGATAACGGTTCTTAGAGCTGGAGGTAGATTGTGTGCGTGTGATTGGGGGGGGAGGGGAAGGAGGCATGGGTTCGGAGCTGAGTAGCTTAGTTCATCTCAGGCACAGTCTCTGAAGGTCTGGTTAGGAGGGTGGGCCAACAGCAAGGTAGAAATACAATTAGTAATAAAGCTGCATTTCTATCGTACCTTCTTTGTGCCAGATGCTTTACAAATATTGTCTGATTTGATCCTCATGACAGCCCTGGGAGGTAAGCGCCATTATCATTATTATTATTTTTGCAGTCGAAAAACCGAGGCAAACAGAGGTTTAAGTGATTTAGCCAAGGTCGCACAGCTAGTAAATTTCTGAGTCTTGATTCGAACTCAGCTCTTTTGGACTCCAGGCTCAGTGCTCTATCCACTAGGTCACCCAGCTGCCCAAGTGTCAGTAGTTGGGAAGACATGGTAGACACCCACAAAACATCAGGCTTGGTAATATATAATACAGCGCTAGGTTGAACATGACAGGCTGCCCCAATATCTAGTTCAAATAAGTTCAGTGATTCATTAGGCAAGAAGAGGGGGGATCATTAGTGACTGGAGTAGTCAAGAGACGTTTCTTAAAGGAGGAAGATCACAGCCTGGGCCTTATCGGGTTCGTTAGGTCAGGGGTGGGGAACCAGCAGCCTTGAGGCCCCATGCGGCCCTCTAGGTCCTCGAGTGTGGCCCTTTGACTTGTCCTGTAAAATCTAGATTCTGTCAAAGGGCCGTACTTGAGGACCTAGAGGGCCACCGGTTCCCCACCCCTGCTCTAGATGAATGGAACACCACCAATATTGATAGAGCAGGGAGGCATGAGCTTGGCATGTGTAGAGCTTGGAGATAGATTGGCTTACCTGGAGCAGGAGGAGTTTGGGGGATGGTAGTGATTCACTTGAGAGGAGAGAGACCTCTATTTTTGTGACAACAGTAATATCTAGTATGTATATAGTGCTTTAAGGTTTGCAAAGTGCTTTAAAAATATTATCCCCATTTTGTAGGGCTTCAGCTTCCAGGCTTGGTCCAAAGCTATGGCAAAGATGCCGTGCGATTGGCTTCCATGACAGCCGTTGAAAACATTCTGTGACTTATTTAATCTTCAAGGACTTGGGTTAGACTAATGAAAAGTCAGCCCCGAATCACCCCTCTGCACCCTCCCATGCCTTTGGAAGGAGACCCGTTTGTCTCTTTTCAGTGTGGTTTGTCAAGATTTTGGAGCCTTTATGGAGATAATGAAGAACGATCTAAACCCTAATTTGCAGTGATGGCACACCTAATGAGGCATCATTACCAAGGGGACGGTTCCAAGAGCTGTTAATGAGAGCACAAAACATGATCCCGTGGAATAAGAACTCATTTTATTTTAGTTCCTTGGACGCACAACAAGAGTGTCCCGGTTCATTCTGGGCCAAGCCATTCCAAAAGGGGCAGCCATTCAGAAATCGCTCGAGAGATATTTCCATAAATGGATGTGTGCTTTCCTTAATGCCGGTGATGCCTCCCCTCGTGTGATTCCAGCCCACCTGCCCCTCTCCGACGGCACCATTCTTGTCCATTCCTGCCACGAGTTCTCCATAAAGGATCTATTTGGTGCACTCGAGGACTTCCTCTCGGCCTGTCAATACCTCTCGATGACCAGGCTGTTCAAGCAGAAAGTGAGGGGAAAGGCGAGGCTGTTTGCCATCTTGGGGTGCTGGTCCCACCTTAATGCCTTTACCCTGCTGGTTATATCATGTTTGTACACGGTTGTCATCATGTTGTCCCCTCAGTCGATTGCAAGCTTCTTGAGAATAGGAACTGTCTTGCCTTTCTTGTATCTTCAGTGCTTAGCACGGGTACCTGGCACACAGTAGGGGCTTAGTATGTGCTTATTGACTTAGAGCATGAGTACCTGGCACACAGTAGGGGCTTAGTATGTGCTTATTGACTTGACTTGGTCTGCTGGTTCTTGATGAGGGTGGGGAGAGAGAATAAGAGAATGAATGTTTGTGTACTGTGTAGCAGGTGCTGTATGAAGAACTTCACAAATATTCCCTCATTTAATCCTCATAACAACCCTGCAACATTGGTACAATTATGCCCATTTTACAGTTGAGGAAACTGAGGTAAATAGAGGTTCAGTGACTTGTGTAGGGTCACATAGTTAGTGAATATCTGAGGCCCGATTTGAACTCAGGTCTTCCTGATTCCAAGTTCAGCGTACCACCCAGTTGTCTCATGATACTGATGATTCTCCATCAGTGAGTGTCACGTGTATAAATGTATATTTTGTAGTTGTTGCGTTGTTTCAGACTCTTTGTGCCCTCATCTGGGGTTTTCTTGTCAGAGATACTAGAGTGGTTCAGCATTGCCTTCTCCAGCTCATTTTACAGATGAGGAAACTGAGGCAAGCAGGGTTAAGTGACTTGCCCAGAGTCACACAGCTAGTAAGTGTCTGAGGCCAGATTTGAATGCAGGAAGATGAGTCTTCCTGACTCCAGGCCCAGAACTCTATCCACTGCAACATCTAGCCTCCCATAAATGTATGTAGACGTGCACAAATGTGAAGCCACTGTTAGAACAGAATTTTCCCCTCTTGCCTTTTTTTTTTTGACAATCTAATTTTGTTTTCAAATCTACAAGCCCCTTTTGTGAATCACACAAATAGAAACACAGACATATAAACAATCATACAGTTTCACACACACACAGTTACATATTCGTAAATCCAAGTCATTTGTTAAACATCTACAATGAGCCAGGTGTTATGCTAAGGGCTAGTTTGGGCAGAAGGATCATCAAGGTGTGGTCCCTGCCCTTATGAGGCTCACGATCTAATAGGAGGACTTTGACACATATATGACCAGGCAACATAATATCTACCACCCATATAACAAATACCTAATAATAGTGAGGTGATGGGTAGAGAGTTAGCCTTGGGCTCAAATCAGAGGCCACTCTGACACATCCTGGCTGGGCAGCCCTGGGCAATCCACCTGACCTCTCTGAGCTCTGGGCACCTCTCCAAGACTCGCACTGGGAGAGGAAATCACAGGTCCTGACAAAAACACAATAGTAAAGCAGTCGATGTGGCCCTCAGCTGCCCTGCATGGCTATGTGCTCAGCAAACTCCTCCAATAACAAACGTAGGTGCCAGGAGATAGACGTCCTTTGTCATCGCGCTCTCCATAGATGCCAAGTCCTGTGGATTGGGATGTTAAAACTTCTCTCCCCCAGGGCACTCAGATGGGACTGGCTATAGCTGAGCCTGAGTAGATGCCAAGCCAAGCCTGACTTGGAAACCACAGATGCTGAGATAGCACAAGGGAGAGGAAAGTGCTGATATCACCACAAATCTCTCGTCTGAAGAGCAGGCCCTTGCCAGTCCAGGAATAAGCCCATCCATTTGCTGGATCAGAAGCCGTTTTGCCTCGAGGTCCAGCATAGGAGAAGAAAGCATGGCAGAAGCTCATTGATTAATTCTGTAATTAGAAAAATGAACTTTGGTCCAGGTCACAAGGAAAGGTATCCACTATGGTATTTGATTGAATCTTTGATTTATGTGAAGGGGGGGAAAATCAAAGCAATAAATGGTAAAGGAGTCAGCACCATAGTTCTCACTAAAGTGTACATGACTCCTCCCAGCACAAACCATCTTCCTGTCCCTTGTGTTTGCTACCTATAACTAGTCCTAGCATTGTTCCAGAAAGCCTCCTCCAATTTCCCACTTCTCAGGCTTCTCTTTTATGACCTTTGTTCCCAGCAAGGCTGCCCTTGATTTTTTTCCCCTAAATCTAATTTCATCTGGATATGGATTTTGGAGGAGAGGTAGAGGAGGAGGAGGAGGAGGAGGAGGAGGAGGAGGAGTATGCATATTGATTCTGCTGGGATTATAGGCAATGTGAGGAATGTGGGGAGGAGGGGAGAGAGTATATTTTTCCATTAAATCAAGCCACTCAGTCCCTTCTTCCTACTCATAAACCAGTCCAAGGAACAAATGCTACTAGTTGGCTGATCAGTGGACAAGCATTTATTAAGCCCCTACTATGTACCAGGCAACTCTGCTAAGTGCTAGGTATACAAAGAAAGGCAAAAAACAATCCCTCCCCTCAAAGTGCTCCCACTCTAATGGGGGAACCAGTATGTAGAAGATACAGCGTCAATGGAAAATAATCCAAAAGGAGATGGCACTAGCAGCTGAGGAGACAAAGGCAGGCCAAATTGGGGACTTTCTATTAGATTCTAGAAGTAACAGGGAAGCACTGGAATTCATCGGTGGGGTAGGGGTAACGTGAACGATGCGTTAGAAAAATCATCACGGCAGCTGAGCAGAGGAAGACACTTGAGGTAGGGAGACAAGTTTGAAGCTTCTGAGGCCAGATCTGAGCCCAGGTTTTCCTGACTCCAGGCCCAACTCTATCCATGGTGCCACCGGGTGCCTCCATATGGACCCTGGAAGATATGGTGATGTTGATTCCAGCTTTGTTGTGTCAGTGTGGTCACTCCAGTGTCACTAACAAAGTGGTTGCCATTTTGTTCGAGTTCTGTGTTGCCATCTCTTTGAGGTTTCTGTTTTCCTCTGCTGGTCATTTTTATAAGTCTTTCTAGTCTCCTTGGAGCCACAGGATCTCCGAATTTAGAGCTGTAAGAGATTCATTACCTCGTCCATTGCCCTCATTTCACAAGACAAGGAAACTGAGGCACAGAGGTGAAGTTGACCTGCTGGAGTGAATTTGAACCTCAATCTTTATCTTCCTCTGCAGGGTCTTCAACACAAATGTGTACAGTTGCCTCCTACATCCTGGTTTATCCACCGCTCCTACTCCTATGACCCCTCTTCCGTCCACCTCAGCCACCTATAGGGATGATGACATGTTGAGTCTCACCACTACCAATACCTGTGCTACCTCCATTATCCAGGACTCTGAAATTCTCTTCTGTGATTGTAACCTTCTATCCTCCCATCTCTTTGCCTCACTCCTAAACCTATTCATCACCCCCGACCTAACCTTTGGTCCCTCCATTCTCCTAGTCTCTGTCACTTGGTACCAGTATGATCCTAAGCAAATCCCTTTGGGCCTCAGTTTCCTTACCTGGAAAATGAAAGGCTTGGACTAGATAGTCTCTAAGATTCTTTCAAGCTGCAAATCTATGATTCGTGTGAAAACTGTCATATTGCCCAGGCGAGCTAAGCAGGCAAGCTCCTATGGGAGAGTCTTTAGCATTTAAAATAAACAATCAGGGCCAAATTAGGGTGGCTCACCAGCCCTCAAACAAGTGGGGATAAGGGGCTCCTAGTCCGTGTTAATAGAGAGGTAATGTAGGAGGAACTTCATCTCCTAATGGACAGGGGACGTTCTGAAGGTCTTCCGTCAGAGGGAGTGAAGAAGACCCTACTCTCTTTCAGAGAAAGGTTGGCTTGGCAGATACTTTTGGCCTCACCCGAAAGCAACATCTGGCACTGCCCTCCAAGACTGGCACTTGTAAAAGGAGTCAGAGTCCACTGGGAGCATCCCGGGCCTTCAGAGGAAGTACAGGTGTGGCCACACCTGTGGACACTTGCTAGAACCCCAGATGGAGAAGCCTGCCTGCTTGGGACTGTAAGTGGCTGAGACTATAAAGATATTGCATGGCTCATTAGGAAATGGCTGTTTGTTTCCTAAAGGCTCTGATTTGGGTTCTAATCTGCTTTCTGGATATGGGATGCTTTTGAAGGGAATTGATATAAACATATGAGGAGCTGTAAGGTAGTGATTTCTTCAGACTTTCTGGGTAGGAGCTATGAACCAGACAACTGAGAAATCCCCTGAAGTACACCTGAGCCCTTTGTGTGTTGTGAGAGTCACTCACTAAAGGATCATGTCACAGGGATACGCTGAAGCCAGCTCAAACCAGCTTACGAGTGAGCCTGTTGTTAAATTGTTGGAGTGAGCATATACCTCAGAAATCAGTGAATGCTACAAATCAAGGTTGGATTTATTGCTTCATTGATTGTTCAGACTTGAGAAAGTGATGGAGAAAATGTTAAAAATGCAGATTAAATTTAGCAGTGTATTGGGAGTGTGTGTGTGTATGTATGCATGTATATAAGATTTTGGAGAACTAGTTGTTAAACATTAACAGCACATCCTTGGCTGTGCACTTAGCTTTAGAGGTGGCTCCACAGTATAATCCCAGGATCTACGGTTCTTGTAATAACCAGTGCAGGGTTACCTTCCTGAGGTGGCGAATCAATCAATAAGCATTTTCTCCCCGAGCTTCCTAAGTGCCAGGGATATGAAGACACAGGTAACACTGTCCGTCCAAGCAGCAGCCTGGGAAATCCCCTTCACTAGGCTGCCTTGTCCTGCAGACTCAGGAGAAGCAATGCCAAATAAGATAACATACGTAAAGTGTGTGTGAATTGGTTCTCAACTGATCACCTTGGGAGGAAGCGCCTGGTGGAGGCTCAGCCAGTGGCATTAGAGAATTAACCTTGAGCACTCAGGGGGTCTCCCATGATCCTGAGAGGGAGATGGAGCCTTGTTCTAGGACCCAAATCTGCGGGGGTAGGAATTGGGATCAGGATTCCCCAGGGCTTATGTGGCTAAATGACATTGCCTTTATCTTATCTTGAGATCCTTCCCCTCTGCTCCCCTGGGGGACACAGAATACATAACATAAACAATACTCCCGTGTACAGGCCCTCTCCCCTGCCTCAATCGTGGGCTATGGGATATGATTCTCTATAAAAGCTGAGGGCATAACATTCAATCTTAACTCTGCGAAGACATTTCTGCAGGGATCAGAGATAATATGAGCCAGGTACACTGCCTTCTGCTAATCTAACTTAATACAGAGCTGAAGCTTGGAGAACCTACAGGAATGGAGAGTTAATGGATGTCCATTAGGCCGACAGTCGTAAATATCAGATGTCTCAGACGACCTTTAACCCAGGCTGGATGGCAGTTAATTCGTGGTATTTCTCTGACGGGTGTCTGAAGTATGGAAATTCCGAGCTGGAGGTTAGAGAGAGAAATCCAAGGGTTTGATAACTGGCCTCTGGGAGGCAGAGCTGACATTCTGTTGGGAAAGTTTAGGAGCCTGGCTTATATGTCAGAGTCTAATTCTTATGCAGGCCAGGGGCCAAACCACTTCAGTGTGCTGACCAGTCTGCGGCTTCTGTCTCCCATTAGGTAGGGCAAAAGAGGGGAATGATTGTCCCATCATTCACACCCTGACACAGCTTTGTGCTTGATTAGGCAGGGTTGGGCCATTAACACCCTTTAGCATTTCTGAGCATTATTTCTGAGAGATTGCCTTTTGTACTGTGTCTTAAATCACCAGCTTTAACTGTCCTGGGAATGAGCGTCTTTGGTCCAGGGCTCGAAGCCCTGGAAAGCACACGCTGGGGGTGGCACTGGTTGTATAGTTTATAGGTGAACTTCACACAGTCTGACCTGGACTGGTCCAAACCTGTAGCCTCCCTTCTTTCTCCTGACCATAACTAAGAGCAGTGGGAGGGCTGTCCGAGATGGGCCGTACAAGGCTGGCCAGAGAAGATTCTCCATGCACCTTGTGGTCGGCCCCCTCAAACGGTGAATCCAGTCATTCCCCCCTCCAGTGCCCTACTTCCTCTTGTGGTTGCCCTGTTGTTACCATTGTTCCCTTAATTGCCAAATTGGATGGCTTGTTCTCAGTCCTCACCCTTGACTTCTCTACCGCACTTTACGCTATTAACCTCCTACTGGATGATATCTCTTCTTTGGCTTTTCATGACACTGCTTTCTCATAGTTTCCCTCCTACCCATCTGAGCCATCTTCCTTGGTCTCCTTTGCTAGATTACCATGTGTATCTCTGCCCCCTAACCATGGGAATCTTTTAGGGGGAGTTTAAACATTTAGGGCAGTACTATAAGGCTGGAGCCTGTGAAGGTTCCTGGGTTGCCTTTCTAACCACCTCAGGTTTGTTTCAATTCCAAGGAGAGCCTGTTACCTTAGGGTAGTACTTTATAGCTGGAGGCCTGGGTAGATCTGCAGGGTGCATCAAAAAGAGGAGAATCACTGTTGAGGAAGAGTCTCCAAGACTCAAATGGATAAAATATCCAACAGTGGAATCTTAGAACCATGACAGGTCATCAGAGAAATCTGAGTGGTGGAGGGACTTTCTTTGTGCTCCCACCTCCTGTGTTGTGGATAGCCCCCAGTGTGTGCCTAGGCCTGATCTAGCCCCTGGGGGCTCTTTGTGTGGCTGTCTGCAGAGAACAGGATCCCAGGTGGTATTCTAGTGAAGCACTTGCTGTGGATTATGGTGGCTGGGAGGAAGCTTGGGTCTGAG
This sequence comes from Trichosurus vulpecula, assembly GCF_011100635.1. Taxonomy (NCBI): domain Eukaryota; kingdom Metazoa; phylum Chordata; class Mammalia; order Diprotodontia; family Phalangeridae; genus Trichosurus; species Trichosurus vulpecula. The sequence continues at coordinate 18,086,100 of NC_050579.1, forward strand.
CTTTACTGAATTGTTCTCACTCAACCCAGTAAAGCAGAGTAGAAAGACACAAGACTGAGAGTAAGGAGCTCTTGGTTGGAAGCCTGGCTGAATAACTGTGGTCATGTCATTTAACTTGTCTGAGCCCTAGTTTCATCATCTGTACAATGATATTTGTGGTATCTACCACCTAGGACTGTGGTAAGGAAAGAGATCTGGTAAAGCTTTAGGAGAATATGAGTTCATGTTATTGAATTAGCATTTCCAAATAGCCTTCAAGCTGGAGTGTGCTAGGAAAGGTTTAACAACCAGCTCTCTGAAAAGGCAAGACATACTTTTAAGTGGGCTCTATAGTATTAACATTTTCTCCATTACTTTAAGTCTAGAATCTGGACTTTACAAATCAACAATCAAGCCCTGATTTGTAGTATTTGTCATTTAAGAGGTATAAGCTGTTGTTCCTATTATGTGCCAGGCACCCAGCTTTGTAGATGTTCAGTCGTTTCAGTTGTGTCTGACTTTGTGACCCCATTTGGGGTTTTCTTGACAAAGATACTGGAGTGGTTTGCCATTTCCTTCTCCAGCTCATTTTACATATGCGGAAACTGAGGCAAATGAGGTGAAGTGACTTGCCCAGGGTCACACAGCATTCAGGTCTTCCAGACCCTAAGTCTAGCGCTCTATCCACTGCGCCATCTAGCTGCTCCAAGAGGTATAAATATTGACACTGAAAATTGAGCACCTGCATTTAGGGCTCCAACACACACACCACTTGTGGTTTCTATAGTCAAAGATGACTTTCTACACCATGGTCACAGGTCTCTAGAGCTGGAAAGGACTTTCGAGTCATCTAGTTCAAGCCCTCCTTTGACAGACAGACCAGGAAATGGGCTCAGAGACGTGAAGTAATGGGTCCAAGGCCTCAGAGCTAGGAACAGAATTGGAATCCAAATCCAAGTCCTCTGCCCCCAGACCTGCCATGTTGTTTGTCAGATCTCAGGGTTGTGAAATGAACTGGAGGACATCCAGTCTGGCTTCCTGAAAAGAATATGGTCTGTTAGAAGACGTTTAGGCATATGCTACATAACTGCCAACTGACAACCCAAAGTATGTTTACAATACAAGAATCTACAACTCTATTATTTAATACACTTGATTTAACAAACATGGATGAAATGTTTGGTCCATCAGCTCCTTTTGTCTTTGCAGCCCAAAGGCCAAATGCCTGGTGTGCAGAAGGCATGTGTGAAATGCTTGCCTATGGACCAAATGATTGCTTTCAACACAGCAATAGAGCAGGCGTGGGGGAAATAAGATACAAACGAGACCCCCTTCGTACCCTCATGGCCCTCACAGTCTAGTGAGAGGAAGGGGATGCAAATTTAAGTAATGATAATAGAAAAGAGAACATTGTACAAGGGCCTAAGTTAGAGGAACGTGAGAGACAGGGTGGATCATGGAGAGAGGACTGGCTGTGGAGTCAGAAAGTCTTGGATTCAAATCCACTTGTGGCAAATTCTGGCTGTGTGACCCTAGGGAAGTTACCTCACCTCAGACACTTACTAGCTGTGTGACCCTAGGCTAGTCACAGAACTGTTTACCTCAGTTTCCTCATCTGTCAAATGGGAGAAAGAAATGGCAAGCCACGTCAGCGTCTCTGCTGAGAAAACTCCAAAAGGGATCCCAAGAATCAGACCTGACGAATAGAAAGAATGGGTCATATTTCAACGTCCACCAAATTCTCCTCTGATGCCTCATTAGTGCGAAGGTCACAACCCCAGGGTTTTCTCCAGGGCTCTGCCAGGAAACACTGTTCTAGCAGGTCCTTCCAAGCTGAAAAGCTTTTAAGTACAGATTTGGTGACACACGCCTGATGACCTCAGTTTGGAGGGGCTCATCGAGGATCCATGATGCTTAGTGACAGAGTCCATTAGGTGGAGGGGACAGAGGGATGCTGTACTAAGTAGAGGCAATGCCATGAGCAAAGGTGTTGTGGGGGGAATGGTATTATTGTAGCATCGAAGTGGGAGATGTCTATGTCTAAGTGTTGGTGTGCTAGCCAGTTGTTAGAGAAACAATCGTTAAGTTTTCAGTGTGAGCATTTATACCTCAGAAATTGGCAAATGGAAATCAGTGTGATTTGTTGTTAATTGTCTAGGCTTAAGAAAACGGTTAAAAAAAAAGTACATCCTGCCTCCCCTCCCCTCTCTCCCCCCAAGAGCTTTTGGTTAAACATCTAGCGACATACTCTTGTGTCCAAGAAGTGGTGAGTGAAAGGTCTGGTTTGGCCAGAACAGAGTAATAGCAAAACCTCCTTGAGGAAGAAGTGTGAGTTATTTGGAAGAAAAGTTCTGTCATGGGCCAAGCACGTATGGAGTCTCATGACTGTGAGGTCCTGGTACCACATTTTGAGAAGGACAGTGGTGAGCTGGATAGAGTCCAGAGGGGAACAGTCAGGAAGGTGAGAGGATGGGAGGCCACATGGTCCAAGATCAGTTGAAGGAATGGAAGATGAGACTCTGAGGGTGCATCTTTCAAGTTTTTGAAGGGTTCCCCCCCCCCCCCACCAAGGAAGATATGATTTGTTCTGTTTGGTTTCTAGAGGGCAGGAGGGGAGAACAGAATTGAGGCAAGGTTAGGCTTGATAGAAGAGCTTCTGAACAATAGTTATCTGAAGTATAATGGGTTGTCTTGGGAGGGAGTGGGTTCCCCCTCACTTTCAAGCAAAGACTGGAGGTCCACTTGTCCATCTGCTAGGGGATTCATGTTCTAGGTCAAGGTTGGTCACGTGGCCTCAATATCTCTTTGAGGTTTGAGATTCTGTGACATACCAAAGACCTACAGTTAACAACCTTACCAAGTGCTTAATACATGTTGATTGATTGACACTGACCTTGGGCCACTAACACGCTCCCCCCCTCCCCCACCCCCTTTCCTTCTCTGTCAAAGGATAGGCCTGGACTAGATGGCCTCTGGCGTCTCTTCTGGCTCTAGGTCTATGAGCCTCAGTTTCCTCACCTGTCAAATGGGCAGTTTAGATTAGCTGGTCTCTAAGGTCCTTTCTGACTATAGATCTAGGAGCCTATCTATGTTCACTGACCAGTCCCTTCCAGCTACAGAGCCAGGACCCCATAATGGACAGTAGCAGCACAAGGGCTGGCAAGTGGAGCAGCCCCTGTGAGGTCATAATCGCAGGCCCCGACGTCCCTTCTTTGGGGTTGGAGCGGGTCCCGGACGAGGTGGGTCTTGTGGGCCCCTGAATGCCCAGCCAGGGGCGGGGCAGCTCAATTGGAAGGTGGAGAGGGGCAGTCTGTTCTGTGTAGCAGGGTCTCTATGGAGACACGGACGCTTTTGCTGCATCCATCCCGACGGGAGGGGGGGTGGAAGGATCGCGGCTCCGGTCTGGAGGGGAGGGCCGCCAGGATCTGGTGTTTTCTCCTGCCCCACTGCGACTTGATCCCAGCATTTGGTCTTTGGGAGCGCGGAGCCGCAGCCAGGCGGGCGTAGGTTGTTGGACGGTGCCACGCGCGTCGGGCGTCACCCCGCCCCCCACTGTGGCAGTGGTACAGTCCGTCCCGGGCCGTGGATTGCCGCGTGGGAGGGGAGAATCTCGCCGAGAGTTGCGGAGTGTGGTGTGCGGGAGGCAGGGAAGGGAGAGCTGCATTCTGCGTGCGCGAGCGAGAGGGCGCACGGACGGACAGGCGGACTGACTGACTTACACGTGGGTGGGTGGGTTGGCAGGTGAAGAGGCCTGCAGGCAGGTGGACCTCAGCGCTCATCTTCCCGGAGGGGGCGTGGGCTGCCGGGGCTGATCCAGCCATAGGGGGCGCGTCCCGCTCCTTTCCGATATCCGTGGGAGGAGAGCAAGTCTGCGATTGATTAATTCCCACACAGGAACCAGCTGCGGAGGCGGCTTTCCGAGGTGCGCCAGCTGTGCTTTGGCAGGGGTGTGTGCGTGTGTGTGTGTGTGTGTGTGTGTGTGCTTGCGATCCCTCACTCTCGAGTCAGCTGTGGCTCACGCATTCTTGCAGAAAGTGGAGAATATGCCCAAGGCAGCCTTCAGTGGAGCGGAAAGTCATTTGCTTTTTTTTGAAGGCGTTGGGGGAAGCCCCTCTGTGATTGTTAATCTGTGGCTATAGATGAACATATCTGGCCATCATCCCAAAGGATCATAAGATCTAGAAGCTGCCGGTCATAGCATGATCTGTCAGCTGGAAGGGGCCTGAGGGACCATCTCCTACAATGCCTGCATTTGACATGATGAAAGTCGGGCCTCGAGAAGGGCAGCCACTTGACCAAGGTCACACAGCCCGAGCTGGGCTTCGAGCCCAGCCACATCTTCTGACTTCCAGTGCACCAGAAGCTGCTGCTCAGATGTACAGGTAGTTCTGTCAGTGGAATTGACTGGTATGAAAAGAGTCATCCTCTGGGTGACCAGGTCGGTGCCATAAGAACAAGCCTGATGTGTTCTGGCTGGCCTCTGAGGGCAGAACTAGGTGCCTTGAATAGAAAGAGCTCCTATCTGGAGTCAGAGGATCTGGGTCGGGTCCTGGCTTTGCTCCTTCCCAGATGGGTAACCTTGGGCAAATCCCTTAAGTTCCCTGGGCCTCAGTTTTCCCATCTGTAAAATAACTAGGTGACCTCTGAGGCTCCTGCCAGCTCTTGATCTGTCTTCCTGTTAAACAGGAATGGAGGCAGATTTGGATTTCTTCTGTGTCGTTTCTAAATAGTAGAACTGTCCACAAGGTCTTGGGGAGGTAGTGGTTTCTCAGAGGTCTGGTGGGGAAGGTGGGATGGCCACTAGCCTCTTAGATTGCAGAGGGGGATCCTCTTTCAGGTATGGGTTGGATCATATATGGCCTCTGAGATCCTTCCAACTGGGAGTTTACGGAAACATGCTATCAGTTTATTAGCCTAACTAAAGGGCCTGTTGGTCATTTTGTGTTTGTGTGGAAATGACCATACAGTCTTTAATCACTTACAAATGACATGCCCCGAAGTTACAGAGTAACCCAGCTTCCCCAGTGTATGAATGCAACAATGAAACAGGATGCTATAGTAACCGATCATATACAATTTCATTGAAACAGTATCCTGGTGTATTAGATAAAGCTCTTGTTCCCTTGTTCCTTTCCCTGTAGGAAATTGGATGAAAGAGTCAAGGTCATGAAATTTTTGGGGAAAACTCTTTAGGGACACCGAGCTCCACAAGCTGGGCCTTTGAGCAACAGGGATGTTTGTTTTGCTGCCTGCTTTTTCTCATTGAAAGCGTCTCTGTGGCAAGCTAGGCATCAGAGGAGTGCTGAGTTCTAGATTTCCTTCTAGTTCACCGAATGGCTCCTGTCCATTTATAGGCTTTGTGAAAGTGAGGGGCTTTGGAAGTGCAGACCACTCATGAAGCAGAAGGCCTGGGAACAAGGGGTAGGGTTTGAAATGGAGCACATGAGGTCAGGGTTTTTCCTGGGTGAATCTTAGCAATGACTGTACATTTCTAACGTGTCAGTGTGTCAGATTCCTGTATGAAGTCTGAGACCTTTCCACTTGTCCTTCTAGGTCAACTGAAGAAGAAGCCACTAAAAGTGCTTTTGTGAACATGATGGATCCTGAAGTTTTTACCCAGGGGGATGTTAAGCCCTCATTGCATAGTATTGTCAAATCTGCTTATTCCAGAGAAGACAGGTCCATGGGTGATCTAAAATATTTCTCCAAAAGGTGTTGTATAAATTTGTTACATGGCATCTTTTTTGTGGAGGGGGTGATGATTTTTGGAGTTAAGCATGATCAATGTGCATTTTTAGATGTCAATACATGCTAGGCCCTTGGAGCAAACATACAAAGAATGAAGCTGTTTCTACTCTCTAGGAGTGTATATTCTAATGAGAGAGATATGTGTCCTCGTTGGTTGTTGGGACATTTATTTGTCTTTGTATTTTTCATCTAGAACATAGTAGGTATTTAATGAATGCTTATTGATTGACAGGGATTTCACATTCAGATCACCAACAGTCAAATCAAAGCTTAAGGATGGTCTACAAGCTGTGATTCTTAATCTTCTCTCTCTTAACCTTAGGAGATGATCTGTATTTATCCTGTATATATGTGTATACACACATACATATATCTTATCTGCCCTCCCTCCCATTAGACCATGAGCTCCTTGAGATTGGCAACTGTCTTTTGCCTTTCTTTTTGTCCCCAGGGTTAGCACAGTGCCAAAGCATTTCATAAATGCTTTTTGACTTGTTTTGGTGCGACTTTACTACCCCTCCCTTTCCCCTTCCAACCACTCTGTTGGCTGCCATATCAGAAACAGAAGAACACTGAACAGAACACTGAACTGGTGGGGGACATTTTGAATTTTTCTTTGCTTCATGGGCTGCTTTCATTAAAGAATTCATCTCCAAGTTGGCAGCCTTTTGGTGATGAGCCTCTGTGTACTTAACTAGGTTGGTCCTTGAAAAATAGCCTCAATTTGTTAATGGGGCCTTCCTGGAAGCCTTTCCTGCATGTAGAGCCTGCCAGAAAAGTTTCTCTGATAAAGGTTTCATTTCCAAGATATATAAAGAATTGATTCAAATTTATAAGAATAAGAATCATTCTTTGGTTGAATAAAGACCAAAGGATATGGATGAGCAGTCTTCAAAGGAAGAAATCAATAGCCATAAGAAAAAAATGTTCCAAATCCCTAATAATTAGAGAAATGTAGATTAAAAAATTTCATTCCCACCAGGTTGGCAAGCATGAGAAAAGAAATAATTGACAAATGTTCAAGGGGTGGTGGGAAGACAGGCACATTTAATGAATTTTTTATGAAACTATTAATTGGGTCCAGCCATTCTGGAAAGAAAAGTCATCTCTATGAACCAGGTTTACCACTCCTAGGTTTAGACTCTAGAGATCAGGGAAAAGGACCTATAGGTACAAAAATATTTATAGCAGCTCCTTTTATGATACAAAGGACTGGAAACTAAAGGGATGCCTATTAATTACCCCCAGTTTGTGGCTGAAAAAATTATTGCATGTGAATGTGATAGAATACTGTTGTGTCATAAGAAATGATGACAGGGATGGATTTGGGGGAAACCTGGAAGATTTGTGGGGAGTGGTGCAGAGTGAAGGGCGCAGAACCAGGGGAAGAATATATATAATAACATCATTGTAAAAATAAACAGCTTTGAACATCTTCAGAACTCTGTTCAATGCAGTGACCAACCACAATTCTGGAGGACTGGTAATGAAGTGTACTTCTTACCTCCCAGCAGAGTGGTGATGACTTCAGGTTGCAGATTGAAACACGTAATTTTTGGATGTGGCCAATGAGGGAATTTGTTTTACTTGCCTATGTATATTTGTTGCAAGGGTTTTGTTTTTCTTTTACTTTTTTCATTTAAATAGGGGTGGGTGGGTGGGGTACATCCAAGATGGCAGAGAGAGGCCAGTTGCCTGACCTCTCCACAGTTTCCCTTGGAAACAATGTTAAATCAGATCTCTAAAAGAATTCTGGAATGACAGAATCCACAAAAAGAGTGAAATAATTTTCCAGCCCAAGATAATTTAGAAGGATTTCAGGAAAGGTTTCTCTCACTTGTTTAAAAGGGGAACAGAGCCCAGCAAGCAGGTGGTGTCCAGGCAAGCCAGCAGGAGGCTCTTAGCCACAGCACAGATCAGTACCTGAGGCCCCAAGGTCTGGGCTCAGCAGGCCAGAGGTACAGCAGGCCAGTTGTGAGGCCGCCAGCCCCAGCACAGCAGGCAAACTGCCAGCCCCAAAACCCAGGACACAACAGGCACACCTAAGCTGGGTCACCCTAGTGCAGTGGGCAAGCTGCCAGCCTCAAAGGCCCTGGCACAGAAAGCTAGTGACCAGGCCCCTGGGCCCCCAGTGCAAGAATCTTGGGACAGTGCCCTATGCCCCAGGAGAAGAGCTCAATTTTTAAAAATAAGCAAAAAAAACCAAAAAAGAGCCCTGACCATAGAAGGCTACTATGGTGACAGGGAAGATCAAAACACAGAATCGGAAGAAGACAACAGTGTCAAAATGCCTTCCAGTAAAGCCTCAAAGGGGAATGTGAAAAAGTCCTCTTAGAAGAACTCAAAAAGGATTTTAAAAATCAAGAGAGGCAGAAGAAAAATTGGGAAAAGAAATGAGAGTCATGCAAGAGAATTATGAAAAAAGAGTCAGCAGCTTGGAAAAGAAAGCACAGAAATTGAAGAAAACAACTCCTTAAAAAAATAGAATTGGCCAAATGGAAAAAAGAGATACAAAAGCTAACTGAAGAAAATAATTCCTTAAAAATTGGGCAAGTGGAAGCTAATGACTCTATGAGATATCAAGAATCAGTCAAACAAAATTTTTAAAAAATGGAAAAAAAGAAGAAAAAGTACCTTATTGGAAAAACATCTGATCTGGAAAATAGATCCAGGAGAGATAATTTAAGAATTATTGGACTACCTGAAAGCCATGATGAAAAAAGGGCCTGGATAGCATCTTTCAAGAAATTATCAAGGAAAATTGCCCTGATATCCTAGAACCAGAAGGTAAAATAGTCATTGAAGGAATCCACTGATCACTTCCTGAAAGAAATCCCGAAATGAAAACTCCAAGGAATATTGTAGCCAAATTCTAGAACTATCAGGTCAAGGAGAAAATACTGCAAGCAGCCAAAAAGAAACAATTCACTTATCAAGGAACTACAGTCAGGATTACACAGGATTCAGCAGTTTCTACATTAAAAGATTGGAGGGCTTGGAATATCATATGCAGGAAAGCAAACGAAATTGGATTGCAACCAAGAATCAGCTACCCAGGAAAATTAAGCATAATCTTCCAGGGTAAAAGATGGATACTCAATGAAATAAAGGACTTTCAAACTTTCCTGATGAAAAGACCAGAACTGAACAGAAAATTTGAGCTTCAAATACAAGACTCAAGAGAAGTATAAAAAGGTAAACAGAAAAGAAAAAAACAACATGGTATACAATAAGGTTTAACTGTTTACATCCCAACATGGGAAGATGATACTTGTAACTTGTAAGAACTATATCTTTGTTAGGACAGTTAGGAGGAGTATATATAGACAGAGGGTATGGGTATAAGTTGACTTTGATGTAATGCTAAAAAAATTATTAAGGGGTGAAAAAAAGGATTTTACTAGGAGAAGAGGAAAGGGGTGAATTAAATCACAGGAAGAGGCATGAAAGTGGAGAGAAAAGGGAAGGGGTGAGCATTGTTTGAATCTTACTCTTACTGGATTTGGCTCAAAGGGGGAATAACATACACAGTTGGGTAAAGAAATCTATCTTACCCTATAGGGAAGTAAGAGGGGAAGGGGAAAAGATAAGGAAGGACTGATAGAAGGAGGGCAGATTGAGGGAGGCAATGGTCAGAAGCAAAATGTTGGTGAGGAGGGACAGGGTAAAAGGAGACAGAGAAAAGTATGAATGGAGGAAAACAGGATGTGAGTGTGAATGGGATGAATTCTCCCACAAAATGGAAGCAGATATCAGAGTGGATTAAAAACCGGAATCCAGCAATATGTTGTTTACAAATAGATAGAGGTGGGTGGAAAGAAGAGAAAAATAACTGTTAATTAAAAAACAGTAGCAGCTAGGTGCACAGTGGGGAGAGAGCTCTGAGCCTCAAGTCAGGAAGTTCAGATTTGGCCTCAGACACATACTAGCTGTGTGACCTTGGGCAAGTCACTGTGCCCTACTTGCCTCAGTTTCCTTATTTGTAAAATGAGCTGGAGAAGAAAATGGCAAACCACTCCCATATTTTTGTCGAGAAAACCCTACAATGGGGTCATGAAGAATTGGACATGACTGAAAAATGACTGAATAACAAGACCAGAGCTTAACTCTTCACAGTCAGAGTCTTTGAGAGCACGGGTGTGGTGGTCATGTGATTAAAGATCTTCCTGCCTATTCATCTCCTTAATAGACCTCAAGTGGAACTAGTTAAGGGAAGCTTGATTCGGGGAGCCTTATTTGTAGGAAGGCCCACACCCTTTTGCTAATTAGGTCACAGAGAGGTGTGAAGCTCTCTGGCCCTAAAAGCAGTCTATATACTCTGAGGTTAGCATTTTGCTGGGGGCTCACTCATTGGAAGAGCATTCCTGTGATTTCACCAGAGAGAATCTGGGTAGCTTTTAAGAAACTCCCCCCGCCTTTTGAGAACCCAGATGTTGGTGCTTCTCTCTCTGGTGACTATGTATGTATTGCTATGGACAGATGGTTAGAAGTCCTGTCTACTGATTTGTGTTATTTGCTCTGTTTATATAATTTCTGCTTTTAATTTCTGTTTGTATTTTCTCTGAAGTTCAGGGTGCTAACCTTTCCCCCTGAACTAAGTGAATGATATTTTAATATTTAATAATATGATAGGATACATGAATGATATTTTAATAATTAATATTTAATATTTGATATTTTAATGTTTAAAGTGAGATTGTAAACCTCTTAAAATTGCTTTCCTTAGAAAAGCAGCTCAAAGAACCTGTACTAGCAGCCCTCCTGTGTGCTGGTGTGTTGGCCCTACATCTCCACAGCAGCTGCTAGTAACATTGCTGTTACAGAGGGTCACCTCCATGCCACAGTGAGGTATTGGAGCAGGACCTGGTGTAGTTTACTTGCTGGGCTTGTTGCTCAGGAGCCATGCTAATCTACTCTGTTATTCCGATGTTGGCATATTTGCTGGTGGACCCCCCTCTGAAGTGTGCATAGAGCCACCATCCTAGTTCAAACCCTCATTCCCTCTTTCCTGAACTATGGCAACACCTTCCTAATTAGTTGTTCTGCCCCAGGTCTCTGTCCCTTCTCCATCTACCCTCCTCAGAGCTGCCAAAGGCATTACTGTAAGCCCAGGCCTGACCATACCATTCCTCTATTTAATTACAGTGCCTACCAAGTATAATTCTTATGTCTGGCATTGAAAAGCCTTTCATAACCCAGCCTTTCATAACCCAGACCAACCTACCTTTTCCAGCCTTATTCTGTATTTTTTTTCCTCTTTGTACACTATATAGTCCAGCAAAACTGTCCATCTTACTGTTCCTTATACACAATGCTTCATTTCCTGCTTCTGCACCTTTGCATTGGCTGTACCCCATGCCTGGGATGTACTCCCTCCTAACAGAATCCCTGGTTTCTGTCAAGACTCAGTTCCAACGGCTCTGCATGAAGCCTTTTTTCTTCCCCCCACTGCTGTTGCCCCCTTTTGCCCCCAGTTATCTCATGACTCTTTTCTATGTACTAATCAGTTTACCTCTTGTCACCCCCAGCTAGAGTGGAAGCTCTATGAAGGTAGGGATTGTTTTGCTTCAGTCTTTGTATCTCTAGCACCTAGCACAGTGTGTGTGATAAGAAACACGTGCTGATTAATCAAAATGAACATACAGTCAGGAAAATTTTCCTCTTTTTTCTTCTCAAATATCTACCCTTTCATGCCAATTTCATGTATTGGCATTGAGGGTGACCTTGGCTTAGATCATACTTGGGTCTGGAATGGACCTCAAAGATCATTGAGGTGAGAGATTCACAACTTGGGATCTCCAACTTGTTTTTTTTTGGTGAGGCAATCAGGGTTAAGTGACTTGCCTAGGGTCATACAGCTAGTTAGTAACAAGTATCTGAGGCCAAATTTGAACTCAGGTCCTCCTGATTTCAGGGCCAATGCTCTATCCATTGTGCCACCTAGCTGCCCCCCCCCCCCAAGTTGCTTAAAAATTTTTGACAGCTGTGTTTTAACATAATCAGTTTCCTTTGTAATCCTATGCATTTTATTTTAAGCATATAAAAACATTTGGGGCTAGGTATGGTGGTATACACCTGTAGTCGCAGCTGCTGGGATGTCTGAGGATGGTGGGTTGCCAGAGCTAGGGAGTTCTGAGCTGCAGTAGGGTCTTGTACATGAATGTTTGTACTCTTTGAGGACCAGCCTAGCTGAATTGAAAGAGATTCCTCACCAGCAGGAGGGAGTTAGTTATGTGTTTGGGGGAGGAGGGGCAGCAGCTCAGGAATAAAGTTTAGCCCAAGCCAGGTTACCATGGAAAGGAGGGCATCCCTTAGACCCTTCACTAAATTACATAAGATGGCAGACTGCATCGGTGCACTGAGCACTCACAGCAAGGAAATCAGATCTTTGAAGTGTTACTGACATAATTACTGGGGTTAATTAGGATAGGTAATGGTATAGTTTAAAAGGGGACTGGCTCTGGTCCCCAGGCCCTGCGTTCAAATCCTACTTCTGACCCTTATTCCCAGGACGACTTTGGGCGAGTCAGCTTCTCTGGGCCTCAATTTCCTCACCTGTAATGTGAAGGGATTAGATATTATGACCTCCCAGGTCCCTTCTAACTTTAAATCTGTATGATTTTCCTAAGTATTCTGCCAAGTCCAACTATGAGTGTTTTAACATTTAGATTCATTTCCCCACTCATATAGCATTAATATTTTTGGGAAAAAGCAATTATTTCTGTTCTCTTCCTCCTCAGCTGCCAAGTGTCTCCTTCCCCCCAATGGACTAGTTTGTGTTTACTTTGTGTAAATTTTACGTGTATTGATATGGGCACATGTTTTGGCCAATAGGATATAAGCTTTGTAAAGCAGGACTATTTTGTTTTTGTCTCTTTGTTTTTATTGCTTAGCTGTGGTGCCTGGGTAGCTGGGTGGTGCAGTGGGTAGACCTCTGGGCCTGGAGTCAGGAAATTCAGCTTACTACCTGTGTGACCCAGGGCAAGTCACTTCACCCTGTTTGCCTCAGTTTCCTCATCTGCCAAATGAGCTGGAGAAGGAAATGACAAAGCACTCCAGGATCTTTGCCAAGAAACCCCAATTGGGGTCACAAAGAATGAACAGCTATAAAACTTGGTGCCTGGCACATAGTAGGAACTTAATAATACTTGTGGAATAAATAAATGAATGAATAGAAAATATAGGTCAAGGCTTGGAGGAATCCTGAAAATCTATGATTCTGGAATGCCCCAGTGATGTTAGCCATTTTGCAGGTAGTATCCACTTAGCTAGATAAACTAGATTTCTCTATTGAAACTTTCTTCAGTAATGGCTGCCCCCACCCTGGCACGCGAGATCATTAGCATTCTCTTAAGTGCTATCTTCATATGCAAAGATGGTTTGATAAATTTATTGAGAGAATATTTCATCCCTAACCCAGTTCCGGGTACACCAGAGTATGCAAAAGACTTAGGGGGCCTCAACTTGGCAGAGAAGAATTTTTGTCTGTGGAGTTCACTGGTGCGTATGGAGATCAGATCTGGTACTTTGTCTTGTTAGGACCGTTCTGAGCCAGCCCAGACTAAGTTGGTTCGTAGGCTATCTTAAGAGGATCTCAGGACATCTTGGCCAACTCTCATTTTATAGGTGAGGAAACTGAGGCCCAAGAAGCTCAAGTGAAGCTTAAGGGCTCCTTCCACTGTACCACCCTGCCTCCATGATTAAAGAGCAAGTTAGAAACATTGTTTTTGGTGTCCACTGAATTGGATTTTATTGTCTAACCTGTATTCAAGGGCTAAATAATATATACCATGCAATGTCACTGGGAGGGGAATGCTGGGAAGAGAGTCATCAGTTGGGGCCTGGAGGTTACTCCCTGGCTTTGGGTTTTGCTCTGACTTCTTCACCTTTCTCAATTGTTGTCCCAGGGACATCATCACAACAGATGAGGAGGAAGATGATGAGAGGGGGTCACTGGACTTGCCTGAACAAGACCTGCGAGACTATATCCGGCGGGTTTACGGCATGCAGGAATGGCCGGATGGTTGCGTATACAAGGGGGAATTTGGGCTTAACATGAAGCTTGGATTTGGAATATTCGAATGGAACAATGGTGAGGTAAATTACTTAAGTTGTTTCTGCTTATTTTCTGCCATTAGTAGACTGAGAGTTTGCCTCCCATTTATTGCTAGCAATGGTTTTTCCATCCAGTTTCAGGGAACAATTCGTACTCATTGATACCAACAAATAGGAAATAATTTTATTTATTAGAGAAACAAGTTACATCCTGACATCAGGCAGGCCCTTTGCTTTTCATTATTTTTATTTATCTGATGGGTATGAGGCGATAACCTTGGACTTGTGATACTTTGTGTTACTTTGATAATTAGATTACACATTTTTTCAAATGACTACCAGCAATTTGTCTTCTTTTGAAAATTTTCTATTAATGTCTTGGACTATTTCTTCTTTGGGACCTGGGGATTGCCTTAGCACATTTTTGAACATTTCTTTGCATGCTTTGGAGCTAGAGCTTTTTGTCCATTATCACCATAAATATTTTTCCTTTTGATTCTTTTGTTGCATAGACTTTTGGTTTTTATTTAATCAAGCACATCTGTTTTCTCCTTAATTAATTTCTTCTATTTGTCTAAAAGATAAATGTTGTCTTCCTTCCTCGTGAGATACACTATTCCAGTTTCTTCCACTCTTAAAATTATTTATTACACATTTTAAATTTAAAATGTGTGTTTATCACCTGGCTGGAATTCTCTGAGATATATGGTGTGAGATATAGGTAGAAGTCTCGAGTTCCACCATATTGCTTACTTGTTCTCTCAAGCGTTTTTTGTCAAAGAATCAATCTTTTTCCTATTTTAAGTTTTTAAAGATTTACCAGTCAACTTTTCTGTGCGTTTGGTTGTCTGTCATCTTTGTTCTTTTCCATTGAACTATTTTTGCTTGGCACCAAATAGTTCTGACTATAACTGCTCTGAAATATGTTTTAAGGTCTGGGAAAGCGAGTCTATACACAAGAGAGATCAAAGAAAGAAGAAAAGGACCCACATGTACAAAAATACTTCTAGCAGTTCTTTTTGTGATAACAAAGAACCGAGGGTGCCTGTCGATTGGGGACTGGATGAACAAATTATAGCATATGAACGTACAGCAATACAATTGTGCTGTAACAAATGGCAGCAAAAACTGAGAAGATCCATGTGAAGTGATGAAGAGTGACGTGAGGAGAACCCAGAGAAGGGTGTACACAATAACAATATTGTAAAGACCAACAACTTTGACTGTCTTAAGAACTCAAATCAATGCAATGACCGAGTACAATTCCAGAGGATTAATGATGAAGCATGATGCTATCTCCCTCCTGATGGGGGGCGGGGGAAGGGCTCTGGGTGAAAAACGACCTGTATTTTTTGGATACGGCCAATGGAGGAATGTATTTTCCTTAACCATGCACATTTGTTACCAAACTTTTCTTTTTCTTTTTTTCCTTTTTTTTTTTTTTGGCTTTCTGTTTTTTCCCCTCCTCTTCCTCCAGCTGGGGGAGGGAAGAGGATGGGATGGAGATAAAATCAGTTTTTGTCAGTTGAATTGGGTTGGATTTGATATCCTAAGGTCCTGGCTACCTCTAAATTTAAGACCCTACAGTTCTATAGCCAGGGTGGAAAAGGAGAGGGTAGCAAGTGGCTGCAGTATCCATTACAATGTCTTTTGCTATCTGGGAAACCAGTGGTATGGAGAAATCTTGCTCAAAAATTGGTCTACCCCATATGTGACCAATTGAGAGTCCTTTGGGTTGATAAGCTCAGCATTTAAAATGCAAATGATCTACGGGAGTGTTAAGCCTCTTAGCTCTCCTAGACAGTATTAATTTAATCAGATAATCAGAGTGAATTACTTTAATCAGATAATCAGATAAATTCCTCTCCAGAGAGCAGCAACAGTCAAGGAATGGTAGATTTGATTGGAAAGTCAGTGAAAAAGGGGGAGTAATTTTGGACTGTGGTCAAGGGCACTTGGATGAAAGGTGAAGATTTTGTATAGTCCAGAAGGCAGCATGATGGCACTCATGCTTGGGTGTGGGGGAAGTAGAATTCTGGAAAGAAGATGGGAATGG
The DNA here is from genome assembly GCF_011100635.1 of Trichosurus vulpecula. Classification (NCBI taxonomy): domain Eukaryota; kingdom Metazoa; phylum Chordata; class Mammalia; order Diprotodontia; family Phalangeridae; genus Trichosurus; species Trichosurus vulpecula. The sequence goes on from NC_050579.1 coordinate 18,101,938, forward strand.
GCCAAAGACAAACACTTGGGCCCTGGGGCCTGGGGCAGTCATTAGGTCTGGCTTTTGGTGAGAGCACATTAGATGGAAGGTTACTGTGTTAAGATTCAGGACTAGCTTGGTAGGGAGCAAACCTCAGTTTCCCCAGGCTGGGCTAGGCCTCTTGAGGGCAATCTCTTATTGCCTTTGATAGAGAGAAGGCTGGGGGAGGGAAATGAAAGAGGGCTAAGAATGCAAGCTTCTTCTCTCTTTTCTCTTACACTTTATTGTGTGAAGGGAGTCAGTCAATAAACATTTATTAAGCACCTACTATGTACTGGGCATGGTGATGGTTCAATGGAAGAAAGAATACAGAGTGGCTTGGAAGTGAGAGGACTAGAGTTCAAATTCTGTCTGTGATAACATAATACTTTTGTGACCTTAGGCAAGTGACTTAAGTAACCTGGGACTCAGTTTCCTCATTCGTAAAAGGAGGGGCTTCCAGCTATAGACCTATGATTCTGTGATCCATCGCTCTGAATGCCAGGTGTCTGCTGTTTGTGAAAATGAAGATGCTCCCTACATTCATAGCATGATGTAATCAATCCACACTTATCCTTAGCGATCTTATCCTTCACTCACTATGTAATGTGATATTCAGGCTGTGAACCGAGATGCTGTGTCTTAAAAGAGGACTCTGTAAAAATGCAGCCATGTGAGAGAAAACTACTGAAAGTTCTTAGGAACAAATGAGCACTCTCTGGGGACTGAGACTAATGTTGTCTTTTGGATGGAAAAGCACAAAATGGAAGGACTTTGGACTACTCCCTTTGCCCTGCATTTAGGCCTTTGGTTTGCTTGACCCCTGGTGGTGGCCACCTCGATGGCCATTTAGTGTGGAGGTGGCCTTCATCAATCTTTGTCCGCTCATCACCCTCTGATGCAGTGTTGGCCCCATCTCCTCATTTGTAGGCAGCTGGAAGTTAGATCCCGAAAACACTGAAGTCCTCAAGGAAGAATAACTTCCACTTATGGATCATGCTTTGAGGTTCCGACAGTGTGGTACTGTGATGGCTGCAGCCTTGGAGAGGCTTCCAGTACCTCATCTTTGGTTCAGCGGATACACCCTGGTTGGCTATTAGGGTTGCATTCGAGAGTCTGTGGGTAAAATGTCTAACAACCAGGGCATTTGCTTACTCTCTCTCTCTTCCTCTCTTTCTGTCTCCCCCTCCTCTCTCTCTCAAAAAAGACAGGATGTACTTTTAAGTTTAATCTTCATTATTGATGTTTTCTTCATCACTTTCTTAAGTCTAGACGACCAACAGACAACAAATCAAGCTCTGATCTGAAGCCTTTGCAGATTTCTGAGGTGCAAATGCTCATGCTGAAAATTGAACCATTTTGCTCTCAAGAGCTGCCTACAGCACTCCCCTGGCTCCCATTTCCCCAGCTCAATCCAATAAACCGTTATGAAGACATCCTGCTAGGCACTGGGGGAGACAGACAAAAACAAACAAATGCTTCAACGAGTATCTATGCTGCTGGGGGTGGGGAGGGGAGGCAGTGTCCTCCCTCCTTCCTCCCTCCCTTCTCCTTCCCTGTGCTTCTGTGAACCTCTGGTTTCCTTCAGGATTCAGCTGGAGTGCCACTTCTACATGAAGCCTTTCCCCGACCCCTACTGATGTCCTCCCTGCCAAATTACCTTGTAATATAGATATGTAATGTCTATATAGATATATACATATCTAATTGATATGTAATATAGATCTATCTACACACATATACACACATATATACACATATATGTGTAGATGCATATATGTGTATATAAATTTATATGTGTATATGTGTGTATATATGCTTATTCATAAACACATATATACACATTTATATGTAGATACAGAATGTCCCAAAAGTTTTAGTGCAGATTTGTTTAAATTGGGGGAAAACACACACCACAATAAGATTTTTGGGACACTCTATATATTGTCTCCCTCACTGGAAGGTGAACTCCTTGAGGGCAGGGACTGTTGTTTCCCTAACAAATGCTTATGGATTGATTGCTGTCCACAGAGAGAAGGTAGGGAGTGCCCTACGCAGTACTCTAGGAATATCTGATGAGGCAAAGGTTACCTTGATCTGGGTGATGGTGAATCAGGGAAGGTTCCATGGAGGAGGCGGCGTCTGAGCTTGGCCTTGAGGAGACTAGGGAAGCTAAAGAGGTAGAGGTGATGGGATGTCATTCAGGTGTGGGGTCACAGAGCACGCCAATATGGGGGGAAGGGGACATGGCCTGGTAAGTTTGGGGGACAATGAGTAGTCTGGTGTAGATGGAAGGTAGAAAAGGTAAATCAGTCTGTAGGCACTTGATGCCTTATCTATACCCAGGCATCATGTTATGGCTCTGCGAAATAAAATGAAGGTCCCGTGGGGGCTTGCATCCGATCAGCATGTATGCCTGGAAGCTGAGATGCAGCCGATAGACATGGGCACGTGGGCAGGGGATTTGGAGGGAGGCATGAGCAGCCAAAGGGACCAGAGAGAGCCTCACATGGAAGAGGGAGCTTGTGTTGAGATTTTTAGATGAGCAGAGAGTGCCCTTCAAGCAGCAGGAAGGGCAAAGGGGACAATTTGTGCAGAGACATGGGGATAGGATATGGAAGCCGGTGTGTGAGGAATATCAGGGCTGGAATATAGAGGGCAGTGATGCATAAGGGTCAGCTAGAGCCAGGCTTTCAGTGTTGAAGGATTTGATCCTAGAGGCACTAGGGAGTCACTGGAGCTTATAGAGGAGGGGCTTGGGCAGACCTGTGCTTTAGGAAGAGGATAGATTGAAGGAGGGAATGAACAGGAAAATAACTGGCAGGGAGGCCAGTTAGGAGACTGTTGCAACCAACCATCCAGGTGAGTGGGATGTGACCTCAACCAGAGTGAAGGTTTTGTGGGTGGAGAGGAGACATGTGAGAGGTGCTGGGGAAGAATCAATGACAGCGTTTGAGGACTCCCTCATTAGATGTGAGGGAAGAGAGAAGAGGAAGAATTGAGGATGATTCCAAGGTTTTGAAGCTGATTGAGTAGAAGGATTGTGGGGGCCAATAAAAAGAGAAGTGAGGAAAAGCAGTGGGTTTTGGAGAAAAGTTAATGAATTCTAGTTTTCCCCATGTTGAGTTTGCGTTGCCTACAGAACAGCCAGTAGGAAATGACTAATAGTCAGTGGGCGACTAGAACTCAAGAGAGGGTTGGATACGTGCATAGATCTGGAAATCTGTCTGCAATAGAAACAATAATTTAAACCCACGAGAGCTGATGAGATCATTGAGAACACAGAGAGGAAAGAGAAGAGGGCCTGGGACTGAGATTTGGGGGTGTTAGATCTTCTCCCAGATGCTGCTGGACTGGGTGTTCTGAGTGTGTGTTATGGGTGAGGGCAGAGTGAGGAGCAAGGAGGGGTATACCTAGAAACAGCTGTGATGCCGAAGAAAAGGCATCAAAACTTGACGCCATATTCCCCCAACCCCAAGAAAAGGATCATGTTCAGACTACGTCTGATATATTTATTACACTTCACTACCCATTTTGAGTACTATGCTCTCATGGATATTGATGAACCAGAGAGTGGCCCAAGGAGGTTGAAGCCATGTCATTTCAATTAATCCTTCAACAAGCATTGGTTAAACAACTCCTGTGTGCCAGACATTGTGCTTGGCCCTGGAGACACAGACAGAAAGAATGAAACAAGCCCCACCTTTAAGGATCTTATATTCAAATGGGAAAGACAATGTGTACATACAGAAGAGCAGATAGAATCAATGTGAAGAAAATAAGTGCAAGTAAACATAAGGATGAGATGTGGAAGGGCGTGGGAAGAAGAAGGGGTGCTTGAGCTGTGTGGTATGAAGGGAGAGGGGGTTTCTGTGAGGAGGTGAGAAGGCAGAGCATTTCAGGGAATGGTTAAGGGAAGAATGGAGGTTTAGTTTGGAAAATGGAGTCTGGAAAATGCCTGAGATGAATGGTGGTGGGAGGGGTTGGACTATCTATTTATCTACACAACTATACATATACATACATTTATACATACTATATAGAACATATACATGACATAATGTGTGTGCATATACATTATGGAAGTAGGACATTATTGCTATTTTCAAATATTTGAAGGGTTATCATTTGGAAAAAGGAGAAAATTGATTATGGATCCTCAGAAAAGAAAAACTAGGACCAGTGGATAGAAGCTTAATAGGAAAGCAGATTTTCACATTCCCCTAATTAGAAATTTCCAATGATATTTTCCATAAAATTCTCCACCAAGGGTTTGACCAATGTGCTAGGGGGCTTTCTTCAATATCCCCAGTGCCCGGCATATAGTAGGTGCTTAATAAATGCTAGTAGACTTGACTTGCCTTTGCATGACTTGACGCTACCTGTATACCAGTGGAGAATGGGAGCTTGTAGGTTTTCTCCCACTGTTGCTATATGATCGGCCTATCTTCTTTGCTAGCCACACCTCTGATCTCTGAGGATCTCCTTTAAAGACGAAAATAAGAATTGGTCACTGTTTCCCAAAGATAAGTGGTTAAAGGATATGAATAGGTAATTTTGTAAAGAAGAAAGGGAGACCATCAACAGTCACATGAAAGAAGGCTTCAGGTCACTAATAACTGGAGAAACACATATTAAAACCATTCTGGGCTTCTGCCTCATTCCCAGATTGGCAAAAAGATAAAAATGTTAAGTGTTGGAAAGACGGTGGTAAGATAGGTACCCCAATGGAATCTTGTTGGAACTGAATTAGTCCAAAGATTCTGGAAAACAATTTGGTCTAACTAAACTATACATGTTCACTCAGTGACACAATTTTATTGATACTTTTTCTTCTTATGTCTACATTTTCTCAGTATCCAGATCTGTGGAACTCTGACCTCTTCCAAGAGTTGGGGGGTGGTGAGGGGGGGAGCTATTCTCATCTGTCTCTTCTTTGGGACTGTCCTGATTCTCTGTAATTTTGCCCAGGTTACTTTGGATGACTGTATTGTGGTTATTCTTACCATTTGTGTGGCTGTAGTTATTGTGCGCATTGTTTCGCTGGTTTGGTTCTACCCTCTTCACTCTGCATCAGTTCATATGAGTCTTTCCATGCTTTTCTATGTTCATCACATTCGTCATTTCTTCCCGCCTGGTAACATTTCATCGTATTCATGCACCGCAGTTTGCTTGGCCGTCCTCCAATCCATGGGCATGCGCTTTGTTTCCAGCTCTTTGCTACCGCAACATGTACTGCTTGCTTTAAATTTAGGTGTCTATGGGCTTTATTTACATCCATGACCTCATTGGGGGGTGACTCAGAGCCAGAGGATGGCCATTCCAGTCTTTTGGTTTGCAGAATCCCAGAATGGCTGTACTGACTGTGGTGCCCAGTATTACCTAGAATAGTTGCGCCTCTGTCCCAGCATCAAAATACTCTTGGAAGTCTTCAATTATTTCCTGCATTTCAGACTTAGAGGTTGTATACATTAAAGTTTGGAAACTTTTTTGAGGAATCATTGAGAATAGGATCGTAGATTTAGAATTGCAGGGAGCCTGAGGGCTCGTCAAGCCCAACCCCCTCATTTAACAGATGGGAAACTGAGGCCCAGAAGAGTGAAATGGCTTGCCCAGAGTCACACTCTGAGTCAGTGTCTGGGGTGGAATCCATGTCTTCTTGGCTCTGAGTTCAGCCCTCCATGGGAATAATTCACTTTTTCTTCCACCCTTTTCTCTTCCAGACATACAAAGGGCAGTTTTATAGGGATCATCGTCATGGCCAAGGTACCTATACTTGGCCTGATGGTTGCACTTTCACGGGGACATTTTATATCAGCCACAGAGAAGGATATGGCACCATGTACTTGAAAAACAGAGTATTTCAGGTGAGTAGAAATAACAAATATTTATACCAATTTAATTATTGGAAAAATGTATTTGAGATCCCAGAAAGTTTACAGCTTCCTCAGTATCAAATGTCTGGGTAAAGGTAAGGGATTATTTAAATTCTTTTTTAATGATTAATTATTAAAGCCATCATGGATCCTGAACCTCACCCTAACAGAGGTGCTGAAGTATGGCAGTGGGGGAAGGGGCTTTGCTTCTGGGGACTCAGAGTTTCAGCCCTGAGTATCTTCTGGGCAATCCTTACCTCAGGGCAAGGCCTCGGAAGGGATGAGGAGCATGAATCCAGGCCTGTCCCCCAAAGATCTAATTCTTCATTCCAAGGTGATATCTCATCTCTTACAAATCATAAGCTTCTGTGAATTGGAGGAGTGAGAACTCCTCCTGACCCTGTGACCAGTTACTGAATTCTAAAGCAGCAGTTCTTAAAGTGTGATCTGGGGACCCTTGGGAATCCCTAAGACCCTTTCAAAGGATCCTTGAGTCCAAAATGATTTTCATAATAATACTAAGATGTTTTCATTTTTTAAAATAATATTTTATTTTCCCCAATTACATGTAAAAACAAATTTTAACATTTAAAAAAAGTTTTGAGTTCCAAATTCTATCTTTTTATCCCTTTTCCCCCTCCCTAAGGTGGTATATAATCTGATATAGGTTATATAATCATAAAACATTTCTGTATTAGTCATTTTGGGCAAGAAGACTTGAACAAAAAAGATAGAAAGGAAGAAGGAAAGAAATGAAAAATAGTATGCTTCAGACTATATTCAGATATGATATTTTAATTTTGAACATTGTACATATTGGTAGCTATAACCTACATAAAGTAATACACTTGGTGGGATCCTCAATACTTTTTAAAAGTATAAAAGTGTCCTGAGAGTAAAAAAAAAGTTTGAGAATTGTCTCTCTAGAGCAGGGGTGGAGAACCTGTGGCCTCGAGGCCACATGTGGCCCTCTAGATCCTCAAGTGTGGCCCTTTGACTGAGTCCAAGTTTTAAAGGGCCACACTTCAGGACTTAGAAGGTCACATGTGGCCTCGAGTCCGTAGGTTCTCCACCCCTGCTCTAGAGAATAGGGGACTTTATTAGCCGATCAGCCTTGATGCTGTGGCTGGCAGTCCAATCCATTCTGATCAATCAAGCATTTGTTCAGTGCATACTATGTTTTGGGCACTATGCTAAGTTCTGGAGATACAAAGAAAAAACAAAATTAGCTCCTCAGGCACTAGCTAGTTGTGTTCCCTCAAGAAGCTTACATTCTAATGTAATGTAGCCACAGCTACTGAAGGGCCAGAAAAGAAAGATCTCCCCACCAAAGTCCTTGGCACTGAGCACTGGTTCCACATCAGAAATAATTAAAGATGTAGCATAAACATCTGCTTTGCTGCTGTCCAGGTCTTCTGACTGCAGCTGGACCCTCCTATGTGTATTGTCTCTCCTTAGACTGTGAGTTCCTTGACAGCAGGGACTATCTTACCTTTCTTTGTATCCTGGTGCTTCACAGAGTGCCTGGCACATAGTAGGTATTTAATAAATGCTTGTTGACTTGACTGGGCATGTAAAGAAGAAGCAAAAAAGAGTCCCTGCCCTCAAAGATCTTCCATTTTGATGAGGGAGATGATGTGTACATTAGGAGATATATACAAGATATGCCCAAGTAGATGGCAGGCTCAGACGGGAAGGCATTTGCAGCTGAGAAGTGTAGGAAAGGCTGCCTGCAGAAGGTAGTGCTTGAGTCTTGGAGGGAGCCTCTAAGAGGAAGAGGGGAGGAGGAAGAGCATTCTGGGCATAGGGGATAGCCATTGCACATTCTGCCCACTTACACTGAGAGTTTTCCATTGTCCTTTGGGTCACCTGCAGTTTGATTCACATGAGGTTGGGGTGCTCCTTAATTTGTACTGTATCTTGAAGAGAATAGTGACTCGCCAAAAAAATAGACTTTTGTATCAGGAAGCTGCTTGGGAAACCCAATTTCTCAAATATGAATCATACTTTTCCTTGCTTCTCATGTCTGCGCCCAGCTCATCAACCACCTGCAGTTCCAACACAAGATCAACATAACAATGTTTAATCAATGGGCTGCTTATCACGTTGCCTGCAAATTTGGAAAATGTGGTCTTCATCCACTTTGTTTTTTCTGTGTGGATTGTTAGTCTGATCTCTCTGAGCATCCTTGGATCTTTCTGAGGAGGCCATGTGGCACTCAGGGGTTTGATGAAATTAGAACTAAGAATTAGTTATCTGCAAACAGGAGCAATGGGGGAACTTTCCGTTGAATAAGGAAACCCTCTTTAATGGTCTGGCTACCGTAAGTGCTATTCCAGCATAAACTTTTATAGCTTTTGGTTGAGTTTAACTTTTACTTTCAGACGTTCAACCCCCCAATTCAATTCAGTTGAACAAACAAGTGCCTACTATGTGCAGGATACTGTATGATGCACACTGTATTATTCCACAAAAGTGAAATGCTGTGCTCTCTTATATTAACTATTTTGTGTTTATTGTCGATTTATTCTGAACATATTTATGTGTCCATGCTGCCACTTCTGATTAGGAGGTAAGCTTCTTGAGAAGAGACTCTTTCATTTTTGTTTTTATATCTCCAGCACCTAGAACCATGCCCGGAATATTAAATGCCTTTTCATTCAGTCATTTGTCCATCCATCCATCCATCCCTTCATTCACATTGCCTGGCACATCATAGGTGCTTAATGAATGCATATTGATTGATTAATTGGGCTCAGTGCTGCAGCTCTAGAACCCCAGAGATCAGCTTATTGAAGAAGGCCCTTTGATGCAGAAGAAGGACCATGGAATCCGCAGTCAGTAATCCTATTTCCAAGACAGTAGTACCTGTACTAAGCAGCCTCGTGATCACAAGCCCATCCTTTAACCTTGCAAAGCCCGTTTCTTAAAACTTATGCTCCCGGCCCCAGAGACCAGTGAAGAATGTACTTTGCAAACCATAAAGTGCCATAGAAATGTGTAATTATTATTCAGGTTTGAGCAGGCTCCAGAAAAGTGGTTCAGGCTCTTCCAACTCCCACAAGACTGATTTGTACCAGAAAGCCAAGTTAATAATTTATAATGAAAACTTTAACTGCCAAGTGTGCATATATTTCCATGTTAGTCAGGGCATCCTCTTCCCAATGGGAAAACAAATAAGGATGAGGAGGCCTCTGGGCGAGCATATGGAATAAGAGCGAGGAAGATGCTGATACGTGAGGCTGTTCACATGGACCAGGTATTCACAGAACTCTCAGACAGGAAGGGAGGTCAGAGGTTATCTAGGTAGTTAAATTCCTAATGGAACAGGAATCCCTGTCTCCATCATTTCTGACAAGTGATTATCCAACCTTGTTTGAATACCTCCATTGAGGGGGGAGCTCGCCACATCCTGGGGCAGCTAGTTCTGTCTTTGGCACAGCTCTGAATGTTAGCAAGGCTCACCCTCTATTCAGCCTATGTTTGTCTCTTTGACTCGAGGGTTGGTCTCATGGGCCAAATGAAGCACGTCCAATACCTCTTCTTTATGCCAGTCAGCTCCCCTCAATCTCCATTTTGGGCTAAACATTCCTATTTCTTTTAACTCATAAGAGGTTTTGATATTTTCTTTTTTAAACATTTTTCCTTTTTTATTATGGTCTTTAAGAGTAACACAAACATTTCCATATAAAAACAACAGCAGCAAGGATTGGCTAGGAACCCATGAGCTTCTATTTCATGTGGAAGTATACATTTAATTGGATATGATTGTATTGTTCCACCTGGGCCCCCTCCTGAGCTGCCTTCTGCCTTTTTCTGTGTATTCTTCAATAACTGAATGATGTGCAACATCTCCATGATTTCGTTTGCCTTCACTGTCTTGGATGCCCTCTTCTGAATATTTCCCAGCTTGCTATCATCCTTCCTAAAAGGAGGCTGCTAGAATTGAATACGGACCTCTAGATGGGATGTGACCAGGTTAGAGCCCATCTGGAATCCAGCCATGCCTCTGGGAATGTCCAAACCCAATGGCCTTCTCTCAACCGTCAATTTCCTTGACCTCTCTGTAGCATCTGACACTTCCTTTCTGGAGACTCTTGCCTGTCTGGGTTTGTTCTCTCTGACATGGTTCTCTCCTGGTTTTCCTCCTGCTTTCGCTCTGCACCTTTTCAGTCCCCTTTGCTGATTCTTCACCCATGTTCTACACTCTGTGCTGGGCCTTCTTCTTGTCTGTCGGACAATTCTCTCTTTTGATGACCCTGTTCATTCCCACAGACTTAGTTAACATCTCTGGGAGGACTATTTCCAAATCTTTTTATCCTTCTGTTGTATCTTCAGCTTCAGTGCTGAATCGCCAGCTGCCTGTTGGGCCTTCCAAACTGGATGTCCCACAGGCATCTCAAACTCAGCATTTCTAAAACAGAACTTACATCTTCTCCTCCAAACTTCCCTATTTCTGTTGAGACCACCACCACCCCTTGAGTCATTCAGATGTGCAGTAAGCCTTAACTCCTCACTCTCACCCACATCTCCAGTCAGTTGCTAAATCTTGTGGTCTTTACCTCTGCAGCATCTCTCCCATCTTGTCCCCTTCTCTACTGGCACAGCCACCAGCCCTTTGCTGCCTCTTCCTTGGACTACTGTAATGACCTTTATATTGGTTTCCCTGCCTCAAGCTACCCCATTCCAACCCACCCTTCACAGAGCTGCTAAAGTAATTTTCCTAAAGCATGGGTCTGAGTAGGTCACCTATTTACTTATTAAATTCCAATGGCTCCTCTTATCTATAATGTCTAGTATAACTATTAGACTTATTTTTTTTGGGGGGGGAGGCAATTGGGGTTAAGTGACTTGTCCAGGGTCACACAGTAATTGTCTGAAGTCAGATTTGAACTCAGGTCCTCCTGACTCTATCCACTGTAGCACCACCTAGCTGCCCCTCCATTTGACCTTTAATGGCCTTTATAACTTGACCTTGCCCTACCTTTCCAACTTTGTTAGATATTCTCTCTCCCTTTTCTGTACTCTGTGGTCCAATGAGACTGGTCATTTCCTCATATACAACTCTCCATTCCTGCCTTCAAACCCTTAAATTGGCTGTTTCTTATGCTTGGAATGTTGTTCTTTTTAATTTCTGCCTCTTAGAATCTATTAATTCTTTCAAAACTTACCTTAAGTGCCACCTTCTACATGCAGCCTTTCCTAATCCCCTAGCTACTAGTGACTCACCCTCCTAAAATTATCTCAGAATTATTTTGAACATATGCCAAATATTCCTATTTCTATACATGTCATATCACCCCCTATAATGTAAGGTACTTGAGGATAGGGACTTTCATTTTTGTGTTTGTATCTCTGGCATCTTGCACAGTGTTTAACACATAGTAGGTGCTTTTTGGTTGATTGAAATTCAGAAGAGTATAAACTCTTTGAAGGAGGATCCGTTCCTTTATTCCCCCCATTTTGCTCCCAGCAGTCATCACATAGTGGGTGCTTTAGAAATGCTTGTTGAATTGAAGTCAGTAGTCTTGGACTGAATTCCTATTTGTCCAAAATTCCATCATTTCTCCATCTTTCAGAAGCTAGAGATATTATTATTCGGTGTTCTTGAACTTGGCTTGTGGCATTAGCATTGTTTTTGAGATTCCTGATAGAAAGACCAAATTAGCCTATTGCACATGGTGTTCGACTCTATGTGAGGATCAAGTACCTACCTGCTCTTTGTTTGAATAATCTGGGCTGAGGAACTCCAGGTTGGCCTCGTTTACAGAACAGAAGAAAGCTAGCTCCATTCCTTGGGGAGGATTGAGGTCTGGATAGCCTCCCCCTTGGTTGTGCCAGGTTTTTAGCCCCTTTGTAAGTTATAGAAGTGAAAGTTTAAGTGGGAATTAGAGCCTACCAAGTGATGCTTTGCCAGGTGGCCCAGGGGGTTCTGGGAAGGATGGTAGAAATGCTGAAGAACAACCTGTGTTAGAGGCAGTTAAAAGAAATCAATGATTTTAAGAATCCTTGCCATTTTATTAAAAAAATTAGAAGCACAACTTCCAAAGGCTTTGAAATGTTGCCTATATTGTTATACAGGGCCATCCCCAGTCATCCTGATCTATATCTGACCACTGGACTCAGATGGTTCTGGAGGAGAAAGTAAGGCTGGTGACTCTGCACAGCCCTGCCTCACTTCAGTCCAATTCACTTGCAAGTAATGACATCACCTTCCTGATGTCACAGTCCCCTTCAAGAATGAAGGACAAACAACATGTTTGTTATAATTCGAATTGTGAAGTAAAAGGCTTCTAATTTGGTTTAATTCTTTAAATGGTCTCTTTGGCTAATTTATTTTATTTTTCTGTATCCATATGCCTTTATTTGCAGTTTTGGGGTAATTTTAAACATTTAGGTCCGTGGTTATATAGTCTTTTTTGTGTGGTGGGTTCTCTTGGCAGGCTGATAAAATCTAGAGACCTCCTTTCAGAATAACGTTTTTAAATACATAAAATGCATAGGATCACAAAGAAAACCAATTATATTGAAATATAGTTATAAAAATATAAAGAAAAATCAAATTAATAGATTCCAGGTTAGGAATCTGTTTTAGAACAAACTTTTTTGTTTGTTTTTTGTTTGGTTGTGCCCGACTCTTTGTGACCCCATTTGGGTCACAAGAAGACTGGAGTGGTTTGCCATTCCCTTCTCCAGCTCACTTAATAGATGAGGAAACTGAGGCAAATGGGGTAAAGTGACTAGCTCAGGGTCACACAGAAGTGTCTGAGGCCACATTTGAACTCAGGAAGAGGAGTCTTTCTGGTTCCAAGGCCTGTGCTTTATGCACTCTGGCGCCCCATTGCTGTCCAGAACAAACTTAGTCCTTGATCTATGAGGTTGTGTGTAGTATATTTAGAAATTGATTTAATTTCCTACTAAGAACAAACAAAATTAATCATTTGCAGGTCATTCAGTCAAGTCAAAGAATGACTTACCCCCTCTGTTAAAATGTACTTTTGTGATAGTTGTGTTGCAAGACAGCAATTTCTCCACTACGTTCTCCCTTTCCAATGTATAAGTTTCTCACCATCTTTCTAAGTGACCAGAATGTTATTTAAGCCAGTATTTTATATGTTGTCCTTTAAATCATATAAGCTTGAAAGTTTTAACAAGTTCACCTATAGCGTACAACTTCCCTTTGATCCAGAGCCTGATTTTTCTCAGTCACAAGTAGAGCTTTCAAATCTGTGATTCTTCTGTCCTGAAGCTTTGAAGAGGATGTCAGTCACGTGGGAAGATCTGGCTCATACGGGCTGTGAATGTTAGAACCTGAGGAGATGCCCTCAAAATGCAGGATTCAGCAAAACAAATGTTTATCAAGAATCCTTGTCCATTCAGAGACTGTGCTAGTTGCTGGGACAGATAAAGGGAGAATGGCCTCCTCCCACTTCCCAGCCTCCTCCTGCTTCCCAGCCTTCTCTCACTTCCCAGCCTCCTCTCACTTCCCAGACTCCTCCATCTCTCTGTAGCATTTGACTCTACTTGACGCCTCTGTTCTTTTCTGACATTCTCCTTCCATGCTGCCTACAGTCTAGTGGAGTAAAGCCTGGGCCATCTCTAGTCATCCTGATTGGCATCTGGCCACTGGACCCTAGATGGCTCCAGAGGAGAAAGTGAGGCTGGGAACTTTGCATAACCCTCCCTCACTTAAACCCAATTCACTTACAAGTCATGGCATCACCTTCCTGATGTCATGGTCCTCTTTGAGAATGAAGGACAAACCCCAGCCACAGATAGGGTATAACCATAGCTGCTCCTTTTACAATCACCATATAGTAACTAGGTGAATACATGACCCCTTCTCTAGTTCTGCACTAGCTGCGGGATCTGATTTCCTGGTCTACAGATATAAGAAACAGGTACCAATACCAGACAATATGGGCGAGCAGGGCAGAGAGAGCTGTCAGTCATCCCTGGAGCATGCTCAGTCTGTTTACTCTATTTTCCTTCTTGTGGGAGGGTGGAACCTTTCTATCAACTGTGCCCCATCAGAGGCCTGGCTTTTACCTTGCAGGCACAGCGTAGGCTTTCAGGTAAAAGGAAAGAAAATGGCTACTGTTTCACTCACTCACCCACCTCTGTGGCTCCTTGCTGCATGTGCCAGGAGTACTTGGTCTTGAGGATTGTTCTCTTCATTTCTCAAATCAAACTGTCATCTCTCTTCATGCTTGTCTCCTGAAATGCCCAGTTAAGAATCTTATTCTTCCAGTGCTAATTTGGATTTTTTAGAAATATACCCCAATATTTTAGATTTCTTTCTTCCCTTCTTGGTTTACTCTCCAATCTCCCCCATGCATTCAGACAAATACAATGGATATGGACAAGATAAATGCATTTTTTAAGCAGGTCCCAAAAGCCCATTAAAAACCCAAACATTTCTGTTAAAGATGGGAACAATTCTAAGTCCTATATGCTTTGGTTATATCCAGAAAGGGGGAAGAGAGAGAAGAAGCTATCATTTGCCATCTTGAATGGGACAAGGCAGAGAGGAGATTTGGGCAAGGAAGTGATGGAAAATGTCCCCTTTATGAAGCACGGGAAAAAAAATCTGTAACGTCAGTCTCACCATCACCACCGCATGGTCTCAGGACTGGTCATCCCTGGCAGTGCCAAAGCTACCCCAAGCCCAGTGTCTGGTGTCTCTGCCACTTGGCAGGGATTCTAAGCTTGACCAGGAGGGAGCTTCAGCTCTTGACATGAGCTTACCCCGCTGAGTCTGCCAAGCCTTGCCTCTCCTTGGTCACATCTTTTTTTTTTTTTGCTTCTCCAAGTCCCTTCAGTTTCAAGGTCAAGGTAAAAACAATCCTGTGGTAGGGGAGAGGTTGAAAGAAGGACACTGGGAAATCTCTGCTCATTGCCTCAGTTTCTTCATCAGGTTGGATTCGGTCCCATTTCCATCTTAAATCTTTGATCCTCAGATTCTAAGTTGCTTCTCTGGGCCTCGGTTTCCTCACCTGCAGAATTGGGAGTTGGAGTCAACGGTCCCTTCTAGCTCTAAATCCTAAGGATGCTCTATTTTATCCTAGAAGTAATGGGGAACCACGGATGGTTTTGGAGCTAGGGAGTGAGGTGGTTAACTTACATCTTAAGAAAGTTATTACTTACGTAGGACTTATGTAACCGTGTTATATTGACTTAGGGAAAGCAATCAGATTTTGTGAGTTGGCTGAGAATTTGAGGCTTGGAATGATAAGAGGAGAGGTTATTAACAAATCAACAACTGAGAAGCCTACAGATGGAGGGACGCCGTGATTTCTCCTACCAGATAATGGGCAATTTTCTTTCTCTGGAGAGCTGATACATGTGGAATCAATTATCAGGTGATATGATTGAGTTGTGATGTCAGTGTCTCTTGAGATGTGAAATGCCTACACATGATAATTTTCTGTTCCAAAGAGGGGGATTTTTTAGTATTACCGGAGAATGAGGATTTCATAAACATATTTGCAGATTGCTAGGATCTTACTTTGAACTTTCATACTTACATTCTTTCTTACTACGTTTTATTATTCTCGTATTTCCCAATATATACTCCTCTCCCCCTTCCCCGAGAAAGCTATAAATAAAGAGGAAAAAGAAAAAGAAAAAGAAAAAAAGTGTTGAGCAGAACTAACCAGCGCATCAAACAAGGCTGACTATATATGTCGTGTCTCATACCCGTCTTCTGGCTGCTTCTCTAAATATAATGATAATAATAATAATAATATGATGATGATGATGATGATGAGAGCTAGCATTTACATAGTGCTTTAGGATTTGCAAAGTGCTTTACAAATTTGGTCTCATTTGATCCTCACAACAACCCTGGGAAGGAAATGCTCTTTTTATCCCCATTTTCCAGATTCAGAAACTGAGGCAGGCAGTTTAAGAGACTTGCTCAGGGTCATATAGCTAGTGGCCAAAGCCAGATTCTAACTCAGATCTTCCAGGTTTGTGCAATCTCCCGTCTCATGGTGGGGGGTCATTAACCTGTATACTTTCTGAAAAGACTAGGTTGGTCTGGATCATTTTTAAGGAAGTAAGTTGAACTTACATGATATATTTTATGATTAGATTAAAAGACTTTTGATTTTCTCATCAAAAGAGGTTGATAATAAGAGTAAAGTATTTGTTTTAATATTTAATATCAAGTAAAGTAATTGATCTCCTAGGCATAGTGTCTCTCCCACGTTATTACTTAAAATATCTTCCTCATTTCAGTACCGTTGACTTGTAAGCGATGACGCACGTCGCAGCTGTAACTCGCCGTATTAATGCAACTGGTTTCTGAACCTGATTATTCACAGTTGAGGCATTAATATTATGACTAATAGTCCCATTCCCAACAGTAACCATTATTTGGCTTTTCCAGTGTTCTCAGATTACGGGCAGGCTGTATAAGGAAAGCAAAAAGCTTCTTTGTTAGCTTAGAATAGGTTCTTCCAAAGAAAACAACCTAATCTTTGGCAGTTAGGTTCATGGACTAGCTTACAAGAGACATTTAGAGCAATTGTAATCAAAGCACTGTACTGTGGATGTAAAGTATTCTGAATGTATAATTGTCAAAGGGAAAGGAAAGGAAGGGGAAAAGTATTATTAAGCACCTACTATGTGCCAGGCACCTATTAAGTGCTTTAGTCAGTCAGTCAGTAAGCGTCTACAGTAAGGCACCTACTGTGTTCCAGGCACCATGCTAAGTGCTTTAATCATTTAGTCAATAAGTATGTATTAAACACCTACTGTGTGCTAGGCACTGTGCTGAGCACTGGGGATACAAAGAAAGGCAAAAGACTGTTGTCATTCAGTCACTTCCTGCTGTCCCTCAACCCCCCTCTTTCTTACCCCACAGAGAGACCACTGGACTTGGAGTCTGTTGTTGTTCAGCCATTTCAGTCTTATCTGACTCTTCATGACCCCATTTAGGGTTTTCTTAGCAGATATGCTGGACTGATTTGCCATTTCCTTCTCCAGTTCATTTTATAAATGAGGAAACTGAGGCAAACAGGGTGAAGTGACTTGCCCAGGGTCACACAATTTATGAGTGTCTACAGCCAGATTTAAACTTGGGAAGATAAGTCGTCCTGACTCTAGGCCCAGTGCTCTATCCACTGCACCACCTAAATTCAGCATCTGTCCTTGGCACTTACTGGATAAGTGACTTTCAATAAATCACTTAACCTCTCCATGCCTCACTGTTCTTATCTGTAAAATGAGGGATTTAAACTCAATGACCTCTGAGGACCCTTCCAGCTCTAAAGCTCTAAAGCTATGATCCTATGACCACCCCCCCAATCTCACGCTGCTTTCCATCATCATTAACACACACACACACATACACACACACACACACACACACGCACGCACGCACACATATACACACATATACACACATTCACACATACACTTCAAAGTGGGATACTAATGCACTTATCCACAATAAGCTGGTTGTGTATGATAGATAGACCTGTGGTCCTAGACGGCTCAGGAGTGTGGGGAGCTTGGAGTCTGCCTGGTCCAAACCCATAGTTGTCAGGTGGAGAGGCAGGGAGGGGAGCAGGGCAGTACTTGGGTGCAAGGAAGGATTTTCCTTTCCTTCCTTTCCTTTGCCAAATAGCTATGTCACTGTGTCTGTGTGTGTCTGTCTATTGGTGATGGTGCTGAGATGGGAACTCTTTCAGGCTGTAGAAATAATTGGGGAAGGTTGGGAGGCAAAGGTTGCACTGCCTTCCCTTCCTCCCTCCCCTTCCTTTTCCAGCTTGGAGGCCTGTCCTGAAGCGCCTGACTCTACCAGTATTGTCTGGCCTAGCGCCTGAGAGGGAAGGAAGAAAGAGAGAATGGTGCAGTAGAAAGAACACTGGATTTGATTTTGTAATCACTCTGTGTCCCATTTCACAGATAAGAAGATAGGCTCAGAGAGGTCGTGACTGGTTTAAAGGTCCAGCTCTGGTGTTGGCTGCTGAAATGGGGCGGGGAGTTCTAATGGGCCAGAGAAGGAGGCCCTCATACTTGGGGCCCTCATTCCCGGTCAAGGGACATGAACGCATCTGTAAAATAAGAGCATTGGAGGGTCTTCTCACACCTCGAGAGCTCTGATCCTTTGGAACTAGAGTCCACAGAGCCTGAGATGGGCCAGCAAGGGCAGCCATGAAGGCTCTTAAGACCTTCCAGGGAGGTATTTTCAGAATCTGCTACAAATGACAGTTATAGAATAACGAGGAGGAGAAAATTCTGGGATGGAGCTGTGCTCCGGGATCTGAAGCATCCTCATGAAAGTACTCTTTGTATAGTCCATCTTCAGTGCTGACAGGGGTAAATAAAGTCCTGTGGCCACTGCCGGTGGTACCACATTTTGGTACTTAGATTTATTTCACTCTTTTTATTAAAGAAACCAGACTTGCTGTGTTTGAGTCCATTGATTCCCCTAATGTGTTTTCCTCTTATTCCATTCAATACTTTTTCTAAAGGGATTATACAGGGCTGATGAACGATTCGGACCAGGAATAGAGTCGTATGCAGAAGGCTGTCAGGACGTTGGATGGTGGTTCCGGGAACACATAATTAAATTGTGTACTGAAGTCCCTGGCACTTTCACCATTTTTGATTATCCAGAGTACATCCCCTTTCTTTGTTTTGATTCTGTGGAAATGTGTCTTTCTGAAAAGGAGCTGGCAAAGTGGGACCTGGATGAGGAGCAGGACCCCTTTTTTTATGATTACAAGAAGCTGCTGTTAAACGACGATTTAACTTTGCCACCAGAAATGTACGTTTACTCCACCGACAATGAGCATCTGCCCATGACTGCATCAAGCAAAAAAGACTTTGATTTCTATTTTTTGGTGCCTAAGTTTCCAATCTTTGATGACGATGATGAACCTTGGTTTGTTGTAAACCAGACTTCTTTGATGCTTAAAATACAAAAGCATGCTTGCAGATTCAGGTAACTAGCTGTGTCACTCCTCCTTCCTTGCCCAGTTTTTTGTGAAGGGTTAGTTTTGAAGGGTCGTGGGGGTCCCTTCTATATGATTCTTTCTCTAACGGTTCCTTTAGGGAGGTGATGGGGACCAGTGGAAAGAGCATCTTGGTTCAGGCTGTGCCACTTCATACCTGGGTAATTAGGCAGGTCATGGGCCTCTGCTAGATAGATGGCTTCTGAGTTTCCTTCTCGTTCTAGGTCCATAGTCCTTTCAGCCATATAGGTTTTTGCAATCTGTCAGCCACCTCACTTTCATTTTATTTTCTTCAAAAAAGTTTGCTTTTCTTTTTTATCACTTCGATTTTCAAATATATTCTTCCCCTTCCCTACCCAACGAGCCATCCCCTATGACAAAAAATAAAAAAGATTCTGAGAGAGCGAGAGCAAGAGGGAGAGAGAAGTGGTCCATGACAACCAGCCAACATGTCAACTGAGGCTGACAGTGTGTACGATATCTTCTCAGCCTCAGAGAACTCCTCATTTAAAATGTACGTTTGTCACTGTTGTTCAGTCTTTTTAGTCATGTGCAGCTCTTGGTGATATCATTTGGGGTTTTCTTGGCAGAGATACTGGATTGGTTTGCCATCACCTTCTCCAGCTTGTTTTACAGATGAGGAAACTGAGGCAAACAGGATGAATTGACTTGTCCAGGGTCACACAGCTAGCAAGTGTCTGAGGCTGGATTTGAACTCAGGTCTTCCTGACTCCAGGCCTGGCGCTCTATCTACTGTGCCATCTGGCTGCCCTTGTTTGTCATTGGTGAACACTTTTAGAAACAAATTGTTTCTGCCTGCCACTAACCGTGGGATAATCTTTGGGGTAAAAGATGGATAAGTGGGGGTAGGAGGGAGACAGAAAAAGGTGTGAGTGGGAGAAAAAAGCAGAAGTCACATATAAAAATGTAGACTGCATTTAGTGTATAACATGTCCAAGCATTATATAGAGTATTGCAATGGGGGCTAGAATTTGCTGTACAGGATTTTTTTAAAAATTGGAAAATATTCTAGGAGGGGAAAAAGGAGGAAGGGAGAGAGCGAGGGAAGGAGGAGGGAGGGAGGGAAGGGATGGAGGGAGGGGGAGAGAAAGAGAGAGAGAAAGAGAGAGAGAGAGAGAGAGAGAGAGAGAGAGAGAGAGAGAGAGAGAGAGAGAGAGAGAGAGAAAAGGAGAAAGTGAGTTTGTTAGTTCATCACCTGGGGATTAAAATTGTCAAGACTAAAAGAGCTGAGAAATAAAAGAAAATATAATGTCATGGAGAGCAATGCATGGAGTCTTACACTAAAACAGGACCTGCTCTGAAAAGGCAAAAAGGAAAAGGAAAGGAAGTGGAGGGCACTGTGGAGGCCTCTGTGTTATTTGCTCCTGGTCTGAGATTTCCCTGATGTTGGGATGTTTCAGGCAGGGAACTTGCTCTTCCAATACAGATAGTCTTGGAGAGGCGCTCGGAGACCCAGGACATTGAATGACTTTTCCAGGGTCACACAGTGAGAGGCAGGATTTGAACTCAGGTTCTTCAGATTCAGATAGAGGTCAGCCTGTTTACCCATTAAATGTGTAGGTTTTTTTTTTCATTCTTCTTCCATAGATGAAGAAAAACAGAAGAAGGGAAAGAGGGCTGGATTTGGAAACCCAGGGACTTGGTTTCCAAACCCAGCTTTACCAGTTTTTACCTGTGTGATTGTAGACAATTTACTTAACCTCTCTGAGACTCAGTTTCCTCCTCTGTAATCTGGAGAATTTGTACCAGATGACCTCAAAGGCCCATTCCATCTCTAACTCTATGATCCTAAGAAGTCTCTTGCAGCCTTTCCCCCACCAGCAATAAATATTAGGAGGACAGAGAAGCAGTCTGGATTAGTAACTAGAGACCTTGTCTTGGAGTCTGGGGAGCTGATTCCAAGTCCCTTCCCTTACACATCCTGGCTGTGTGACTCTGAGTGAGCTAATCACCTCTCAGGGCCCTGGTGCTCTCTCCAAGCCACACTTTAAGACTGTAAATTGCCAAACAGGTATTGATCTGCATTGATGGGGAGGTGGTGGTTTCCTCACTGGCAGTTGTCTCCTCAGTGGACTCACAGGTCTGGTAAGAAAAAAAAACGAGGAGGCCTGAGTGGCTTGAATTAAAGACTACTCTTTTTTCCTCCCTTGAATCAGGCACAGTCAGTCTCCATTCAGCCCTAGTATTAATGATATCATGAATGGAAACCGAAGTAACTTTGGCCACCGAGGTCCCAAAGAACGATTTGCCAAGGAGCTGATCATGAAGGCTGAGAAAGGAGAATATGACCGCGTCTACGAGATTCTCCGTGATGATCTGGCGCTGGCTGATGTAGGGGATGGCAAGGGATTCACTGCGCTGGCTGGAGCGACTGTAAGACAAGTGGGAAATTTCCTTGATGTAAAAAACAGAGCCCGTTAAATGAAGAAGAGTCCATGGTGTTGGCCAGAGGCAGTCTGGGGGCTTGGGGGTGCGGATAGCTGCTTTGTAGGTTGTTGTGTCATGGGGGATAGAGAGCCAGCCTGGCAGCCAGGAAGCCCCCTGCCTTGGTCACCACTGGCCAGTGTAACTATGGGTTCACTTAACTTAGTGCCCTGGGCAGCTCAGGGATGCGCACAGAGCCAGTGCCCATCTTCATTGGTGGGTGGTGTTGCCTCATTGAGGGTTCCTCAGACAAATGAAATCGTAGATCCAGTCCTAATGAACAAAAAAAAAACCCAACCCCCAAACCAACCAGCCATCAAACAAACAAAAAAGCAGTGCCCCATAGAACTAACACTAATTTGTGGACCAGGTGTCCATCCACATTGGGAGTTGGAATTCCTTAGACCAATGGTGTCAAACTAAACAGAAATGAAGGCTGTGAAGGTCAAATATTGACTTGGGTTTAAAATGTAATATTAGCTATGTTTTATTTTATTTCTATTTATTTTGTTAACTGTTTACTAATTACAGTTATCCCTTCTACATTGTGGGGATTAGGAATGTGATGCCCCCTTGATCTAGAAAATCTGTGTAAAATTTTTTAGGCCTCCCCCCTTTTTCCTAGAGAAGAAATCTGACTTATTATGGTATTAAAAGATAAAATGTGTTTATTGTATACAATACTATACATGTTTTATGCATTTCTGAGTTTCTAAACTTTTCCTGTGGAGTCTGCTGGCCTTCACATATCTGCAGCTTCCTCAAAACTCTCTCCCAAATTCCCATTTAATTTCTTAGGCTGACCTGTGATATATCAAAACTGTGATGGGGAAAGTTGCAACATGGAAGGGATAATTGTATATTTTAATCTGGTTCAGGCTGCACTCTGAGCACCCGGTGTTTGACAGTTCTGCTTTAGACAAATGAAATCATAGGTCTAGTCCAAAAACATAACAAACAAAACCAAACCCAGCCCCCACATCAAAAATCCAGTGCAGCCAACCAAACAGGGACTGCATTCCAGGTATGGGGGGCAGGAGGCAGAGGAGACAGCCAAGGAAAAGGCTTGGGAATGGAATGTCACTTATGAGGGATGGCAGGAAGGGAGGGCTAGTTGGACTGCAGAGGGTGGGATGGGGTGGAATGTCCAATAAGGCTTGATGGAGCCAGGGTGCAAAAGGCTTTAAACGCTAAACAGGAGTTTGTATCTGAGCCAAGAGCAAGAATTCTCCACCTTTT
Organism: Trichosurus vulpecula; assembly: GCF_011100635.1. NCBI lineage: Eukaryota > Metazoa > Chordata > Mammalia > Diprotodontia > Phalangeridae > Trichosurus > Trichosurus vulpecula. Next base: position 18,124,475 of record NC_050579.1, read on the forward strand.
TTGTGCCTGGGACACCTGGTGAAGCCTCTGCACTCCTTCTCAGAACTGAGTTTTCAAGTACATAAAATAAAATAGCTTAGATCACAAAGGAGGCCGATTATATGGAAATATAGTTACCAGAACAGATGTTTTTTAAATTGACAGGCCCTCGGTTAAAAACCCCTGTGGATGACAGGTAATAGGGAGCTACGAGAGTGTATTGAGTATTGGAGGGACATGGTCTGACCTGTGCTTTAGGAAGCTCATTTTGGCCGCTGTGTGGACAGTAGATTGAAGAAGGGGGAGAGAGACCCGAGGTAGGGATGCTCATTAGGTTGTCGTTCAGTCATTTCAGTCATGTCTGACTCTTCTATGATCCCATTTGGGGTTTTCTTGGCAGAGATACTGGAGGGGTTTGCCATTTTCTTCTCCAGCTCATTTTACAGATGAGGAAACTGAGGCCCACAGGGTAAAGTGACTTGCTCAGGGTCACACAACTAGTAAGCGTCTGAGGATGAATTTGAACTCAGGTCCTTCTGACTCCAGGATCAGCACTCTATCCCCTGAGCCAGCTAGCTGCCCACACTAATTAGGAGGCTGTTGTGGTAATCTAAAGATGAAGAAGGATAATCAAATTAGATATTTTTTTGGTCATACTATAAAATAGAGTGGAAGGGCCACAAACGAGGTGCCTTGGTGGTATAATGGTTAGAACATTGGACTTGGAGTTAAGAAGACCCAAGTTCAAATATTGCCTCAGACATTTATTTGCTGCGTGATCCTGGCAATGTCACTCTCTGCCTCAGTTTCCTCGTCTGTAAAGGGGGACAATAATAGCAGCTACCTTGTAGGGCTGTTTTTAGGATCAAATGAAATAGACTGTAATAGCGATCATAATAATAAGGAATAAAGATAGCAAGAATAAGACAGATAACATAATATATAGCACTTTGTTTGCAGAATGCTTTACAAATACCTTATTGGGTATTGTAAATAAACTCCCAATTAAACTAGTTAATACAAAGGAATAATGTGAGATTAAATAACATATAATAACATTTCCATAGTGTTTTAAGCTATGCAAAGCATTTTATAAATATCTCATTGATCATTATAAATAGATTATTAATTAGTTCATATGAATAAATTACGGAGGCATTTGGTGGCACAGTGGATAGAGCCCTGAGTTCAAATGTGACCTCAGACACTTGCTAGCTGTGTGCCCCTGGGCAAGTCACTTAACCTCTGTTTGCCTTAATCCACTTAAACCCCTCCAGTGTCCTTGCCAGGAGAACCTCACGGACAGCCTTGCCATGCTATGGTCCACAGGGTCGTGAAGAGTCGGATAGTACTGAATGACTGGCCAGAAAAATGAGTAAATGACATAATAATATTTCTATAGTGTTTTAAGGCTTGCAAAGTGCTTTACGGACATCTCATTGACTATTCTAAATAATAAACAAATTTATATAAATTGTGTTACTGTAATTATAACCACTGCATAATGATAATAGCATTTATATAGAACATTAAAGGTTTGCAAATACTTTACAAACATCTCATTGACTATTCTAAATAAATAATGAGTTTACAGAAATCTTATTAAAATTAGAACCTTTACATAAAGGTAACAGCATTTCTGTAGCACTTTAAGGTTTACAAAATACTTTACAGATATCTCATCAATTATTATAAATGAATTATTAATTTTGTCGTTCAGTCATTTCAGTTGCGTCTAAGTTTGTGACTCCATTTGGGGTTTTCTCGTCAAAAACATTGGAGCAGTTTGCTCTTTCCTTTTCTAGCTCAATTTACAGATGAGGAAGCTGAGGCCAACAGGGTAAAGTGACTTGCCCAGGGTCTCACAGCTAGTAAGCGTCTGAGACCAGACTTGAACTCAGGAAGATGAGTCTTCCTGACTCCAGGCCCAGTGCTCTATCCACAGTGTCACCTAACCGCTCCCAAGTTATTAATTAAACAAATTCAAACAAGTTGCTATAATAATAAATATCATATAATAGCAGTAGTTAGCTTTCATACTGTACCTTGGGGTTTGCAAAATGCTTTACTGAAATGATCTCCCGATGATCTTTTAGACCTAGAAGGGACCCTGGAAACCACCTGGTTCCAAGGTACTTAATTATCAGCTGTGGTAGCCAAGGCCAGGGAGTGTGGCCATCAGCTCAGGGTCACACAGCGAAGAAGGTGGTCTTGGAGGCCCAGTTCTTCTGACTCCAGTCTAAAGCCCTTTCCATTAGAGCACTGACCTCTGCGTAATGCTGGCTGTTTATTAATAGCATGCCCATAGTCTTAATTTTTGACCAGTTGTTAGTACCTTTCCTTTTAAAATGACTTCACCTCTGCCTGCCTCAGTTTCTTCATCTGTAAAATGGAGCTAGTAACAGCACCCACTTCCAGAGTTGTTGTAAGGATAAAATGAGACCGCATATTAACGCACTTGGCGCGGAGCCTGGCACGTAGTAAGCGCTATATAAATGCCAGCTATTATCATTATTTTAATTATTCATATTTTCCCGCTGAGGATGGAGAGGTCCCTTCCTGCGGCTGTAAGGGATGGTCATCCGTCTTTGATGGTGAGCCCTTGGCTCTCTCCCTCCCAGATTCACTGCCACAATGCCATCATCAACCTCCTCCTGGACAACGGCGCCAACGTGAACGTGTTCACCGACGAGGGGATCACTCCCCTGTGCATGTGCTTCATTCTCTACTATTCGAAGGAGATGTTTAAGCCCAACATCGCCGAGAGGAACTTGGACAAGCTCAAGGTGAGTCTCCTGTGAACTTTTGGAAGGGGCTGTCCAGTCACTCATTTTATGAGACCCGGAGGGGCGAAGTGATTGGCCCATGGAGGGCATGCGGCAGAGGTAGAGTTTGAACTCACACCCTCCATCTCTAGAACCAGCTCGTTCAGTGGTACCTCAGGCACCCCCTGCTCTTCATTACTAAGAGTCGGAAAAAAGGCTTTATGATATTTTTTCAACTTTTGTTTTATATCTTTAGTATTGTAATCCTTTGGCAGGAACATTCCCAGGAATATCAGGGGTCAGGAAGAGCTGAGTTTGAATCCCTCAAACACTCACTAGCTGTATGACCCTGGGCACTGTCACTCAACCTTTCTCAGCCTTAGTTCTCTTACCTGTACGATGAGGATAATATTAGCACCCCCCCTCCCGGGGTTCTTGTGAGTGTAAAATGAGATGAGACTTGTAAACACTTTACAAACCTTAAAGCGCTGTATAAATGCTAGCTATTATTATTAATATTGTTGTCAGGATCCTAGGATTTAATGGGAGACTCACTGACATACAGCGAATGTCTCACACCCACATTGTGAACATCAAAGAGCTGGTGAGGCTGGGCAACCTGATCCAACTCTCATAGCTGAAGAGGGGCCGCCAGGTGGTGCCATGGTGTATAGAGCGCTGGGCTTGGAGCCAGGAAGATTCACCTTCCTCCTGGGTTCAAATGCGGTGTTGGACACTGCCTAGCTGTGTGACCCTGGGCAAGTCACTTCACTCTGTCTGCCTCAGTTTCCTCATCTGTATAATGAGCTGGAGAAGGAAATGGCCAAACCATGCCACGATCTCTGCCAAGAAAACCCCAGACGGGGTCACGGAGAGTCGGACAGGGCTGAAATGACTGACCAAGAGTGGCAAAGTCGCAGAGACCTCAGCCAGGCGGTCAGTGGCCTTGATCAGTTTTTCCTCCCACGTTTTAAGTGCTCATTTTCCTGTAAGGAGAGTTTCCGTTCTTATCCTGTTACAGTTAACTCATAATTAAATCATATTAATGCACATATAACAATATATTTATAATATAGATAAAATAGTGCTTTAAAGTTTGCAAAGTGCTTACAAATACTGTCCCATTTTATCTTCACAACAACCCTGGGGGGTTGCTGCCTTATTACCACCATTTAACAGAAGAGGAAACAGAGGTAGAATGGTTCATTGACTTGCCCAAGGTCACACAGCAGCTCAGTGTCTGAGGCTGCATTTGAACTCAGGTTTTCTGATTCCAGACTCAGTTCTCTAAACACTGTACCACCCAGCCCATTGCTTGTGCTCAACCCTCCGTGTATCATACAGAATCTAAAGGGATCGGCCTTGGCTCACTGAGATAGAGTCAGAAGCTGTCTAGCCCCTGGCCCTTATTTTAAAGATGAGTAGCTGGAGTCCAGGGAGGTTAAGGGACCTAGAATTATGGGACTGTCGATCTTGAAGCCATCTAGGCCAGTGCTCTCAATGAGGCCCAGCAAGGGGAAGTTAATTAGGCTCATAAGATCAGAGGCCAGGAGCCTCAGGAGACCTCTGAGGCCATAGGGTCCAAGGTTCCCCTTTGACAGATGAAGGCATTGAGGCCCAGAGAGCCTCACTAGGAGACAGAACAGTCAGCAGAGCCCCTGGGGAGGGGTGGAGCTCCTCAGAGTGCTTCAAGACCCCCTTAACTGATGCCATATTAATATGTAAATAGACTCAATGAGTTATGGGAATGCATGAAAAAGATGCATAGAATATTTGAATACCAAAGGTGATTATTTTGTTTTACAGCTGGTGGTAAATTTGTCCCTCCTTTCATTGCTGGGTGTATTTCAAAGGAAAACATTTTCCTTGGTTAAAGGATTTTTAACGAATGCAAATTAACTTTCTCACTTATAGAAGATCTCTTGGAAAACAAGAAAAAGTAACTTTTATTAAAATACTCAGAAAAAGAGGAAATGGGTTTTAAAAAGCAGCGAGAAACATTTAGAGGGTGGCTATAAAAACACTTTAAGGTTATTAGATATTGGAATGGTTTATTGATGATGGAAGCCATAGTAAACACAGGCTGAGAGCTTAAGAACCAGACTAGGGTCCTTGAAGGCCCATCCCCCTCATTTTACAAATGGGGACATTGAGGCCTGGAGAGGTTGGTTAAGTGACTTAAGGGTGTCAGACCGGGGGCTAGAAGGAGCCCCAGTGGCCATCGAGATGTAACCAGAAAGGGATGCCATTTCAGAACTCTAGGGTGGCAGCACAGGTCCAGGGATGGGAGGGACCTTAGAGTTCCCTTCATTTTATATGGGAGCAAAAGGAGACCAAGACAGCTGATAGGATGAGCAGAGGCCATGCAGGGAGTCAGTCAGTAGTCAGTCAATACCCATTTAATATGTTGGGCCCTTGGTTAAGGGGTAGGGATGCAAAGGGAGGCACAAACTATCCTTAGGAGCTTGTATTGCATTGGAGAAGAAAACATGGAAATAATTCTGTACGTACAAGCTACCCCCAGATTAGGAAGAAGGTAACGTCAGAGGGTAAGGCATTGGAAATGGAAGGGATGGGAAAGGCCTCCTGCAGACCATGGGCATTAGAGGTGAGTCCTGAAGGAAGCCAGATGAAGGAGTGAGGGAGGGGCCAGAGCTTTCCAGACGTCATGGGTAGCAAGGCACCAAGACGGGAGATTTAGTGTTGTGGGTGCAGAGAAAGAGCTAATAAGCCAGAGTACCTGGTTCTCAGGGTGCATGGACTCAGGAGGAGAAGGTGTGAGGGGCTTTAAATGTCAAGGAAAGGATTATTTATATTTGACCCTAGAGGTAATGGGGAGTCAATGGTGCCCATTGAGCTTGGGGATGACATGGTTACTTCGTGTTTGAGAGAAATCAGCTTGGCAGCTGCATCAGAAGTGAGATGAGGCCCTGGTTGAGTTGGATGGTTTCAATGCATTGCTAAAGAAGGAAGAGCAAAGGTTCAACTAAGGTTATTCTATTCTTGAAATTCTCTTAAAATTGTATTTTACTTTGGGTTTTACTGGTAATAAGATACAGACGTAAAACTGCCAAATGATATCCCCAAATCAAATTTCATTTGATGCTTTGAAAGAGTCTTTGTCTTTAAGAGAACTGTTAATTAATTTCCACCTATTTTTTCTTACCTTATATTCAATGTTCCTTTTTGAACCTTAAATAGGGACTACCTTCAAGACCCATACTTACTTCAGCGGCTTCTACTATGTCTGAAGTAAAATCACCCATCCCAAATCCGGAAACAGCTTTTCAACGCCCCTCTGCATTAGAAGTAAAGAAACCTTTGGAAAACGTGGCCACTAACATGGACGGAGATGCTTCTCAGATCTGTACAGAGCAGTGTGAGTTGAAGCAAACCATTCATAAGAATGACGCATTGGTGAGGGCCTCAACTGGAAAATTATGTCCCGTGGCATCCAACAAGATGGTAGACGATATATGGGTGAATTTTGAGCAGTCCACGCAACCGAGTGTCTCGACAAACTTCGAATCGAACCTTTGTGTCTGCAGCTATCCTATAGACGTCTCACAGGACATTATAGAGAAGATGGCCAATACCTACACCATGCTGAGAGTTGCTTCCTTTGAAAGTGAAGACAGAGATCCAGGAACTGTGAAGAAAATGGCTCTCTCTATAATGGAGTAAGTTGTAGGCAGTAGGATTAGTGAAGGAAAGACAGCACTTTTCAATGAACCCTAAGGTCATAGGACTGTATTCAGATTCTAAGTATCAATGCTTGTAGATGCTTGTGAACACAACGGAAATTGATTATGTCACTGTATGGTTTTTGTGTAACATGGGTTTGCTTTGTGTACAAAGCTGGATTTCTGTAATGGGAACCTGGAGTGGGCAGCATAAAAATAGCAGATTGAGTACGAGACCTGGAGGCAGGAAATCTTGGGTTCAAATTCTGCCTCAAACACTTCCAAGTTGTGTGGCCTGGGTGATCACTTAACATCTCTGGGTCTCAGTTTCCTCACCTGGAAATTAGGAATTTGGACTAGATGGCCTCTGAGGTCCCGCCCAACCCTGTATCTGTGGTTCTAGGATTTCCTAATGATATGAAGATAGAAGCATTGGGTCTGAATCCCGGTTTGGGCTCTTTAGGAGCTGGCTGCCCTTGGGGGAGTCACATAAATTCTTTGAGCCTTGGTCTTCTCTCTTGCCAAATGGGGCTAGTAATCCTCCCATACCTTACCTCACAAAGTGCTTTGGAGAGGGCTGCTTTGTAAACTTGGAAACTTAATGGAAACATGATTTATTGTCATGACCACTTACCAGTCCTCTGGCAGAGGGCCCAAGGATAATGTTACAGCAAGGCCATGGTGAATTACCAACACCTGAGTGACTCACTGTTGGGAGAATTATGGATTTGGGTATCTGTTTTATGCTGGATGTGGGAAAGATGAGAAAACATCTGGACTGGCCCAGGGAAGGAGTGTCTAATCTACATTAGATTAGTATCAACAAGTCACTCTGTGGTTGCATGCTGGCTGCTGATTTTTTTCCCACTTTATCCTTTTAAACATTAAATCCTTTGCCCCTAAGTGGAAGCACAACCCATTCCTTATTTTATGAAGCAAGGTGTTTTCTCCTCTGATAAGTGTTTAAAATACTCTTTCCTAATAATTCGTGAGATGAAAACACGATAAAGACTCCAAATAGTCAGTTATTTGTTAGACCCTTTCCATCCCCAAGTCCTGCAGACCCCTTTAATCATTGGAGATTCAAGATTATGTGCAGATTTTCAAAGGCCTAGGGCATTAGATGTCTTTGTGGCAATAATGATGGTGTTTGCTACCATAAATTCAAGACATGTGAGAGAATTGTGTATACTCATGTTCCTCTTATTATATTTTTTATTCAACAAACATATGTATTTATTTCCACAAAGAAGAATCGAGGAAATGGTTGTCCATAAAACCGCCACCACCATCATTATTATTATTGTTGTTTTAGTCATTTTCCAATTGTGTCCAACATTTTGTGATCCCAATTTGGGGTTTTCTTGGCAAAAAACACTGGAGCAGTTTGCCATTTCCTTCTCCAGCTCATTTTACAGATGAGGAAACTGAGGCACACAGGATAAAGTGACTTGCCCAGGATCACACAGCTAGTAAGAGTCTGAGGCTAGATTTGAAATCAGGTACCAGGCCTGGTACTCTATCCACTGTGCTACCAAGTTACTCCCATCATAATTTACCACTAGTTAAGTAAATCATACACTAACTTTAAAAAGGTCCTAATAAGATCACCTCATTTTTTGATGGGCCAGCGTTCAAATGTCTTTTATTATTTTCTTCTTGGGATTTCTTGCTATTACCTGGGTATATATTGTTGTTTTCGATTCTGCCTTCTTCACTTTGCCTAACTTCACAAAAATCTTCGATTTCTTAATATATTTCTTTTTTTTTTTGAGGGGGGAAGGCAAGGGGTCAAGTGACTTGCCCAAGGTCACACAGCTAGTAAATGTGTCAAGTGTCTGAGGCCGGATTTGAACTTAGGTCCTCCTGACTCCAGGGCTGGAATATATTTCACTTCTATCTATGCCCCATCTCTTTCAGGAAGCTCTTTCTGGTCCCCCTAACTGTTGGAACTTCTTCTCTAAAGTCTCTTTCTATCCACTTTGTTTGTACTTTTTTATAAACAGTTCACTTCCTTGTTAGAATGTAAATTCTTTGAGGGTAGGGACTCCCCTCCCCCCTTTTTCTTTATATTCTCAGAGGTTAGTGTAGTGACAGGCACAAAAGTAGGTACAATCAGTGCTTGTTGATTAAGCATAGTTGGTTTAGTCATTCCCCAGTCATCACACACATGAGTTCTTTTCCCCTCGTCATTAAGGAGGTGACAGTCTCAATGGATGCTGCCATGGTCAGACTCCACTTGGAACCTCATGTCATGTTCAAAAGGACATTGAGAAATTGAAGAATATCCAGAGGATGGCACCAAATATGGGTGAAGTGCCCCCAGTTCATGTCATATGAGGACTGGGTGAAGGAACTGAGCATGTTGGAGAAGTTTCAGAGTGGGTAGAGGTGGATATGTTGTGGTTGTTATCTTTCAATGACCTTAGGAAGGTGATTTCTTGACTTACAAGCGAATTGGATTTAAATGAGGCAGGGCAGTGCAAAGTCACCAGTCTTTCTCCTCCAGAACCATCTGGGTCCATTGGCGAGATATAGATCGGGTGATTGGAGGTGGCCCTGGATGAAATGGGAGACATTGGTCTTTTTAAGCTAAGGTCTTTCCTAGGTTTCAGTTTATATGAGGCAACACCCATTCAGTGATTAAGGCTAGGTAAGAAATGAGGCAAAAGACAGCCTCTTTTACCAATTAAAAAAAAATCAATCTGGGAGGGGAACACCCTTGGGGTTTCTGGCCAGACAGAAACAATTGCTATTTACACTCACTCTGAGCCATCAAAAGCCAAACAATGACCAACAGAAGTTTGGGTTGAGACCTATTATTGGCCAACCAGTGAGAGCCAAAGTGATTTGGGTTTAAGGCATACTCAAATAGCTCCAATTGAATCCCAGTCTACCTTACCAATGCCTGGTTTTTCTAGAGGTTTCTTTCTTCCTTCCTCCCTCCCTCCCTCCCTCCTTTCCTTCTTTCCTTCCTTCCTTCCTTCCTTCCTTCCTTCCTTCCTTCCTTCCTTCCTTCCTTCCTTCCTTCCTTCATTTCTTCTTTTCCATGTTCTTTCCTTTTTTTAAAAAAAATTAGTTTATTTTTTAGTTTTCAACATTCACTTTCATAAGTTTTAAATTTTCTCTTCCTCTCTCCCCTCCCCTGTTCCCAAGATGGCATGAAGTCTCATATAGGCTCTACGTATACATTCTTATTAAACATATTTTTGCATTAGTTATGAACCATGAAAAAGAAAACAAAACAAAACAAAAAAGAGAGCAAACAGTGTGCTTTGTTCTGCATTCAGACTCCATATTTCTTTCTCTGGATGTGGATGGAATTTTCCGTCATGAGTCTTTTGGGGTTGTTTTAGGTCCTTGTATTGCTGAGAAGAGCTAAGTCTGTCAGTCAGTCATCACACAGTGTGGTTGTCCCTGTGTACAGTGTTCTCCTGGTTCTGCTCACTTCGCTCAGCATCAGTTCATAGAAGTCTTTCCAGGTTTAGAACTCTATTTCCAGAAAGCTGCTTTCCTCTGGGCAGAGCACCCACATGTAAGTGCGTGATTCCCATGTGGTCAGAGGAAGGAAAGAAGAGAGGGAGGAAGAAAGGGAGGAAGGAAGGAAGCAGCATTGTCCAACTGGATATGATAACCTTCTTCAAAGTATTTGAATGATTGATTTGTGGGAAAGGAATTAGACATGTTCTGTTTGGCCCCAGAGTTTAGAACTCAGAGAAGGGGATGGGGAATGGCAAAGAGGCACATTTGGGCTTGAGGTCAGGAAATATTTCCTAACCACGGAGCTGTCCCAAAGTGGAATGTGCTGCCTCAGGGAGGAGCAGGCTCCCCCTCCCTGGAGTCTTGAAGCAAATACTACTTCCTGGCTATGCATCAGAAAGGACTATTTTTTGAGCAGATTGGACTCAATGGGTGCTGAAGTCTATTCCAAGCCTGAAATTCTGTGTTTCTGTGATATTTGAAGGCTGCCATCACAACCATATCATGCCTCATCTTTAGGTTTTCACTTCTCTCCTATTAAAGTTGTCTTTGATACGTTTGGGTAGGGGCTTTGGTTCTATTTTTAATTCCATTGCTCCTCACTCAACCCCTCTCTACTTCTCTTCCTCTCTCTGGTATCTCCTGACGTTTTCCCCAAAACAATTTTTAATATTCATTTTTAAAATTTTAAATTCCAAATTCTCTCCCTCCCTTCCTCCCTCCCTATTTCCATCATTGAGAGGGCAAGTAATTTGATATAGGTTATACATGTGTAGTCATGCAAAATATATTTTTGTATTAGTCATATGGTAAAAGAAAACAAAGGCAAAAAACCCCCCAGAAAATAAAGTGGACAAAAGTCTGCTTCGATCTGTATTCAGACTCGATCAGTTCTTTCTCTGGCGATGGATGGCATTTTTCAACATAAGTCCTTCAGAATTGTCTTGGATCATTGTGTTGCTGAGAAAAAAGCTAAGTCATTCACAGCTGGTCATCGTACAATGTTGCTGTTACCTTGTACAATGTTCTCCTGGTTCTGCATAAACATCCAATTTTTCTGGTTCCCTTAAAAGAACTGTGTATGGCATATTCTCCAGTACTCTCACAGTCACGGTCTGTCTTCTGGACAAGATAAGACTTATCATTTCAGTGGGTGGCCTTTCTTTCCCAAAATGACAGGTCCAAAACTCAACACCATCCTCCAGCATTGGCCTGAGCAGGAGAGTCGAGATGGAGTCTTAGCCTGCCCTTTCAGGGATGCTTCCACTAAGCAGCCTGACGTAGCATCAGGGATTTTTGTTTGTTTGTTTCCAGATCTTTCTCTTCTCTTGTGTTGAGTCTCCAGTCTGTGTAAATCCCCAGATCTTTTCCTCTTTGACCTTCTTTTCTCCTTGTACTGGTTAAGCTTCTTTTTTGGACCCAAGTCTAGAACTTTAAATTTATCCTTATTAATGACATCTTCTTTGGATCAATCCATGATCACATCAGGAACCCTTTTGGATCGTAATTTTGTCACCTCAGCCAATATCTAGTCCATTCTTCTCTGCTTCTGGTGGTTTGCAAACTTTGGAAGTGTGCTAACTACTGTGTGTACCATTTGACCCAGCAAACTACTACTAGGTCCATACCTCAAAGAAAAAGACCCATATGCACATCAATATTTATATTTGTGGTGACAAAAAGGGAAACTAAGGGGAAGCCTATTTGTTGGGAAATGGCTGAACAAATTATAATATATTAATGTGATGGAATATTACTGTGCTTTAAGAAATGGTGAAGGTGGGGCAGAGCCAAGATGGTGGAGTAGAAGCAGGGATCTGATTGAACTCTCCCCCCCCCCCCAAACCCCTCAAAATACCTGTAAAAATGATTCTTAACAAATTCTAGAGCAGCAGAAGCCACAAAATGACAGAGGGAATCAGATTTCCAGCCCAAGACAATCTGAAAGGTCAACAGGAAGGGTCTATTGCACCGTGTTCTAAGCAGAGCACAGCTCAGAGCAGGTTGCACTGCAGGGACTGGAGCAGGCCTCAGGGCACTGAATCACTGCCGTCTGTGGAGGTTTCCAGACTTCTCAACCCACAAATAACAAAGACAGCTTTGCAGGTCAGTGGGAAAGCTCTCACCTGTGTGAAAGGGGAGAGTCGTCCAGCCTCAGCCGCAACCCCAGCCCCAGGGCAGTGCAAGCCACTGTCACAGCTATGCCTGCTTTTGGAGCTCTTGCCCTACAGATGGTGGGAGAACCGAGCAGCTGATCTGGATCGCAGTCCTGTGTGGTGGTCCTGGGGTGAGGAGGAGCACTGCCATGGTGGAGTTGGTGGCAGCTGTGGAGAGGGAACCCTCCTCGCAGTTCCAAGGCAGAAAAGAGTGCTTGTGGTTGCTCATGGACCAGAGCACAGGCCAGGAGAGGAGTAAACACCTCTCTTTTGATCATTACCACTTTGGAGGAACTAAAAATTTACAGGTCCCTGCTGCACAAACCCCCTGAAACTTGGGGCAGCTTACTCTCCACTTAACAAAGAACTCAAAAGTCAAATAATTGGCAAGGAAAATGAGCAAACAGGGAAAAAAGACTAAGACTATAGAAGGTTACTTAAAAAAAGAAGTATGCTATCTATGCCTTTATCCCAGTAATGGCTTAAAATATGGAACTGAGCAGAGTCAGAGTTGGGTCCTTAGGACCCTACCACAGCTATTTCTTGCCATTCATGAGATCATAGATCCAAATCTGGAAGAAATCACTTACATTTTAAAAAAATTCTATTTTATTTTTGGTTCTAAATTCTCTTTCATCCCTCTCATCTTCTCCCACTCATTGAGAAGCAGGAAAATAAAACCCATTACAAAGATATGTAGTCAAGGAAAACAAATAAAAAAGGGAAAATGTTTCAACCTGCATTTTGAATCTATCAATTCTCTGTCTGAAGTGGATAGCATGTTTCTTCATGAGTCCTTTGGAATTATGGTTGGTCATGGTGTTAATCATAGTTACTAAGTCTTTCGAAGTTGATTTTTTAAAAACGATATTGCTGTTACTGTATAAATTGCTCTCCTGGTTATGTTCACTTCACTTTGCATCAGTTCATACAAATATTTCAAGTTTCTCTGACACCATCCCCTTCATCATTTCTTATAGCAGTACAGTAGTATTCCATCATGGCTGTATGCCATAACTTGTCCAGTTGATGAGCATCCCCTCAGTTTCCAGTCCTTTGCTATCACAAAAGGAGCTGCTATAAATGTTTTTGTACAAATATGCCCCTTTTCTCTTTCTTTGAACTCTCTTTAGGGCATAGACCCAATAGCAGTATCACTGGATCAAAGGGGACACATAGTTTAATATCTTTGGCAGTGTAGTTCCAAATTGCTTTCCCTAATGGCTGGAGTAGTTCACAGCTCTACCAACAATGCTCCTCTATGGGCCAACCATACTGAAATGCTTGCCATACCTTACACATGGCACTGCTTCTCCCACTTAGGTGCCTTTGGGATATTTCCCATGTCTGGGATTTTCTCCCTCTTCACCTCAACTTCTTAGAATGCCTGGCTTCCTTCACTATTTAACCCTGTGCTACCTTCCTTTTCTAACCATTTGGGCTCTTAATGCCTTCTATCTACTTTGTATATATGTCATTTACAATAATAGATGCATATGTCATCTCCTTCACTAGACTGTAAGTTTCTTGAAGGCAGAGATTATTTTTGCTTTTTATTTGTATCCCTAATGCTTAACACACTGTCTGGCATCTAGTAAGCATTTAATAAATGCTTGTGTATTGATTGATAGTTTAATAAAGGTACACATTCATTCACACAAACATTTTCCTTACCTTTTGACATTCATTCATCACCAGCCTCCGCTCATTTTTAGCTATAATACTTGATATAGTTCTGATGGGATCTTACTAATGAATTAATCTTCAGTTACTTTCCCCAGTTTTCATCATCTGTATGTTCCTTTTAAAGATCTAAGCTTATTGATGAGTTCCCTGTGCATTTACATCAGTCTCTTTAGGCAGCTCCCCCTTTTCCTTCTTACCAGATTAATTTCTGCTTGTGTCTTCAAAATTTCATTCCCAAGCAATTTCTGTCCTTTTGGGATTGACTTCCCCTGCAAAATATAGCTTCAGGATTCTAGCCAATTTTCATTTGAAGTCTTTGAAATCACCTTTCTTCAAATAAAGTATATGTCAGACCATTCCTGTCTTTCCTCTCTTTCTCTGTCATGGGCTATATGGGGTCAATTGCTTCTGGTCCTGCCATTTTATACATTAGGAACAAATCTTTCCTTGTTGGTCAGGATCAAGTCTAGATTAAAAGTTCCCTTGTCCCTTCTTCCATCATTTGAAGAGGAAATTATTGGTAAGGTAAGTCACAAATTTAACAGCTGACCTGGACATACTAATACAACAACCACTTTGTAACAGGTCTTAAAATCTGGAAATGCGAGACTAGCTCCATCAGCTATTTCCCCCTCAACTGGAACCCTTAATACTGTTGTCTGTTTTTCCATGTAACTTTAATTATAATTTTTCCAGTTCTACATAAACTGATTTGGTGAGTACAATTACTTTTGCTATTAATCTGACCCCTTTGTGAACATTGAATATCCTTCAATTATATAGTTCTTCCTTTATTTCAGTTCTTATAATTTTGTACAGCTCCTGTAAATTTCTGGGTAAGTTAATTCCAGATTTGTAAATGGTTGAGCTGGGGTGAGGGCTGAGTATTAAGCCAGAATCACTCATCATAAAGAGGCGTCATAATAGCATCTTATTGCAGTGGCCCTGCAATAGATTTCTATGTCTGTGGCCTCAGTAAGCGTGGAGAAACACATCAGTAGGCCGACCATAAAGTATTCTTTTAGTCGCCATAATTCTTAACACTATTTGGCAAATTACAGGAAGATTGTTATCAGGGTTGGTGAAACAGTAAGGTAATAATAACAATGTATATGATAATTGTCAAAATGTCTATGTAGTTCTGTGTCGCAAAGTATACGAGACTCTCCACGTAGAAGGTAGAAGAAGTGAACCATTTATTCAGGCACCAGAGAACCGTATCCCACAAGCCAGTGAAAAATCCCACACACAGTATCACAACCTGGAAACTCACCATTCTAAAACCTCTCCAACCCCTCGCTGGGGTCTTCCCCAAAACAAACTCACAGTACGGCTAAGTCAGCCTGTTCAGTTCTAACAATCATGAGGGCGGCCATTAGCAGCCACCAGCAGCCGTAAAATCTTTCTCTCTCTCAGCATTTTCTGTGACATAACTTCCTTTTCCTATCACAAAGCTCCTCCCACCATGTATGTCTTAGGCTTGACGTAAGCAGGTCACATGGCTTATTAATGTGTGGGAAAGATCTTCAAATCAAAATTGCTACTACATTTGGCCCCAAGATCTCTCTTATCCATTACATAGGGCAGTGGGAACTCTGGGATAACTGGTGACAACAGAACTTTACACAAAAATATAACAGGGATAACATAAAATAAGTATATAAAACAATGTCATCACTCTCCCTTGAATGAATGGGGCTCAAAATCTTGGGGTAAGGGGTGAAGGTCTCGTCTTCCAAAGCTTCCTCCTACTGAAATTGGACGTAGAGCTGTCTCTGCCCCAAGTGATTAAGAGTCCTGTTCTAGAGGTCCGTTCTTTAGCAAGCTGGCATCTGGAACTCAGTTGACGCCGGGTCCAGGGATGACACATCACAGTCATGGACAGATCCAGAGGTGACATCTGAACACATCAGAGGGTCGCATCTGGCTAAGCGATCAGGCATCTCCAGGTGGATGGTACTAAGCCTGCCAGAAACAAATCTCACAAACAAATTTAATAGACAAAAATCCAAAAAGAAACAAAGAGACTATCGTAGCCTCATTCATGATAGAATACATGAGTCAAGGGTACAATTTCATAATCATTTTCTCCTGGGTAGACTACTGTTACAGTATTATCTTTCCCATGTGTTATAATCATGCAGCCTTTGGAACATCGTCTGGCTTTCGTTTTACCCATACTTTAGCTCCCAATTTTATTCTATCACTTTCCTCTGATAGTTATTTTGGAAGAAGGGTCAGTTTTCACAAGAGGTATTGTTTCACAAGGAATAATAATCAATTGAACTATTCTATCATTTTTACACAACCGTATAGGTTCTTCACCCAAATTCTGGAGTGTCACAATAATTTCTCCTTGATAACTACAATCTGTCACTCCAGTCAATACATGTATTCCTTGAGCTGCTAATCCTGGTTTAGGTAATATCCATCTAAAATAATGCTTAAGGATTCTCATACATATCCCAGTAGAGATTTTTCTTATCTCTTTTCTATCCAACTAAAAGTTCTCCAAACAATGTAAATCATATCCTGCTGAACCAGGTATTCCTGGATATGGTGCTGGGACATCTTCCTTAACAGTCCAATACTCAATATTTTGGATCTTATGTGTGTGATGTTTTCTAATTTGCAGATTTGGGGTCATCATTCTGGTCAGAGGTGTACTTCCTCCTAATGGTATATTATTCAAATTATGGAAAGCAGTAAACAAATTATCCTTCCAATGTTGATATAAATTATTAGAACTTAACCTTCTTAACTGTTCTTTCAACAATCTATTCATTCTTTGTATCAATTTGGATGCTTGTGGATAATATAGAATATGATATATGTACTCTATGTTGTTCAATACGCACTATCCCTTCACCTCATTACCTTTGAAATGTGACCCATTGTCACTTTGAATCTGCATTGGGGTTCCATAATATAGACTTCAAATATCTAGAGTTTTATAGGTGTTTTTCTGTGTTGCATTCTTGTAAAGACAAGCCACTAGTACACCTGAATAGGTGTCAACAGAAGTACATATAAATTTGCATCCTTTATCTTGGGGTAGTGGTCCAATATAATCTATCTGCCAAATCTGGCCTGGAACTTTTCCCCTTGCTATTTCTCCAGTTACTACTCTGGGAACAGTTTGTTTCTTTTCCAATTGACATATATGCCATTCCTCTGTTACTTGGTTTAACAAGGAATAAGAGATACTAATACCTCGATTTTGTGCCCACTGGTGTGTGGCGTGGACCCCTAAGTGTCCAGCCGTTTGGTGAACCCATTTTGCTAGTACTGGATCATCAGTTGGTGTCGAAGTAGGGACAATATGTTCAGTAGCAATCTTTGCTAGTAGATCAGCATGTGCATTGTACTCATGTTCTGGCGTAGTGAGGGGCACATGAGCATCTACATGAAAAACCGACAAATTAGTAACTAAAGACATGTCTCATATGTCTTCCCATAGTTCTTTGCCCCAAACTTGTTTACCATGAATTTCCCAATTTTGGTTTTTCTACATTGGCATTCATGTAGCAAACCCATTAGCTACTGCCCATGAATCAGTGAATATATGACACTGTCCTCCTTTCTCTATTTTAATGGCTTGATGTACTGCCATAAGTTCAGCATATTGACTACTTCCACCTATCCCAGTACTTTCCAAAGTTCTCTTAGTACATGGGTTATAGGCTACTGCTTTCCAATGTCTTTTATGGCCCAAATATTTTGTTATCCCATCAGTAAACCATGCATGTCTCTTTTGTTCTTCGATCAGTCCATCATACCCATCATTCCATTTTACCAAGGATTGTATCAACTGTTGCCTTGGTTCAGAGAATTTGTTATTTCCATCAATGTCAATGCTTGCAATAGATGCATGTAGAGGAGAAACTCCACTTTTGCCTGTCTTCGATCTATTTTGAATATACCATTTCCATTTAATCATGCTAGCCTCTTGTGCATGTCCAATTCTATGACGCTGGGGTACTCATTACTCAAGTCCTAATCGGGATTCCAGGTCTTAATATCACTTCATGGCCCAGAGTCAGTTGTCCAGTCTCTACCAAAGTCCAATATGCAGCTAAGAACTGCTTTTCAAAAGGTGTATATTGTAATCCAGATGAAGGTAGTTTCCTTGATCAAAATCCTGAGGGTACATTTAGGCTTTGTTGTTTCTGCCATAAACACCAATTCACATAGTTATCTTGTACAGTCACTTGTAATTCCACCAGTCCACTTTGCATAGGCCATAAATCCAAAGCCAATTGTATAGCAGCTTCAGCTTCTTCAAAAGCTTTACTCTGTTTAAGTCCCCAATCAAATTCATATTTTTTCCTGGTAACTTCATATAAGGGTTTCAAAATTTATCCAAGATGTGGTATGTGATGCCTCCAATATCCAAACAGTCCTATAAACTTTTGTGCCTCCTTCTTATTGCTGGGGGTAGGAAAATCTTGAATCTTTTGTTGAGCTTGTGGGAGAATTTCTCTCAGTCCTTTATTCCATTGTATACCCCCAAATTTTACAGTTTGAGCTGGTCCTTGAATCTTTGCAGGGTTAATTTCTCATCCTTTGCTTTTCATATGCTCAATTAAAAGTATCAAACTCCTCTCCACTTCTTTTACATTTCCTCCCTGTATCAAAATATCATCTATGTAGTGGGTAAGCTGTACACCAGGTAACTTCAATTCATCAAAATGTTCAGCCACAATCCTATGACAGATAGTTGGGCTATGCAGATATCCCTGTGGTAATTGTGTAAAAGTATATTGTCAGCCCTGCCACATGAAAACAAACTGGTCCCATTGCTTGGGGGTCTATTGGGATCATAAAGAAAGCATTGGCCAAATCAATAACTGCATACCAAGTCCCATCATATTTCTGGATCCTTTCTATTAAGGTAACAGTATCTGGAACAGCAGCATACAAGGGAGGAGTCACTTTATTCAATTGTCTACAATCCACTGTCATTCTCCACGTTCCATCTGACTTTCATACTGGTCATACAGGATTGTTCCATTGAGTGGTTGTAGTGACAAACACTCCTGCTTCAACATATTCCTTTATAGTATTGGCAATTTCATCTTGCCCACCTGGCACATGATACTGCTTCAAAGTAATTACTTTAGAAGGTTCAGGTAAAGTGATTGGGTTCATCTTTACTCTTCCCACAAAACTGTATTAATTCCTATCTTCCTTACTGCAAATCGATATCTCCCTTCAGGCAAATTCAGAGTCATGTCTTTCAATATATCTATTCCAATGATGTATTCAGGAATGGGTACAGTGACCATGGTATGTTCTTTCTTAGGCAACTGTCAAATTTTCACTATCAGTTTCACTTGTTTGGCTGATATTTCAGCCCCTGTGATGGTAATAGAAGTTCCATGCTTAAATTTGTCAGGATTTCCATAAATCAAGCTGGCCTCTGCCCCAGTGTCTATCAATGCCCTAGTTGCAGTATTTGATCCATTCTTCCAATATATAGTGAGATTAATATGGGGTCTGTAATCCCATCTGTGCATTTCTTTAATCTGAGCTGGTGCTCAGCCTATTCCCTAGTCTCCTTGAAGGTGTGATTCACTTGGATGCAAGGGTTCAAGATCTGTAGGATTTGTAGGAGCAGTTCTTACTATTCAGTTCGCTATTAAGGCCCTCATCTTGGTACATTTTGTATAGCTCATTAGTTGGAATACCATCTAGTCTTCTAAAATCTACCCTTGCTTTCAGCAGAGTAGTAAACATTTCTTTCCTTGTCACTCTATCCATTGGACATTGAATCTGTTGGCTGTATACTCTTCTCTCCCGAGGAAATTTATCATCTTTTCCTCAGTCTCCTAAGTCACTTAACTGTGAAATCTTATCCAGCACCTCTGAAAGAGGGTTCCCTACTTCTGCAATCAGCAGAGTCAGAATCACATGTTTATAAGTGTCTTAACTATCAAATTCCTATGAGAGACTCCCAAGGGAGTTTCATAACAAATTTCAGCATTCCCCAACACAATAACAGTCTTCATCACCTCCTCCTTTAACTTTCTTGTATGGTCCCTAATTAAATACCAGGGTCTCTTTGGAGTAGGCCACATGGCATCAGCAGGATATTCCTCTTTACAGCCGGTCACAGCCAAAGCCAACAAATTGTTTGCTTGATTAGTTCTTTGCAAATGATAATACCTAAAAGCTTGCTGTACAAAAGAATTCTGATTAATACTTATGAATCTCGTATGATACCCAGAATCTACAGACACTCCTATGCTCCTTCATCACTGATTCTCACCATCCAAGATATTAACGATTTTCCCATTCTCTGGGTGAACCTACTCAAGATATCTGTGATTTCCTGCTGTGTAAAAACTCTAAAACGAGCCTAAACTGAGTAGTATCACCTTCTGTTTCCTGCTTCCTCTGCTTTATGGGGTACACTTCTCTTTGAGAAGTCTGGTGTGATAATATCTCACTGTCTCTGTGAGAAGTACCATGTGACAAAGTATCACCTTGTGCCTGAGATTCTGACATTGTATCCTCCTGTCTAGATTCTCTGCCCCTGTTACCATGGTAACCAGACCGCCTGCTAGGCTTGACCTTGGCTAAACAGAAGTGCACTCTTGACCTCCTTGGCTCCCTGTGCCTTCTAGCTGAATTTACAACAAGGCTGTTAGCTTCTTGCTGTTCTACCACCTGAGTTTCTCCATCTTGCTGTGGTATAGGCTGAGTATTTTCAGAAGTTTCAGCAACTGTCTGAGCCTGAGCTCTCTCTCCTAATAGTCTGTCTCTGCGCTCACATACAATACGTTAGGTTGTGAGTAAAATCCAGCCTCGTCTAGAGATTGCTCTTGGGATCCCCATTCCTGGCTCAGCAGTAACTTCTCTGAGCCATAAATCCAAATCTCTGGGTCCTCCACTCTGTAGCTTCTGCTTCCAGTCCTCACAGAGACCAGTGCCCTTAGACTATTCCTTTGTAAGGGAGCAATAAGTTACATCCTCCCATCCTGGGACGACCATTTCTTCTTCTAAAGCCCTTCTACCTCTAAATAGAGATTTTATACCTTGTGATCCCATCCTCCTAGTTGCCAGATGTAACAATAAGGCAATAAACACAACATCGATGATAATTGTGAGTGTCTATGTAGTTCTATATCGCAAAGTATGAGAGACTCTCCATTAAAGAAGACAAAGTATAACATTTATTCAGACACCAGAGAATCATATCCCACAAGCCATTTATCCAGTTTACCACAGCAGTAAAACATTCCACACACAATATCACAACCTGGAAACTCGCCATTCCAAAGCTTCTCCAACCTCCTGCTGGGGTTTTCCACAAAACAAACTCACAGTACAGCTAAGTCAGCCTGTTCAGGTCTAACAATCATGAGGGCAGCCACTAGCAGCCACCAAGAGCCATAAAATCTTTCTCCTCTCTCAGCATTTTCTGTGACATAACTTCCTTTTCCTGTCAGGAAGCTCCTCCCACCACGTGTCCTAGGCTTCCTGCGACTTAAGCAGTTCACATGGCCTATTAATAGGTGGGAAAGATCTTCAAATCAAAATTGCTACTACAGTTAGTAGAGGGAGTAGCCTCATAAGGGAAATCACAGATTCTTGAAGTATTAATGCAAATATTCCTTCTAGTAAATCCATCATCATTTCCTAATATTCATTGACACAGATGCAATTTTCTGTTCCCATGACCCAGGGCTTTCTTTAAACGAGTAAAATTTTTAGACTACTGAAGTAATGAAAAAGAAGTAAACAGAATTACAACAAAGGATACTCTAATCAACTCTAAATCTGAGGGTTCTCTCTTAATGAGAGTGTTTTCTGATGATGTGGAGATGTAATAAAGAGATATTAGTTCCAATTTTATGCTCTATTATAATGGACATCTAGGACTAGGCACTTCTCTGTCAACTTCAGTTTTTTAAAATTTTTTCCTGATAATAGTGGGATGAGACTTAAAAAAATTCAGATCCTTTACTATAAGAAATAGATAGTTAGAAAAAGAAATCTATTAGCAATTTTTAAAAATCATCTGTCCATTTTCTTTTTGTAAATTTTTATTGACATTTTGGGTTTTATGTCACCTACATTTCCCTATGTGTCTTTCCTCTTCCCACTCCTAGAGAGTTATCCCTGAACACAAAGAATAAAAAAGAGGAAAACAAATTATTTAGCAAAACTAACATAAGTGACTGACATTTCCTACAGTATTCCACAAAAAAGTAAGGAGAGATGTATGAGAAGACATCTCTTTTCTTTGAGACCAATGTTGGTCATTATACTTTTACAGCATTCCTTTTTGATTGTTTTGCTGTTATTTCCATTTATATGTTGTAGTCATTGTGTGTGTTGTTTTCCTGGTTGTGTTTTCTTTCCAAACTTATCTATATTTAACACATCCATCTTTTTTTTAATTTTTTGCAGCACAGTAACATTCTATTACTACATTTCTGTTCCATGCTTTTATTTCTTGTTCTCCATACAAAATATTCCCATCTCCTTTACCTTTGTACAGGCTGTTTCCCGTAGCTGAAATGAACTCTCTCCACTGAGAATATCTACTTTGCATCAATGCTTAGCTGAAAAACCATTCCCTACATGAATCCCTCCAGCTGCTAGGGCTTCCCCTTCAAATTACCTTGTATTTAGTTTAAACATTTATACAAAATTTATAAATTTATTATTTCTATTTTACCTTTCTATAGAATGTAAACTTCTCGAGGGAAGGCACAGTTTCATTTGTCTTTATATCCTCATTCCTACCACAGTGCTTAGTACATAACAAACACTCAACAAAGACTTATTAATTAATCCATTCTCTAATGTTTTTCTTTTAATAGGATAATTCAGACTATTTAATTTTATTGTTATAAGTAATACATTTGGTTTTATAAGAACACTGTCATAATCTTTTATACATATTTCAACTGTTAAAGGTAGTAAATAAAACAAAATATATTTCTATTATATTTTCCTGAGATCAAATTAACTTTTAATATAAGTTGAGTTTTCTCTTTGGAATTATTGTTACTTTTTTATTTCCTTCTCTTTTTTATTTTTATTGTTTCTTGCCTGTGAAAAGGCTTTTTAAATAGTTAATACAGATTTTTAAAAAAATATTGTTTACCCTTTTGTGTTAATAACTGATACATCTTTTTATCTCAAACTCTCATTTGGTTGATGCTATTGAAAATAAAAAGATTATTTACTATATTCTTATATATCTTTATATTAAATTTCAATCTAAATAGATATCGACTTAAAGTATAGTATCATTTTTGTTAATTATTCAGTCCAAATGATTTTGTCTTCTGTATGGCTCATAGTTATCTCTCTAGTTGGGAATTTTTGTTTATATTTTTTCTGGTTTAGTTTATCTTAGAAACAAATTTTCTTTACAAACAATGTGTTCATGTTTGGAAGCTATGTCATTTTGAGATATGACCTTTTTTTTTAAAAAAATTTTAGACATATATTTTTGCCAGTCTTTTATATTTTTTCTTTGTTGTTTTTGAAAAAGTCTCATGGTACTCTAATTGGAATTTCTTTAAATGTGACTTCTTTTTAAATTTTTAGTGCTTGTAGAATTTTCTCTTTGTAATTATAATTCTCTGGTTTTATGACTACATGGACTTTGGTGAAATATGGTTAGGACTTCTTTCTGGTACATTGTACATTTGCTGTACTGGTGCAGTGTTGCCTGACCTATGCTTCCCTGAAAATCTTCTCTGATTAAGTCATCTGATACAATGTCTAGTTTTTTTTTTCTTTTTCACTGCCCCCTGGGATCCCAATTAATGTAACATTTGTACTTCTTGCTTTGTTTTCAAATACATTATTTTGTTCTGTATATTCATTAGTTGCTGTTTCAGTTCTTATTCTTCTGTATTGATTTTTGCTTGACTTCATTTGTTTTTCCCTGTGAAATTCATTGAGATCTTTGGTCCTTGGATGTAATTTTGCAGTTTTCCTAATTGTTCCCTTTCGTGTGTGTGTGTGTGTGTGTGTGTGTGTGTGTGTGTGTGTTTAAACTGTGTTAGAGGCTTCCTTTAATATAATCTTTGTCTAGTTTGATTTTCATTTGGTACCGCTTCCATCCTGTCCACTGTTACTTCAACTTCAGTTTCTGAAGGAGGTTTACAAAGGATGTTTTATGTTTTTGATATAGTTTTTTGAATTGTATTTAAAAAATAAAATTACTACTTTTTTGTTTTGTTTTCTGTTGGCAAGCCACCTAACCTCTCAGTGCTTTAGGCAATTTTCTCAGAGTAGAAGTTTCAGAGATGGTGCTGATATGTGTTAGTAGAGGGGATTTTCTCATGCAGGAGTTTCTTTTACCAATTAAATCACAAATCCAGTCTTTGTGCCCCTGTATTAGAGGTGGGTATCACATTTCCTGTGATTTGACTGGTGGCAGGAAAAGCAAAGCAAAGCAAAGCATCCCTTCAATTTTTGGGGGAAGCAGAGAAGGGAAGACATTTTCTAGTGGGTTTGGCGGGATGGGACCAGGTGAGGCTCCTAGCAGGGGATAGTGTAGGGATGGTGGTGGTGGTGGTGGTAAAGGAGGAGTTTAGCTCTTTTACTGCTCTCTGAAAGGTTTCAATTGTGCTTTGACATCCTATTGACAAGGTGGTGGTGGGGGATAGTTCAGGAATTCCCTTGGCTTGAGCTAGGCGTTGGCATCTGGAAGCCAGACTCTCAGATTTGGCCAGGAAAAACTTAGAGGTTTTCTGTTTTTGTAACAGTAGGGACTTGCTCATGGATGGTATCTCTGGGCCTGAAAGACCCAAATCAGTGCATGAGAATAGGAAATAGAATGGGAAAAGCCTCAACAAACTTTCTTTCCCCAACTCAACAAGCAGGAAGAGGTGAGATAGTGGATACCTCCTCCTTGAGTTGCTGAGGGGGCAGTGCACTATGTTGTGCTTGGTGGGGTGACCTACCAGGTAGAGGTGAGCATTGGTTCTAAGACTCCAAGACTACTTCAAAGCTTGGCTACCTAGGTAACAGCAAATAGGCATACTTTTTCTTAATTTTTTTTCTATCCTTCTTAATTGTATGGCTGGTACTTTTCACTTAGCAAAGGTATTTGGTCATAGCTGAATCCCCTGGCTTCTTAGCGCTCAGCCCTCTTACTCTAAATCCTCTTCTAGCTCTTTTTCAAAAAATAATTGTGGCTACCAATATACAGTAGTGATTGATATTTTCATATGATTTTCTTTTTCATTATAGGGATCAAAATAATATTTTTTAGGGAAGGAATTGGATAGCCTTCCATGTTTCTATGTGTGGAGAAATGATATGATATAGACTAATTTTTTTTAACAGTTTGGTACCCTTAACTTGGAATCCATTTGGTCATGGGGCCTTTTTGCAGGGCTACTCTTAATGGTTTACCTGATTTCTCCTTCTGAGATATTCAGTTTAGATTAGGGGTGGGGAACCCGTGGCCTCGAGGCCACATTTGGCCCTCTAGGTCCTCAAATGTGGCCCTTTGAATGAATCCATTCACAGAACAAATCCCCTTAATAAAAGGGGAAAAGGCCGCACAAAAGGACCTAGAAGGCCCCAAGTGGCCCGGGGGCCCGCAGGTTCCCCACCCCCAGTTAGATGATCTAATTCTTGTTAATTTTGATATTTTGTATGTTCATCTGTCGTCCATTTCTTTTAAAGTTAATGTTAACTAACTCTATTAACACTTTGCTATACACAGCCCTTAATAGTTTTCCTGGATTTCTTTGACTCTTGAGATTTTCCCTGAAGGGGTGGCTCCTTCTGGTTCATTCATGGGATGGCCCACAATACACACATACATACATACACACAATGCATACATACATGCATGCGTATATACATACACACATATATTTCCATCTGCATTGCTTGTGGTACTTTAGCTAGTGTTTCCCAAGTTGTATTGATTCTCTACATGTTACTAATTTTCCTCTTTTGGTAAATATTATTTTTGCTTAGTTGTTTTAGCCGTTTCTTGTTTGTTTTATTTTGGGGGGGGCAGGGCAATTGGGGTTAAGTGACTTGCCCAAGTACATGTGTCAAGTGTCTGAGGCTGGATTTGAACTCAGGTCCTCCTGAATCCAGGGCCAGTGCTCTACTCACTGCGCCACCTAGCTGCCCCCCATTTTAGCCCTTTCTAACTCTCCATGACCCCATTGGGGATTTTCTTGGCAGAGACACTGGAGAGGTTTGCCATTTCCTTCTCCAACTCATTTTACAGATGAGGAACTGAGGCAAATGGCATTAGGTGACTTATCCAGGGACACACAGCAGATGAGGGTCTGGGGCTGGATTTGAACTCAGGAAAATTAGTCTTCCTGACTCCAGGCCTGGTGCCCTGTGTACTATGGCTCCACTTAGCTGACTCAACATTTTTATTACCATAGTTTTCTTTTTTATTTGGAGGCGGGCAGTTTTTTTCCTGTGCTTTTTCACTGCAACTTCTCATTCTTCTTTCTTGATTAGAAGCCTTATAATAATTTTTTAAAGCCCAGTCTTTAAAGCCCAGGACAATACTTTTATCCCTACTTAACTTTGTCTTTTTAGGTATTACTCAAGAGGCATTATGGTGTAGCATAAAAAGAGCTGGTCTTGACTCCAAGAAGACTTGGATTCAAGTACCATCTCTGATCTCTCCTGGCTGTGTGACCTTGGGCAAGTTCCTTAACCTCTCAGTGTTCTGGGTGATTCTCTAAAACTATAAGATGCAGGGAAATTTTTGAACCTTCATTGGTAGAGTTTCCTTACTCAGACTTCCTATTACCAATAAAATAACTGGTGGGATCCTGATCCTAGGTATGGCCCATCATTCTGGCCTGCCAAGATCTTTCTGCAGCTCCGTCCTATTATCTACCATATTAGCTATTCCTCTAGGTTTCATGTCTTCTGAAGAAATAATGAAGACATCATCTATTCCTTTATCCCAGTTGTTATCATTCCTATTTTCTTCTGGATAATAGATCTGAGGAATGGGACACTTTAAAGGTAGAAGGAATAGATTAGGGAGAAGGCTGTACATTCAAAGATGGGATATGACCTTCCTAAATCTCTTCTCACCTTTGCAAATTGTATTTTTGGATAAGTTGCATTTAGATGTGTGCTACCTGAAATTATTACCTGTTTTGTGCCTGTATTTCTCATGTTACCAGCAAGACTTTAAATTCCTTAAGGACAAGCACAAGCATCATGTCTTTTATATTTTTCTATCTCAGTATAATCCAACCCAGTGAGTGCTGGGCATCTGTTACATGCTGGAAACTGTGATTCAAAGACAAATGAAAAATAGTGCCTGTTCTCAAGGAGGTTACATTCTCCTGGGCTTTATATTTTAATGCCCAGCCCCCCTCAAAGCCTAGCATGTAAAAAAATTATTCTTGAATGATTGTCCATAAATTTAATTAATAACTCAAGTACAATATCAAGGCTTTTTCCATTGCCTCAGTTATCTCTATAAAATGCGTATATAACTGTGGAAGAAACAAAAATGAACTCTCTCGGATGGGTGAACATGAACACAAATCCCAGTGTTTTTTCAGATCATGAGTTTGAGAGCCCCCAATGTTATTTTCCATTTTGGGGGAGGATAATTATTTAGGAAGATAATTTTGCAATTTGCCCGTAGCCATTATGACTAACCGTGATTTTTATGATATTGATTTCAGACGCAAATTCAGATGGACTACGATCCAGTTACTCCTACAGCGAGGGGCAGACCCCAACTGTTGCAAAGTGCCTATGCATGTTCTTTTCTTTCCCGTTAGAGCTGCAGATGTGGCTGGGGTTCGGCTCCTCCTGGAGCACGGTGCAAGGACCGACGTCCGGTTTCCATCAAAGGTATGGATGGATCCAGTTTGATTGCCTATATGTTATTATGCCTATATTTTTGCCTGTAAGTTCTTTACCCCTCTCTCATGAAGAGGTGGCCCTTCTCCTTGCCAAGGCAAACCCTCTATGGACACAAGTGATCCCATCCATCCCATCTTCTCTGGCAGATTCTCCCCTCTGTCACTCCCAGTCTCTAATCTTTAGTCTCTCCCTGTCTACTGGCAGCTTCCCACAAACACGCTCTACTTGTCGCCAGGATCAAATATAAAATCCTCTTTGGCCTTCCAACTCTTTTGCTACTTGAACCCTTCCTTCCTTTCCAGTCTTCTTAGACCTTATTGCCATTTTATATACTCTGTGATCCAGTATCACTGGCTTCCTTGCTGTTCCTCCCACATGGCACTCCATGTCTCCCAGGCTGTGCGTTTTCACTGGCTGACCCTCATGCCTGGAATGAGCTCCCTCCACACCGCCATCTTGTGGCTTCCTTTGAGACACCATTCAAATTCCATCTACAGCAAGAAGCCTTTACCATTTCCACTTTTCCAGTCCCCGCACCTATAGGACCTTCCCTTAAGGTCACCTTCCATCTATTCTTTATATATCTTGTACGTACATAGTTATTTGCATGTTCTTTGTCCCATTTGAATGTGAGAGAGATATCTGAGGGTAGGGACAATGTTTCTGCATTTCTTTGAATCCCCAGAACTTAGCACAGTGCCCAACATGTAGTAAATGTATAACAAATGCTTGTTGACTGACTGAGCTGGAGGAAGATCCAGAAAAGGACTCTGAGCGAGGGGAGGCCAGACAGGCA
Source organism: Trichosurus vulpecula (assembly GCF_011100635.1). Lineage (NCBI taxonomy): Eukaryota > Metazoa > Chordata > Mammalia > Diprotodontia > Phalangeridae > Trichosurus > Trichosurus vulpecula. The sequence goes on from NC_050579.1 coordinate 18,152,874, forward strand.
TGAGGAGAGACAAGAGACAGCAGTATCACTAGAGAAAAGGATGTCCCAGGAGAAGAGATGAACAGTGGCAGATGCCACAGAGAGTTCCAGAAGGATGAGGGCTGAGAAACAACCATTAGGCTCGGCGATTAAGATATCATTGCTAACTTTGGAAAGAACAGTTTCTGTTGAATAATGAGGCTGGAATTCAGAGTGCGGAGGGCTTGGAAGGTAGTTAGAGGAGAGGAAGCAGAAGCATGCATTGTAGATGATTTTCTCAAGGTGTTCAGCCGAGGAAGAGAGGAAAGATAGATGACAGTGGGTGAGGGCAACAGGACCAAGTGAGTGCTTTTTAAGGATGGGGGACACATGGGTATATTTGTAAGTCTATCAGAGAAGGAGCCAGTAGGTACGGAGAGATCCCAGATTAGAGGGCAAGTGGGGATGATAATGGGGGCAATCTGATGGAGAAGGTGGGATGGAACTTGTACATATATGGGTTTGTCTTGGCAAGGAGTAAGGTCATCTTTTCATGAGAGACAGGGATGAAGGAGGAGATATGGGTGAAAGGCATCTGAGTGATGTGAGGTGAGGAGGAGGGGAAAAGAGGAAAGTAAAATTAACATATAAAAAACTGACATTACATGCAGTGTTCCACACCCATTGCCTTTGTGGAGAAGTGGAAAGTGTTTTGTCATAAGGCTATGCTTGGTCATTATAATTTGGGTGCATTGTGTTCCAATTACTTAAGAACATTCTTGATAACAGGGTTTACGTAAATCATAGGATCCTAGGTTTAGGCTGTAAGGGCCTTGGGAGGTTATCCAGTCTCAGATAAGAGAACAGAGCTACAATGGTTAAGTGACTTGCTCTGGTCCCACAGTGAGAAAGTGGCTGGAGTTGGATTTGAACTCAAGTCTTTCCAATTCCAGGTCCAGCCCTGCATCAGCTACAACATACTGCTCCGCTACTCATATGAGCGAGAGTTCTATAGGTTGGATCCCAGGTGAAGAGGGCATTGAATGTCAGGTGGAGGAGTTTGAAACTTTGTTCAGGAGGAACGGACATCCATTGCAGGATTTTGAGTAGGGGAGTTAGAGAGCCTGAAGGCAAGGAGGTGAGTCATGAGGCTGGGACAGTTGTCTCCATGTGGAGTGAGAAGGGTCTGAAGGGTAGCAGGGGGAAGAGAAGGATGTTTTTGTCTTTAAGGAATAATTTGAAGTTGATTTAAATCCATAAGATCTTAGACCCATAGCTCTGGAGACAGAAGAAACTTCAGAAACCAACTAACTCAAACCTTTTGTTTTAGAAATAAAATTCAGAAAGGTTAAGTGATTTGTCAAAGTAATGTTATAGGATAAAAAGGGGGTGCAGTGGACAGAATGATGGGCCTGGAGTCAGGAAGACTCATCCTCATGAATTCAAATCCAGCCTCAGACACTCACTAGCTGTGTGAACTTGGGCAAGTCACTTAATCCTGTTTGACTCAGTTTCCTCATCTGTAAAATGACCTGGAGAAGAAAATGGCCAAACTACCCCAGTATCTCTGCCCCAAAGACCCCAAATGGGGTCACGAAGAGTCAGATGAATGAAATGACTGAACAACAGCAACAGCAAGAAGCCAGCTAGTTCAACCCTTTCATTTTACAGAAAAGGAAACTGAGGCACACACGTTAAATGACTTCTGATCATAAATTTGAAGCTAAAAGGGGCCTCAAAGACCATTTAGTTCAGCTTTCCACCCTATTTTACAAATGAGGAAATTGAGGCCCCGGGAGGTGAATCGACTTACCCAAATCAAAGCTGTCTTACTCGCATTGAAGATAATTTCGAGGATATTGTTAGATGCAAATGTTCTATTGATTAGCGGATCTAGCCCTAACTTGTTGAAGCAGATCGATATTCTTGCCTTCATTTATTACGGGAAGTTTCAATTACGCGGCTCCTGAACGTGTTTCTCTGCACTGGCTGTCTGACTTCTTTCCCCCCCTCAGTGGCTATCTTAGCCCTCGTCGGAGGCAGGAATTTCTTGCTACGGGATCCTCAGCTTTGCTGGACAGTGTGTGGACTCTCTCGCCGATCCTTAACCGGTCCTTCTCTCTGCTCATACCGACGTCCCTGGAGACCATATTAACTTTGAGTGTTTTGAGTGGGGGAGTTCTCGTGTTGCCCTAAAGTAAGCTACGCCCCCCGGTCTGCGCCCCTGCTCTCTGATCCGCACGGCTGGCTATTTTGTTTTTCTTTACGTTCCTGCAGATGAGAGGCCTCACCCCTCTTCACATAGCGGTGTCCCTGCCCGAGGAGGAGGGCGTCAAGATCACAGAGTTATTGCTTCACGCTATCACTGACCCGGATGCGAGAGCTGACGATCAAGACGAGCCATACAAGATACACAAGGTATTTTACTTTGACCATAGAAAGGGAAAGCATTAGGCATCCGGTCGGCCGGCATTCGGTAAGTGCTTCAGATGGGACCAGGCACGCTGGGGATAAGAGGATGAAAACAAAAAAAGGCAAACTGGAAGAGAGATTAGAGGACATCTAGTCCCTTGCCTCGCCAACCCCTCCCTACTCCCATTTTACAGGTGAGGAAACTGAGGCCCAAGGAAGTTTCATGGAGTCCCAGAAGAATAGATTTAGAGCTGGAAGGGACTTGAAAGGCCAACAAGTCCACCCCACCCACCTCCATTTTACAGATGAGGAAACTGAGGCCCAAGAGTTGAAGTGGCTTGTCACAGATCCTGAGATCACAGACTTGGATCTGGAAGGGGATCTGGAAGCCATTTAATCCACTCTTTGCTGATTATTCAGATGAGGAAACCAAAGCCCAAGAAAGATAAATAACTTGTCCAAGGTCCCACAGGTGGTCCTTATTTCAAATATGCTGTCCCACTCGAAAATCTGAAAAACAAATGTAGATGCCTCTCTTAGGTCCTATGGGGTATGGTAGAAAGAGTCCTAGCTCTGAAACCACAGGACCTGAGTTCAGATCTTGCCTCTAACCTTGGCTGCCTTAGATCATAGATTTGAGAACTGGTCATCTGATCCAGCCTCCTCATGTACAGATGAGGTATAGAGAGATAAGCTGACTGGTCCAAGGTTCTGTGGGCAGCAACAGGTTCACCCAGCTGAGAGCTGGAAACCACTGCCTTGTCTCTGACCCTTCTGTAGGAATCTCTGCGTTTCGCTTTTGACTTTCTCTTGCCTCCTGCAGCACCTGCCTCCCCACTCTGGCTCTTGTCTAGAATTTTGATCCCTTTGCCTGGTTCCAGGTATTGACACCTCATTCCTCATATCCACTTGTTCCATGACTTCCTTATTACCTTTCCCCACAGTGAGGAGTTTGCCATAGCTCGAGGTGCCACGGATCTTACCTTTACCACACTTTACCCAGAGAGAATGGGCCAGAAGGGCCAGTATCTTTTGTTTTGTTTTCAATAAATCCTCCCTCTGCTGAGAAGCTGACAGCTGGGCTAAGCGCTTGATATCAAAACTGTAGGCACAGGGGAAGGCATTGTGCTTTGGAACAAGGTGGCCGGTCTGCCCCGAGAAATGCTGGCTACGGGCCTGGCTAGAGAGTCTCTGCAGAGTCAATGGGCATTTTCACGAGGATGCTTGAGGATTTGTCTGGCTAAGCTGGGGATCTTCCTGGGATTGTTGTCCAATCAATACTGTTCTTTGACTTTGTACAGCTTGCCCTAGGAAGTTTTTTTGTTATCTTGCCTTTTGCCAAGTGGCTGGAGAACCAGCCTTGGTGCTCAAAAGACCTAGGTTCTATTCATCCTGGCTCTGTGAGCCTGGGCAAATCACTCTACCTCTTTAAATCTGTAAGTTGTAGAGAGGGGGCTGACTTGCAATGGTTCATTATGTCAGTGAAATCCATGAAGGGGAACAGTCACCCCTACCCTCTGTAACAATCTTAAGGCATTAAGTCAAGAGGGTTTATTATAGCTTACTTCATGATGAAACCACCAACCAGTAGGGCTGTCAAAAATAGTAGGGGTTTTGTTGTGGAGTGTGCCAGCAACTTAGCCTGGTAACCAGCTACCTCCCATGGAGGGCACAGCAGATCTGGTCTGGAAAGAGCTATTGAGAATCAAGCCAACAGATCTCTTCTTGGGAACTCATAGGATCACTGATTGAGAACTGGAGGGAAGCTCAGAGTCAATTTAATCCAACCTCCTTATTTTTGCTGAGGTGATAACTGAGGCCAGTCTGATTTAAGTGGCTTGCCAAGCATCACACAGGTAGCAATGTCAGAGGTGGGATCTGAACCCCCAGTCCTCTGATTCTCAAAGCTCTGGGTTCACATGGACCAGGTTTAGAGGTCTGGTCCTCGAGATTTCAGTTTCAGTATTTGACTCGTTATTCCATTATACTGGAGTAAAACTCAAGGGAAATATTGAAGAAAAAGCTTAGTTACGATGCATGCTTGAGGTTTTTCCCACAGTAGGTAAATTCCTCAAATTCCTTCAGAGGCATTTATTTCAGTTATCAAAGAAAGTACATAAAATGTAAAAGACTCCCAGGAATACATGCAAACAAATACAGGAAACATAAACAGTTCAGTAGCCCAATTGCATTCATTATTCTTCTTCAAAATAAAGACACTGTGTGACTTTGCAGAACAAACATTTCTCATTCATATTTGCCTTGGACCTCAACCAAAGCATTAGTGATTTACCACCTCTATTGCCTTTAAGTGTAATGTAATTTCCTTGCTTATCTCTTTTTGTTATGTTTTTATTTACTGAAGACTTATCTGAAATCATGAATGTTACTTCTGCTTTTTCGAGTTTGTTTAAAGCATGATAGATTTTGCTTCAGCTCTTCCTTTAACACTATGCAAATTATTGTGAATCGAATGTGTTTCTTTTAACCAGCGTGTTGTTGGATTCTATTATCTAATCCATTATTCTGTATTCTTCCATTTTATGGGTGAGTTTATCCCATTCACATTCAGGATTATGATTATTAGATGTGTATTTCCCTCTATCCTATATCCTTACACATTTTCCTCTTTCTATTTTCACTGCCTACTTTTACAAATAACATGATAAAAGGGAGCAATTTTCCTATTACTTGTGATCTATAAATGAAATGGCTTATTTCTTCCCTGTTGCAGATCTTCTCTTTTGGTTTTTACTCTTTCTTCTCTTCCTCTCATGTTTCTCTCTTCAACATTTGATTCTGTTTTACTTATGATTATTTCTATACCTATCCTACCTCCCCTCTAAGACATGTCTCCCTTGCTTGTCCCTTTCCCCATTTCCTTTTTGAGCTTAATATATTTATATACTGACCGCTCTCTCTCTCTGTCTCTCTCTTTCTCTGTCTGTCTCTGTCTCTCTGTCTCTGTCTCTCTCTCTCTCCTCTCCCCTGCTCTCTCCCTCCCTCCCTCTGTCTCTATCTCTGTCTCTAAACCCATAGCAATATCATGAAGGTAAGGCCCAGATCTCTTGATCCTTCATAGCATGATCTTATTCTTTTAGCATCAGGTCAAGACTTTTGGTGTTCTCTTCTTCCTTTGAGAAGGTCACCATTAAGGAAATTTCTCCCTTTGTGATGCCCATGCCTGACTCTCAAATTCATAATTCCAAGGCTCAAAATGTCCACTCTCAGGATTTCTAGTCTCTGACCTGTGCTTAGAGAAGGAAATTGCAAGGAGATTGTGAACCAAGACAGTGGTAGAGGAAGAGCCGGTTAGAATCTATAGACATGGTGATCAAGGTTTTTGGGTATATTCCTTCATTTCCATTTCAGTGTATCCTATTGGCCATCCTACTTGCTGAGAACAGTGGTAGAGGTGAGGTTATGTGGGGTGGGGGGAAAGAAGGATTGTGGGATCTATGTCTCTAAGCACCTAACTGTGGCCTTGCTTCATTGCCTCAAATACGAACATGTTTCTACCTGAGGGAGTGGTCAGGCAATTCCCTTGTCTTACTACTGTGTATCTGATTATGTCACTTTTCCAGTGTGTATGTGTATACGTATGTGTGTGTGTGTGTGTGTGTGTGTGTGTGTGTGTGTGTGAGAGAGAGAGAGAGAGAGGAGGAGAGAGGAGAGAGAGGGAGAGAGAGAGAGAGAGAGAGAGAGAGAGACAGACAGACAGACAGACACAGAGAGTTTTAGTCTAAAACTGTTAGTCCATGAATTCTCTTTTGTCCTTCCCCATTTGTGAGGGCTGCTCCTTTATAGAAAACATTTGCTTAGGATATAATGATAGTCAGCTTATCTTTATCTGAAGACAAAACCCATTATAAAAATATATACAGCAAATAGAAGAAGATTCAGAGAGATAAGGAAACTCATGAGGGTAAGCAATGTTGGTTCACCAGGCAATATTGAGGCAGGGGAGAAGTAGAGAGTGGAAAAACTCACCAGGTCCCAGGAGTGGAAACTGTCATGGAAACACAAAATTCTGTTCAGGCAGATTACTCCCACAATGGATCAGTGAGCCAGAGAAGGCTCTAACTGCTTATGGGTATATGTATCTTAGGGTAGTAGCTGCTTTATTTGCAATCAGCTGGCCACTGACTGACATGTCTTCACCCCTGACCCTGAGAGAAGTCTCAGTAAAGCTCCAAATTTTCAGGACTCTTTCCTTCTCCCAAAGCTTCCACTTAGTCCCTCCTTCAAGCTGGGAAAAGCTACACTTAGCATCAGTTCCCTCCTCTGTCCCCTTCACAATCTCCTTGCCAACTAGGAGCTACAGACTCACAGGTTTAACACTGGAACAGACCTGGCAGATCTAATCTAACCCCTTCATTTGACAGATGAAGATTCTGAGTCCTACAAGGGTGAAGTGACTCTCCCAGTGTCCCAGTTCCTGGTAAAGGGGGGCTGTGAACCCAGGTCCCCCAACTCCAAATCCGGTGGTTTTTTCCTACCACCTCATATGGTGTTCCTTTTCATACCTTAGAGAATCTGTCTGAAGGTTGAGGCCTTGATCAATGAGCTTTCCAATTCTCTTCCAGATCATAATTCTATTAAAAGGTACTTGGTCACATGAAATCTTACCTTAACTAAGATCATAGATGATAGTTATCCTTAATATTAAGTGAAAAAAAGATCCTCCAGATTAGCATTCTATGTGCTTAATATTTCAGTTGCATTTTTGTGGGGATGATCTTAACGTTTATTCAGGAGTGAGGAAGATGAATTTTATTCATTAGAAGTACCTCAGGATATTTTTGCATGCAGATCTCACCAGCTGCCAAACTTTTAAGAGTGAACCTTTAAATATTCTTTAACCTTTAGAGGGAAGGCTCTGCTAAGCAATTTTGAAAAATAAATCACATTTATATAAGTAATTTTATTAGCCATTAATAAAATTTTGGGGTGGATATTTCTGGAGTATATTGTGAATTTTCTACATTACTTATTTCCTAAGTATACCTAGTAGTTGAAAAGCTTTTGAACTCCAGTTTTGGTTTCCAGCTCCCTGAGGATTTGACAGATTGTAAATTGTGATGAACAATGCTTTTTTTTAAAGGGCCATCTATTCAGTGAGAAAGATCATTCTCATGAATGGAATGATCTATCTATCATGGTTGGTTATTGTCCTTTGTTCTTGAAGAGGACCAAAATGACCTTTATCATACAACTAGGCTCTATGGTACAGCAGGACTATGGGCTTGCCAGTCAGAGGAACTGGATTCAAATCCTTCCTCTGATCTCGGCTGCTTGCCGCCTGTATGACCATGGGCAAATCACTTGGCCTCTGTGGGCCTCAGTTTCCTCATCTGTAAAATGAGAAGCTTAGACTAGATGGTTAGTGAGATTTCTTCTAGCTCTAGGGCTGTACAACTCTAAGAGTTGTAGGATTAATTAAAATTTTTGGTTTTCAACTATTATCTTGGGATCTTGCAGACAGTAATATTAGTTTTTCCATAAAAAATTCTAAACAAAATGAAATATCTTACACTATAAACTCCACTGATGCAGTGGCATGATTATAAAATTAAATGTACTTAGTGAGGAAACCCCATTGGCTGATGTCTAGACAAGCAAAATGAGCCAGAGTTGAGCAATTATGCCATTTAGTGAATTTAGCTGTGGCAACAAGCCAAGCAGGATCATTCTGCTTCCCAGCTTCCCTTACCCAGTAGCGCTGAGCACCTAAATCGGCCGGCAGATCTTATTTCCCTGTGTATGCTGTGACTGGGGACAAGTGGGACTGGTATTTCATATAAACAATGAGTGGGTTCATTCATTTTCCTTTCTTTTAACTTCACATTTAAAACCTCCATGCTTAAGTGATGGATCAGGCCTTCCCCAGAGATACAACGTGGTAGAGGGGAAAGATGCTCTTGGCTCAGAGGACCAGGGTTCACTTACTATTTGGGTGACCTCAGATAAGCCCCTTGGCTTCCCTGAGCCTCAGCGTCCTCAAAGGTGGAATAAGAGGGCAGGACAAATGGACTAGTACTAGAGTTGGAGTTAGACCCTTTCCTCAGAGCCTCAGTTCCCCTCGCTATAAAATGAGGGGTTAGAGTAGATGGCCTCTGAGACCCCTTCCAGCTTCCAAGAGCTATGAGCTTATGAAGTGATCCCATGATCCATTCTCCATGGGGCCTCAGTTTCCCGCTCTGTAAACTAAGGGGATTGGAGTGGAAGGCCTTTGAGGTTCTTTTCATCCCTAGGGATAGGGATCCTATGCTTTTATGTTGCTCTGTGGAGGCTTAGCCTTCCTGCAGCCATTTGTGAAATCAGAGCACAATTTATTACTCATTAATCATACTTTGTGGCCTTGTATTCTCTGTCAGCTAAGTTGACAATTAGTGTATTTGTCAGAAGTCCAAATAATTGATTAATTCGCTTCTGTTCTTTCCTTCAGGAAGGAAAGATCATTCTGTTCTTTGACTTTTATAAACAAGGCTACTATGTCAAGGCCATAGTCTGTATATCTGTGTGTACACCATTTGTGTGCATGTGTGTGTGTGTGTGTGTGTGTATGTGTGTATGTGTAGGGCATTGGTGGGGTGGGGGTGTGTGTTTGGGGAGAGGAAAGTAAGGGGATGGTGATGGCCGAGGGTCTTCTGAGAGTTCAAGTTTTAAATGATTGGGATTTCCAGAAGAGACAGCTTGCGCATTCGGTTGCTAGCAAGGTTGTTCAGGGAAATTCTACAACAAGCATCTATTAAGTTCCTAGTAGGTACCAGGGAGTATGCTAGAAACTGGGTATACAAAGACAAGAATAAAGCATCCCTATCCTCAAGGAGCTTACCCTCTATTGGGGGAGATTGCATGTAGTAAAAAAGTTTATATAAAATATATACGAATATTCTCTTAGTGGGTGAGGACAGTAAGAGCTAGGGGAAGGGTGGGAGGTCTGGAAGGGCTTCCTGGAGTAGGTGGTGATTGAGTGGAATTATGAAAGAAATAAAGAGATTATGGGGCACTAGGTGGCACAGTGAGTAGAGCACCTGCCCTGGAGTCAGGAGGACCTGAGTTCAAATCCAGCCTCAGACACTTGACACCCTTACTAGCTGTGTGACCTTGGGAAAGTCACTTAACCCCAGTTGCCCTGCCTTCCCCCCTTGAAAAAGAAAAAGAAATAAAGAGATTCTGAGAGGTGGAGGTGGCAGGGAGGGCATTCTAAGAGTGGGGAAAAGCCAGCACAAAGTCACAGAGATGGGAGATAGAGCATCATTGGTGAGAAACAGCAAGGGCAGTTTGACTGGATGTAGAGTGCTGGATGTGGTTGGGAAGACAGGGTGGAGCCAGGCTGTGAAACACATTTTCGAAAGCAGCATTAGAGATCTGTGAAATTTGGTGGTGGGCTAGCATCCCTAAGTCATCGGCCTCCAGTTATCCTCCCATAGGCATTTAGTTACTGCTGAGCATAAATAGGGGTAGAAGAATTGACTCTGAGTAGTGGAGGTTGGGCATTGAGGAACGCTTCGGGTAAGGATTGATTGAGCGCTGATTTGATTTCTCTATTCACGTGCAGTTTGACACGTTAATATCAAGCATGAAACTCAATAATGAGCCTGGACCGCCAGTGACTTATTACACCCCGTCTAAGCTGAGTCCTGAAGAAGGCGGGAGAAGCCCCTTGCATGTTGTGTGTGAGAGAGAAGACAACTTCAAGGTAACGAGGAAACCCATGCCCACATTGTGCAGATTGCCTTTTTCCTCTATAAACTGACTTGGAATTATAGAACCTTAGAGTTGGAAGGATCTTAGCAGCCGTCTTGTATAACCCCCTCCCAAGCCTTGCTGAAAATCCCCTGGGAACAAACATATCCCTTCCTTACCCCAACTGTGGTTTTCTAGTTTCTAGCTTTTCTGAACACTTCAGTGACCTTACAGGAAAAACTCTCTTACCTGATGAAAAATCTGGGCTTCTTGATGACAAGAGGAGATCATAGCTCTGGAGCTCTAAAGGGTGCTAGAGGTCATCTAGGTCGGTTCCATCTTTTTACAGATGAGGAAACTGAGGTACAGAGGGGGCAGTAACTTGTTGAAGGTTATGGAGATAATGAGTGGCCAAGGGGGGCTCAGGTCTGGGTCCTCTGACTCCAGATTTCCACTGTACCACGCTGTCTCCCATGCTGTCTCCCTGTTTGAAGGAAGGAGGGAGGGAGAAGGGGAAGGAGAAGGAAGAAAGGAAGGAAGAAGGGGAGGGAGGGAGGGAGATAAGAAGGGAGAGAGGAAGGAAGGAAGGAAACACTTACCAAGCTTCTACCGTGTGCTAGGCATTCTTAAGTGCTTTAGAAACACCTCATTTGATACAACAAACCTGGAAGGTAGGTGTTGTTATTATCCCTATTTTATAGTTGAGGATACTCAAGGCAGACGTGGGTAGAGTGACTTGCCTAGGGTCACACAGCTAGTAAGTGTCTGAATGTGGATTTGAACTCAGGTCTTCCTAACTCCAGGTCTAGCATGGAAAAAGTGGGGAGGGTTAAAAACGATGGGAGATCACTTGCCAGTGCTTCATGTTGTCTATTTCATCGTTCTCCTCCTTGGGGGTGGGAGTGGGGGGTCAGAGTGTGGTGAATTTTATCTTTTTATGCCATTTCTATGAAATGGCATTTTAGCGGTAGGTTGGTGTATGTGTCCAGGCAGAGAGAGTGTAGACAAGCAGTGAGCAGACACTAAGGAAATCAAAGTATATTTTTAGAGGTGACTGAATTAGGTAATCTTCAGAATTCAAAATTTAATATGATAAAAAACCCGAGTGTTTAAAGGAGCGTAATAATGCAAGAATGAGCAAGAGGACAGTTTGTCCTACAGCATGGCCGACCACCTTTCAGAGCCAGTCCTTCATGGCCCAGCATGGTGGGAGTTCCATGAGCAAGAGAGAGGGGTGGCGTGGAACAGAAATTCCCAAGTCCCTCTCCTTTCACTCTGTAGGATCAGTGGCAAGGAATATATTTCAGTTTTATTTTTCTCTCTTTAGCACCTTGTACAATGCCTTGTATATAGTAGGTGATTACTAATTGAATGTTAAATTGAATCCTGGGCCTCTCCACACTAGGTTGGGAAAAATGAATTATACCTCTAAAAAAGGATGAATGCTTTTGATGTGACAACAGCAAGTTAGTCGATCAACAAGCATTTATTAAGCCAAGTGCTGAGGACACAAAAAAGGCAAAACAAACAAAAAAAAGACAGATGTTCCCTGCCCTCAAGGCGCTTACATTCTAGTTGGGGAGACAGCATGTAAATAGGCCATACAATAAAATACAGAGTTGATGGAAGATCATCTCAGAGGGGAAATTTCTAGCAGAGTTTTGCAGCCAAGGAAAGGCCTCCCATGGCGGGTGAGATTAGACATGAGTCTGGAAGGAAGTCAAGGAACGCAGTTGGCAGAAGTGAGGAGGCAGAGCATTCTGGGAATGGGATAGCAATTATAAAGGCAAGAAATGGGAGTTGGCCTGTCATGTGAGGAAGAGCAGAGCGATGGAAAAGTCATAGGCCCTTAGAAGGTTGGAAGGACAAAGTGTATCAGGTGGAGGGGAAAGAAAGGAAGGCAGTACCACTGGAGACCCGGACGGGGTAGGCCAGTGTCATCCACAAAACAATTAATGAAGCTGCATTGTATAGCACTTGCTGATATCTGAGGTATAACTGCCCACACTGAAAATTTAACTACAGCACAGCCCTGGCTTTGTCCTTCAAGAAGTGGAGGAACCAAGAAGGGGAAAGTCTAGTCTCCGATCTGATTCTTACAAACAGGGAGGAGTGGGTTTCTGGGTTGGAGAATGGTGAGAATCTAGGAAGGAAGTGATTGTTTCATGGTGGAAGAGAAGGAGAGACAAATCACATGCATAATATGGCATGAATATTAGATTTGGGGAGAACAGATTTTATAGGGTTCAGTGAAAAGATAGGATTCTAAGACTAAAATTCTAATGGGAAGGTCATCCAAAGAGGGCTGGGAAGACCTCAAGGATGAAATTGTGAATATACAACAGGAATTTTGATGAGCAAGAAGAAGCAACACTGTCAGGAAAAACTGATGTGGGTACCCTAAGAACTTAGCAACCCACTTAGATGAAAGAAAAAGACAAATGTCCGATAAGAGAGAGCCAATGTCATGGGGTTTGAGCAGTGTCAAGATTGCTGAAGCTCAGAAGGAGCTGAGGCTAACAAGGAAGCATAAGGATGACAGAAGGTGGTTTCTAAAAGCCATATTGGTGAAAAGAGGAGAATGCAAACTACCTTTCAGTGCTGATGGGTTGGTGGGAACCTCCATTGGAGAGATGGCAGAGCTGCTCAATCCTTATTATACTTCTGATTTCTCAGCCAAGGAGGAATGATCTCTGGCCTGGGAAGGACGGGACAACAACGGCTAACGGAGATATTCTAGACAAATGGGGTGTTAGTAAGAGGACCCCAAGTTGTCCTTGATAAATTCAGGCCACCACCCCCAGGTGAACTATGTTCTTAGGTATTGAAAGAACTGGCAGATATGATTGCCAGGCAACTGTCAGCAAATGTCCAAAGATCTGAGAATAGGAAAAACAGTATATGTGATGAGCAAGGCAAAATCGTACCAGCTTTTTTTTTTTAAAGAAAAAAGGAAAGAGAGTAGAACCTATAAAATCTATAAACTCTAAGTTGATTAAGTCTTAATTAGAATGAACAGGAGCTATAGAGTTGTAGATTTAGCATAGAAAAGGAAAAATTATATAAGGAAATTTATATAAATTTATAGGAAAAATTTCCTAGCCTAAGCTATCCCAAAGTGGAAAGGGCTGCCTTGGGGGGAGGTCACCAGACACCCAAAGCCTTCAAGTATGAACCGGATGATTCCTTTTAAGGAATCTTGTTGAGGAATGAGTTAGACTTACTGACTTTTGAGGTCTCTTCCCACCCTGAGCTTCTATGATTCCATGAGAAAGGAGTGTGGTATAGTAGACAGAGCATTGGACTTAGAGCCATAAAGTTGTCGTTGAGTCATTTCAGTCACATCCGACTCTTCGTGACCCCATTTGGCATATTCTCGATAGAGATACTGGAATGGTTTGCCATTGCCTTCTCCAGCTCATTTTACAGATGAGGAAACTGAGGCAGACAAGGCGAAATGACTTGCTCAGGGTCACACAGCTAGTAAGTGTCCGAGGCCAGATTGGAACTCACAAAGATGAATCTTCCCAGCTGCCTTGGAGTCATAAAGACCAGAGTTCAAATCCTGCCTCAGACATTTACTAATCTTCCGGGGCCTCAGTTTCTCCACCTGTAAAATAAGGGGAGGTTGGATTTGATGGTCCTTTAGGCTCCCTTGAAACTCTAAATCTTTGAGTCTATGGTCCTCTGAATTTCAAGAAAATAAAAGATTTGAATGGAAAAATAAAATTGTCTTGTTTCTCGATCAGTTGCTTAAGAGTTGTTTGAGGGTGTTATTTTTGACGTTTTTCTTTTCCTTCTCTGTCAGGCACAATGTCCTTCCTTTGTTCCCAGGGAGCACTTCACTGAACACATGACTTTAATTTCTCGTGCTTTCATAATGGCAGCCCTCCTGGGTTACATTTTGCTTTTGGGGGAAACCTGTTCCAAGTCTAGCCAACTCATCCGAGATTCAGAGGTTTTCAGAATTCTTGATCCTGGGCTGCCTTTCACCTTTGTTGTTGTTGCTGCTTGGTTTTTTTTGTGCCTTATTTTGATGGATGAAAGCCTGAGGACCCTAATATTGCAAAATGCAGGCACGTTTGGCTGCCCTCCAAACAAACTTTAAGTTGTAGTTTTTGCTGCTCACGAACCCTTGTACCCCTCTCCCGGGAAGGATGAATGCTTTGCCATCGCTGTCAAAAGGTTACTGTTAAGTACCCACTCCTCACATCTCAGTAATTTGAGGGAGATGAATTTATGTTTTAATTAACATGTCAAAAGTAAATGCAAATACATTTCATTTCATTGGCAACATTTCTTTAAGCTCTTGTCTAACTCTGCCTTTTTCTCCATCCAGTATGCAAGGGACATCATACGTCTCCTGTTAATTCATAAAGCGAATCCCAATACTGTGTGGAGTGGTCATTCTCCACTCTCCCTGTCCATTGCCAGTGGGAATGATCTGGTAAGTATCATCAGCCTGTCTTGTGAGTGCTTTGTCCTTTGTTTAAGCATATTGGCCTCTGTACCAACAGGCAAAGTTGTGATTTAGTTTGGTGCTGGAGCAAATGCTGGATTACTTTATGGTGGAGATATAATCATGGAATTGTAAAAACAAACATCAAGATGCCTTTTGGGGTCAGATGGTCTCCCCAGATGGGGATGGGTATGTTCTGTAGGTTGGGAGTCCCTGGGAAGGTAGGCCCTATCTGTCTGCAGTTTGAGAGCTAAAGTGAGAAAGGGCTCAGAGGCAGCCAAGTCTAGTCCTCCCAATTTTGCAGATGAGGAAACTGAGGCCCAGACAGCTGAAGTGAAGGTAGTGTCAGAAATGGGATGGGAAGCTGGGTTCTCTAACACCAGAGCCAGTGGAGCCTTGCAAGTATCTCAGCCTGTGTCTCCGCACTTGCTTTGGCCCATGACCCCTCCCTCTTTCTTACTTATGCCCTTCTTCCTGGAGTGGTACCATTCTTCAGATCAGAACTGACTCTGTGTTCTTTTGTTTTTTAATCACAGATGCTTTATGGGGATGCAATTAACTTTTCAGGGGGCCAGAAGTTTGCCATGTGCTTCAGATTTTTCCCAATATAGCAAGAAACAAACTTTGCAAAGCATCAAGCACCATATAAAGGCATCTATCTATCTATCTATCTATCTATCTATCTATCTATCCATCCATCCATCTATTTATTTATCAACTCCAGAATGAAAGATCTATTATTGTCTTTGACATGATAGTAGCCATGTAGGCCTACTCGTTTCTTCTTTTCATATCGTACTTTCCTGAGAGCTTTTATATAACCTTAATATCTGAATATATCCTTCCCTTACCCCTACCCAGTGAGCCAGACTTGTAGTAAAGATGGAGAGGAAAGGAAAGGAAAGGAAAGATATGCTGGGCAATGAGATATTTGTAAAGTGCTTATTAGCACAGTGCCCAGCACATAGTAGATGCTTAATGTCTCCTTCCTCCCTCCTTCTTTCTCTCCCTTCCTTCTTTCCTTCCTTCTTCCTTCCTGCCCTTCCGCCCTTCCTCCCTCCCTTCCCTCCTTCCTTCCTTTTCAATCCTGTTATTTTTTATCTTTTTGTTTTTTTTTGGAAGGGGGAAGGCAGGGCAGTTGGGGTTACGTGACTTGCTCAAGGGTGTGTCAAGTGTCTGAGGCTGGGTTTGAACTCAGGTCCTCTTGACTCCAGGGCTGGTGCTCTACTCACTGCGCCACCTAGCTGCCCCTATTTTTTATCTTTATAAGATCTCTTGTTGGACTCCCAAGATAGCTGGCGATATTGTATGGAATGCTGGACCTGTAGTTAGGAAGATCTGAGTTCAAATTTGGCCTCAGATGCTTACTAGTTGTGTAACCCAGGGCAAGCCATTTAAATTGTCTGCCTCAGTTTCCTCAACTGAAAGATGGGGATGATAATAGCACCCATCTCCTAGAGTTGTTGTGAGAATCAAATGAGATTTGCCTGGCACATAGTAGGGGCTTTATCAATGCTCATCCCCTTCCCTTTCCCCCTTGTATATGTCCCCTTCTCTCTCCACACATCCAGCCCCAAACGCTATTTCAGGTCTTCATCACCCTTCTCCTGGACTATTGTAAAACAGCCTTCTGACTAGTTTCCTTGATTCCCATTTCTCCCCACTCTGAAACATGCTGCTGTCCGCTGCCAAGGTGAGTTTCCTGAAGTGTGGGTCTGACCATAGACCCTGTTCAGTGAATTCCATGGCTCCCTATTGCCTCCAGGGTCAGATAGGGATTTTTTTTGTTGGATATTTGAAGCCCCTCACAGCAAGTCCTTTCCTGCCTTTCCAGTCCTCTTATATCTGACTCCCCTCCCCACCCTGGAGCTCCAGCAGCCCTGGCTTACTCAGACACAGCCTGCCTCTTAGCTCTGCTCCTTCCTACTGACTGTCCCTTGGGCCTGGGTCACCCTCTTACCTTGGATGCCCCTGAGGTTCCCTGGATTCCTTCAGGATGTAGCTCCAATCCTCCCTTCTGCAGGAGCCTTGCCCCTATAGCTGTTAGCGTCCCCCCCCCCCACCGCCTCCCATCACCTTCTAGTTACTCAGTGTATTGGGTTATCTTGTAGGTTCCTAAGTATTTACATATCATCCCCCATTAGAATGTATGCTCCTCGAGGGAGGGTGCTGGTTTTGCCTTTCCTTGGGTCCCTGGTGCTTAGCTCAGTGATCCGCACACAGAAAATGTTTAATTAGTGCTTGCTAACTGAGTTGATTTTCTCTCAGTCTTTTGGACTCTGCTCTCCTAAAGTCTAAGGTACTTTTATTAATGAGTGGCATTCTTTTCCAGGGCTATTATGTATTCTGAGATGCCATGCTCGTTTCTCCTTGGCCAGTCTGCTCTTCTTTGTTGCCCAAATGATTAATTCATTCTTATTGCTGGCACTGTTTCCTTGGCCTTTTGAATAATAAGGAAGCTAAGAGAGGGCTTTGATTGGGATGCTAGATACTGTAGATGTCCTTGGTAGTAGAAATAGACAGCCAATCGTTCTCAGGAGTATAGATTTTGGGAAACTTTATACCAAATGGGACAGCTGGGGTTTTGGAGGGGGATAGATGAATGGGCAGCTAGCTAGATAGAATGCTAGGCCGGGAGTCCGGAAGACTCTTCTTCCTGAGTTCAAATGTGGCTTCAGACACTTTCTAGCTGTATGACCCTGGCAAGTCACTTCACCCTGTTTGCCTCTGTTTCCTCACCTGTAAAATGAGCTGGAGGAAGAAATGGCAAATCACTCCAGTATCTCTGCCAAAAAAACTCCAAATGGGGTCCTGGAGAGTCAGACACGACTGAAACAACTGAACAACAGTAACAACAGATGAACAATGGAAGATTGTCAGAGAAAACAGTCCCAGGTCTCAGCATAGGGAAGTTCAGTGGATGCTTACTATTAAAATAGTAGATAGTTGATTGCGGTATGCAGTGTTAAAACAAAAATTCATATCATACCATAGATTTAGAGTGGGGAGGATCTTAGAGGGCATCTCTACCTCTCCCTATCCCCTTTTATTTTACAGATGGGGAAACTGAGGCTCATTCAAACCCAAGTCCCCTGCTTCCAAATCCAGCACTCTTCCCAGCAGGCATTATGATCTCCCTAAACTAAACTGAATCTACACTAAAATAATATCTTAACATGATACACTTGAAGTTAATACAATATTAGTTTAGGTTAATTCATGACAAAAAGTGACAAAAGATGGAAAACGGTGCTGGAGGGGTTGTGGAAAGACAGACACTAATGCCCTCTTGGTAGAGTCGTAAACGGGACCAAACATTCTGGAAAGCAGCTGGGAATTAGGCTAAAAAGAGACTAAAATGTCCATACTCTTTGACCCTAACAGAGACCTACCTGTTTGCTAAGTCCAATGCGGTCATCCACAAAAAGAAAGGTTCCATATACACCGAGATGTTTAGAGCAGCTCTTTTTGTAGTAGCAAAGGCCTGGAAACAAAGTAGATGCTGCTCAATTGGAGGATGGTTCGGCCTATTATTGTACACAAACATAAAATGTGTTAGAATACATTTTTAGATCTTCAGTGGGATATGTAGTTTTAGCTAGAAAGTAAAAGGGGCAGCTAGGTGACACAGTGGATAGAACCAGGGACCTAGAATCAGGAGACTCATCTTCCTGAATTCAAATCTGGCCTTAGACACTTACTAGTTGGGTGACCCTGGGCAAGTCACTTCACCCTGTTTGCCTCAGTTTTCTCATCTGTCAAGTGAGCTGGAGAAGAAATGCAAACCACTCCAGTGTCTCTGCCGACAAAACTCCAAATGGGATCATGGAGAGTCAGATGTGCCTGAAAAATGACCCAACAACGACAAAATGTTTATTATTGTTTTTTAATGCCCCTAAAGCCGTGTGTTTAACTTGATTGACTTCTCTCAATGTATATTCAGTACTTGTGTTTTTTTCAGGCAGTGCATGAACTTCTCCTCTGGGGAGCAGACCCAAATCTGGCCTTAACTAAAGGGGTGGGCAGCGCTCTTTGTGCCGTGGCCAACCTAGCATTTGAGCAAAAAAGAACCCTGGATGGTAAAATCGCTTTGGTAAGCTCTTTGTGTGGCTGGGCCTTTTGTGGGGGCCTGATTTATGGAATGTGAAAACTCGTTTTCATTCTTTAGCGATTTCTTGTGGCAATTAAAGTGATTCTTCATTTTTATCTGTTCTGGGTTCCATGTTGGGATCTGTGTCAGCTCCTTATTTTTTCCATGATGAAACTGTGAAAGGGGATGAATTTGTTTGTCTTTCCTGTCATTTTTATGCTCTTTTAAAAAAAATGTAAGGAAAACTATTTCCTTAAAAATCATGTTAAATGTGACTCTCTCTGGGGAACTGAGGGGGAACTATCTGATGGCAGAAGAGCAAACTTTTACACACGAGGAGTCGAGGCATGAAACAACCAACAACACAACAAAAAAAAGGATGCTGGGAAGTCATAATGGCCAAGCTTGACCCTGAAGAAGAGATGGGAGAAGACAACTAGCTCCTTATGTTCCCCAACCCTCCCTGCTCCCCAACATCCTCCCTTATAGCAAAGAATAAAGAAGAGGGGCAGTTCAGAAAGAACCAAACAGATGACATCATCTGACATTATATAGGGTATCCCCAGAATCTTTTCTGGAAGGGGTTGGGGCTGAGGGACATATTGTGAAATGTACGATGTGCAAACGAGATACCAATAAAAACTGTGAGCACCTACTCAGTGTTGAGTTCAGGACATAGAAAAAAGGTACAAATAAGCCAAGCCAGTGAGCATTTCTGAAGCACTACTGTGTGCTAGGCACTGTGCTAAGTGCTGAAGGCGCCATGGTAAACCCTCGTCCGTGTTCTCAAGGAGCTCACATTCTAGTTTAGGTATTTATTTTTCTATTTGGACTGGCCCTATGATTTCATCAAGCTGGAAATGAAGAAATTCCCCCTGCCAATGTAGAGGAGTATCTGATCTGCAACTTACATAGTCTTGGAGAATTATTTGGGACATTGAGAGGTTAAGGGGCTTGCCTGGGGTCATAGAACCAGAGAGTATCAAAGTTGGTTTTGGGCCCAGGGCTTGGTGACTTAGATGCCAGTTGTCTCCTCTCACCCCCCCGCCTCATTTATTGTTTGATGTGCTTGTGACTGTTTTTGAGGAGCTGAAAAGAAACTTGGCTGTTATACCATCTTTGGGCTTAAATGCCCAAAGCATTTTAATCATTATATATTTCCACTTTTCCTACACTGTATCCAAGCATTTCTTTGGTCATATGCAGATAACAGCCTTTCCAGCGAACAGTGGGTTCACTATAATTTAAAGGGAAACTGATGGTATGAAATAATGATCGTTGTCTGAGGATAACCACCATGATAATGGTGATACCTCAGGACTGTCAGGACCTGTTACTTCCTTGGTATAACCAATGCAGGGCACAGCTTCCCTGTGCTTGGTGGTATTTGAGAAGCGTTGGCACAGAAGTCAGTGGAAAGAATATTGCTTCTGGTGTCAGAGGACCCAGGTTTGAGTCCTACCTATGTGACCTTGAGACACGATTAACTTTAGTTTCTTATCTGTAAGTAGGCAGCCAGGGATAGGTAGGGATAGAATGTGAGAAGTGGAATTGGAGAGACCTGAGTTCAAATCCTCCCTCTGTCACTTAATAGCTATTTGACCCTGTGTAAGAATGTGTCTTAATCCCCCCTTAGCCTTGGCTTCCCCATCTACACAATGAGGGTAATACTAGACCCCAGCTCACAGGACTGTTATGAGCATCAAATGAGCTGAGTAAAGAGTAAAGCCTTCACAAACTTCAAAGCGACAGACAAAGCTAGTGATCATCATTAAGCAAGGAGGTTGGACAAGATGGCCTTTGAGGTCTCTTCCGCTTCTAGAACTAGGCTCCTTCACAAGGGACAAGCAGTCATAAATGTGTCTGGATGTCATAGTTTCCACTAGCTCGTCTGTTCTTTGGTTGAACATTAGCCAGAGAAGCAAACTCTGTGAAGTTCTTTGTCCTGGTCCCGTTTTCTGCTGGCGGCCAGCCCACCGCGTATTTGATCCTTTGTCGTATTTTCTTTTGACGGTAATTTCAAGAATCCCAAGTGGCTTCATTATTATCATCATTGGTTAAATTTTCATTGATAATCTTTTGTTTTCACATTCTCTATATTCCCTAATGTATCCCTCCCCCATTTCTCTCTCAGGAGCTGTCCATTAGAACAAAGAATCAAAACAGGGATGGAGGGGAACGGTTCACAAAACTAATCACGATGTGGGAAAAGACTGACATATGCAGTGCTCCACACCCATAGGTCCCCACATAATTAAAGAAAGGGGGAGAGTGGTTCATTACTGCCTACAGGGGTCTTGCTTTGTTTGATGAAGACGTTGTCTTTTGCAGATCGACACACTCATTCAGTATGGGGCAGATATCCTGATTCCGATTAAATTGGTCCAAGGAGAAAGATCCGCCGTGGGAACTGCTGTGGACTACGCATACTTCAAATTCTTCCAGGTATGGCCTTGAAAAATCCCGGGCAGCCAACTTGCAGGAAAAGCAGCGCCTGTTTGGTAGGTATGGCACACTTAGGTTCCCTTTGTCATCTTCCAGCAAAGTCGGGGTAAGAGCATAAACACTCCGCAGGTGGTCTGGCAAAGGTACCAGGTCTGGTGCTCCTTGTGTGGATTTGAAAAGGTGGAGGTTCAGCCCGGGGACGATCTACGTTTCTAGTTGGTTTTGACCTCGGGATGCTAATGACCGTAGAGTAATGAATTGTTGTGCACTGCAGGATAGGCGGATAGCACATACTCCTTTACACTCGTTGACGGCGGCGGAACGAGAAACGCTGGTCTTGCGTAAAAAATTCTTGGAATACCTGGGTGTCCGGCTCCGCAAAGCTGTTCTGGCGAAAGAGGACCAATGGAATAGGAAGCAGCTGCTGCTGTCCAAGAAGGGTGAGTAAAAACCAGAACCACAGTGTCCACGGTGACTGATGCTCTTGTGTCCTAGGGAACCATATTGGGAAGAATTATCAACTCTGAGAGGCCAAGTGATAGTAGAAAGCCAGATTAGGAGCCAGGAGGACCTTGGTTCAAGTCTTTAACACATACTGGCTCTGTGCAAGACCCTCGGCCATTCTGTACTTTTGGCCAGAGGTTTCAAACTCACAGCTGGGAGGGTGGGAGGAACCATTTTCAATTGTAATCAGGAAATATTTAACAACATAAATATAAATACAATAGAACATAGATGATGGTTTTTTTTTGTGGTTTTCTAAGTCAGTCTGCCACCTGGCAGAAATCCTCACTTAGGGTTTTTCACCCTCATTGCTATTTGCGTTGGACACCGTGCTCCAGGCAACTCATTAAGATTATAAATTGAGGAGAGAAGGTGCGCTCCATTGGGAGAAGGAATTCCCTCATCCAGGGAGTTCTCTGTGCTAATGAAATCACAGGCCCAGTCCATGTCTTCATCGCCTATTATATTCAACATGAAAGCTTTACTCTCTCACAGACTGTTTAAGGGATCGTTTGCTTAATTAGTAGTTTGTCCAGTTAAAAAAAAATTCATTATGCCAGTAACAAGCAACCACCAGCATGAACTTTTCGTTCAACAGAAAAGAGGATTCAGTGTGAAACAACACATGTCTCTTGTGCCCGATTTACTTTTCTTTTGAAAGCCCATATTCTATTTGGCATTGTAGGCCCCTCCTACCTTTTCATTCTTCTGGTACTTTACTCCCAGACGGGTACTCTTTTATCCAGGGACACTGGCCTCCCTGCTGGTCCATGAACAAGACCCTCCATCTCGAGGCTCTGGGCATTCTCTCTGACTGTCCCCTATGCCTGGAATGCTTCTCCCTCTTCTTCTCTGACTACTGCCCTCCCTGGCTTCCTTTAAGTCCTAAATAAAATCCTACTTTCTACAGGAAACTTTCCCCAGCCCCTCTTAAATCTAGTGCCTTACTGAAGTATTTCCTGTTTATCTTGTATTTGCATAGATTGCTTTGCATAGATGTGTTTGCGTGTGGTCTCCCCAATTAGACTGAGGGCAGGAGACTGTCTTTTGCCTTTTCTTGTATCCTTAGCCCTTAGCATAGTGCCTGGCACATTGTAGGTGCTTAATAAATGTTTATTGATTGATTCTAAGTACTTTGCAAATTTCAGATTTCAATATAAATAATAATTGTTAACATTTATGTATTCTTATGTAACATGTTTTATGTGTATACTTTGAGGTTTGGCATATCTATAGATTTAACATATGCACATTATGCATATATGTACATATATTCTACAATATAGCCATATTATGAATATACATGTGGATATATGACATGATATATACATATATAAATTTGATTCTCAAAACCACCCTGGGAGGTCGGTGCTGTTACTACCCTCATTTTACAGGTGAGGGCTGAATCTGGGAGAGCTTGAGTGATTTTTCAAGGAAGGAAGCAATGACTTAGGATAAGACACTCATACTTTCCCTTCTCTTTTCTCTGATCCTCTCCCACATACAATTATGGCCACAGATTCATTTATTTCACATTGCTCTACATAATTGATCAGCCAGCCATTTATTAAATACTTACTATATCCTAGCCACTGGGGATATGAAGATGAAAAAGCAACAGCTGTCCCTGCTTAGAGTCTAACTGGGGGAGACACCCTGCATAGGAGTATACAAAATATACACAAGGTCACTTGGGTAGCAGAAGGGTGGAACTCTCAGTGTGGGAAATAGCTCATTCTCTTCATCTCTTGTCCTTCAATATAGGACCATAGACAGAGTTGGGAGGGACTTAGGGGTCATCTAGTCCAATCCTCTCATTTTTCAGTCAAGGAAACTGAGGCCTAGAGAGAGTTAGGTGACTTGCTTTGAGTCAGAGTAAAGTCATTCTGTTTTTCATCAATTTATGTTACAATCTGTTATCAGAACTATTTAAACTATAAAAGGTTAGTTTTATCTTCTGGCTTCTCTATTCACCTTTTATTGAAAACCATGATTTAATTTTCCCCCTTCAAAATTCAGTGTTGGCTGTTTATTGCACTAGAATCCCTGGTCTCTGGTCTCCACTAGCCAGAGCCTCCAGGATTATCTGAGAAGATTTCCATCCATCCATATCACAGTGAGCTGAGCTCTGGGAACACAGCACCTGGATGCCTCTAGGCTTCAGTGACTCGCTGGCATGGCATAACTCAACTTCTGTACCTTATTCTAAGTCCCAGGCTGGCTCAGCTGTGTGTGAAGTTGGTAAATCTAGAAGATACCAACCTGGCAGCCTGATTCTGGGATGTACTTTTCCCTTCTCTTTATCTTTCTATCTGAGCTCCATTGCAGAAGCCATCCATTTTACATCTAGGTCCAGAGCTTTTCCTAGTGGATTGGAATTCATTAATTCCAATGTCCACAGAACTGCAGTTAGGGCCATTCCACCCTCGGGGAGGTTGGCATCATCTGGGAATGCTCAAACTGTATGGAAGCAAAGGAGGAGAGGTGGAAATGGCTTCACAAACACATAATTAATTTGTAAACCGGAAGATGACATCTTCATGCCTTTGAATACATTTTCCTTCTTCAGCTTTCATGCTTGCTAAACAGAAATTGACTCCCAGGTGAAAAATACCCATTCCCAAAGAAACAGATGTCTTACCTTGGAAACCAAACTGCGTAACAGAAGAAAAAAGATTACAAGGAATTAGAATATTAATAATGTCTCAGGCAGCTGTTAGGGCCATCCCACTCTAATTGGGCTCAGCTGGTCCTAAAAAATGAGCCGAATTCTTGCCTTGAAAAACCCAGGTGACCTTGGATTGATTACCTAATGATCATACTCAGGAGGTCTTTGGCTTCCTAGGTAATCCTAATTCTTCTATGCCTAAGGCTTGTTTCTGGGAGCCAGGGATTTGTTGTAACCACATCCCCTTCCGGTCTTGTGACCCTTCCTTTTGTAATATCAAGTCCTGCTCTTCTAAGGAGGGGAAGGCCACCTGGTTCCTGGTTGCCCTCCTGTGGACATGTCCCAGTCTGCCAATACTCTTACTGAAATGGGGCATCCACCGCTCCACATACTGTTCTCCAGATCTGGTCTGACTGGGACAGAGTCCGGAGGAATGCTAAGCTCACCTAATTCTAGAAGGCTTCCTCAGTCCCAATTAAGATGGCATTAACTTCTGTAGCCATGATGTTGGATTCTTTAGGGCTCACTCACTTGACCCATTGTCTAGGCACGTCTCCCTCATCTTCTCCATGGAAGACTGACATTTTGAATCCACGTGGAGGACTACTTTAGTTCTATTAATTTTTCTCAAAGATTTATTGAATAATTACAGAACACATGGACATTCCTTCAGGAAGAGTACAAGTCCACCTTTGGTCCACTTCATTAATGCCTTATGTGACCTGGGCCTTACCTGGCTTAGGAAAATTATGCGCAGGCATAATTACTCCTATAATGTCAGATTCATTCAAATAATAATAGCTTTATTCAGTTAAACCATATATAATTTGGTCCATTTCTCTAATCCACTGAGATTTTTTCTGGATTCTAACTCTGTTGCCTAATGTGCCAACCTATAAGGTTCATATAATCTGCATTTGGTGTCTATGCCTTTATCCAAGTTACTGATAAAATGTTCAATAGGATAGGACTAAGGACAGTTCTCTGGGTGTGCTACACCAGAGACCTCCCTTTAAGATGATGTAGACCCATGTCTTTGGGTATGGTCATTAAACGAATTCTGAGCCTACCTAACCACTATTATCTAGCCCTCCTTTCTCAATTTGGTTTGACAAGGATAGCCTGAGAGACTTTGTGAAGGTGCTGAAAGTTGTTAAATTATGTTCATAGCATTCCTCTGCTTTACTGGTATAGTAAGGCTGTCAGAAAAGGACGTGAATTTAGTCTACTACTTTGTTTTGGAGGAAGTCATGCTAGCTCCTAGTGATCATCACTTCCCTTTCTAAAGAATCATGAACCATCCCTTTAATAATATATCTGGACTTGTCCCTCTCTTTCTCTCTTTGAAAACTGGGATGACACTCACCCTTCTCTAGTCCTGCCTCTCACCTCTTCCATTGTCCTCAATTATTCAGACATCACAGGTGATGACTCATCGATACCCCCTCCCCCCTTCCCAAGTTTTTTTGGTGCCTCAGGCTGTCTTTCTATCAGCTTGCTTTTCTTGTCCTTCAATTCCTTAGTGATAATTTTCATTCTCTTCCCCCTTCTGAAGATCACTCTCCTTGACAGAAAACAGAAGCAACATAAGAGTTGAATAGACTCAAAGGTTAGGATCAAGAAGGGAACTCAGAAGCTGCCTCTCTGGGCATAGGCTCATAGGGGTCGAGCTGGGAGGGGTCTTGCAGACCATTGAACCCCCTCATCTTACAGATGAGGAAACTGAGACCCAGATTGAAATCAGTGTTTTTGATTTTAAACCAGTGCTCCTTCCACTAAATTCCATTTCCCTTCTGTTGTGGGCCAGGATATTGATGGAACTGGGAAAAGGTGTGTGTCAACTGCCTACATCCCCACAACACCAGCTGTGACTGTTGCAGACAAGGAAGTTGTGGTACAGACCTGAAGCAGTTGGGGCTAATTCCTCCTCCCCCCTTCCTTCTTCCCTTCCCTCTTCCCCCTCTCCTTCCTTTTCCTATCCCCTTTCCTTCTCCCTTCCCCGCCAGGGCATCATCTGTGGGCCCTCAGGCTAAGAGGAATATATAAAATCCGTTTTTAGACAGGAAGTTCCTGAGTCCCTGGATTGCTTCTAGCTGAGGGTATTGGGAGGCATTTTTAAGAAATGGGACCGTTTGAACCCTTGCTAACTGATGCGCTCTGAGAGGTCCACTGCAGCTGATCTGGAGAGTTAAGGGCTACATGGGGTCAGGTGCCTCTGGTTTTAATCAGAGAGGCTTGGTCAACTAGAGAGTGAGCCAGAGGCCCGAGGGCTTCCCTGACTTCTGCCTTCTCACTGCCGTCTGACCATCTCTCATTTGAGCTTCCTCCTCCCCCCTCACAGAATTAAAAACTCAAAATGCCTTCTTATTAGGATGGATTTAGGAGTGGAAGGAACCTCAGAGATCTTTCTATCCCTTTGTTTCATTAAGGGACGGAAGCCCAGAGAGGGGAGGTGACTTGCCCAGGGTTGCCCAGGACTTGAACCCATGTCCTCTGACACCAGAGTCTGTGGCCTGGTACCCTGCCCCCCCCCACTGTCCTAACTCCAGCTTATGGTGACCTGTTGTACCCCTGGCACTATCTCATAGAACCACAGTTATTTCCTTCTTCTCTGCAAACCCGAGGTGCCAGCTAAGGTCCCTATGCATTTGAAAAGGGCTCTTGATGGAGCTGTCCCTTCGTCTTCCTGCTTGTCCTTGCTTAGGTTGGTGTCTTCATATGTGGTGGATCTGGAACTGTCATCCAGGTCTTCTGACTTTCAGTCCAGTGTGTTGATTTCTTAGGGCACCACAGCACACACATGCCTTCTCTTGTTAACGACTTCTTATTTATCCTATTTATACAAATGTATTTGTTGGCTTGTTGTCTCGATTTTTGGCTCCTTCAGGTCAAGGGACCATCTTTTGCCTTCAGTGCCTGGCACATAGTAGGTGTTTACTAAATGTTTTATTGATTGATTAAATACTGTGAGTAAGGCATTGTGGGTACAAAGATAGAGAGGATGCAGATCTGTTCTCAAGGAGAGCGATTTTCAATTTGGTTGTAATTTCTCTACCTGTTAGCAGCAAAAAACAGTGAAGAGGAGTCGCTTTCTCTCTGGGAAGTAGTCTGGACTGGTGAATGAGAAGGCACTGGATATGTAGGCAGTAAGACTTGGGTTCAGATCCTACTTTGATACTTCCTAGCTTAACTTTAAGTTACTTGATCTCTTGGACTTCAGCTGGTTCAGCTGTAACATGAGGGGGTTGAACTCAGGAAGAAGGGTGATGATAGCTAGTATCTGTACAGTGCATCAGGGTTTGCAAAGATCATCTCATTTAATCCTCACAGCAGCCCTGTGGGGTGGGTGCCGTTATGATCCCCAATTTACGGATGTGGAGACTGAGGCTGAGACTTGCTCAGGGTTATACCAATAGGGAGTGTTGAGGCCAGATTTGAACTTGGGCCTTCTTGATTCCAAGGAATCCGCCGGGTCCGCTCCTGCCCCCAAGGTCTAGAGTTCTGGAGTCCTTTCAACTCTGAGAGTCTGGGATTTTATCAAAAAAACCTTTATTAAGTGCCAGCTTTGTGCCAGGTCTGTGCTAAGTGCTGGGTTCACTCATTCTATGGCTCAGAAAATGTTGCTCAGGAAAAACAATACATTAAAATTACATTAAAGAGAAGTAATCCCAAAATTTTGTGGCTATTTTATAGAAAATGTGATTATTTGTTAGTTGGGGGTGGTTCTCTGAATAGAAAGGAGAGGAATATATTTGGAAATGAAGGCGATGTGGAAACAAGAGTTATCCATTAGACATCTTTTTTTTTTTTAAAGCAGTTACTAAAGGTTTAGGAGCTGTTTTGTAGAAATCATGAACGTCTGAGTGATGTGCATAGAAACATCGTTTCAGCTGATATAATTGTAATAGATTTGATCACAGCCCCATAAAGTATCACCTTGAGAGCATTGTCATCAGTACTTCTCTGATGGCTAATCCAGGTTTCTCCCTCTCTCTTTTCCCCTCCCTCCATTCTCCTTTTCTTCTTCTCCTTCCCTCCCCTTCCCCCTCTCTCATTTTCCTTTTTTCCCCTCCTCTCCCCTTACTTCTTTCTCTCCCTTTCTCCCTCTCCCCCCCCCCGTCTCCTCTTCCTCCCTATCATTCCCTTCCTTCTTCTCCCTTCCTCCTTCTCCCCTCCTCTTCTCTCCTTCTCCTCTCCCTCCTTCCCCTCTCCCTTTCTCTCTCCACAGCGGAATTATCCTCTAGGTCCAAGAGGAAGAATGTCTTGTCTGCCAAACTATCAGAGGGAGAATCGAGGTAAGAATTCTGAACTCTCAATAACTGAGTCTATTTCCTTAAATGACCACTCTCCCTTAGGGCAGCAGGTCTTCTAAACTTTGTGGCACCTCCTCCTTTGGCGGTATGGTGAAGCCAATAGACCAGTCTCTCAGAATAATGTTTATAAATGAAAAAAGAATATATAGAATTACTATGGAAATAATTTATGTTGAAAATTAGTTATCAAAATATTTTTTAAAAGTTCACAAGCCTCAGGTTAAGAACTCTTTTCCTCAGGAGAATAACTGCAAATCTAACAATTAGTTTTAGTTTATAAAAGTTCAATTTGTATTTTTGCTGTACTCTTTAATATACAATGATGGTGGTCAGAAGAAGTGATGCAAAGACACTCTGTCTTTGGAATTGACTGTGTGACATGGGAGACACTGGCACAAGACCACTCAGCATGGTGTGCCCTCATCAGAGAAGGTGCCGTGCTCTGTGAGCAAACCAGAATCAAAACAGCTCAAAGGAAACACAAGATGTGCAAATTTAGAGAATCGACCTCAAATGTTCACACGGATTATTTGTTCCCGACCTATGGTAGAGCATTCCAAGCTCATATTGGTCTGATCAGACACAGTTATACACGTCATAAATCGACTCTAGCATAGTGATGTCGTTTTGGTCCCCTTAGAGAACAAAGGGCAGCAATCATTATTAGTTTAATTGTCTGGGTATAAATATTTGGGAGTCATTGCATTATGTAATTTCTTTGAAGATTTCAGAGTTGTTTTCTAAGAATTTCAAAGGAATAAAGAATCTCTAATAAATTCTGTCATGCTGTTTAGTCTCAGTTCTAGAGCTGGAAGGGACCTCAGAAGCCATCTAGTCTGATCCCTTGCTTTTATAAACAGAAACTCAGTGAGACTAAGGTTAGGTGACTTTTTCAACATTGTACTGCCTAGGACGTGGCAGAGATGGAATCTGAACTCAGATCTTCCAGTTCTGGATCCAGTGCCCTCCATCGTACCATACTGCTCCCTACTGTTAGCTGCTCTCTGGCTTTTTGTTTATTGGCATCATTTTCAGAGGATATTTACATTCTGAGGGACAATGTGGGCTTACCACAGATGATAACATTTTATAGTTCTATCTTTGCTCTTTGAAGGCAGAGTTAGATCTAAAGTCATGTAAGATCAGAAAAAAATTGTTGCGTGTGGTTTCTGTGCCTTGCCTCTTCACTGAGGCTATGTTATTGAGCTCCGTTGATGTGCATAATTGAAAGTTGCCTTAAGGGAACCAGAGTGACTTCATCTTTAAAGGCAGCTTTGGAGTAATATAAACCTAGTGCAGATTTGTGAGAAAGAATAGAGAGCAAAATGTGTGGAAAGCAGCTGTCAGTAACCTTCCCGTGGATAATGGCAAAACTGAGAGCAGGAAAGTAGTGAATCAGTACTGTGTCGAAGGTT
The DNA here is from genome assembly GCF_011100635.1 of Trichosurus vulpecula. NCBI lineage: Eukaryota > Metazoa > Chordata > Mammalia > Diprotodontia > Phalangeridae > Trichosurus > Trichosurus vulpecula. The sequence goes on from NC_050579.1 coordinate 18,182,830, forward strand.
AACATTGACCTGCTTGGAGGTGAGTTGACTTGTCACCACCATCATGGGTATGTGGGACTGCTATGTACAGTAGTGGTGGATTTGAGGAGAGGAAGTATGGACTTAACTGCCAGGAGTATTAGATTAGCTGCTAAATATATTGCTTTTTGTTATAGAAAACCTTTTAATTTTTATATAATCAAATGAATCCACCTTATGTTTTATGATATCCTGGAAGCCACAAATTATTAAGCATTTATCATTTCTCTACAGTTAAGAGATGCAACATTTATCTTTATATTATCTCTTTTAATGATGTGCATTAATTTTTGTTTAGTCCATTTAGAATATATTTTGGTACATGGTGTAACATGCTGCTCTGTACCCATTTTTTACCAAACTGCTATCTGATTATCACAACAATTCTTGTTGAATGACAAATATTTTCCCTGGTGTTTTGTGATCCTGGGTTTATCAAACACTAGACTACAGATATTCATGTGGTTATCAGACTCATTATTGCATGGAATTTATTGGTCCATTTCTTGAGTTTTTATGCCAAACTACATGGTTTTGATAGTTACTGTTTTATACTATGAGAGAGTATGAAAGTTCTTTTTCTTTTTCATAATTTCTCTTAATCTTGACCTTTTGTTCTTCAATGAAAATTTCATCATTTTATCTAATTTCACAGAGCATTCCATAGATACTTTTATTGGTGTGTTGGTGTATATGTTATAAAGCATATAAATTAATGTGGGAAGTATTGTCATCTTTATTCTGTTGAGTCCACTCTGGGACCATGGGCATTGAATATCTCTGCATTGTTTCTATAGAAATTGTTTTATAGATGACCTTGTAAGTCTTGTATGTATCTTGGTAGTATCATTCATATACACATACACACATGTAATTCGTTTCTCATTATTTTAAATGGTATCATTCTTTTTATCCCCCTTTTTCCTTCATTTTCATGGATGATTTCTGTGGGCTTATCTATTTTCCATAAAGATATTTATCAATGCTTATTCCTTTAATTTCCTTTCTATTTACTATTGCTACCACTAGTGTCTTTAGGACTATGTTGAATAGTCACAGTGAGAGAAGGCAGTCTTGCCTATCCTCTGTTGGAGTGGGGAAATGTTCTAGGCTTCCTCATTGTATACGTAAAGGGGTATTTCATCACTCTCTCGGAGTATTAAAGGAAGGCCTGGCTGTCTCCATTGAATAACAAAAATGTCAACTAAGTGTGAACAAGTCCTTGATTTGGGAAGCGTGAAGTGTTTTTGAGCCTTTGGCTGAAATCATAAGATAACACACAGGAAAAGCACAGGGAATGGATTTGAACAAGAAAGTAGTAAAGCTTGAGAGGGTCTTGAGAAGGCAGATGCCTTGAGCCTGTATCAGAGAGCCGGGGGTAGGAATGAACCCAGAGGGGGTATCACATTCTTCTCCCCCTCCCCCAACAGACCAGAGAATGATCTGGTCAGTAACAAAAGGCTTGGAAGATTTGGATTTCCAGTTGGCATTGGTATTGGCGTGCTTGGAGCAATAGTGTTGCTTAGTTGATAACATTGTCTATATTGGAAGCTGAGAGACAAGAGCAGACTGGATACAAGAATGAAAGGTGGACTCAGGACTCTACAAGGACACTGACCCTTGGAGCCCAGGAAGAGAGCTTCATGAGTCCCCCACAAAGGGAGCCTTCTGTTACTCTTTCACCACATGCCAGTTAGCTAGCATTTATTAAACACCTACTATATGCCAGGCACTGTGCTAATCCTTGTGCTCTCAAGTTTGAGTCCACTCTCCCCAGGGACCTTGTGTGTGGGAGAGTGTCTTAGACTCTTGCAGGGTTGGGGGAGAGGTGTTTTTTTTTTTAACCAACTATTTTTGTCATGCCACCTTAGTAAAATACTTCTTCCTAAAAGCTAATTAACTGTGGCTGGCTAATGGATAATCAGATGAGAACACCCTAGATGGGTGCTTGTAAGCAACAATGCCAGAAGAACTCCAAGTGCTCAGGGTCCTGGAGATGGTGCTACACATGTGATGCTAAATCTTTGGTTTAGTTAAATACTTTATATTGTGTTAAGGAAAGAAAAAACCTTTCCATTGTAATGCCCCGTGTGTGTGTGTGTGTGTGTGTGTGTGTGTGTGTGTGTGTACGCATGCGCTTGTGTGTGTGTTAAAAAATTGGTTTGCATTTTATCAAAGATTTAATCTTTTGATATAATCATATGGTCTTAATTATTTTTATTATATGATTATTTATATTTTCCCATCATCTTGAAATATCTTTGGATTCCGGACACAAATCCAATTTGATTATAATAAATGCTCTTTGTATTTCATTTGTCAACATTTTTATTGGATTTTTTTGGCTTTGCTCTTCACTAATGATATTAGTCTGTACTTTTTTCTTTGTCTTATCTTTCACTTATTTGCAGGTCAGAACAATATTTGTCTCTTAGATTTAAGTAGAATGCTTCCTTTCTCTGTTGTTGAAGACAGTTTGTGTAGAATAAGGATTTAAAAATTATTGGACATAAGTCACACTCAAATCCATCTGATTCTGGTATCATCTTAAGTGATGGGGGGCACTTTAAAGTTGTATTCTTTTTTTATCCTGAAATTGCTTTATTTAGGCTATTTGTTATTTTGTCAACTTGTGTATTTTATGTTTTCTCTGGTATTTAATGATTTCTTTCACATTTAGTTTTGTTTGCATGTAATTGTGGGAAATATTCTCAAATAATTTTCCATATTCACCATTCATTATGATTTTCCCCTTATACTTAGAAATTTGATTTTATTTTTGCTTAAATTAGGTTTATTATTCTTTAAGTTTATTAATTGTATTGTCTTAGAAAAAGAACTCTTTAAAAAGAATTCTCTTCAATTTGCATTTGATTCTGTTAATTTTTCCTTTAATTTTAATCTCTACTTATTTTGGGTGCGTCAGGGAGTTAATTTTTGAATTTTTTATTACTAAAACTCAGCTCATTAATTTTTCTGTTCCATTATTATAAACTTTCATAGAAATAAGTTTGCTTCTTAGAAGCTTCTTTGCCAGTGTGACAAGGTATGAAAGATAGGTGTTTGGCTTTGGCTTACTCTTGCTGTTTTATAGGTCGGAATCCAGCCAAGGGGTTTGAATGAACTCAGAATGCTGTATCCAAATCTGCCAATAAATGGCTCTACTGGACAGATGTATGGGCTATCAACCTTTCAGTAGACCGCAGTAGCACTCTTGGTCATTAGAGGGTGCTCAAAGCCTGAACAAATCTAGGCTGCTTTTCATTCTGAATGGCAATCCTCACTTGTGCTCATTTTTTTTTTCTCTACCAAAGCTGCATTTAATCCCTTGCTCCCAGAGTCCTAATTTAGAAGATGAAATATTAATGTTAAAATAAAAATTACTACAATGATCTCGCTCTGGCCCCTACATCTTGGAATACTTTAGCTGCTCATTTCTTTTCCCTCGGTACCCATCAATTTAGATGGGCAACCAGTCATTCAATACAGCTTTAAAGTGTATAGAATGAACATTTTAAAGGAATGTACAAATTCTCCTCCACCTGTGTGGAGACAGCCGTTGCTAACTAATGCCCTTTCATGCCCCATTTCCCTCCTGGATTGTCTCACAGAGAAAGCTCACAAAGAAGAGAGGAAGTCTGCTTTCTCTCTCCCTGAAACAATGAATACAACATGATCTACTCTTCTGTCTGGCTCAACAGTTTAACTGGCAAGATTCGTGTTGTTTTGCTGAACTTAGCAAACTGGGTAACACTGGCTGTGCTATCTCCTACCTATGTGGTCCCTGGTTGGTGTACACCGCTTCTGTGCTGCTGCTGCTCCTCTCTATTCCTAAATCTGAATAAGAGGAAGAAGAGGAGGTTGTAAGGTGCAGCCCCAAACCCTGTTATTCTGTCTTCTCTGCAGACAGGTTAGGGTGACTTTGGTCAAAGTTACTTGGAACCTGGTCTCCTTTCTGGTCAAAGAGATGCTCCCGTCAGGAATTTCCCTGGGTCCAGGAGAAATTAAAAAGGCAGAGAAAGCAAAATTTCCCCAGGTTATACCTGGACCACACACATTTTTTTATATGTAATGTTATTATTATTAACTTTAATATCCTTTTTTCCCATTTAATTTGTTCTTTCACCTTATCCCCTCACTCTTGGGAAAACATTTTTTAGTCTCCATTCAGACCAGCATCTTCTGATCACATTTCCTTCATCGATTACTCTCATAATTGTGCTATAGTCTGTAAAAATAGTGCTTCAAATTTCTGCGTTTGTGCAATTGTTTATAAGCTCTTCTTACTCAAGATGGTGATCGATATTTTTGTGAATGCCTTATGTGCATCTGAATAAAAAGTAGATGTTTCTTTCCATCTATCAACTCTAGTTTTTCATTATTTTTGTAATTTCTTCCGTATAAGTCTTTATATTTGATTTGCTATCTTTTAAAAGTTTAGTATTGAAGTCATTCCCTATTTTTTTCTATCTAGTGCTTTTTGGAATGCAATTAACTTTTCTATTTTCTATGCTGTCAGGTACATATTGTCGTTTAGTCATTTCAGTCACATCTGACTCCTCATGACTCCACTTGGGGTTTTCTTGGCAAAGATACTGGAGTGGTTTGCCATTATCTTCTCCAGTTCATTTGACAGATGAGGAAACTATGGCAAACAGGGTGAAGTGACTTGCCCAGGGCCTCATAGCCAGTGTTTGAAGCCAAATTTGAACTTGGGTCTTCCTAACTCTAGGCCCACCACTCAAACTACTGTGTCACCTAGCTACTCCTACATACACATATACCATACATGTACGCACGAGCAGGCATACACACATATACACATATACACTCATACACATAAACACATGTGTGTATATATGTATATATTTAATATTTGTATGCATTTGCTGTCAAGGCTTTCTTCAGTCATGATATCATTGCCATGCTAATCTCTGCTAACACTTCCTAACTTGAATTTATCTTTGTCTGAAATCATGACTTTAACTCTTGTTTTGGGGGGAAATGAATAATGTATTTCCTCTTCCCCACATCCTTCCCAGTCTCTTACTTTAAACCTGTATCTTTCTGCTTGAAAGTTAGGTCTTCTGTAGGCAACGTATTTTTGTATCTTGTTCTTATCTTTTTTTTTTTAAAAAATCTTATTAAGAAAACATTGAAGCTCATTGTAACTGACTAAACTTGCTTAGTGTCTGTGTACGTTTAAATTATTTAATTTTTAACCGAAGTTGTTCTAACAACCTTAGCCATTGTCTCTAGGTCAACACTCCAATTCTTTGTCATTTGGCTCCCCAAATGAGCAGTGAGAGCCCTAGTTAATGTCACAGTGGAGTTGGCGCCATATAGGAGCAGGCAGGAACATGCCCAGCTGTATATAGTCTCTTGTGCTAGACACAGGCATGATAAAAACAATGAACAATACATAATAAAGCTTGAGCTGCAGCATGGTGAAAGGGCTGGGCATGGAGGCATAGTGGGAAGATCAGTGGATTGGGAGGCAGAGCCTTCCCATGAGACTCCCTGTCTGTGACCTTTGAGCAAATCCCTTTTCTCCTGGGGGCTTCAGTTCATCTGTGTGAGCTCCTTGAGAGGAGGGACAGATTTTTTTTAACTTTCTTTGTATCCTTAATGCTTAGCACAGTGCCTGTGCTTAATCAATGCTTCTTAATGGACTAAGAGGGAGTCCGAGTCAGTGGCCTCCGGAGTCCCCTACAGCTCTGATCCCACAGTTGGTGCTTCTCTGTTCACATTCTGTTTTTGGCAGGGACTTCCAAGTGCAGCTAGCTCCTCAATTGGGGATCCCTCATGTAGACAAGGGCAGACCCAGACATGGAAAGCAGCTGTGCAGTGGGAAAAATGACTGGTTTTGGAGTGAGGGCATCTGGGTTTAGAGCAGCATCTGTAGCATCTGGGGGCTGCCTAGGGTATGGGAGAAGCTGTGGCTCACAGAACTCAGAGGCATCTAGGTGACGTAGTACATGGAACACAAAGACTTGAAGTCAGGAAGATCCCAATTTGAACCCTGCCTCAGACATTTAGATGCCCTGTGACTCTGGGCAAACCCCTTGACCTCCCAGCCTCAGCTGCCTCGTCTGTCCAATGGGTGTAACAAGCATGTGTAATGTGCTTTATAAACATTTAAAGCATCATGTAAGTATTAAGTATTATTGTTATTACTAAATCATAGAATCATAGATCTGGAGCAGTCATCAGGCCCATTGTATAGATGAGAAAACTGAGACCCAGAAAGTAGATGAATGACTCGCCCAAGGTCACATAGCTAGCGAGCGAGTGGCAGGAGATGGGATTTGTACCCTGGTCTTCGGCATTCTTTCCTCCTCCGTGGCTGCCTCCAATGCTTTATTGGCCGCTCCGATTGTCAGGGGATTAGGTAAGGTGCACTCTGAGGCCCCTCCCAGTGCGATCTCTCTGTCCCTTCCCTGTCTCTGCCATTAAGCCTTTCAGTTCAGCTTCCTGGCTGTGAGAAATCTGCCACATACCGTCCAACCTTTCCCATCGATAGTCACACTCGGCCCGACCCTCCACTTCCCCTCCCCACCCCATAGTCAGAGAGGGGATGGAAGCTGTTCCGTATGGAATCTACCTCTCACATCTGTGCTCACGTCCCTCGGGACCCTTGAGAATCATAACAAACTCAACAATGTTTTATTTGCTCTGATGAACATTGATAATAAATCCCTCTCACGTTTCTGTCCCCTGGCCCCTGGAGACAGTTTCAATATAGAACACCCCTCCTGACTTTTCTTTTGCTACCTGTACTGGTAATGAATCTGGGAATGAGCTGTTGGCTAAGACTGAGGAGGATTTTACTCATCTTCTAGAATGATCCTAAGGATTTCGATGTTCAAAAATGAGGAATTATGTCCTTTGTTTGGATTGGAGATAGTATTATGAAGTTTATAAAAGATATTCTTGCAGTCTTTGCCTCTGCCGGATTGACAACTATTGGTCTATTCCAAGTTAAGATAGCCTTTTGTAGAGATCGAAAAGAGTTTGTTTTTTAGTCTAAATTATTTAAATAACTTTTCTTCATTGCATATTTCTGTATTGTGCACATGCAGGTTTACCTTTTATTTTCATTGTAGGTGATCGGTTGATTAAGGAGAGAAGAATTTATTGTGTATCCTTAGAAGCACAATATGGCTAAAAATAGGAATTCTGTCTCCCAGACAGATATCTAATTTTGCTCATAAGTCTCACTAGTCTGTGTTTTCCTGAATACATTTTTATAGAAATGCTGCCGTATAGAAATGAGGCAGCCCCCTGCATTTGAGGACAGCTTCTCATTGCTGGGCAGTTTTTCCTGACATCTAGCCTAAATCTGACTTGTTGTAACTTCCAATCATTGCTCCTGGTTCTATCCATTGGGGCCAGATGTTGTTGGTGTTCAGTTGTTTGTCACGTCTGACTCTTCATGACTCCATTTGTGGTTTTCTTGGCAGAGATACTGGAGTGGTTTGCCATTTCATTCTCCAGTTCATTTTACAGATGAGGAAACTGAGGCAAACAGGGTGAAGTGACTTGCCCAGGGTTGCATGGCTAAGAAATGTCTGAGGCCAGATTTGATCTCAGAAAGATGAGTCTTCCTGACTTCAGGCCCAGCACTCTATCCACTGAGCCACCTTGCTGCCCTGGAACCATATTTGCCTCATCCAAAGAGCCATCTTTTGGCTTTAGAAAGTTTATATAGGATGGGGATTATTTGTTTAATGGTTGTTTTATATAATTAGGAATCTGCTATATTTTGTTTTTTACATGGTAGCTCATTAATTATCATTATAATTTCTCCTTCTGAGACGGATTGATTTCTTGTTTTGTCAGTTTGGACATTTTATATTTTTGTAAATTCTCAACCGGACAGCTAGGTGGCACAGTGGATAGAATGCCAGCCCTGGAGTCAGGAGGACCTGAATTAAAATCCAGCCTCAGACACTTATTAGCTGTGTGACCCTGGGCAAGACACTTCACCCTGTATGCCTCAGTTTCTTCATCTGTCAAAAGAGCTGGAGAAGGAAATGGCAAACCACTCCAGTATCTTTACCAAGAAAACCCCAAATGGGGTCACAAAAAGAGTCAGATGTGACTAATCGACTAAGCAACAATAAAACTTTCAATCATTTCTCTATATTCTCAGTGTTGTTGGTCAGTAGCGGAATGTGATTTTTTCCTCTGGATTCACTATGATTTCCCCCCTTTCTCAATTTTCATTTTGTTCATTTAAATTTCTTCTTGTCATATTAAAAATTAATTTTAATCATAGTGATATAATTATTAATGATAATGATCATTGTTAATGATAGTAATGATTTGTTAATCTAGTGAAGACTTTTACTTAAACAGCTCTGTTAAATTTATTTGGTTCATTTTCTATTTTATTAATTTCTCATTCTGATTTCTTGCTTATGCTTACTTTCAGTATATTACTTTGTTCCTTTTTAATGTCTTTAACTGCAAACAACTCATTAATTTTCTCTTTTTATCTCTTTTTAACATAAATGTTGAGGGACATACATTTGCCTCTGAGTATTGCTTTGGCTGAATTCCCTTAAATATTGATAATAATCTATTTATAGTGCCAGAGTCTTTAACATTTCCTATTGTTTCTAGAAAGTGCTCTTTGCCCTATTTCCTCACAAAGCATTTTTAATCTCTATTTAAATATATTTTCTATTGATTAATATTTAATTGCATTGTGGTTTCCAATTTTTGTTTGTTTGGACCTGGGATTTCCTCAGCATGGAGAACTCCCTTTACCAATGCAGGCAGGTCGCTGTTGTGCTATTGAAGTCTTAAAGACTCGCTTGGGACCACTGAGAGCTTAGGTGACTTGTCCCATAGTTGGTGTGTATGTGAAAAGCAAGACTTGAGCCTCCAGCCTCTGAGCCCAACCTTCCAGGCATTCTGCAGTGCTGCCTTGGGGTCTATAAATAGTGTTTAAAATTTCTCCGTTTCAGTGTGCGCTAAAAACAAACAGCAGCACACCCACACCCAAACCATACTCTACTCTTCCCATTAAGTTACCTGCATCTGTCTATCAAACCCAACTTCTTCTTAGTTTCTTCATCTGTAGCTTATTACTTGTTGATCTCTTTGTTTGATTTATCATGTTCCATTAGTGAGTCATTGAAATCTCCCAGTATTATTGGTTTTCTGCCTAATTCCTTTGGCAATTAAATTAACTTTTCCTTCATAAATTTAGTGGCTATGCCATTCGGTGTGTAGATATTTGATACTGCCTTTTGCTAATTTTCAATGGTACATTTAAGCTTGATATGATTCCATTTTTCTTCATGTTTTCTCATTCGAATTGATCTCTGTGGCAGAGCCTTACTAGAATTCCAGATTTTCTAATATGAGCTGAAGCATTACAAACTTTACATAATTTTTTAAAGTTAACAGGTAACGAACTGGAAGCATGGGATGGTGGCTAGAGGGCTGATGCCAGAGTCAAACAGACCTTGATTCCTACTGTGGACATATCCTGGCTGCGTAGGAATGACTGTGTGGTGGATAGAGCCCTGAGACTAAAGTCAGGAAGACTCATCTTCCTGAGTTCAAATCCAATCTCAGACACTTATTAGTTGTGTGACCCTGGGCAAGTCCCTTTACCCTGTTTGCCTCAGTTTCCTCATCTGTCAAATGAGTTGGAGAAGGAAATGGCAAACCACTCCAGTGTCTCTGCCAAGAAAACCCCAAATGGGGTCACAAAGAGAGCAGGACTCAACTGAAGTGAAGGAACAACAAAATCTCATCTTTTACAGGAAGCCTTTCCATACCCCTCTTAATTCCGCAACCTTCCTTCTTTTAATTGTTTTCTCTTTATCCTGTATAAAACTTGTTTGTATGTCTGTTTGTTTGTTTGTTGTCTCCTCCATTAGACTGAGGGCAGGGACTGTCTTTTGTCCCTTTTTTTGTATGCTGGGGATTCAGAACAATGCCTGGTACATCATAGGTGCTTAATGCATGCTTATTGCCCGATTGACTTTGACAAAGTCCTGGTCGCTGGGAGCCAATCAGGACCTGCCTGCCTTCTACCAGCAAGGCACTAGGGCTCGGGTCTTTCCATCAGAGATGAGTCCTTCAGACAAATGTCCGCTTGTCTTATAACCCCACCAGACTGCTTGGAGGATTCCTTAAATTACACAGGGAATGTCATAGTCATATCTGCTACGTTTGCATTAAAGGTTATCGTTATAAAACTGGGCATCTCTTGCCGTACTTTTAAAAAAGAATTTGTCTCGTCAGAAGGGAACAGTCTTTGTTTCACTAATAATATCCTTTCTCAACCTTAACTCGTATACAAACACTAAACTAGTTCTTACATATTTTATTATTAATTCTCTGATTTTCATCAAAACTCTACTTCCCAACTTGCTTGGCCAACCTTCTGTTTCACGTGTGAGTATTACTTGGGGATGGTCCTCATCCTCTCTTCTCTTTTTTCTTCTCATTCTTTGTGACACTAAAAATAAACATATTCCTCTCCTCTCTCCTGTTTTTTTCTTTGTTGTGGTTGTTTTCAAACCTACTTGTTACACTTAGTTGTCAGCCAAAATACCGTTACTATCGTTTTTAATCCCTGCCATGGTGAATGCATTGATATTTTATCCCAGTCATAAAATACCTATTGATTTTAAATCCTAGCTGGATGATCAGTCCAGGGTCTGTGTTCTGGTTAGTTTGACACATGAAAAGCCACTTTATGCTTTACTTTCCCCACAACAAATTTCTCAAAATTATTTGTACTTTAAAAGAATTTCTTTTGTCCTTAAAAAGAAACCTAAGCTTTGTCAAATACTTGACTGAGGTTTTAATGAAATCCTCTGATGCCTTTATAAGCTTTGAGGATGCTCGACTCAGCTCTCACTCCTATGGATGAGGCAGGTCCTCTAGAGCACTGGTGTCCAACCCAGATGGAAATAGGGACCATTAACTATACGTAAGGATCCATGTGGGCCACAGAGTGACTTAGAAAACCACATATTGATCTCATCTATGTTCTGTTATATTTGTATGTATCTCATTAGAGGCTGGTTTTGGACACCTCTGCTCTGGAACAGGACTATTTCTCTGGCTCAGGATTCTGGAAGTTCCCCTGAAAAGTGAGAGGCATGCTCTCTGATGCTATGGGCTTCAGTTCCCATTCTGTTATGTTTTCACCAGTGGTTCATGCCCTAGTATCATTTAACTAAATAACATCTTTTAAGTGTTGCAAGGAGATTTTCTTGAGAAAAATGAAATGTGAGCATTGTCGCTGGAAACTTGTAGGCATTCTCTCCCCTGTATTACCTTGGTACCAGGGGAGCATGGGCCCAAATGTAAAGCAGTTTTGATAAAACTTTTGATCCACCAAGTTTGATGTCAAATTCAGCATAACCCATGGATGGGTTGTGGTCTTGGCCACTGCCAGGCTGGATGCAGCAGGTTGCTCTTCAGCCTCTGCCCCCTATGCTTGACCTCTGGAAAATCCTGGGATTCCAGCTCCTGGACTCCTGGCACTTGTTACTCTGACTCTTCAGAGATTACAGGGTCATAGCTGTCTCCAGTACACCTTCACCTAAAAGCTGGAAAGAATAGAAACAACAAAGGCAGAAGAAATTGCAGGGCTACATGTTGGCAGATGGGAAGAAGAAATAAAGATGTCTGTCCCCACCAGAGCCAGCAATGGTTCTGGCTTCCTCACTTGAACACAGCTGGGCAGGAAGGAGGTACTACTTTGTCTACTTTGTGCCTTTGGAGTGTGTTCTTTCCAGCTCAATGGCCAATTGAAAGGCTTCTTCACATGGTAAGCAGACCAGAAACAATGCTTGCACGTGTTCTGTGGCAGCAGGAATTTCTTTATTTGTCATTCTGCCTTTTCAGAAGCAAGATCCCCAGCCTCTTCTACGTGGGCTGGCTCCAGGTGGAACAGGCTGTATGTTCTCTGAGGCTGGGTTCCATTGGTCAGGCCCTTTTCATACATATATCTCTTAACTTCAAGTATATCCTAGGTTCTTCTATCATTTCTCATTTTGGTGGAAAAGCATTGCCCAGTCAAATGGCGATTTTTGATGTGTGATGCCTTTCTAATTGGATGTTTGGAAAATACAAGTTCCTTGTTGTAGGCTTGCGACTTGACAGTTTTGTCTGTGAATTGAATTTGGGACTCACCCCACTGGCATCCTGTGAATCTTGTCAATATTCAATCTTGTTTTCAGTATTTTGGCAGGAATTTTCTTTTATAATTTCCTGTCACAAAAATGTTTAGGTTTTTTGTATTCACAATTTTGGGGAAGCCTATTATTAAAATTTTCTCTGCCTGCGCTGATCTCCAGGTACATCACTCCCGCCTCCACCCCCGCATAGCTACAGTTATGTAATTATGAGTACATTTGTTTGCTTTTTCTATTGTTTCAATCACTCTATCCTTCAGTAAAACAATCCTGGCTTTCAATAACCTGCTGTTTTGTTTATAGTCTCCGTGGCTATTTAAAACTATTGAGTTTCACAAGGTAGCATGATGGTTAGAGTTCTGGATTCAGAGTCAAGAAGGTCTGAGTTTGAATCCCGCCTAAGATGCTTACTTTCTGTGTGACCCTGGACAAGTCATTGAATTTCCCTTATCTTTGGTGTCCTCATGTGTAAAATGAGGGAGTTGGACTTGGGGAGGGTCCCTTCTAAGTCTATAATTCTACAATTATCACTTTGACTTGAGATCTCTTAGACTATGTTGCTTCCTTCAGGAGTCTGCTTGAACATCTTCCTTTACTTGAAGGCTTTTCTGATTTTCCCTCTAGATATTACTATCTCCTCTCCCAAAACTAACATATTTATTTTCTATATATCCTCTGTGTGTGTCTCCTGATAGAATGTAAGCCCTTGAGGGCAGAGACTTTCATTTTTATCTTTATTTCTCTAGTGTTGTGCCCAACACATAGTTGGCATTTAATAAGTGCTTGGTGGTTGGAGTGGGGCAGAGCATCACTAAGAGATGGGCATGCCAGAGAAGCTGGGGGGCAATTGATGTGAGTCTGGCTATTCTTTGAAAAATATAATTTTTCTTTTCATATCCTCACAAATTGCAGGAGGCATGGTAATGGTGACTAATACCATAATGTGAATCCTTATTAAATAATTCAAAACCTAAATGTGGAACCATCTTGACGTTCCTTTTGGAAAAAAATGAGATCTCCCATCGGTTCCTCAGTTGGTCTCTATCTTTCTGTGTGTGTATATGTATGTATAACTTTAGAATATATGCATCTTAAAGTTTGTCCTACTGATGGTTTTTGTTCTTTTGTTTACTGCCTTCCTACTTATCTTAGGTATCAACTCCTTGATAATCCTTTTTTGTTCTGCTGTTTCCACATTCTTTTTCTCTGTAGAGAAAACCAAAACAAAATCAAAATTGAGCCTTCTCTCCTTGTTAGTTACCATCATTCCAGCCATCCCAAGCAAAATATTAAGCCTTCCATGATCCTTTCCTCACTGCCAGTATAGCTAAAAACCCCAAGCAAACCTTTTTGAAATTGTTTTAGCTTTCCTTGCCAGCCTCAGCTCATTCTGAGGTTTTGGGGTTTCTGGATTCCTCGCACTATTTTTGTAGAACGATGTCTTGCTTTCATATTCATCTTGGGTTACCTGGATTTACACTTTCTGTATGTTTCTTTTAAAAAGCTGTGAATTCCCTGTGCATTCATGTTGGTCTCTCTAGACAAATCACATTTTTTCTTCCTCAGTGGATCATTCTGCTTTGTGTGCTCAGTATTTCATTCTGAGCATCTCCCATCCCTCCTGTGCCGACTTCTCAGAAGCATTTTGTTCCATGGGATCCTACTTATCTTTCTTCTAAACCCTTTGAAATCACCTGTCCTAAAATCTCAGATACATTTCAGACTGTTCCCAGACTTCTTTTCCTTCTGTAGGATGGGTGGTGACTCCCCCCAGGGTTGCCCATCATTTCTATTCCAGCCATCAATTACTTCCTGTTAATGAGAATTGTATCTAGACTAGCATTACTCCTTGCTGGTCCTCCTAACTCTGGAAAGATGAAATTATCACTAAGGGTCAAGAATTTGTTAACTACTCTGCTTTTGGCAGAGGAAGAACTCTGCTGGTTGTTTGGACAATTGTAGTCCCTTGTCACCACCAATTATAATTTGCCTCTGAGCTAAGATTGTAATTTTTCTTCCAAACTTCTCATCAATTTCCTTGTTCTGTCCAAACGGTCTGTAGTACGCTCAAATGACACATACTTTGCAAAGCTATATTCTATGTACTTTGTATACTGCAATGATACTTTGTAGCAAGGTGCTTCAAGGTTTGCAGAATGCTTTCCACAACAGCCTTGTGAGATGGTGCTCCCATGTCCCTTTTGCAGATGAAGAAACTGAGGCTGACGTGCCCAGGATCACATAGGTAACAAGTCTCTGGGGCAGAGTTTGAACTCAGAACTTCTCGACACCAAGTCCAGTCCTTTCTCCTCTTAGCTGCCTACATGCGACTCAGGTGTTTGCCAGTCCCACAAGAGGGCCCCGAGGAGCTCATCCCTTGGTCATAGTATCAGGGGAATAATGTTTACCAGCCTTAGCGTGGCTTCACTCAAGTGGTTGAAAACAACCCTGAGTTATCTGTGCCTGATTTTCTGTTCTGGGCCCATGTGGGATGCTGCTGCTGCCATGATGGCTATTTCTGGCCACAGAGGTCTTAAGGCTATTTTCTTTCCCAGAACAGTGTTAGCAGATGAATTGTAAGAAAAAGCCATTGCTTACTTTGCTGGCTGACGGAGGATCAATTGATTTCCCATATTTTATTCTGTTTGGGGTTGTTTGTTTTTATGCTTTTCTATAGTTTTTCTTTATGTGTTCTGACACCAGAATATTAACAGCTGCACTGAAGTCCCTCAGCATGCAGTTAAGTGTGAGGGGGAAAACAACAACAGAAACCCTCCCCAAACCTAGATAGGTTTATAACGTCCTTTCTTCATCATATAACCTTCTCTCAATCCTGAAAATAAAAATGAACCATTTAAAGCTCAAGCCCTCAAAGCCTTGGGGAACCTAGAGCTGGAGTCATAGCTTCAGAACTGGAAGAAACCTTGGAAGCCACAGAGTCCAAACCCTGCCCCCCCCCCCCCACTTTACAGATGTGAAAGCTGAGGCTCTGTTTGATGTCACATAGCTGGTATCAGGGGCTGGATTTGAACCCAGATCCTCTGATTCCATCATCCATGCTATCACATGAAAATCATATCGATTTCACCTTCCGTTATTGGTGATAAATGGGGAATGAGTAGGTTCTTGGCAGAGAGATTCAGGCCTGGGAACTATGTCCTGACTTCCATGGTAGGCGATGGGGAGGAGGAAGACAGAGATCATAAGGATCGTTGATTTAGAGCTGAAAAGGGCCTTTGAGGCTGTTCAGTCTCCATTTTACAGATGGGCAAACTGAGACCAATAAAGATGAAGTGACTTGACCAAGGTCACACAGGTAGGAAGAAGCAGACCAGGCTTGGAGTGTGCGTTGTCCTACTCTAAATGTAGCATCCCTTCTTCTGAGCCACCTTGCTTCTAGGAATTTTTTTTTAGTTTCCAGGGCAAAGTTCTGTTTGGATTTCCCTACAGTACATCACTTTGCTTCCTTTTCCCTATGTTTGTCCCCTTGAGCATCTAGCATGATGACTGGCATCTAGTGGGTGCTTAATAAATCCCTGTTGACCTCTGGAGATACTTATGGGGAGAGAACTAAAAATTATTAAATTCTGAACAAATTAGTTGGTGTGGGAAATAGCCCAGAGCTTGTGCCCTCTGGATTATATCCACTGCCCATGGAGTCAGATCTGGGTTCATATCTCACCTCTGACTATCTGTGTGACCTTGGGAAAGTCATTTAACTTCCCTGGGCTTTTTTCCTTCCCTTCTTTCAAATGAGAGGGTTGGACTAGAGGACCTCCGACAGCCCTTCCTGTTCTAGATCCGGGAGCCTATGGATCTATCGCCCGGGTTCACATTTCACTTCCCCTGCTAAGAAGCTGGAGGATGATGGACTGATCATGTAATCGACCAGGACTCGGCTTCTGAATTTGTAAAATATGGGGGTTGGCTTGCTAGCCTCTGGGATTCCTTCTAGCTCTAGCTCTGTGATCTAGAGGCTTGTTATAGTTTGGCCTTGATTACATTTGTATAGGAAATACCCTCTCCGAAAGTCACCATCAGCTCTTCTGAAGCTCAGTCTTAGGGAGTGGCGTGAAATACTGAGAGGTGGGTTCAGTGGTGGACCCTGGGTCAGACAAGCAATATCTATCAGAAGTAGGATTCAAATCTAGGTCTTTCTGGCCTCAAACCTCCACTCTATATGCTGCCTTTCCAGTATTTCAGCTTGTTCTCTTAAAAGTTTTCTTGCGCCAGAGTTTTTATCTTATTGGCTTCGGTATTCTTTTGTCCTTGCTAAGGAAAAAACCCAGTTGATTTGAAATGTTTGCATGATTTAGAGGGTATCTTGGGCATATGAATACTCTTTACATGTACAATTCTAGCTAATGCTTAAAGTGATTACAGAAATCCAAGTGTGCTTTCTACTTGTGGGTATCAACAGGGGTTGACTTAGCAGAAATCTCCAACAGGAAATTGGGAGAAGACTCTGTAGATGATCACAATAATCCAGGTGGAGTTTGGCAAGGGCTGAAGGTCATAGGTCAAGGGGCCAAGAGTTTCAGCAGTAGAGGACAGGGTGGAATTGAATTGATTCAAATATTAGGTCAAAATTCAAAGGGAGAAAAGTGAAATTAGAACAGGGGCAACATCCTGAGACATTGACAGGGCAGGTAGGTGGTGCCATAGATCACCAGGTGTGCAGTCAGGAAGACTCATCTTCATGAGTTCAAGTCCAGCCTCGGATACTTACTAGCTGTGTGACTCTGGGCAAGTCACTTAACTGTTTGCCTCAGTTTCCTCATCTGTCAAATGAGCTGGAGGAGGACATGGCAAACCACTGTAATATCTTGGCCAAGAAAACCCCACATGGAGTCACGAAGAGTTGGACATGACTGAACAACAACAAAGATATCCTGAGAAGGTATTGAGGGGAGGGGTGAAGTGAGGGAAAATGGAGATCTGAGAAGGGTGTGAAGATAGGTTTGGGAGATGAGGCATAGGGAGAGATAGAATGATAGGAGGTTATGGTCAGAAGAATGTCAGAGAATTTAATTAAAGGAGTCAAATACTTACAGTTAACAGAGAGATCCAGGGGTGAGCATTCCTATGTGTGACTGAGGTGTGGAGGGAAGGACTGGGTGGTCATGAGGTTTGAAGAGGAGTGAGGCACATGGTGTGAAGTGAGTGGCTAATTGGATTTTTTGCAACACTAGTACCCAATTTCTCTAACACTGTATATTTTATGGTATAGTAATCCCCTCCACCAGTGTTATGGGATCTGGGATCTGTCAATTCTAATCTATTAGTGCAAGCCTTTGGCTCGAATTCAGAATGATGTGTTGGTCCATCAATCATTATTTTTCTTTTAAAATCTAATACTAGATAGTTTTGGTAGTCACCCTTTTAGAACATAAATATGAGATTTAGCCGTACGAGCTCACCTTCCTCCTCATTTTTTTGTGATTTCCCCTTGATCTTCTTGTCTATTTGTCCCTCTAAACCCATTTGTTATCTATCTAATTATCTGAAGTAGGCTGCTGGCATTTTGATTCTTATTGCATTAAAACCATGAATCAAATTGGATACTGTTGCCATTTTTGCTATCTTGGCCTTACCTAGCCATGAACATTGATTATCTCTTCAATTACTTAATTCTTCCTTTATTTCTGTTAAGATTCTTTTACAGTTGTCTTGATGCATATATCTCGTCTGCATCTCAGAAGGTGAATGTGATTCATTTTGCTGTTATTGTAAATGATACTTCTGTTCCTACCAATTGATTTAGTTCTGTTTTCTCTTGGTGATATAGGGAAGTGCTGACGCTTCTTGTGACTATCTTATTCTTCCATTTTGCTAAAACTATTATCTTGGCAGTTTGGGGAGTCTTTTGAATTTTCTACACGGAACCTCATATCATCTGCAAATAGAAATACTAATACAAATGCTGTAATTAGCATTTGTAAAGCAAGGCCTGATAGTAATGATGAGTCTAGGCAGTCCTGCTTAACGGCCGATCTTAGTAGAAAAATCTGTAATGTTTCTCCATTAAATATAATTCTAGGCACTACATTTCAGATATTTTTGTCACATCAAGACGAAAAGAATCCTCTTATTCCTATAGAATTCAATGTTTAATTAAAAATGTGCATTCCATTTTATAAATATCTATTGACATAATCATATGACTGTGGTATTTTTATTGCTGTATTCTGTTCTGCTGCTTGCTTGCTAAGTATTCAAGCATTCCTGAACTTCAGGCATGAACCCTACTTGATCGTAATGAATAATTTTGAAATATTGTTGCCCTTGATTTTCTAGTATCTTATTTAAATTTTTATGTAAATATCCGTTTGTGATATTGGCTTAGAGTTCTCCTTCCCTTTTCTTTCCAGGTTTTATAGCTCAGAACTATAGAAAAAAATTGGATAGAACGCCTTCTCTGTACCTTTGAAAATAGTTCATAGAGTCATAGATCTGGAACTGGAATGGACCCCAGAACTTGCATCCAAGCTCCTCATTTTACAGATGAGGGGACCGAGGCCCAGAGAAGTGAACACACTGCTAGTGACTGAGGCAGGATTCCAAAGCAGGTCTTCCTGACTCTGAGCCCAGGACTTGCTGCACTCTCATTTGGTACAAGGATTAATTCTTTGAATATTGATAGAATTAAGTCCCGATTCCTCCTGGGAACCTCCTGGTACTTTTTGACATTGCAGCTCATTCCTGCCTTTAGAATTTCTTTATCTGAGTTAGAGTTTTTTGATTATTCCTGTTTTCCTAGTTTTTGTGTTTTAAATTTTTATCAATATTCATATTTTTGTTGTTCAGTTGTTTCAGTCATGCCCATCTCCCCATTTGGGGGTTTTCTTGGCAAAGATGCTGGAGTAATTTGCCATTTCCTTCTCCAGCTCTTTTTACAGATGAGGAAACTGAGGCAAACAGGGTGAAGTGACTTGCCCGGGGTTACACAGCTAGTAAGTGTCTGAGGCTGGAGTTGAACTTAGGAAAATGAGTCTTTCTGGTTCCAAGCCCAGCACTCTACGTACTAGGGCACCACCCAGCTGCCCAAATGTTCATGTAGGTTCTAAGTTTTATTGTCATAGCTGTGGGTAGAATCTCCACTGGTTGTATATTTGTCTTGTATTTGTTGTAAGCTCCTCTTTCTAATTTGTAATTTCGGTAATTTGATTTTCCTCATGTCTGTTCTTGATTAAAATTTACTAATTGATTCCATTTGTCAGTTTTGTTGGTATTAAAATCTGTTTTATTAATCAGCTTAATTCTTCTTTCATTTTTCTTTTTTAACAATTAAATTGTATTTTTTTCAATTAATAAGCATCTTTTTTCCCCTTTTTGTACATCCCTCCTACTGGAAACAGAAAAACCAGCTCACTGATTTCCTTTTGATTTTAATAATTTCCTGCTTTGTGCTTGCTTATCATCTATCAGTTTGCTTGTTTTCTAATTTCTTCAAATGCAAACAACTCATCAATTTTTCTCCCTCTGTTGTTAATAAAACACTTGGGGATATAACTTTGCCTCTGAATGCTGCTTTGGCTATACCCCATAAACTCTGAGATGTTGTATTTATAGTTTCAATATCTTTAATATGATCTGATATTATTTCTCCCATCAGTTCTTTATCTTACGCATTATTTATCAAGTCATTTTTTGAGTCCCTATGTAAGGCTGTATCTTTGATGAAACTTTCCCAGTTGATTACTGTTTTTATTGCATTGTAACCTAAAAATGCATTGTTTAAGATGGCTGCTTTTCTGAATTTTTGCAAAACTTCTTTGTCCTTAGAATGATTAGTTTTTGTGAATGTTCTTTGTATTTGCCTACTTGGATAAATCTCTGATCTGGTCAGTGAGGGTCCTTCTCTTTAGCTCCTCCTTGAGAAAAGGGACTGCCTGGCTTTTCCATTCATGTCCCAGCAATGATGACCATGTTGCTTGGCACATAGTAAGTGATTAATAAGTGCTTTTCATTAATTAACTAATTAAATTATCAGATGCAGTTTTTCATTATGTGCTGACTCTTGTTCACATCCTCCTATGAGTCTTCCACAGGGATCTACTGGACATACTGAATACTTTCCTCTAGATCTTTTGACATTGCATGGAGATCCATGGAAGGCTTGAGCTACTTATCCTTTGCTTTTGTTATGAAGTCATTTTCCAGCCATACACCTCTTTAATTATATCTTTCACTTTGTTTCTTTCCAACTCTTTGTTGGTAACAAAGATGTTATAGCCTACTCACACTCAATGTGTGACTCTGTCCTTTGGGCAACCTTCAACTTTAATTCTTTGGAGAATTCTTTATTCCATGGCTCACTGGAAATATAAAGTTCAACAGATGGGCTTTTCTTTCAGGAGGAAGCTTGAAACCATTAAAAGCACCATATAGTTTCCAAAGATAGTTCTATCCATTTCCTTCCTCTTGTTCAATTCTGTTCCCACCTCATTGTCCATCCAAGATTTATGTATCAAGGGAGCAGTTCGTCATTCTCCCATTTCAACTGTACATCATAGTCTAGCTAAAGACCATTCTTCATTCACTTTGTTCTTTTCTCTTTGGATAATTAGGTTGGATTCAAATGCTTATTTATGTCATTTAAGAGTCTTGAAGCAGTCATCACATTATCAACCCATCATTCAGTAAATATTTATCAAGTGCCTATTATGTGCTAAGTTCTGGGGATACAAAGATAGGCAGAAGACAGCCCCTGATTTCAAGGAGCTCAGGGTCTAATTGCAAACAAGCTCTATGCATCTGGAAGACATGGCCATTTATATGTGGTCTTTATTGCATTTGCTGTTGGGAGACATGACAATTTATATGTGGTCTTTATTGCACTTGCCATTGGAAGACATGACCATTTATATGTGGTCTTTATTGCGTTTGGAAATTGCTTAACTCTTCCATGACAATGGAAAACATCTTTGGCGAGCACCTCATTTGATTTTAATAGTGGACTGGTGAACCAAGTTATATCTTTTATACATTTTTTTGAAGAGCCTTATGTGATTTTTAACATATGCAGGGAGAGAACATTTGGGCCCCCTTTACCATTGGTAAATTCTTCTTGGAAATCTCCACGTTAGGGAAAAGCACTAGACCAGCCACCCGTTATTCTTAATTTTTTTCATTACTGTTTCATGCTATTTTATGTTATAATAATATTTCAATAATATAATAACTCCTTATGTTATAATAATATTTCATTGTATCTCTTTCTTTCTGATACAAACACACAATACGCATTTGTTCAGCTATAAATAATAGGAAATGTACATTGTTTTAAAATGTTTGTTGTTAAAAATAATGCTGCTACAACTATTTTTGTACAGATAGGTTTTTTCTTTCTGTTTAATCTCTTTGAGATATGATAATGGGATTACCGGACCAAAGTATATGGGCATTTATGACAATTTTCTTTCTTTTCAAAGGGATCAGACTAATATACATCTCTTTTGAGCAGTGAATTACTGTGCCTGTTTTCCTATAGTCCTGCCAACATTGAATTTCTCCATTTTTAAAAAACCATCATTGCCAACTTGTTGAATGTGAGGGTTATATTTCAGAGTCATTTTAATTTGAGTTTTTGTGATGGAATCACCTTTACCTCTAGCGTCTAGATTTCAAGAAATCCAAAGTCTTTATTCCCCCTGCTCTCTTCTTCTCTAGGTTATTTATTTCTTATGTTAGTTTATAGCTGATATCTCTACCTCGGTGACTCATAGGCAAGTAGAACTACCAAGGGATATTGGTATTGCCTCTCTCCTTGCAGTAAATAAAATAAGCCTTGGGCTTTGGCTTGCCCCTTTGAAATTTTTTGAATTTGTAAATTGTAAAAAGTTCCTTTTGTCTGATGTATTTGCATTTCAAAAACTGTTCGGCTCTAGTTATCACAAAAAAAAATTGCTGGGAAGTCATTAATTCTATTAAATCATTTCTCCCTGTTAGGATTATGCATTAATTTTCAGAAGTTATCTTTGGGTGAAACTTTGCCCCTTTGCTTTTCAGTATTATAGTTCTGCTTGTTCTTTTACTTCTCATCATTGAAGAATAATATTAAGAGCTTTGGACAGGTATCCCTTGGTAAGTAAGCTGTCTTTTTGTGACTGCTTACAAAATTTTTTTCTTTTGCCTGGAAGTTCTAGACTTTGGTGACTTCATTTCCAAATGTGTTAAACCTATAGCTTATACTGTAATCCTGTGGATTCTGTTGATCTGCACCTTTGCCTTTTAGCCCAAATACTTCTGGACAGTTTTTTTCCTAGGATTTCTGGAAATATTTAGGATTTTTATTTTATCATGTTTTTCTGGGAGGCCAACGATTCTTTAATTGTCTTGCCGAAACTTGTCTTCAAGGTTCTTTGCTTTGTATCTCTATTTTTCTATCTTTTGACTTTGATCTAATATAACTTACAATTAATATATTTTTTGAATTAATATATTTTTTCATTCTTGTTTTCAGGGAAGCAACTGTTTTATTAATATTTTTCTGCTTCTGTTGTAAGTCAATGATTTATTTTTTGAAATTTTTATTTGAGTTCTAATTTCACTCCTCTCTCTTCCCTAATTTGTATTTAAAAAATCTCCCTTGGCTTTTTGTGGTTACCCTCTTCTTTTTGATCTATTGACCTCACAGATCCCCTGAAAGGGTCTTATGGATCCTCAGAGGTCCCTGGACCACACTTAGAAAACCACTGTTGAAAGGGAACAGGACTTGGGCACTCCTCAGCAAGGTCACCATGTGGCCCCATTTGAAAGCATCAATGCTCCAGAGTAACCCTTGAGAACCAGCCTAGGGTGCCTGAGAGGAGAGTTCATCTGACAGCCATGTTACATTTGGTCTCACATTGGCAGGACCAGCATGGAATAAGAATAGTTCTAAGAAAGAGCCCACTATTCTTAGACACTGTGGCAAAATAGGGGAGAATGTGTCCCCAGGGAATTGGGGAAAATGTTTCTATGTTTATTCTTGCTATATCTTTGAAGTAAATATCCTTTGGTAAAAGTTAATTGATGTTAAGTGGTGAAATGGAAGTGAGGCTTTAGTTACTGGTAACTAACCGTAGGGGAAACAGTCAGTAGGCACTTGAGTCAATGGTATTGTAAAAAAAAGACATGCCCTTTCTTCACCCCTTAGATTATGTTGAAGTGCAGATGGAGCTGGCCTTACTCTGGGTGAGGGTGTGTGCGTGTGTGTGAAAGGCCAGAGAACATATTTGCTACAATATTTTTTCCTTTTTTATGTGAATTAAAAATAGTATCACCATTTTTACTGTATTGACATGACCTAGCCATGAACATTGAATATCCTTTTAACTGTTTATTTCTTTTATTTCTTGAATTTTTAAAAAAATTAGTGATGTGTTTGTATTATTTTGTTTAATTCTGAAATATTTAATGCACCTTGTTGTTTTAAATACTATTTATCTTTCTATCTCTTCTGCCTGGATTTTGCTAGTAATACACAGAAATGTTAGGTTTTTTGCGCATTTATTTTTATGTCTTGCTGTTTTGTTAAGAAAGGCAGTGTGGCTTATTTCATAAAGAGCTGGTCTCAAAGCCAAGAAGACATAGGTTGAAGTCTAACCTACAGCATATATAGGTTGTGAGACCCTGGGCAAGTCATTTACCTTCTTCACGTTCTAGACTACAAGTGTCAAACATGGGGGCTACATGTGACCCATGATACTCCTGAGTTCAGGCTGAACCAGATTAAAATGTGATTGGGAAATATTTTTAAAAATAAATAAAAACATAAAGCATAGATACTATTACATATTAAAACTAAGTTAATATGAGGCCTGTAGGAATCCTTATGTATAGCTTGATGGTCTCTGTTTCTATGTAAGTTTGGCACCACCATTCTAGGAAACTCTAAGACTATAGGTTCTGACCAGCATTAATTGATAGCGATGGAGTTTTCCTCACACTGGAGTTCTTTATATTAATGAAATTAAAGGTCCATTCTTCTATCCTACTTTGCTGAAGCAATTTTTACTTTATATCTCTTAAGTTCCTAAACCCCCCTTGTTCCATTCTCTCTTCTGGTGGTCTGGTTGTTGTTGTAATCTTGTGCTTTCCTTCTGGAGAATTTTTGTTTTGCTTTTTTTACTTCAGAGTATTCATTCTTTACACTGAGGCCTTTTTTAGAGGGGAGGGAGAGTGAAGGGCTTATTCATTTCTTCAGTGTCCAAAGGTGTTTTCTTGCAAGGTTTTCTCACGTGAAGATTCTGCCTTTGCCTTCTCTTTTTGGTTGTTCTGTCATTTGGCACAATAAAATTTCTCACTGTCAGCATTGCTCAGTCCCTCTTATTCCAAATGAAGGGAGAGCAGGGCTTGGTCACGGCCATTCCCTGAACTATCTTGCCAGAACACCAACCATAGGTTTTTGAAGGCTGTACCAGTATAGCACAAGCTCTGGGAGACCCTTCCACATTGGAAAGGCTTCAAGAGTGAATGTGTGTCTTCTGTTGTAGAAGCTCTCAGAGTCCATTGACTGAATCATAGAGATGTTACAATCTGCATTAGTGGAGGAGGTAATGAAATTATGAATGAAATTATGGATCTCTTGAAGTATTGAACTGCAGTGAAGGAAGTGAGGTGTAGAGGACAGAGTGATGGACTAGAGTCAGGAAGACCTAGGTTAAAACCCCCAACCCTGTCTGAAATAGAAGATTACTGTGTAACCTCGGACCAACCATTTAACCTCTCTGAGGCTCTGTTTCCTTATAGGGGCACAGTGGATAGAGAACTTGGCCTGGAGTCAGGAAGACTTGAATTCAAATCCAGCCTTAGATACTTACTATTTGTGTACCCTTGGCCAAGTCACTAAGCCTCTGTTTGCCTCAGTTTCCTCAACTGTGAAATGGGGATAATAGTGCCTACATTCCAGGGTTACTGTGAGGATCAAATGAGACAATATTTGTGAAATGCTTAGCACAGTGCCTGGCACATAATAGATACTATATAAACATTGGCTGTTGTCATCATCATCATCATCATCATCATCATCATCATCGTCATCATCATTATTTGTATAATAGGGGAGTCGATGACTTCTGAGTTCCCTTTCAGCTCTAGATCTCTGATCCTATGACCCTGAAAAAATTTCAAATAATAGATTTAGAGCTAGAAAGGACCTCGGAGATCCTCTGTTCCAACTCTCTCATTATACACAAGAGAAAACTGAGACCCAGAGAAGTGAGGGGACTTATCCAGGCTCAAACAGGTAACAACAGGCAAAGGTGGGATTGAAATCTGGGTCCTTTGACTCCAGAGCAAGTGCTCATTCTGCTGTCTCAGATCAAGCCTATATTTTTAGGTCTTTTTTCTCTCTCTAAAATGTAATATTATATGGTAGGAAGATGAAATTTGAGAGAAGGAAAGAGAAATGAAAATGAATTCCAGATCCTTCTTCTGTTGCCTGATGCAGGGATTTATTTCTTTTCCACAGGATACCCTTCTTCAAGTACTGCTACCAGTGTGGTCGTTCTATAGGGGTACGGCTCACACCGTGTCTTCGATGTTACGGAATTTTAACCTGTAGCAAGCACTGTAAGGCAAAAGCCTGGAATGAGTCCCACAAACGAGAATGTGGTGCAGGTAAATTCAGTCTTGGCAGCCTCTTCAAATGTGTGCAGGGTGGGCTGTGGGAGCACGATGTAGGCATCTGCAGTTTGGTTTCATTCTTCATTTGCCTTAATTTATGGTTAAAGAAGAATGAGCTTAAGATACATTTTTTTTTAAAAAATGAGCCACCATTCAGGGTGGTCTGTGTTATGTTGTCATTCCTTTGTGTACATACCTTTTCATCATCATCACACATTCTTGCGTTGAAGATTGAGTTGTTAGAGACATAAGGCGGCAAAAACATTCTGAACGTAAATTTGGATCAAACTGATCCTCCATGGCCTTTCAACATCGTTGTATAACGGACAGAGGATGGGAAGCCCAAGTATATGCTTCAGATTGTACACTGGACGGTGTTTGTGGCTCTTTGGTTCTAAAGGTATTGATAGAATGATCTCATCTACATTTTGAGTATGAACATGTTTGTCTTCCTTCCGGAGGCACTCATTAACATTGTGCGCTAATATCAACTAATCTGTCTGCTAGAGGAGAAATTGAAAGGACATGAGAAACACCTCTGTGGACAGTCCTATTCTCTTAGAAAGGATCAAGAGTTTCTAGACAGAACAAAAAAGTAACACAAAATGTTGTGAGGACTCCTCACTGGTGTCAAGAGGTTAGTGAGTAAAATATGACATGGAGGAGAAAGTGAAGAGAGAATTCGGAACCACTGGCTCTATTCAGTGGCATGAGCCTATTTTCCTAGCAAGTGGATCCTGATTCCCTGAAGAGAGAAGCATCCAAGTCAAGATAGATCCACGTCACAGTTGAGTCTTTCCCCAACCTCTCTTGGCAAAGCTCCATTTTTATGTGGATCACTTTCATAGTAACAAGAAAGGGTGATGATTAAACATACTCAAGCACCAGAAATTTGTCATTTATCACCTCTGGCACCCTCATGATGCTGGAAGAAAGCAAAGAAGGCCTCTGGCACTTTAGGGGGACGCTATATGGTGAACTTATAGGAAGCCATGGACACACAGGATGGGATGGCATACATCAACTATGATCTCCATCATTGGATGGAACTTCCAAAGCAACAAGCTATCCGTTTGAGTTTGAATAATGAATGACAAAGATGGGGGGGAAAACATGACTTGGAATATGCCTCGATTTAATGCTTCAAGAATCTGTTTAATTTTTTGTCTTTGGATCCTTAGTGCCTAGCACATAGTGGGAACTTAACAAATCCTTAGATATTGCCTTCACCAATACACTTGGCAAACCCTCCATGTCTCAGTAAATGGCTTCATAAGTAGTTGTCCTTCTTGTGTCAACCCCCTGTCTCCCCTTTCTCCTCCTTCCCCTCCCAAATAATCATCAACAGGTGGGCAGGGCAGCCTTCATGGGTGAAGGAAGGAATGAGGAAGTCAGAGGTCGCTGAAGTATGGAGCGGGAGATATTTTCCCCCAGTGTGTTATTGAAAAGATGCCACATATCTTGAAAATATTGCCCCTATATAGTTTATAAGCCATCCTCTTTGAGGACAAAAAGGAAGGTCACAAGAAGATAAGCTAATTCCAGGGATCCATTTCGCCAAACATTACCCCGGGGCCTCCTATTCTTCTACATCTCCTTTAGCTGAGAAGGAACTCTGATATTTGGACCAAAGACCATGGGATATTGCTAGATATTCATCTGTTGAAGGAAAATTCTGCTTCTTTTAATACACAAATTTATAGGATTTTGGGGGTCATCTAGTTCACAACCCCCCATTTCACAAAGGAAGAAGCTGAGACCCAAAGAGATGAAAATAACTTGTCTGGGCTCATTTGAGGATGAGCTTGAGGTTGGTTTGAAGAAGATCTGGGTTTGGTCTTGGTTCTGCTACTTCCTACTTGTCTGACCATAGGTAAGTCATTTAGCTTTTATGGACCTCGGTTTCCTCATCTGTAAAATGAGAGCATTGGAGCTGATGACCTCCAAGTTCCCTTCCAGCTCCAGGTCGATGACAAAACTCAGAACAAGGACTAGAACCCTGGCTCCTGGGTTCTGGTCACAGCCTCTGTCTACAAGCCCACACTGTGCTTATTAAGGCAGGAGATGTTATGGTTAGATTTCCAAAAATTAAGGGCCCAACTCAAAGGGTTAATTTTCAATGAACCCGAATACTCCCCACCCCCAGCATCCTGGAATTTGACGAGAAAAACCACTAAATTGACTCTTTCAAAGCTAATGACCCCAAAACAGGTACCAATTGCACCAACTTTGCAGCTCTCTCAAGCACACATATAAATGGAAACCTGAATGTCAGAGAGATGGGGTTTTGCCATTGGCTGTTCTTCCCCAGGGGAAGGTAAGCTCTTTGAGGTAAAGACTATTTCACTTTGTCTATGTATCCCCAGCACCTACAACAGAGACTGGGAACTCAGTAGGTGCTTAATAAGTGCTTGCTGATTAGATATGTCTCTGTCCCCCTCTTTGAGCCCATCCCCCCTCCACTATAGCATAAGGTTCTTCTTAAGGGCAGGAAATACTTGATTTGCCTAGCACATGCCTAGCACACAGTAGGGGCTTAATAAATGTTGCTGATTGAGTGATCAGGACAGGAGGTATCTGTTGAATTCTCAAGATGAAGTCTCTTGATGTGCTGCTATCTCTTTCTCTTGATTGGAGAGAAATCTTTAAAGATGAGGAAGTCATTTAGTTTCTGTGCTCTTCATCACTTGGATTTCAGTGAAGTCCATCCAAAGAGGTTCTGCTCTGAGCCATATAATATGGTGTTTGGGATGACAAGAGGCTGTCATTGTTTAGCTGGACCAGCCCAGACTTATTTACAGGGGCACGGAAGAACTGGCCTAGCCTGTGGGGAATGACAGCGACCCTCCCTCACACTCTGCAGTACCCGCATGGGCTGATCTCTGGATTTTCATATCAGCCCCTAATTCCCCATTACTAAGGTATTTTCCTTATGAAGCCTAGAACGTCCTAGTCTGACTCTGAGCCCTTAGGATTCCAGCATGGCAGAGCTGGAAGGGGCTGAGAGGCTATCAAGCCCACCTCCCTTCTCTAACAGGTGAGTTTCTCCTGTAAACTAGGTTTTCTAATTTGTGAATTCTGAATTTGTGCTGCCTGAAAGTGGGACTCACTGGCTTTTCTATAAGGAGCACTCCCACAGAGTCACAGGCTCATATATCTGGGCTAAGAAGGGAACTCAGAGGCCACCTAGTCTAATCCCTCATTTTACAGATGGGGAAACTGAGGCCCAGGGAAGCCATGTGAAATAGGATCATAGATGTAGAGCTGGAAGAGCCACCTGGTCCAACCCCCCCACTCCCCAGAGACAATAAGTGATTTGTCCAAAATCACAAGCCTTTTTCAGAGGTCTCTGAAAGCCTCCTTTCAGAGGCAGGATTTGAAACCCAATCCATTGATTCCAGAGCCAGTGCTCATTCCATTGTTCAAGGCTGACTGTAGAAACAACAACATAAATTAAAAACAAATTTTTAAGGGTAAAAGGGTATTATGGGAGGTATATTAACTAAGACCTAGTATAAACTTTAAAAAGTAACAACACCTGGGGGGGGAACCTTGAATAAAAGTAAGGTCCCAGTTGGGACTTTACTTTTGGGTAGAGTCAGCTTGGTCTTTTGAAATGCTCACTTTGGGAATCTCTTAAAATTGTGCATTCGTGTACAGATGCTGAAGAAGAGGACCAAGACTTCCAGGTGGTAGGGTAGGGGAGGAGGGCAGGTGAGTTTATTCGGAAAGTTCTCTTCTCTCTGTCTCTCTCTCTTCCCCTCTCTCTCCCTCCCTCTCTCTCCCACTCCCTCCCTCTTTTCCTGCCCCCCTTCTCTCTCCACCTCTCTCTCTCTCTCCACCTCTCTCTTTCCACCTCTCTCTCTCTCTCCACCTCTCTCTCTCTCCCCACCTCTCTCTCTTCCCACCTCTCTCTCTCTCCACCTCTCTCTCTCGCCCCACCTCTCTCTCTCCACCTCTCTCTCTCCCCACCTCTCTCTCTCCCCACCTCTCTCTCTCCCCACCTCTCTCTCTCCCCACCTCTCTCTCTCCACCTCCTTCTCTCTCTCCCCCACCTCCTTCTCTCTCTCCCCCACTTCCTTCTCTCTCCCCCACTTCCTTCTCTCTCTCCCCCACCTCCTTCTCTCTCTCCCCCTCCCCCTCCCTCTCCCCTTCTCCCCCTTCCCCTCTCTCCCCCCCTTCCCCTCTCTCCCCCCTTCCCCTCTCTCCCCCTCTTCCCCTCCCTCCCCCTCTTCCCCTCTCTCCCCCGCTTCCCCTCTCTCTCTATTTCTCTCTACTTCTCCCTTCCTCCCCCATCTCTCTGCCTCTCTCTGCCCCCTCCCATCTCAGAACCTTCGGGTTACATCCTTTATTCCAAAAGCATTGGTCTCCAGACTTTAGAAGTAGCATTTCCAGGGGGTAAAAAACATGTTTCCATGTTAACGGGATTACCTTGTGTCATTTCTGGCCATTATCTTAGAATGCTAATGGAAATATCAGCCTAGTCCATGGTAGGGTTTTGCTTCCCCTTCCCCTATGTGGCTCTCATGGTCCCTGTCTGAAGGCAGAGGTCAAGCAAACCTAAGCAGCTAGAGTTGGGTTCGTGGCAGCTAAATCTCAGAGGAGGAAGGGACCCCAGAGGCCATTGGTCTCTTATTTTACAGAGCAGGGAATGGGGGCTTAGGGGAGTCAGATGACCCTCCAAGATCA
This sequence comes from Trichosurus vulpecula, assembly GCF_011100635.1. Taxonomy (NCBI): domain Eukaryota; kingdom Metazoa; phylum Chordata; class Mammalia; order Diprotodontia; family Phalangeridae; genus Trichosurus; species Trichosurus vulpecula. Next base: position 18,213,321 of record NC_050579.1, read on the forward strand.
CACAGGAAGTATGAGGTAGGTTTTGAACTTGGGTCCTCTGCCTGAAGACCCAGAACTCTTTCTACTTCCACTGTGCCATCTCTCTCTCTCTCTCTCCCCCCCACTCCCTTCTGGCCTCCCTTTTCTGTTTGTCTTCTTTTTGTCACCTTCCACCATCCTGCCCTCTAATCTCATTTTTACAGAAGAGGAAACTGAAGTCCATTGGGTCGAAGGGACTTCACATCATAAGATCCCAAAGCTAGTGCTGTCCAACCCTCCCATTTAACAGAGGAGAAGACCAAATCCTATAAAGGTTAAGTAACTTGACCAAGGTTACCAAGGTACTGTCAGATGTAGGATTTGAACTCAGAACCTCTCACTCCAGAGCTGGTGTTCTTTCTACTGTATCCAGCCCAAAGGCTCTGGATTGGCACCAGTTTCTCTTTATCCAGGTGTGGATAATTAGGACCTGCTTCAGGAATATTTTCTGTGGTCCATTTAGACCCACTGCTTCCCTTCACCCACTCTATGGTACAGCCAACCCCACTCTTCCTATGTGACAACACATCTGGTCTCCATACCCTGTGCATGTGCCGGCCCACATGCACTCCGTCCTTGACTCTGAGACAAGCACATGAAGCCTTTCTGCTGCCTCTCTGATGGCTGCTAATGCCTTCCCTCCCATTTTCTTCTGTTTTAATTTGTAGGAACCTTGTACATCCAGCCTTATGGAAGTGCATGCTGTTCTATCTGATAGAATGTCAGCTCCTTGAGGGCAGGCATCACTTCCACCGTTTTGTATTTCCAGTATGATGCTTAGCAAATAATAGGGGTTTAATTAACACTAGCCAATTGATCATTATTGTAAATGACATTTACCTCCCCTGACTCCAGAATGTGAGCTCCTTGAGGGCAGAAACAGTTTCATTTTTGTCCTTGTATCTTCATTACTCAGCATAGTGCTTGGCACACAGTAGGTGCTTAATGAATGCTTGTCAATTCAGCGTAGAATGTGAGCACCTCGAGGGCAGATATTGTATATTTTGGTTCTTGGATCCTCACTACCTAGCATAGTGCCTGGCACATAGTAGGTGCTTAATGAGTGCTTGTCAATGATCAGTGTACATGATGGTTTCCCCATGTAGAATGTGAGCTCCTTGAGGGCAGGTACTGTTTCATTTTTGTCTTTGTATCTTTATTATTCAGCATAGTGCTTGGCACACAGTAGGTGCTTAATGAATGCTTGTCAATTGAATGTAGAATGTGAGCTCCTCAAGGACAGATACTTTTTATTTTTGTCCTTGTAGCTACCTTTTCCTATCCAGTCTTGCTTTGGAGATAGTTGGAATTCTGTTCCAACAACATTTAGCTTCTTGGAAGCCTGAACTAACAGGGAACAGAGTCACAAGGCATCTCCATTTTATTATAAGCTTTTGGTTATTTTCCTCTGTCTGCTGTTGGACTTCTTAGAGGCAGGCTGCCCCACCTCCCCACCCCCACCTCCAATTTCCAAGCATGGCGACCATTGTTGATTGCTTCATTGGCCATTTCCATGTGGACTTTCTTTGTCCATGTTCCAAAGATAGCTAAAGCCATGCCAAGGTCGTCCAGCAGGTTAGTGTCCTGGACAAAGTCAAAACACTTTCAGTGGTTCAACTGGGTGAGGTTTGGTGATTTATAACCTGTTTGATACTTCAGTAAACATTCGTTGGATTGCAAGCATAGGATTTGGAACTGGAAAGGATCTTGGAGGCCATCTGGTCCAATGCCCTCATTTTTCTGTGAAAGAAACTGAGGCTGAGAGGTTAAGTGATCTAGGATCATAGAATCATGGACTTGGAGACCAACAACTTCCTTTAGAGAGGAGCAAGTTGGCATCTGGGAGATCAATTGAAAGGTGCCACAGAGTGAGCAGCAGAAGTAGGGTATGACCCCAGGTCCTGTGACTTCAGAACCAGTGCCCTGTCTACTGTATCAGGCATGCCCGGGGTCACTGGTATTTAATAGCTTAGCCAAGATTCAAACCCAGGTCCTGTGACTTCAGTTTTTTTCCCTCGCACAATATCTCTATGCCTTTTGACACATTCTCTGTCACAAACCTCTTTTTTGTGTGTGTATCAGAAACCTGTTTTGATCTGCCTTTTTCCCTAGCTTGGGCTGCTGTTAAATAGCCAGCTGCCTTGATTAAAGCTTAGGTGGGATATTCCACACCTTGAGTGCTGACTCTCTGGCTGACCCTCAGGTCCTCCTAGCTAACATAGATGAGAGTCAAAGATACCTTCCTGGTACTGGGGAAAGTCCTTAGGGTTTTGCTCTTGCCTTAAAATTAGGGATTCTCAACCTTTTCTGTGTCATGGACCCCTTTGGTGGTTTGAAGAAGCCCAGGGAGCCTTTTGCAGAATCTTGTTTTAAAACAATTGAAGGAAAAGCTAAATTTCAGTGACAGGCTAATGAAAATAGAGCTCATGCTCTCCCCATCGACGTTCACAGGCTCTAAAAAAAGAACTCTTGGTTTAGATCTGTCTTCTAACGCTCACTTCCTGCTGGACTCTGCCCACGGGGTCATGGTTGGCAGCTGATTGGCCCAGAAGGCCAGGACTTGCTGGTTCCCAACACGATGTCTGCTTTGAAGTCTCCCATACCAGAAACAGTTAGTGAAAAGATTCAGTCTGTAAAGGCATCTCTGCTCTTTTTTTGACCCGAGTGGGTGGAAAATATCCCCATTTCCCTGAATATTCAGAGTGGTGTGTTTTTCTTTTTTCAAAGCTCCAGCTAGAATTTCAGGCTTCAATGCAGAGATCAATGCAGTATCCTAGGTTGGTTTGCTAGTCTAGCAAATAAGATGTTATTGCTGAGGCCAAACAAGTCTCGCTTGCCGACCAGCTCATGCTGTGAAATCTCAGATCCCTCGTGAGATTTCCTTAGGATACTTAGATATCATCACTCAGCCCTGCCCCATCCCACCCTGACTCATGTCATAGAATCACCAGATTTGAGAGTTGAAAGAGACCTTAGTGGCCATGTAATTCAGCCCATGCATGTAAAGGAATAAATCCCCACCGACTGTTACATTGCCCGTGGTTGGCCATCCAGCCTCTGGTTGGGATCTTCCCAGTGGAGGGTCCTTCTGGAGGTTGCCCATCCTACTTTGGACAGCTCTCCTTAGGAAGTCTTTCCTGTGTCAAGCCTACTTTGTTTTTTTATGCCTTGTTTCCATGCTGTCTCCTTAAGTCAGCTTTCTGTGGACCATTCTTGCTTACAGAATGTAAGCACATTTAGGGCAGGAACAAATCCTCAGCATCTGGCATGTTGGGATAAGGGAAGGGGTTTTATTGGTCAAGGACACTCACAGATAAAACTTTGTCTACAAATGCAGGTTGGCACCTTTCCTCCAATGGATAATCTTTGGGAGTTGTCAGATCTAGAATGTGAAGTGGTTAAGTGAAAGCTATATGTCGGTGGTGGAGCTTGAACCCATGTCTTCTGGTTCAGAGGCTATCCACTACACCACACTGCCTTTCTATTAAGCACATAGTAAGTGCTTACTAAGTACTTGTAGAATTGAACTGTAGAAATGAACTGGATCATGCCATCTTGAAATCAAGGTCACAGAGCTGGCATCCCTGATTCCTTCTCCACTGATTTTGGCTCCCAGGTTTGGACACTGGGCACCTGTCCTTGGTTAGTGACTCTGTAATTCACTGTGGTTAGTGTGAAATACAAGTATGGGAGCACTGAGTTTTGATATGGGGGCTGTGGTGGTGGAGGAAGAGGATTTCAAGTATTTAAAACTAAGGTAAGAGTTTTGGTAGAGAGGTTAAGAGGGTTCCGGGCAGGGCCAAGGACTAGAGAGAGCTACTAACTGGGACAGACTTGGAGAGATTAGTGGAGGATAGAAGGGTCTGGTCCATGGGGTCCTGTGGAGTTGGACAGGACTGAACAATGAGAGAGAGCTACTATCCTAGCCACTGTGTGGAGAGCCCTTGAATAGGCCCCTAGCTCCTCCACCTCCTGGGTGCCCCTGCCCTTACCCTTGATCCCAATCTAGGTCAGGTTAGGAAGTCTAGTGATAGGGAATGCCCTCTATTGCACTAATAGCAGCTCCCCCTCTGAGGCTGCCCTGCCAGCCCCGGTTTCCATCCTGAGCTTTCTGGGTGGGAGTTGCAGCGAAGCCTTTTTGCCAGGGAGGACCGAGCCTCCATGCTCTGGCCACCCTTTCCCAGCCATAAGGTGTGTATCACTCTGCGGAAGTAAAAGGTTTTTTTTTTCCTTTAACAGCCAAAGGTGACATGATGACCGCTTCCAAAAGCAAGGAAGACGTCAGGAAGGGAAAGGAGATGGCCTCAAAGATCCTGCGAGACATCAAAGGTCTGAGCACCTGCCCAAAAAGCACAAAAAAGGACATCGATCTGAAGATGAGAAACCTCGTGAAAATCGGAGCATTCACCCGGCCTACAGAGTGCCCTTCTCCCCCAAGTTCACCCCCATACACAGAAAATTACAGTTTCAACTGATGTTCTTGTGCTAAAGAAATGTGTGCGTGTTGAGTAGGCTTCGTAAGTTGCCTTGGCTATCCTTTCTGTCTAATGGGTGCATCCTTACCGATGGAGGGTGGTGTGGGTGGAGGCAGGAACCAAAGGGTCCGTAAGCCATTTCCATCTGACTCGATGGTGTTTGCTCATGGTGGTATTGGCAATATGGCAGATGACGTGTTTTCATGGCATGCTGTTTCCAGATGCCTCATCCTGGTTGTTTTTTTCTGGGTCAAGTCATGGCAAACTTGGAGTCAGAGGTCCTAGGTCCTCATTCTGGCTCTGCTACTTTCTGTATGACACTGGGCCTCAGTTTCCTTGGTGGGGGGGGGAGTGGACCAGAGGGCCCCTGGAGCTATAGTGATCCCATGCCCTTCATTTCTCTCGGTCTGTTTCTTCCATAAAATGATCTACGATTCTGTTATGACTTGCTTTGCATCAGAATATGGGAGGACAATGTTTATCCTGACCTCAGAATTAGGAACTGCCCCTCATGGCCCTTGTAGCTCACATCAATGCCTCCTTGATGGTCATCGGTACCTTTGCTTAGGAAGGTTCCCTCACTAAATCCTGATCAGGCACTTTCCAGACTTCTCTTATGTACACACACATAAACACAGCCTCTGAGTTGTGGCATTCAGGATTGCAGTTATTTCAAAATGTTGTTTCTTCTCTGACCCTTCACCTGGGGTCAAGAAGCCCTGGGAATACCACTCTGGAAGGAGCACTGGCTTTGGAGTCAAAGCTTGACTCTGACACTAGCCATCCACTTGTTCTCCCTAGGACTCAGTTTCCTCATCTATAAAAGGGGGGTATTGGACTAGATGGCTGCTGTGGTCTAGATCCTTCCAACAATCTTTATATCATAGGATTTTAGTGCCCTCCCTTACACAGTGCCCCTCCTTTGGACCTGTGACACCCAGCACTGGTGTGATCCTGGGCTGAATGCGGCAAGCCCATCACTTTCCTTCTTCTGGACGATGGCATTCCACTCATTTGGTTTTGTGTCAGTGCGGTCTAAAGTCACCTTAGTGCTCATTGAGCCTGTTGTCCATGAAAAGCCCAGGGTGCGCCCCACCCCCAAACATAGAAACATTTTCTAATGACATTGCTATCAACCTCCATTTGTGCAGCTGGTTTCTGAACTCGGTGCAGGATTTTATAAGTTGCCTCTGTTAAATCCTACCTCGTTTAGTATAGTCCAGTTAATTGAGAATATTCAGCTTTTCAGCTGTTGTTTCTGCCATCCTTCCTAGCAAGGTGTTAATAATTGGACCATTTCTGTCTTTATCCAAGTCACTGATCCAAATGTTGACTAGAACCCGGCTAAAGACAGAGCCCGGGGGCCCTCCATTGGAGACAAACCCTCCAGATTGACATTGATCCCTTAATCAACTTCTGCCTGTGATTAGTTATTCATCTAGTCAGTCATTATTCCCTTTAGAAAAAGGGACTCAAGTATCCTGCCTGGGGCTGGGCACCATGTTTTAAGAAGGGCATTGACAGCTTGGAACAGGACCAGAGGAGGAGGACCAGGCTATACAAAGACTGGTTGAAGGATCATGGAACAAGAAAGGAATTCAGAGGCCATCTAGTCTAATACTTCTATTTTGCAGATGGGGAAACTGAGGCAAGTGACTCACTGGCCCACCTAACTGTAATATCATCCTGGCCTCATCTCTCTACTCAGCCTCAAGGATAGCGTGGCTTTATGTATTTTTTAAAAAGCCTACATTATACTGACTTGTAGCAGTTCAGTTTATTCATACAGTTAGCTGCAGTAGGTCTTATCTGGTGGGTGGCAGGGGGTAAACTTGTAGGGAAAGAGATGGAAAGGCTAGAAATCTGGAATGATTTGCTCTCGATGAGCCCAGGTGGGCTTGGAATGGTGATCACAAGCCATTCCTGTAATGAGCTGCTCGAGGATTTTGCCAGAGATGGCTGTCATGCTCACCAGCCCACAGCCGGCCTGACCTGCATGGGTCTCCTTCCTTCTTGACAGTCGGCCTGCGTGCCTGTCTCAGTCCCAGGGCCTCTCTGCCGGTGTCTGACATCCCTGCCTGACAGCATCTCAGGGAGCTGTAGCCACCACATTCTCTAGGTACCCTGGGATGTATTTGTCAGGATGAGGTGACTCAGCTTGTTTGAGGTCTGCCCAGGGCACTCCGGCATCCTCTCCCCGTTGGATTTCTAGATCCTCTGTTAACCATTTTGGCTTTCTCCTTCCCATTCTGAAGATCATCCCTGTTGACTGAGGATCTGAGGAAATCAGGGCTGATGTGTTCTGCCTCATCCCCACAGTCCCCTTGCCCTGGCATCTCACTCTTTGCCTCATCCTCCGAGTGTCCTCAGAAATACAACCCTCCCACCCCACCTTTTTTGGTGGGGGTGGGGAGGGAGGCGGGAGCTAGAGAAGGATCAGAAGACTCTTTCATGTTTTCCTCAGCATTAGGCTTCTCAGGGCTGCTAACAGCCATCATTACCATTCAGATCTGTTAATTGTATTCAGCCTGGCTTCCAAAAAGGATATCTCCATTTTCATGACAGTGAATAGGAGATATTTCTCCGACTGTACCACCCTCTCTACATAATTACATCTAAGCATCTGTGTTGACATAGAAACCCTACTTAGTAAATCTTGGCGTGCTTTTGTGTGGCATTATTCCGAGTGTAGCCTCAACAGAAATAAATGCCATAGCTATCGCTGACTTGTTCAGGAAGATGAGGAGGTTAGGTGACATGCCCAGGGTGGCATGGCCTGGTATTGATGGGAGGTGACCTGTTGTAATGGAAAGAACATCACCAACTGGAGAGTCAGAGGACCCAGGTTCAAATCCTACGGGATACTTAATGCCATATGACCTTGGGCAAGCCACTGTTCTCGGTCCTCAATTCCACTGTGCTGCATATAATCTGAAGCAGATTTTCGTTGTTGTTTCTTGTTTTTTTTTTTTTTTTGCTAGTGGGACAGTGTATTGGAAAATTAGGACTGCCTTTGTGACCTTGTGGCCTCAGTTTCCTTTTCCATGAAATGGAGGGGTTGGATCAGATGGCTCCCAATGCCCCTTCCAGCTTTAAATGTCTGATCCTAAGAACGTGGGGCCAGGATGATTTGGAAAATCAGCTTCGATGACACTTCAGCTTTGGTGCTTGAACTAGGTGGTGCCAAAACCCCAAGAAGGGTATTTATGATCATTTTATGATTTATTCTTATCTATTAGAACTCCTTGTCTTTGTAATCCCCACCCCCACTCTCCTGCCCACCCACCCCTGCCCCACCTCCTTCCCCTGACACATTGCAGGTGCTTAAGAAGTGCTCGTCTGATTCCTGGGTTTTTGATCATGGATCTCTCCAAAGTTCTATGTGCCCCGTATGAACACACAGTTAAGATTCTGAGACCAGGTGTGCTCTGTCCATCTCTGGCCCCCTCCTCCCATCCGCCTTGCAGCTGTTGTGTCCCCCAATTAGAAAGCCAGCTCCCAGATAGCAGGGATATGTTCACTCAGAGCATGGAGTGAGTACACGGAAATCAACATGAGTGATATTTCAAGGTTTTAACTCAAAAGCAGGAACAATCGGGTCATGTCCTCAGTGTAGTCACACAATTGGGCAAACACAAAACAAGGCTTTGGAAACTCTGGTAAGAGGTTGTGGCACCGGCGCCCATTTAAGTCTCCAGCCTTTTTATTTATACAAGGATTCAAAGAACACATTCCACCTTCCATTAAACAGGGCAAGATTGTTTACAGGTACCTTGGTAACAGAAAGAAATCTCTGACAGCCTCGCCAGTGAGTGAAGCAAATCTTCATTTTGTAGAGAGAGAGATGCATTCTTTTTTAAAAGCAAAGGAATAATTTGGAGGCTTTTAAAACATTTTTATTGAATTGTCCTTATCCCTTAGTAAGCCCACCAGAAAGCAAAAGGTTTGTTATGTGACTTAAATGGTGAGCAACGGTGCCCTCAAAGCCCCTTCTGACCCCTCCCCACCCCTTCATCCTAAACCTGACCTGTAGAAATTGGGACTTGGAGGAGTGGTCAAAGTGAACTCAGTGGCACCTGACTCTCCATTTTTGGGGTGGAAGTTTAAATTTAAATTAAAATGAACCGCTGTCCCCAATGGTCTCCTTTACTAAGGTGGTAACAGCTAGTACTTTAACGTAAGGGCAAAAGTTTTATGTTTGTTGTCCAACCCCAAAATAGAAAGGTGTCCCAAAAGTCTTCGTTCTGTTTTAAGCTATAATGATTATTAAAGCTTAAAACTGATTAAGAACATTGGGACACACTATTTTTTGGATGTATTTTTCCCAAATTATGTTGTGGACTGTGGGAGGATAGATACTGCATTTCTACCTCTCCTGTGTTGTCTCCTCATGGGGGACTGTCATAGGCTTGGCTGCTTGCAGGGGAAAAGGAATACAGTAAATACCTAAGTGCCTAATCAATACTTGTTAGTTGAGTGATTTTAATGGTTGAGCACAAAAGATGTGGATCTACTGACTGGATGCTGACTCTAGAGTCAGAAGACCTGGGTTGAAATCCCCCTCTCTGATGCTTACTCTCCATGTGACTCAGTTTCTTCATCTGTAAAATGAGATTGGACTAGATGGCCTCCGAACTCCTTCCCATCTCTTGGGCCTATAATAACAAAAGCCAAAATCATGGGCGTCTGTGGTTTGAGTTCTCAGTGTGTACTCTGGCTTAACGGGGCAGTAATCTGATGTCTTGCTTAGGGAGGGCCTGGCCTGAGGGGAGTCCACTTATTCAGACATGGGGTCCTGGCTTTTGCATGACCAAAACTAGATCTTGTTGGGTAATGAAATTTTCTTAGGTCCTAGAACCGCGACATTTTATAGGTTTCAAAGAGAAGGAAGGGAGTCTTCGGGGGGAGGAGTGAATCTCCCAGAGGTGTTAGGAAGTCTGCACATGGAGACCCTTGGTCTGGGCTGTTAGAAAGGCATTAGTTAGCCTGGATGACCATCAAGATCTCTCCCTATTCTATGACTCTGACCTCCTCAAGTGTTCGGATGATGCGATTTTCATTTTCTAGCCAGACAGTGACATGAAATGGAATTATGAGCAATGATAGGCAACACTTTAGGGATTTTAACTTGTTCCCTGTGAAGTGGAGCGGAGGCTGTGAGGATTGTCCTGGACTGAAGGTCTGGAGACTTGAGGTGTCACCAACCTGCTGACGGTATCAGGCAAGCCTGTGACCATCAAGGTCAGCCTGTGTTGTGGGGGGTGACAGGTGTGATCACAAACAAATCCTTTCCCCTCTCTGGGACTACATTTCCCCCCTCTGTCCAATGAGGGGATCAGTTCCCAGCTATTCAACGTGTGACTCACAGGCCAGTCCCAGCCAACTTGAGCATTTTAGCAAAAATATTTTTTTAGCTAAAAATCCAATCTTTGTCATTTGCCACCCATGTGACCTTAGTCACTTAATCTTCCTGGGCCTCAGTTGACTCAACTGTCAAATGAGAGGATGGATCTAGATGAGGTCCCTTCCAGCTCTAAATCTGTTTTCTGACCCATTGAGTTTCTAGTGTCCTACTAGCTGTTCTGTTAGCTAGCATGTTCAGACTGATAAATAATGGGCCCTGGATTGAGATCGATCATGTGGCCCTCCAAGAGAATGCCTGAAGGTTCCTCTCCTGGATGGTCTGAAGTCCCCTTCTAGTTCTCAGAGTTTGAGTTTATAGTCACTTCCCCTCTTATCAGTTACAGTGGGTCGTATTTAAAGACCCTTGAGTAGGCCAGTCAGGTATATTTTCCCCAGAGTAGTGGGAAGGATAAATGCTATCCTAAGGAAGGTGGAAGGGACCATTCTGCCTCAGGCATCTGAGTCCTATGCCTGCTTAGGGACTCTCAGGGCAAAGTCCTTTTTTTTTAAAGGAATGAAAAGGCCAGGATAACACTATGCCAAGATGGCGGTAGAGAGTAAACATAGTCCTTGGGAAGAATGGCTGCCTTGTGGGGCCTCAATGGGAAAACACAATGGCTTGAGAGCCTAGAGCCTTGTGAACAGGGAAGGATGACACATAGCACCAATGAGAATGCAGCATCAGGGATCCAATGGGCAGCTCTCTGCTTGTGCTTGAAGGAGGACTCCAGGTGGCATCCCATCCACAAAGTCCTCACCTCTGCAGCAAAGGATGCTTGTAATGTTCTCAGTAACACTGTGACTTCTCAAAAATTCCTGGTCTAAAGGGGCCCTGACTTGGAATGGCCATTAAACTCATCAGACTTTGTAAGGCTTAATTATTTAGGAGAGACTGCAGACCACACCCTCTTTTTTAGAGGCTGGGGGGAAATGAACTGGCTGGGCCTGGGTAGGGAATGCTGATCTCTGACTTGACTTCTCAGTTTCTGGAACTGCCCAGGCATGGAGTAGTTATTGCCCAAGGCCACGGAGTTTAGAAAAATGCCAGTATTTAGCACAGTGCCTGGCCCAGAAGAGGCGCTTGAGAAATACTTATTTATTGACGACTGGCTGAGGAATCATGACTTGAACCCACATTTTTCTGACTCCCAGGTCAGCTGTCTTTCTCTCTCTCCATTATGTCTTCCTTGAAAGGAAAGTTCCTTGAAAAATAATTCCAAGGAAATGTTCTTAACGATGGAAATGGGACTTGTAGTATTGAAAAGTTTATGCAAGCCTATAAAAACCCTTACATGTAATAGCTAGCGTTTTGGTTCTACCTTCCTGCCCCAACCTCCCCACCAGAAGAAAAAAGAAAAAATCCTCACAATATCAGACCAATGAGTAACATAATAAAATTCCATCATGATTTCACTGGATAGGTCTTGTGGGGCTCTGTGTCCCACTTGCAGGCTAGATCTTGCAGACCTGTGGATTCCAATGACCGCCCTGGAGCCCTATGAAGGACAAAGTTTTGCCAGCGGTAAATAGATATCTTTCTCTCTACGCATATTTAAACAAAAATAATAAAAGGAACACTCAAAATCTGAGTTCCTGCCTGACAATCAAGTAAGAAGTTATGGTATCAGAAGCAATAGGACGAAGCAAAACCCAAAATGATAACTTGGAGAGGATGCTTTGGTGTGGCCTAGAAGGCCAGCTGTCTTCTCAGGGTGGTTAAGAGCAGCTGACCCAGTGTGGGACCTGAGGAAAGGCTTTTGCCCAATCTGTGCCTCAGTGATCCCAGCTGTGAAATGGAAGGATGGGACTGCCAGGCGGGGGAGCTGCTCTTTCCTGGAAAGGCAAAGAAAAAAGAATAACCCCCAAATACAGTCATGGCACCATTTTCTCTAGCTCCCTCCTGGATACATTGGATCGATATCTCAATGAACCATGATTTGCAAATAAAGCCTTTGATCGTCAAATTCATTGAGAAAAGGGCATTGGTGCCAGTTTAAAAAACCAAAAAAGGGTTCCAATTACTCAGCAGCAGCATGTTTTTGTTTCAATGTCATATGCCGTGGAAGTATAGTCATAGATTAGCGTTGGTTGAGATTTTGGGTGAATTTTGGAATCTCATGCAAAACATAAAATTCCCACTCCTGGGCGCCTCAAGGGCAGGGGGCCATCAACTGGTTTAAAACTAATTTTGTTTTAAACGAAGGAGAAAGACTTATTTCCTTGAGATGTTGAAGGCAGGATTTTGCATTGAGGCCGGGACTTGGGATAAGTTTGTGAAGTGGTTCCCCACTTGGGGAGAGGCTGCTTGCAGGGAAAGATGCTGGAGGGAAGGAAGGCACCGGCACTTGTCTTTCTCGAGGGGGCAGTGACCCTTCAAACTCAGCCTTCTATTCGGCTCCCCCGTGGTTGGCTTCCCTCTACTGCTAGACACTCAGGCTATTAATGTGTTAGGCAGCATTGCTGCTGCTGCTCAGGTGTCTTCCATGGCAGATCCTTTGGGGGAAGCTCATCTTCCCATCAACTGGAGGGCTCATGAAGCCCCCCAGGAAAAGAATGAAATTAAAAAACAGAAAAACCAAAACAAACAAACAAACAACCAGGTATGGCCATTGGGGCCCGAGAGTCAGAGCGGCTGAAGGCTCCTGCCTGGGTCCGGGGCCACGGTCACTCTCAGTCACCGACCTTCCCCTTGAGCTCGCGTGCGTTCTCGCCGTCTGCCGAGATGAATCAAATATCGTCCGTCCGTTTTGGCAAAGGCCGGCCTCGGCCATAGTCCCTTTCGCTGGCAGGGTGGTTATCGCCCTAGGGACCATGCTGCAGCAAGGGCTAGGGTGAGGAGGAGGAAGGGGGAAGGCCGGGTGCAGCCAGGGGCACCGCTCCCATCGTGCTCCGACAGGTTGGGGATGGCATGGGTCTCCGGTTGCCTCGTGCTCTGACTTTTGCTCAGTCTTTTCCCACAGACCTCATCCAAACAGCCATCGCCGCTCCCTGAGCCACTGATGTCATCGCCTGTAAAAGGAGATGGGGGAGTGGGGAAGGCAGGACCTGCATCTCTTGGAGTCCTAGGGACCCTTGTCTTTCTGGACATCAGTGCTAGGCTGGGAGTCAGCAGGATCTAGGTTTGAACCAACCCCACCTTAGACACTTGCTAGTGGTGTGCCTTTCTGGACCTCACTTTTCACCCCTACAAAATAAGGGGGCTGGGCCCAATGACCTCTCGGATTTCTTTCAGCTTTAGATCTATGAGCTTACGATCTACCCCCACCCCAATTGTGGAGATTCCCTGCAAGGCAAACCCCAGGCTGACTCTGACAGCATCACTGATGTTGGTCCCTCTATCAGTAACTTTGAAGAGGATCCCAGTGGATCCTCACCTCTCACTCCTCAGGCGGCACCACGTCAAGGCTCGTTCAACACTAACCCTCTTGGGGTGAAGGATGAACGAGGCTGACCTCACCTCAGGTTTGCAGACCTGGTTCCCCACTTCCTCCCTCCCTCCCTCCTGAGCCCCGACCTCTGACTCACTGGTGTCCTGGAAGTCAATGTCATTGCCGTTGTAGGCGTTGCGCAAGCGGTTGGTCATGATCTTGAGTTGCATAATCTGTTGCCGGATGGTCATGTCGGGCTTGGTGATGTCCACTTCCACCTCGGGGTTGTTGATCTGACTGGCGAGGCCATCACCCATCACCTCGGGGAGGTATCTGTGTGGGGAGAGGGGACACATACACCGTCTCTTGATGCCTGTTTTGATTCCCGTTTCATTCTGTAGCCACTGTCTTGTGTTGTAGCTAGCTGGCACTGTGGATCAAGGATTTGCCCTCAAGGCAGGAAGACCTGAGTTCCGATCCCATCTCATTCATTAGCTGAATCGCTTTGGACAGGTCACTTACCCTTTTGGCCTTAGTTTCCTCATCTGTAAAGTGGGGATGATTATGATAGTGCCTACCTCACAGAGTCATCGTGAGGATGAAATGAAATCTATGTAATGCTGTTTGCAAACAAAGTGTGATGAAAATGCTAACTATTATAATTATCATGATACAAACGTTTATGGGTTTCCCTGGTCCCCCCAGCTACAAATGTCTTTCTTTCTAGGGCCACCCTCCATCTACTCTGCATTTCCCTTACAGAGGGTGTCTCCTCCTTTCGAATATAAACTTCTTGAGGGCAGGGATTGGTTTTTCTTTTTCTTTGTACCCCTGGCTGAATCTTTTTTCTTTTTAGTTCTGTGAAGTAAATTTATCTTTCTCTTGTGCCTAGCACAATGCTCCTTGGAGTGGGCACTGAGGTAATGAAAGATGGCCGAGTGAACCCTGCCTTCCTGAAAGGGAAGGGAGAAAGGGTACAGATGCTACCTTAGAGCCACCAGAGGGATCCCAGAACTTCAGTAAAGTGACTTGTCCAAGGTCTCAGGGCCAGGAGATGAGAGAATAGGGATTCAAACTCTCATCTTCTGGGAGCAAGTGCAGCCTCCTCTGTACACATGCATGGCTGCCTCGCCATCTAACACCTCGACCTTACAGATGAGGAAAATTGGGCCCAGAGGTTACCTAGGGAGTGAATAGTACCACTGCCTCCTAGCTTTAGAGCCAGAAGGGGGCTCGGATCACTTTGTCCAGCTGGGTCATTGTATAAATGAGGACACCGAGGCTACAAGTGGCCTGCCCAAAGTCCACGATTTCAGCGGCAGTCACCTGACCCTAAATTTTGTGCCCCAATAGATCTATGATTATGCAGCCAAAGGCTGAGGGATGGGGTTCAGCCCTCCAAGGGAGCTTTGCACATACCCTTTGACCTAGATCTACTAGGCCCATGGGCCCACATGTGCGAAATCTAGACACAGCTGTTCTTTGTGGTCAGCAAAAACTAGCCAGGTTGTAGTACGTGAATGCAAGAATCCTGTGCCATAAGAAATGATGGCGCAGACCCCTTCACTGGGAAGACAGCTGTTGATGAGCTGACGAAGAAGAAAGCTGGGAAAGCAATGCCACTGATGACATCATAGAGAGACTGGAGGACTCTGATATCAGGCTGCAGAGAGAAAGTCTATTCTCCTCCTTCCCCCTTTACTCCACCTGGGGTTTGGAGGGGAGACATATGATATGGGGGGGGGGGGCGGCTAGGTGGTGCAGTGGATAGAACACTGGTCCCTGAGTCAGGAGGACCTGAGTTCAAATCTGGCCTCAGATACTTGACATTAGCTGTGTCACCCTGGGCAAGTCACTTAACCCTGACTGCCTCACAAAAATGAAGGAAAGAAAAAAAAAAAACAAAACAAGGTGGGGAGAAGGGCAGGAGGCAGGCTGGGGCAGTTTCAGTCTGTATAGTGAAGGGTTTTTTTTGGGTGAGGGAAGAGGGGTCTGTGAGCCAGGAAGGAGGGGGAGGGTCTGCTCCTTACCGCCCTTTGGTCATCCCATTCCAGCAACGCTCATCGATGCTTGAGCTCATGGCCACCTTCTCAGTGCACAGGACTGTAGGGAGATTGACCCAGAAGTCTCGGACATCCCGGAGCTGGGCTTTGGCTTCTGAGACCTAAGGAGAGGCACAGGAAAGACAAGATGAAGTCCAGGGGGTAGTCTGAATGGTGGTGTGGGATCGAGTACAGAGGTAGCCTGGAGCCTGATCTTGCCCAAGACGTACCTAGGAAGCAACAGCCCACAGTGGGCACTTAATAAATGCTTAATTGCAAATACGAAGGAAGGCAGAAAGGAAATAAGCATTTATTAAGCACCTACTATGCACCCGGCACTATACAAAGCTGCTTTGAACCTCACAACCACCCTGGGAGGTAGGTGTCATTACTACCCCCTTTTTACAGATGAAGAAACTGAGGCAGGTAGTGGTTAAGTGACTTGTCCAGGAGCAGCCAAGTGCCCACTTAGCTATGGTGGTGAAGAAGGCTGTGTGTTGTAGTGGATAAAGGTCTGGAGTCAGGAAGGCCTGGCTTCAAATCCTACCTTAGACACTTATTAGCTAAGTGGCCTCAGTTTCCTCATCTTTAAAATGTTTGACTTATAACCTCTCGATCTCAGTATTTTCATCTGTAACATGGGGATGATAATGGCCCCTCCTTCCCAGGTTGCTAGTGAAGATCCAATAAGACAATCAGTGTAAAAGCTGCTTTTCTCCATGCTCACTCTGATTATCGCCACATCATTGTCTTGTTGGAGGTGACCTTTGAGTGAGGCCGGAAGCTCTGCCATCTTGCTTTGTTGGACGGCCCATCCCAGGCTCTGAGGTGGTGCAGTGGTCGGCGGTGCGTGAGGGACGTACTTACCAGTTTCTCCAGCCCAATCCCAGAGGGCTTCTCCTCTGCCACAGGCTTCCCTCGCCGTCTCTTTTCCTCTCCGCCCGAGCCCTTGCCGCTCACTCTGGGATTTCCACAACCTTGAAAGACCTAGAGAAAACAAGCCCCCCAAGGAAGTGAGGAGGAGTCCCACAGTATCTTGTTTCACAAAATGGCTTTTCCTGGTTCCCTCTACTCCTTCATCCACTCCATTTCCTCCTTTTTGATGTAATTGCCCAGCCCTCTTCCCTGCTCTCTGGGGGGAGACAAGGGAGGGTTTGAAGTGATTATCCGGTCCCACCTTCTCCTTTAACAGATGAGTGACGTAGGAGGTAGGCCCCTGCTTTTCCCTCTACTTCTTGCCTTACACCACCAGTATAGGCATGTGCACAGGTCCACAATGGGGATTTTAGGGGGTAAGTAATGGGAACTCCCAGTGTGGAAACATTCTCTCCTCATCAGCAACTCTGCTGGTACCAGACCTATGATGTTGGTGTTAGCGTGCCTGGTGAATGCCCTCTGTCAATGCTGATCAGCACATTCTGACCGTTGAGAGCAGTAAGAGGGCCACCTTGGGGTGACTGAGACATCCCAAGGTCTTATCACCTTGCCTCTAGTGGCCCATTTTAGAGAAAGGAAATTGTGTTTTTCTGATTGTCTGTGTACGTGGTGCTCTGGGTGGAGGCATGACCATGCCGAGCGCCATCTTTGTCCCTTGAACCCTCCATGTACCTCTGTGTGGGTGTTTGCCTGATGGGGCCTGAACCTGGACTGACCTTTCCCTGTCCCCTTCCCTTCTGACCCCTCCATGGGCAGGTGTTCCCACCTTGGCTGTGAGTGCGTCCTTGTTGTCTTGGAGGGCAGTGATGGCCTCTGAGATCCGCACGTGGATTGTCCCAATTGTGCTCTCTATGCTTGTCTGGCCATTGAACTTGTCAGCCACAAGCAGCATGGAGTCTGGGGGGGTGGAGAACACACCCAGAGGCATCAGTGGGGGAGCGTATGCTCTGCCAGGATACATGCATGCTCTCTTGGGGGGAGGAAATAAGGAACCATGTAGGGATCTGTGAACTTGGATGGGTAAAAGGACATCTTTATTTTCACCCACCTTTGGTTTCCTTTGCAATCCTATGTTTGAAGCTTCACAGGATTGCTAAAGGACACAATAAAAAGTTATGAGGGGACACCCCAGAGGATCCCTGTCCTGTGACTTGGCTCCCAGTCAGGGAGCCTACTGGGCATGAGATAACTACAGCCCTTCAGTAGGCATGGGGCCCACACTGGGCTTCGGATGTTTCTCCTAGGATGGTGGCATCTCTCCTAGGGCCTTCCCTTTGTGCTGGGTGCGCTGAGCTAGCCCCAAAAAGCAGGTTAGAGAAGGATCCTCTGGGTAAATCGGAGACTAGGTCCTAGAAGGGGGTGCTGGACGTCTCAAATGAATGGGACCAAGAAAAAACCAGACCCAGGCCAGTTAAAGTGTGCCTTGATGTCTCCTATCTCTTACTCTTCTAAGCTAATCTGTACTCAACACACATACCCTCCATGCCAGATATGTGCCTAGTCCTGTCCTCAGTGATATGTTGTTGGGGGGAGCAGGGGCAGGAGAGGGAGGGCCCGTGGTCTCCACTCTAAGAGGGCTTGAAGACCAATTTTCCAAGGAAAAAAGACCAATGGAACTTGGATGGATAATATGGTTCTCACACTATTTCTGTAGAAGCTCAGATTGGTTGGGGTGGGACATCACTCCTTATGGGGAAGGCTTTTCCAAAGAGGGTTCAAGGAACCCCTTATCCCTGTGATGTAGGACATAGCCTGATAGGTCTCATTTCCTGTGCGTGTGTAAAAGGCAGCCTAGAATGATGGGACGGGATGAGATGGAGTTGGGGAATGAAGGGGCCAGGGTAGTGGGGGAGATGGAGGTGCCTATGGAGGACAGTGGGGTCTCAGGCAGGGTAAGAGGTCAGATGGGGGGAGCAGAGGGAAGGGCAGGAGGGATGACTGGGGCTGGAGGAAGCTCTCACCCAGCAGGTTCCTCCACTCCGTGTCCAGGTCGGCCTGGTTGGCCAGGCAGCCTTTCATCACGTTGCGGCAATAGCCAGAACATGGCTGGGGGCTCTGGACGCCCAGGCAATGGGAGCAGTAAAGCAGCTTCATGATGGCACGAGAGCACTCTTGGCCCAGAGGGACCTGCAAGCAGAAGGGGCACAGTCAACATCACCCAACGGGCCAGGCCACCCGTGCGAGGATCAAGGAGGAGAGCGTCATCCGGAGAATCAGACACTGGAGGGAAGACGAGGACGGAATTGTGAATTCTAGGGTTCTAGATCTAGGAAGGACGTTAGAGGCCATTTTACCAATGAGGAAACTGAGGCCAGCTGGCTTGATCTGGAAAGGATCTATGAGGCTATCTAGCAGACATTTAGTAGCTAAGGAACAGTTGGATCCAGGCGGCACAATATTATGTCGAAGAGGAGTCTGTCGGGTGGGAGGATTCAGGTGAGGGCCCAGGGGCAGGTACTCAACAGGTCCAGACAAGCTGGAGTTAGTACTTGCTCTGGGTCTCTGCTTCTGTCTCCCACTCCCTCGGGCTGACCTGCAGATGGGCCTGTCGGGGCTGGGCCAGGTACCCATGGCTAGTCCCAGGGCAGGGCCTGGAGACCTGGCCTGGGAGGGCAGCTGCTCCAGTTTTGGGTATGGAACCTGAGAACAAGATGGGACACCAATCAAGGAGAAGCTTAGGGACTAATGCCACAGAAGACGGCATCGATGTCCTGAGCTCCAGGAATGGGGTGGGCAGGGGCCCTCCTAGAAGACTGTTGTACCAGCCACTTGGCCAGGGACATGCACCCATCCTCGAAGAGGGCCCGGCCTCCTTTATGGGGAAATATAAGGTTCACGCCCAGGTCAAACCCTATCTACTTCTTCTGTGTCCAACGGGGCTAGCAGCTCCCATCTCCTGGCCTTTCTGAGAAGCCTCCAATTCTCAGGATGGGTGATGGGCATTTCCACAGCTGGTGAAAATCTGGCAAGCATTTTGTAGGCACCTGTGTTAGGCACAGGAGAGGCTCCTGTCCTCAACAAGCTTGGGTTCTACTGGGATTATACAAAGACAGTCCTCAGTTTCCTCAGCTGTAAAAAGAGGGAGAGGTGACTTCTGAGGTTCCTTCCAGCTCCAAACTTGGTTCTATGAACTACCCATTGGGGCAGCCCCCAGATGGACACACTGATGTCTTCTAGGGTGATCAGCCCTACCAGGCTTTACCCTCTCCACTGGCCTCCCTTTTCTGTATTGGGCATATGTACAATTTTCTCTTTGTGATATGAATTAGATGTGGATTATTTTTAGCCCATCTGTGATTACATTGATATAGTAAACTCCCTCTACCAAGGCTGAAGGAAATGGGCCCTGAAATTTATTGTCTTGGAAGGTTGACTGTGCTCTTGATAACCAGATGGTGTCACAGAGTCATATAATTCAGAGGTAGCACTCACACTCGGGACTTTCTGACTCTGAGGCCACCTCTCTGTCACTCAGCTGTAAAAAGAGGGGGTTATTTGGATTCAGCAACTTCTAAGGTACCTTATGAAGATACATTCTTAGGGAGTTGCTTGGCATGCTGGGAGGGCCAGGGACTGGCCCAGGGCCCCACAGCCAGGAGGTAAGACTGGCCGACCCTCTTTCCTTACTACCCTAATGAGAGGAACACAGGATGATAATGGTGAATGTAGGGTAATAGAGTCTTCCTGAGGTGCCTTGCTTGGGCTTGGAGGGGATTCTGGGCTCCCCAAAAAGGACATTCGAGACCCATCTGCGGAGGTCGTGCCTGGTTCTGCATTCTTGGTGTTGCACTGAGGACGGGCATTGATGAATGGAAGCGCTCTTAAGGCAGGGCCCATCACGGTTCGGGCTATGTGCCTGGCACACAGAAGGTGCTTAATAAATGCTTGCTGATTGATTGGTGCATAACGGGCTTTGTTTTTTAAATGGATGGGGGGGGGGGCGGGCTCGCACCTGCGACCAGCACTCACCTGGGACACCTTCCTGACCACATCGATGGCCACGCCCAGGCCCTGCACAAAGGAGCGCACGGCCACGAAGGCCCTCGTCGCGCGGAGCTTGAGCTCTCTGGGCGCCTCGCCGAACGGCTTGTAGGCTTCCGCCTGCTTGCCCATGCAATCCAGGTACTCGTCTGGAAGCACGTACTGGGGGTGCAGCTGCTTGAAAAGCCGCTCTAGCAGGCGCGCCCAGAACTCGGCCAGCGCCTCTTCCAGGTTGATGTTGGCCCCCCGATAATAGCGGCGCAGCTCCGAGTACAGATCCCTGAACAGCCGCGAGTTCTGGGTGTACAGGTCCCCGTGGACCCCGGGGAACGTGTCCTGGAGAGCCCGCTCCGACTTGTTCAGCAGGTCCTGGAAATGACCTTCGGGGAAACAGAAAAGAGGGGTCATGAACGAGCACAGAACCAAACCCTGCTCCGCCCCAAGCTGCCAAAGCCTCAATGGACCCAATTCAAGCACCCCCATCCCCAGGCCACTCAGTAACCGCAGGTCATAAGATCAGAGAGCCAGCGCCGGAAGGGACCTCACTGGCCAACCACACCAATCCCCTCATTTTGCAGAAGGGGGAACTGAGGCCAACGGAGATTAAATGAATCAGAGGCATAATTTGAACCCAGACCCTCTGACTCTACAGCCAGCCCTCTTTCCCCTAGTTCCATGTGACTTAAACAGGGGGCTGGGGAAAAGGAAGACAGGAAGGACAGAATTGTAGAGCCTAACTACTCCACCTAGGCCAGGGTCAGTAATTGCCAGTTGACACAGGCTGTTGGATATCTTCTGCCCTCCTGGCAGGGCAATGAGACTGCCACACGGCCATGGACGGGGTGCCCTCCAGACGGCAGCTTTGCCAGGTTAGGCTCCCCCTTTTCTTATGGCCTCCAGGTGTAATCACAACACCACGGCCACACTCAGGAAGAGATATCCAACCATTTTCCAGTGAGCAACATAGGCCAAGAAGCAAAGTCCTCTCCTGAGCACTCCTCCCCCCAAAAGGGGAGAATGCCAGGGCACACACAAACAAGAACCCTGCCCTGGGCCCCCCAAACCACCACCACCATGTTGCCTGGCCACACCCACCAATCCCACTGCTCCCAGCCCTGCCGGGTGCTGGCTCCCATACTCTCTGCAAATGGAAACTTTGTATCTTCTCCAAGTGCCCCAGCCCTGTTTGCTCTGATACGTTCTTTCAACAGCCTGTCCACTGTGCACCCAGAGAAAAGCATCAACGTCTAGACCCGCCATGGCTCCTCTCCACACAGTCCATCCCCTGGGCTCTTCAGCCCTCAATGCCTACCCCTCTGTCCTCCTTGGGCTAAGCTACAGAAATGACCCTTCTTTTACTCTTGGTGGAGATGCTCCTGGCACTCTGTCCCTCTGCTCCCTTCCCTGGCTGACCCTGTGCTTCCAATGCTCCTCCTCCTTAGAATCTCTGGTTACCTTTTAGACGGCACTCAAGTGCCACCTTCTCCACCTGCCCCTAATCACCTCACCAAAGCTATTGGTACCAACTTTGTATATGCCTATACATTCACATGTTATATCCCCCTAGGGAAGATAAGCTCCTTAAAGTCAAGCTTGTTTTCATTTTTGTTATCATATCTCCATCAACATGCCTGGCACATAGTAGGTACTTCTGTGTTTGTGATCTGACTGACTGATACACATTCATACAAATTCCTGAGTGCTTAGACATTGACTGTCCTTGGGCTGTTGTGAACCTGCTCATTTACCTTGGGCTAACAGCATGATGCAATTAGTCTAGGGTGCAGACTCCCAATATGGTAGAATTGTGACCCCCAAGAAGTCCTGACTCTGAAAGGTGGGTGGGAGGGCGAGGAGGGCACCAGCTGTACTCAGGAAAAGGAACCAGGAGTTTGGGAGGCAGACAATCTAGGATGCACCATGTTTTGTAATCAAAGCATGCTTATGTTGACTAGGTCAGATGGCAATCAATCAACCAACATGAAGCACTTATATGTGCTACATACTGTGCTAAGCTCTGGGGATACAAAGAGAGTTAAAGACAGTCCCTGCCTTTGAGGAGCTTACAATCTAACGGTGGAGACAACATGCAAATAAATAAATAGATAAATACAAGGCACTATGATGGGGGCTTGCTAAGTGCTGGAGCTGGGAGAGTCACTGCTGGGGACACTGGGGCTGTGAATCTGAAGGTCCTGGGGTCATAGACATAAAGCTGGAAGGGGCCTCAGAGGTGATCAGTCTAATCTCTTACATTTTATAGATGAGGAACCTGAAGTTCAAGGTCACACAGGTAGCAGGATTCAAATACAGGATTTGAACTCAGCTCTTTCTTTATTTCACTTTATTTCCTGTAATTGATAATTATCTCTCTCTCTCTCTCTCTCTCTCTCAAAGTCTTTCTAAAAAACGCCAGCCTTGGTCTAGCAGTATCCAAGAGGGAAAGAAAGTGAGCATTTCGGCTAGGTGTAATGTGGCCAGACTACTGTGTCAGAGAGGCTTCAGAGGGGGCTGTCCACCAAAGGAGACGTCTCAAGTAGTAGATACGTCAGATTATCTCCACACAAGAGGAAGCTGACCAATCCCCTACCAGCTGAATTATAATTTGGTTGGCCTTCTTTTCTGCCTCAGGGTCTGTTTCCTCAAAAATGCTGACAGTGCCAAAGAAAGCAAAAATATTAATTTAAAGAAATGAAAAGGGTGAGTGGGTTCCAGGGAAGGTTAAAGTGATTGCTCATTCTTTAACAAATCAATTCTCCTCCCCTCCCCATTTCTCCTCTCTGATGCCATAGAGTCTCTTTGATACTCTGGTAGAAGATTCCATATGCACAGAGCTCTCTTCTTCATACAGGGGGTGGGGGCCTGGGGTTGGGGAACACTGCATATGTACTCAGACTCAGCTAATATGTCCATTAGTTTTGTTCAACTGCTTTTACTCCTTCTTTCCTTTTTTAATTTATTTTTTACTCTTTATTCCAGCTCATTTATTCTACCCCATAAGGGATATCTTGCCAGGTTGGGGAGATATGAAAACGAAGAAGTAAAAACAAAAGACATTAATGAATTTTTTAAAAGAATGCACAGATCAGGCTGGAGGTTCCTCTTTGCCTCCTTTCCCTTACCAAATTTTCCTCCACTCCTAGTAATGTGGGATGTGATGGAAAGATCCTTGAAACTGAGGCAACCCCGATCCTCTTTGATGGGGTGGAACCCTCAATTCTCTGGGCTTTGGTCAAGTGGGAGATTCAGAGAAGACAATTCCTCTGGTTCCTTTGAGCTCTAACTCCCCAAATCGAAGGCCCAGAATCAGGCGTGGATGTGCTCAATCCATAGTCATAATAATGACAATAATCACGATAACATTTACACGCCTCTTAAATGTTTGCCAAGTCTCTTAGAGCTATAGGACACGATCCAGTTGTTCCCTCTCCAAACCAGCTGACTTTGGCTGCCAGACTAATCAGCGACAAATACCACATTGATCATGTTACCTCCCTCCTCAGAAAACGTTAGTGGCTCCCCAATAAATGAAAATTCCTGGCAATCAAGGCCCTCCCCAATATGGGCCTAACCTACTTTTCTAGTTTGTTCTCTCTCTCTTTCTTTCTCTCTCTCTCTCTCTCTCTCTCTCTCTCTCTCTCTCTCTCCCCCCCTATCTTTTTCTCCTCTCTCCCCCAACCTTCCCTCTCTCCCCGCTCTCTCTATATCTCTTCTCTCCCTCCTTTCTGTCTCCCCCTTTCTCCCTCCCTCTTCTTTTCTTTCTCTCTCTCTTCCCCCTTCTCTCTTTTCCTCCTCTCTCCCTCTTTCTCTGTCTTTTTCTCTTCTCTCCATTTCCCCCTCCCCCTCTTTCCTCTCCCCCCTCTCTCTATCTCTCTTCTCTCCCTCCTTTCTTCCTCCCCCTCTCTCTGCTCTATCTCTCCTTCCTTCCATCTCTCTCTTGCTCCCTGTCCCTCTCTCTTCCCCTGCCCCATCTCTCTCTCCCCACTCCTCACCTCCATCTTTGGCCATGCCATGCCCTTCATTTGGGATCTCCTCCTTCCCTCTGTTTTAATCCTGCTCATTCTTCCAGATGTAGTCCAAGTATTGCCTTCTCCATGGAGTCTGTGATGACCAACATAGAGGTGCTTTCTCCCTCCTACAGCATTCATTGCTTATATCACTTAACATAGATGGCTCAGTATGGCTGGCCATCTTCATGAAGACTCATGGAACACAGAGTAAGAGAAGGCTGGGGTTCAGGCAAGGTCACAGAGACAGTAGGAGTCACTGGCTCCTCGGACTCTAGAGTCGGGCCTCTTACCATTAGACCATACTTCCTCCCTCATCATGGATGATGGCGCAGCTACTCTTCCCTTGGAATCTGGACAAACCTAACCCTGAGTGGCTCATTTATTCCCGGGGTGCTGTCTATCCAATAACCTGTACCAACAGAGGGCTGAGTTCTTTGCTTTGTTTGCACGACCCCTGAGGCTGATGGGCTTCCCTTATTTCATGAAGGAGAAGCTGTTTCCCATGGCAGGCTGCCCAAGAGTAGGATTTATTATTTCTTCTTCTGTCAGCAGGAAATCTGAAATGCTGTGCCTCTGCCTGGAGGAGTCTGTCTGCTCTGAGACAAGGGCACCCTCTTTGCTCCTTGGAACAGCTCTCCAAAGCCATTCTCCTGGCCCAGCCAGCCAGCACACCGCATCTCTGAATTCCTTAGGACCAGCTTGCCTACCACTCTTCTAGGCTCAGGCCATGAGTGGTTAGTTCTCATTCAACAAGTATTTCCATTCAAGAACCATCTCTGCCCCTTTGGCAGAAGAGCCAGGGAGAGGGGCAGCCCATTACCCATAATTGGGGTACACAGCTGCCTGGAGTACCAGCTTCTGGATTCCTTACTCAGAGCCAAAGCTTCTCATCTGCCGACTCTTTCTGTGCTCAGTAGCCTAATGGTCAAAGACCTATTCTGGAGGAGGCACATTGTTGGGGTCCTCAGCCTCCTACCCTCTTGATAGAAATGAGAGCTCTCCCAAGAAGGGGAAGAGAGAGGTCCTAGCTTTTCATATTTCAGTGGATGGCTGCCTATCCACATCTATACACACAGAAATATATTTTGACCTTGGTTTCTGCATCTAGAAGGTGAGAGGCTTATGCCAGATAAAGATCTCAACTCTTCCTGTGACATGGACCCACTGGGCCTATGGACCTCTTTATGGAGGCTCTTTTTAAAATATTTAAGATAAAATACATAGGATGACAAGGGAAACCATTTATATGGAAACACAGTTATCAAAATATCGCACACCAAACTTCACAGACACTGGTTGAGAGTTCCTCAGCTAGATGAAGTTCCTTCCGCTTCTGAGATTCATGGGACCATAGACCTGAGAGAATGTAAAGGCCTTGAGAGTAGGGGTTGCCAAGGGCTTTGCAGTTGATCCACACAACAATCCTGGAGGGCGAATGTCATTATTCTGCCCAGTTTACACTTGAAGGAATGAAGGCTCAGGAGAGGTCCCACATCCACTAAGCATCTGAGAGGTTTTGAGCTCAGACCTTCCTGACCCCAAGTCCAGCACTCTATCCCCTAGGCTACCCAGCTGTCTCATTCTTTGTATCTCTACTACCCAGACTAGTGCCTGGCACACAGTAGGTGTTTCATAAATGCTTGTGGACTGCCTGCTTGATAGAGCTGGAAGGGACCTTTGAGACCTTCTCCTTGGTACACAGCCCCTCTCCTAGATAGCCCCTATATTGGCTCCTCTTCCAGACCCCCAAAGCACTATCCTCAGCCCTCTTCCCTTCTTTCTTTGGACTGGTTCCTTCGCAGCTAATTCTCGGTTCTATGGCACCTGACCTTCTTTCCAAGCTTCAGACTCAAATCCGCCAAGTTTAAAACAGGACTAAATCGCTCTTCCTTACGATTTCCCTGTTGTTGTTTTTAAGCGGTGGCAATGCCAGACTTTTTCTACTTCTCTTCCCTCAACTCTTCCATCCAAACAGATCCAAGTGTGGTCTATAGTCTATAGTCAAGAGTTATCTCTTGAAGGAAAAGAAAGAAATGAGCAGCCCTTTCTTTCCACCCCCACTGACTAGAATGTAGTAGTGATGTATAGTGGATAGGACACTGAATGTGGGAGTTGGGAAGAGCTGGGTTCAAATCCCACCTCAGACACTGGCTATGTGACCTTGGCAGCATCTCTTAACCTCTCTGCCTCAGTTTCCTCATCTGTAAAATGGACTTGATGGCTTCTAAGGTCCTTTTCACAGGTTTTAAATCTGATGCCCTACACAGCACCGATATCTCGTTTTAGTCTAAAACAATGTCTGTGTGAACCTATGATCAAAGCTCTTCCATTCATTATCTGCCTGGACTACGCCAACAGCAAACTAATAGATGTGTGTGATTCTGGATCACTTTCTTCCTGTCTCAGACTCAGAACAAATACAGACAACTGAATTGTCCTTATTTTCAGTCCACAGAACAAACCTGTGGCCTGATATCATTGCTGATATCATATACGTTAATGAGTATGGGTAATCATATCTGCTTATCTATTAATCTGTGTGTGTGTGTGTGTGTGTGTGTGTGTGTGTGTTTAGAGAAGAGGGAGGAGATGAAAAGAATGAGAAAGAGGGAAGGGGAGAGAGAGGAGAAGAGGGACAGAGAATGTGCTGTTAATAGGCAGTAAGCATCTCCAGCAGTGGGGTGGGGAGTGGTGACTCATCCACATTCTCTGTCAGTCCCCCTTGTAACCAGAAGGACATGTTTGTGAGGTGGCTCTTCTGAGGGGGAGAGAAGGAATCGGTTCTTAACATCCTGTCACTGAGACACGCTCTGAGCATCCCCAGCAGTGGGGTGGGGAGCAGTGAGTCATCCACATTCTCATACAGTCCCCCTTTGAACCAGAGGGGTGTACTATGAGGTGGCCAGGGAGATTATGGGTGGCCATGGTTAAGGGTCAGTGTGTGACTAGGGTTAGGACATAAGGTCTGTGGTTGAGATTAGGTCTAAGTCCCTGGCCAGGGTTAAGAATAAGCCCTAAGATTAGGGCTCAGTATGCTACAAGGGTTAGGGGTCAGTCCATGAGCAAGGCTAGGGGTCGGTTTGTGGACAGTTTTAGTGACAATTTGTCAGTTAGGGTTAGGGGGCTTCCACTGTAGGAGTTATTTTAGTGGTGAGTCCTTGGCTGGTAAACAGTTTATGTCTGGGGGTGGGGTCAGTCTGCGGCCAAAGTTGGGAGGTCAGTTGGTGGTAGGGTCATGGGAGTTCAGTCTATGGCTGGGAAAAGGTGGGGTCAGTCTATGGCATTAGGAATCAGTGGACAGTATTGGTATGTCAGCCCATTACCAGAGTTAGGGGTCAGTTTACAGATAAGGTTAGGGGTCAATCCATTCCAGGGCTATATGGTCTGTTCATGGCTGTGTGACCAGGTAGATCCAACTGGTCCAGGTTTTGGTTTTAACAATGGACGTGATGATCCATCATGCCCTAAATGATCTAAATGATTCAAGAGCATTGTGATCAGAGAGCCTGGGTTCCAACACTTACTTCCTAGGGGCCCCTGGACGACTCACAGCTTCCTTTTCCTCATCTGTAAAATGAGGGGGTTGGGCAGGATGGTTTCTGAGGTGTCCTATAGCTTTAGATCCATGATCTGGTCATCTTTACATTCCCTTTGGTTGCCTGACCCCTCTTTAGAAAGAGTGCCCAAGATCCAGCCAAAAGCTGGAGGGAGAGGGAAATGTCTCCCTCTGAACGAACACCTGTTCAGATCTCTCAGTGGATCCTGGCGCCAATGAAATTCCATCTCCCTGGGTTCCTTTGGGCTCAGAGTCAGGTTTCAGTCACACGATTTCTCAGACATGACTCTGAGCTGGTGGGAGGGGGGAAGCAGCTGGTGACGGCCTGGAGGACTGTGCCAAGTATCATATTTATCCCAGAACATTCCCCCCACCCCACCCCCTCCTACCCTTGGAGGCATGTGGAGATGCCTATGGAGACTGGGTCAAAAACACCCTTGGATAAGTCTGGCCTTGATTCCATCCCCTTTGGAGTGACCAAAACATTGATGTCACCTCCCCCTGTCCTTGATGAGCTGCTTGAGGGCTGGGGACCTTTGTTCTCCAATTAATCACCAAGCATTTAGTAAGAGCTCATTCTGTGTAAGACCCTGTGTGAGGCACCGAGGATGTGAAAACAACAAAGTCAGTCCCTGCCCTCATGGAGCTTCCAATCTACTAGGAAACAACATGGGTACTGGTAGGCATATGTAGACTATATACAAGGGAAATATAAGGCATTTTGGTAGGGAGAGGGAGAAGGGGATGGAAAGGCTTGATGTAAAAACTGGTGCCTGAGCTGAGCTTTGAAAGGACCAAGATTTTAAGAGGCAGATTAAGGAGGGAGAGCATCCCAGAGTGGCAGAAAGGAGACTGCTGGAATTTCTAGGACATTCAGGGCTCTATGGGGTCCATACAATGTTATGGTCTGAAGCTTACTCCTCTCATAGAGGCAGGCAGGCAACAAAGGACTGGCCCAAACCTCTAGGATGGAACTAAAAATGCCCTAAAACATGCTCATGTCCTCCCCATCCTTAAAAAACTCAAATTGATCCTAGCATCTTGGTCACTTAAGCATCTTCTATGTCTCTTCAGCTGCACTCCTTGAGAAAGCCTTCCCGCCGCTTCCTCTCCCCTCACTTCCTGCTAACCCCTCTTCAGTCTGGCTTCCAACTTCATCACTCAACTGAAACTACTCTCTCCAAAATGACCAATTATCTCCTAATTGCTAGAGCTAATGGTATTTTCCTCAGCCCTCATATTTCTTGACCTCTCCACAGCACTGGACACTGTCACTCACCATTTCATTCTGGATAAACTCTCTTTTCTTTAGATTTTTATGGCCCTTTTCTCTCCTGCTTCTCCTATCTGTCCAGCCAGGCCTTCTTAAGTCTCCTATGCTGCCTCTTCATCCATGTCATGCTCACTAACTGTGGAGTCCCCCAACCTCCTCTTCTGGCCCCTTTTCTCTTTTACGAGTCAAGTGTTTTCTATCTCTCTTACCTGGTTCAATAATCACCTCTGCCAGATCTCCCAGAACTACATATCATTCCTAGCCTCTCTCAACTCCCAGGAACTGTTGTTTCCTTGTCTGTCTGTCTTTCTTTCTTTTTCTTTCTTCCTTTCTTTCTTTCTTTCTTTCTTTCTTTCTTTCTTTCTTTCTTTCTTTCTTTCTTTCTTTCTTTCTTTCTTTCCTTCCTTCCTTCCTTCCTTCCTCCCATCTTCCTCCCTCCTTTCTCTTCTTTTTCCCTCCTCCTAAATCAGGATATTTGCCCTCCTTCAACACTTTGCCCATTTTCTATGATCTTTCCAATATCACTGGCAGTGGTCCCGGCATCACATCTGCCCATTTTCTCCAGACCCACAGATGTGGCTCATCTAAATCAGGTGGCTCACATCTATCAAGGGCAGCTAGGTGCTCTCTTACTATCTCCTTACTAAATCTGGGTATTTATTAGTCAGTCTTGTCCTTTTCCAAGATCATTCTTGGTAAGCAAAATAGAATCAATTTAAGAAATGAGCAACGCTTCTTCCTGTCTGTTCTCAGTTGTCCTTGTCCCGTCCACTTGAAGCAGCACTCTTTTCCTTTTGTTGATCCTCCTCTTTCTCCCAATATAGCTATTGCCCTTCCTGTCCTCAGTTTCCTCATCACTTTCAGCTCATTCTTAGAGTTAGCATTTCTCCAGTACAGTGTCACTCACATTAATGTTGTTACTCGCCTTGCTTCCATCTTTGTATGTGACTTAAATCTAAGTTGGTTGGTGAGTTCCCTGAGCATTCCCACTGGTCTTTTCAGACAACTCCCACTTTTTCTAGTCACTGAAACTCTCTCTCTCTCTCTCTCTCTCTCTCTCTCTCTCTCTCTCTCACTCTCGTTCTCTCTCTCTATCTGTCTCTCTCTCTCTCCTTCCTTCCTTTTCCTTCAGAATTTCATTCTGGAAAGTTTCCCTTCTTTCCTAGGTTAATTTCCCCTACAAAATTTTAATCCATTGGATCCTAACTCCCTTCCTCTGTATCCTTTGAAATCTTCCTTCCCCAAGGCTAGGATGCATGTCAGACTGTGCCCAGATTTCCTCTCCTTTTGAAACTCTAGGATGGAGTGGTCACTTCCCGCAATAGTCCCCATCCGTTCTACTCCTGCAACCAGATCCTCCCTGATGGTGAGAATAAGATTCAGAAAAGAATTTCCCCTTGAAGATCCCTCTTTCTTTTGAAGGAGGAAGTTATCATTAAGGCAGGTCTTTGCTTGGAAGATGAGGAGAAACTCTAATCTCTTCTCTGGTAATCAATCCTTCAGGGTCTTTCAACTGGCCTATCCTAGGTACCTTTGCGGGGCTTGGCCGGGATGAATTGAGGGTTTTAGTAATAGCAGCAGCTGTTTCCTCACCCCCATTCCTGTGGTCTCTGCCATCACAGGGAAGGGCAGGGGAGCAGCAGCTGTGTCAAGCTGCCCCTCCCAGAAGCCTCCTCTCCTCTGTGATGATAAAATCGCAGAATCTCAGACTTGGCCCCACAGTCTGAATGAACTTGACCAGGCATCCTCTCTAAAATAGCCCTGCCAAGTGGTCATCCAGAGCCTGCTTAAAGACCTTCAGTGATGGGGAGCTCACTACTTCTTGAGGCTTTTGGTTGGTGCTCATTATTAGGAACTTTGGCCTAAATCTGTCTCTCTGAACCTCTTCATTCATTGATCCTCCCTTTGCCCTTTGGGACCAAGAACACAAGTGTAATCCTTCCTCTGAGGCAGCTGGTTGCCTCTGCAGATCAGAGTAGGAAACTTGAAATCAAGAATACCCAAGTTCAAATCTTATCTCAGACACTTATTAGGCAGAAAACTCTAATCCAGTCACAAGCTCTCCATGGAAAGATTAATATTTATAGTGCCTACCTCACAGGGTAGTTGTGACAATCGAATCAATCAGTGAGCATTTATTAAGTGTTGACTGTATTGCCAGGCACACACTGTGTTTATTGTTGTGGATATAAAGACAAAAGTAAACCATTATTCCCTGCCCCTTAAGAGCTAGGAGGCCTCTAGGGTTCCTCCCAGCTTGAGATCTTTGATTCTGTGAATTCTGATTCTCTTGATATACTGGGAGAGCCTGAGGGAAACATCTGGAGTAGGAGAACCTGGGTTCAAATCCCACCTCTGATGCGTGCTGTCTGTGTGGCCTTAAGCAAGTCAGTTAACCTTGAGTTCTGGTTTCCTCATCTGTAAAATGAGGTGAGCTTGGATGGTCTCTGAGGTTCCTCCCAGCTTTAGAGCCAGGATTCTAAGCCATTTCACCTGAGGGATGACAAGGGGACAGGGTGGACATTCATGAGCTTCCAGTGGGGGCTCAGTGTGATGGATTGATAATGAGCAGATCCTTCCCTCTTCCCTTCCCCCACCTCCAAGTGCTCAAACATGTCACCCTCTGTAGGTCTGGCATCCATGGGGATTCCCTTAGTGGGCTGTAGGAACTTTACTTTAGGAGGTCAGGACTGAATCAAGGCTGCCTAAGACTACAGAAGAGTGGATTCCTCAGCTTGACTTCTTGTGGCATCGGCCGCATCTGCCGAACTGCCACACTCACAGCCCAGCACGATGACCATCCGTGTGACAATAACATAACTGGGAGAGCATCTAAGGTGGACGGGGCGCTTTACTTATGCCTTCTCATTTGCACCCTGAGTGGCAGTGTGATGTAGTGGATAGGGAGCTGGCCTCAAAGATAGGAAGGGCTGAGTTCGAGTTTTACCTCTGACACATGCTGGCTATTCGGCCCTAGGCGGTCGCTTCATCCCACCAGAAGCAGAGTGGTGTAGCGGTTAGAACACTGGACTTGGAATTAGGAAGTCTTGGGTTTGAATCCCACCTCCAGCATTTATTAGCCAACTGACCCTCTGCAAGTAAGGCATTTAGTCACTTTGGTCCTCAGTTTCCTCACCTGTTAAATGAGGGAGAGAAGGAGACTTGGTAGCTTTTGAGGTTTCTCTCAGCTCTAGATTCATGATCTGGAGACCCCTCTCAGTCTCCCAGGTAACTCTCTAAAGACTACAAGCTTCAGAAGAGGCGCTAGCCTGCACTGGCGGAAGGAGTTTTCTCACCTGGGGATTTTGAACCCTGATGAAATCACAGATCTGGATCAAGAAACAGCAATCACCCTCCCCTCCCCCCATGGTATAGCTACTCAACTCTGTGTGTGTATGCGCACACGCACGTGTGTGTATGTATGTGTACATGTGTGTAAATGTGTGTATGCGTGTGTGCATGTGTGCATGCATGCATGTGTGTATACATATCTGTGTATGTGTGTGTGTATGTGTGTGTCCCTCTTTTATGAATGAATAAATGAATGAAAGGGAAGGGATAAGGATTTACATAGCACCTACTATGTGCCCAGCACTATGCTAAGGTGTGCTAGGGTACAAACAGAAAGAATGAGGCACTCCCTGTCCTCGAGAAGCTCACACTCTACTTACAAGTGATGTCACATAAAAGAAAATTCAGCTATAGGATGGATGGATAAGAAGGCTCTGAAGGCCAAAGATTTGGGCCCTTGGATGGATGGTAAAGCCCAGTGATCTTTAGTTTGCATCACCAGGCTGGGAAATGATTCATCCAAGATTACATGGTTAGGAAGGCACAAAACCAGGATTTGAGCTCGGGTCTCCTGATCTGAAATCGAAAATACTACCCAGCCCTGACAATGGGGTGCAAGACCAATTACAGACATATGGGGCAGTGAGTCTGGCATGGAAGTCATCATCCCATACATCGGTGCGACACTTTCATGAAAGGTCTCTGTTTTCTGGGATTTAGGATTATGGCCCTAAAACATGCTGAGACCAAATGTTCTGAGGAAGCTGATGCTCAGGGCTTGGTGACAGCGTGGTGGGATCACATATCAGCCCCGGCTAGCCTGCAGTGTTCTCAGCTGAAGACGTATTCCAGAGCCTCCCTCGGTGAAATCTGGAACATCCTGTGGGGACAGAGACATCGCCCCTTCCCTCCACAAGCAGCCAGCCTGGGGCAGGGCTGGCAGCTGACGGCAGAACCGGATTACAGGGTGAATAGCTGCGGCCTTCCTGCCATAGCTAGATCACTGGGGAATTAATTCCAGGTTCAAACAGCCCTGTTTTTGTTTCTCTCCTGGACGATGTACGGCCCAAAGGAAAATAACAGGGTGATATCATATAGTTTGGGTGAAATGTCTTAGCAACAACTTCAATATTTACCCAGAGAGAGCCCAGATGATGGGGGCCCATCCTGCCAACACTACTCCAGCCTCCACAGGCCTGGCTACAGGCTGACTGCGGTTTTCTTGACTGCCTGGGGTTTTCCATACTGGTCACCAACCATCTTCTTAACCCAACCAAGACGACTCTGGTGTCTCTGATGGAAACTTCCACAACTGAGCCCATCTTGGCCTCTCCCTTGGCTGTCCTTGATTGCAAGGACCATGGACTCCTCAGCTATGGCTGCCCCGCAAGACCCGGCGCCAAGCTTTCCAATCCCAGGCCAATAATGAGTATGCAGCTGCCGCCATATCCTTCCCTCTGGAACCAGGCCTCAACAAGGGACTTCAGCGATCAAGAAGAGATCCACTCACCGCTTGGCGTTTTCCAAATGGGTATGGAAGTCATTTGGCCAGTGGATGACAAATCCATCCAAACCCTCTTACCCTGCTACAACAAACGCTTCTGATTTCCTACTGTTCAGTGGCCCCTGGAAGTTTTCTGAGCCTCTGACAACACCTGCAGCTCCTGACCTTGGAAGAAGGGATAAACCGGTGTCATCATTGCTGCCCACCATCCGGACCCATTCTGCCTAGGGCAGAGATAAAGGCAATACTGCTCCTGATAAGAAATAACAGAGTTCTTTTAACTTTGCAAAGCACTTTCCATGTGTCATCGCACTGGATCTTCACAAGTTCCCCACAAGGCAAGTGCCGTTACCTCCATTTTACAGATGAGGAAATGTAGGCAGAAGGAGGCAAAAGGATTCCACTAAGTGTCTGAGGCAGGATTTGAACTCAGTTCTTGCATGCTCTATACCCTAGCGCTGAAATGGAGAAGCCTTAACCCCAACTTGCCCAGAAACAGCCTGGGTTCCCTTTGCTCAGCTTCTGAGATAGAGGTGGCCTTGGTTCATCCTTCCTGATACCGAGATAAAGGTGGATCGTGTCCTCCTTGCCCAGCTTCAAGGGCAACCGTCTCATCCTGGGTTATAGGATCACAGAGCTGGAAGGGACGTTAGAGGCCATCAACTGTGACCCGGATGAGAGGTCGGGTGAATTGCCCAGAGTCATACAACCAGTATCCAAGGGGAATTTGAACCCAAGTCTTCCACGACTCCTGGCCCAGTGCCCTATCTACAACATGGTAACAACTATATTTGGGAGTTGGAAGAGACCTCAATGGCCACTTATTCAAATCCATACACAAAAAGAATCCCTGACAAGTGGTTATCCACATTAAAGGATCACCTGAGGAAGGCAAGAGGGATATATTGGTTCCATCTTTATTAATGTTTTATCTTTAGTATGATGTTTTTCTCCTTCGACAACTCCTTTTTGATCATTTTTGTGCTGTCTTTTCCAATCCCTAAATCATTCTCCTTCACCAAGAAGAAATGAAGAGCTTGGTTGGTTTGTCTTCTCCCCGCCATCCATTAGGACCTTGCCATTCCCCATCCACAGCATGCTTGGGACTTTCATGATCCTCTCTCTTTGCTGGCCTTTGATTCAACCACAAGCCTTGATTCATTCTGAGCAGCTGCAGATTCAGGGCTCTGGATGCAGGTCTTCTAGGGGATGGCGCCATGCTTTGGTGTTCCTCCCTTATAAGTCAATAGCAAAGGTAGGATCAGAACCCAGGTCCTCTGACTCCAGAGACAGAGAGCTTGCCATTGTACTAAGCTGCCTTCCCCGTTCCTATTGGACTGTCTTCTTCTGTGTTACTTTAGGCTATAGAAATCTATCAAATGTGGTGCAGAGAAAGAGGACCACTGTTTCCCTTTTCTTGACATGAGAATGCTACTTAGAAGAAACCTGCATTTCCATGCCAGTGGGCAGTTATGTCCAACTCCTAGTTTTTTCTGCCTTTCCCAAGATCTTGGGCAAGGGAGACCAAAAGACAAACAGAGGCTGCCTTATCTCAACTCCCTGAAGCCAACAGCAATAGCCCAGAAGACCAGGAGGTCTACTTTCCTCAAATGCAGCAAACTGTCCCCA
This sequence comes from Trichosurus vulpecula, assembly GCF_011100635.1. NCBI lineage: Eukaryota > Metazoa > Chordata > Mammalia > Diprotodontia > Phalangeridae > Trichosurus > Trichosurus vulpecula. The sequence goes on from NC_050579.1 coordinate 18,248,807, forward strand.
AAGCCAGGCATTGACTGGTGGTGACACCAGCTCGACAATAAATTTTCCATATAATTCTAATTCCATATAATCCTAATCACTTTTGGCAAATGGCTCTAAGTTGACAAGTCGACAAACATTTATTAAGTGCCTACTATGTGCCAGGCCCTGGGCTAGATACTGGGGATACAAAGAAAGACAGAAAATAGTTCCTGCTCTCAAGAAGCTTATATTCTAATGGGATGGACAGCATGCAAACAACTATGTGCAAACAAGATTTATGCAGGATAAACCAGAAATAACCGAAGAGGGAAAAAATGAAGATTAAGTACTAGGGAAGGCTTCTTGTTTATCATGAGATGTTAGCTGAGACATGAGAGAAGTCAGGAGATGCCCAATTAAAGGCCCACTTGCCCCCAGAGACTCAGCGTCCCAGTCGACTCTTCTCCCTGCCTTGGCTTGTGACTACAGGTGGAATAATGCTTCTTATTGACTTGTACCTTCAATTGTAGTGCAGCTGGGTGGCGCCATAGGGGTCAGGAAGACTCATCTGACCTCAGACACTTACTAGCTGTGTGACCCTGCGCAAGTCACTTAACCCTGTTTGCCTCAGTTTCCTCATCTGTCAAATGAGCTGGAGAAGGAAACGGCAAACTGCTCCAGTATCTCTGCCAAGAAAACCCCAAATGGGGTCATGGAGAGTCAGACACAACTGAAAGATGATGAACAACAAGCCTCATTTGTAACAGTGGGTTTTCTTTCCAGAGGGTAAGTGTTCACAGAACTCTTTGAAATCCCAATGTCTCCAAGTCCACAGTACGTGGCAGATGATGCCAGGCCTTGCTCTCCTTTTCTGCCATGAACTTTCAAATGGAGCGTTCGCCTCTCCCCAAGGTTCCCATCTTTTACTTCATTTTATACTTTTTTTTTTTGGTCAGAAACAAATCCCAAGTGAAGCAGTTTTCTCTACTTTTCGAAAGGCAACTACTAACATGAGGGCAAGCCAATGATTTAGTGGCTACTTAGCTTTGTGCAGAGAGAGCTTCAGTGGATGTCTAGATAGTTTAAAGTCCTCTTCATTAAATTCTTTCTTGATATTTGTATTCCCAGTGCCTAGGATAGTGCCTGGCATATAGTTGGTGCTTAATAAATGCATGTTGATAACTGATTACTACTTCGAGAGTTAGCCATGCTACTGGAGAGACTGCTGGCCTCAGACTCAGGAAGCGTGGCCTCAGTCTTGCCTATGAATTTGGCTGGGGTTAGATCATGGAGCACCTTGATCCCTCAGTGATCCAGACAACTCATAGTGGATAGAGCGGTTGACTTGGAGTCAGGAAGACCTGAGTTCAAATCCTGCCTCAGACATTTACTAGCTGTGTGTTCCTGGGCAAGTCACTTAATTTCACTGTGACTCAGTTTCCTCCTATATAAAATGAGGGGGTACATCTAGATGGCCTCAAAGGTCCCTTCCAGCTCTAAACCAATGACCTTGTGACTATACATTACAGAGAAAATGCTAATCTACATTAGTAGAGGAAATCATTATCTGGAGACCTCCCTATCCTGGTGGCCCATGTGCTCTCGTGTCCAGTCCAAATAAGCCCCAAACACAGCTTTGCTCCTGGCCCAACTCATCTGGAGTCTGTTCCACCTCCCCACCATCTGCCTTGCCCCTGTAGGGTACCCTTCTCTTCCTCCTCTTTTTACCCCTCTCATCTTCCAGCTTCCCTTTATGTTTGTCTTTCCTATTAGCTTTTTGAGAGTAATGACTCCTTCCTTCCTTCCTTTCTTCCTTCCTTCCTTCCTCCCTTCCTATCTTCCTTGCTTGCTTCCTTTCTTCCTCCCTTTCTCCCTCCCTCCCTCCCTTTATGAGAAGCTCCATAAGAGATGTCCAGAGTGTTATGGGAGCTCAACAGAGGATGATATCATTTCTGATAATAAACAGAACATTTTATTTCTGGATTGGGGGGGGCAGGGAAGGAAAGAAGAATTTTAAAAGCACCTACTGTGTGCCAAACACTGTACTAAATGCTTTCCAAATATTATCTCATTTGATCCTCACAACCATCCTGGGATATTTTTACCCTTGTGTTACATTGAAGAAACTGAGGCAGACACAGTTAAATGACAGCCCAGGGTCACACAGTGTCTGAGGCAGGATTTGAACCTTTCTGACTCCAGGCCCAATGCTCTACCCACTGCACCACCTGGCTGCCTAAGCTTCATACAGGAGGTGGCATTTGAGCTAAGTCTGGAAGGGCGGTTTGGTGTTTGCTGCTGAGTAGGGAAAACATGGTCCACACATGTTTATGAAGCAGCCAGAAGTCCGAGTTGACTGGTCGCTTGGATTCTGGGTAGGGGAGGAGGAGGGGAAAGGGCCTACGAGGGTGGGTTGGGGCTAGATCATGGAGCATCTTGATCCAGGTGGAGAAGTTTGGATTTCACTGGATCCTTACTCATGCAAAACAGAGAACCATGGAAGATGGTGTGTTTTCTAAGCGCCAGGGCAGAGGTGGATGCTAGGAATTCAGAGGAGAGAGGGGGCCTGCTAAGTCCCTGGGAGTTTCTTGGTAACTGGATTTATGCTGAAGGCTCCATCCTGTTGGGGAAAGGTCTGTTCAATATCCTGACTGGGAGTGGGGCCAATCTAGCATCTTTCCAAATCCCTCCCAGTTCATGGCGTGTGAGTACCCATAGGTATTGACACGTACACACACAGGTTTGTCCTTTGAAAAAGGCTGGGGCCTGGGGGTCAATCACATTGGAGAAGAAGGATTTAGACCACCCCAGACCCAGCCACAGGCCACACAAATTCTGGGCTTGAAAAATCTTCTGGAAAGAGGAAATGAAGATGGCTGGTCCTGGTTAACAAGGCGGCCCTTTTCTTAATGGGTTTCCTTTTCTAGCTCATAACTTTGCCTTGGTGAGATTGCCTTTTAAATTTGTTTTAAAATCAAAATTGTCACGTTGGGATATCTTTTCAGTAGGACATAAAGCTAAACTCGGGGACTGGATCATCGCGTTGGCTGATGCAGCTCTTTGTGACAATTGCCGACTGATTGGGTGACCCAGTGGTCATACTAATCCCATATTAAGTCTGCACTTGTCATAGCTGGCCTCATGGGTGACTCCTAAATGGTCAAACAGACCCATCACTTTCTATTAGGCCCATAAATGTTTAGTCAAATGGGCATCTCAACAGGCCTTTGCCTCGGATCCCTGGCTGAAAGAATTAAAAGGCATTTATCAAGTGCCTAAATGAATGAATGAATGAAAATGTATTTATGAAAAACATACTACATGCCAGGCCCTCTGCTAAGTGCTAGACTTATAAATACAAAAGGGAAGACAGTGCTTGCCCTCAAGAAGCTTATATTCTAACCTAAGACACGACACAGAGGGGAACGGTGGTTGGGGTGGGGTATTTTCATTGAAAAATTACCATATAAATAGATGGAACCATTGGGAAATTGATCAACACACCCTTTCTAGTAGGGACGTGGTACTATTTGATTATGATTCTAGAACTGGTGGGAGTTTAGTAGAAGTGGATGGAGCCTGGGAAGATCTGGATTCAAGTCTTGGCTCTAACACCTACTGGCTTTGTGGTCCTGGACAAGTCACTCACACTCTCCTTGTTTTAGGCAAATCTCTAAGATTTCAAGGTGCAGGGAAGGTGCTGACCTGCTTTGGTGGAGGGAGTATATTTATTTAGGAATTTCCTAATTAAAGCATTCACAAATGGAATACCTACCCCTATCCAGGATTGAAAAGTTGGGGTGAGGATGGGCAGAAACAGCTAGAAAACAAACTGAAACATGGAGGCCTGCCCAGACAGAGCGGGCCCCATGGAGTGTTTGCAAATGAAGACACTGGGGTCCAGGGCAGGATTTCAGGATTTACGGTCAAGAAGATTCTCTTAGAACCACAGGTTTCCAGGATAATATGTCACATCCCCACCCCCTGGGAATCTCTCCCTGGTCACGAAGTGCTAACTAGCTCTTCTACCTGTAGCATCCAGGTCACCATACATATGTAATTATAGTATATTAATTATATTATAAAATGTTACATGAGTATCTAATAACATCAATACCTAATAATTCAATAGTAATAATATAGTTATGTATGATAATAATATTGTATATTTTATATGATATATATATATAATTTTATACATACATACATAGATATATAGGTATATATGATTGCAAACTCACATAGTTCATTAAAGTTTTCAATTCTATGGGGGTAGGTTGGGAAATAGAGATTACAAATCTAGAGCTGGAACTGACCTCCAAGGTCATCTAGCACAACCCTCTCCCCCATTTTACAGATAAAGAAAGTAGCCCAGGAAGGGGAAGTGATTTTTCCTGTGTCACACTAGTAAGAAATGTCAGAGGTGGGATTTGAACCAGGGTCCAACATTCTTTCCACTGTACCTGAAATAAGAGCCTGTATTCCTGGACACTAGGCCCTGAGGCCTTGTACTGGGAAAACGGCCTGGCCTAGGCACTGAATAAGGGATAGGGAAAAGGTAGGGTGTGTGTGTGTGTGTGTGTGTGTGTGTGTGTGTGTGTAGGGGGTGGGGTGGGAGCAGAGAGAGACCAGAGACAGCTGGTTGAGGTATGAACCCTGGCCACAAATCCTTATTTAAACAGGCAAGAGCTATTAGAGAGAAGGGGAAAATGGAGGCTGATGTCACTTGGGCTGGAAGAAGGAAGGGGCTTGGAAGGCTTAGGTGGGGAAGCCAAGTACCCCCCCCCCACCCCAGCCTAAACTGTCAGTCTGACAAGCAATCCATTCTGACTAGGCCCTGTCTGGTTGTACAGGTGTAGACACACCTGTGAGGCTCCCTAGGGCATGGGTGGGGAAACCACATCTCACCTGCTGAATAGCCTTAGTCTGGCCTGCCAAGAAAATTGGGAGCCAGATCAAAGTACCCCCAAGAAATCACCTCTCAATTTACTGTGATCCTATGATCTTGTCTGCAGAGGCCTGGGGGTCAAATAGGAGCAGTCACTCTGCTGGGGGGGGGGAGAAATATCATAGAATCCTTGCTCTACAGCTGGAAGATAGCTTAGTGGTACCACAGACCAGGTCTCTTATTTTATTGATGGGGAAACTGAGAAAAGGTCCCTGGGCTTTACCAGATCGCCGGAGGGATCCATGACACAAACAAGGTTTAGAACCTTTGATCTAGTCCAGTGTGAGTGAGAATCCCCTCTTCCCTCTCCCAACAAGTGGCCAGCTAGGCCCTGCCTGAAGACCTCCAGTAAAGGGGAACCTGTCACCTTCCACGGTTACCCATTTCACTTCTGGATAGCTCTGATTATTATGGAGAGAGGCTTTTCTCTTCTTTCTATTGGACTGAAGTTTCCCTCTTTGAAATGTTGACCCTCCCCCTGCTCCTCATTGTACCTCTGGGGCCGAACACAAGGGCTAAGAGATGATGCCACTTTTATCTCAAACACACAGCAACTTGGGTAGTTGGCTGACTCTCTGTGACCCCATTTGGGATTTTCTTGGTAAAGATCCTGGAGTGATTTGCCATTTTCAGCTCATTTTACAGATGAAGAAACTGAGGCAAACAGAGTGAAGTGACTTGCCCAGGATCACAAGGCTAGTAAGTGTCTGAGGCTGGATTTGAACTCAGGAAGATGGGTCTCCTTAACTCCAGGTCTGGCACTCTGTGTACTATGGCGCCACAGTGGACACAGGCCCAGACGCCGGATCTGTGTAGTGCAGTAGATAAGAGCACCACAGTCATGAAGTTCTGATCTTGTGCCAGCCTCAGGCTAGTTGAGTGACCCTGACAAGTCACTTCATCCCTCTGATATCTGTTTTCTTTTCTGTAAAACAAAGGAGTTGTTTTGATGGCTTTCAAGGTCCCTTCCACCTCTAGATCCACGATCCTATGAAAATGAGGCACTTTCCTAGGTTTCTGTAAAATGTGGGGGTTAGAACTGATGGACTCTTGTATTGGGAATTAAGGTGGGCTTTCAGCACTAATTCAATCAAATGCCCTTGAGGAGTTTGGCCTTTGTTTCCTTGATTAAATTAGGAGTCCTTGATGACCTCCTTGCCTGAAGGGAAAGCCTAGTTTATATGGATTTGAGTGACATGTTTGTGACATCAGAGGCTTTTAGACCATGTGGGTTTAAGTTGCATTTTTGTGACATTTTTAGGTCACATGGGTGAGTTGCATGTGTGACTCACCTTTGACCCTGAACAAGATATATAAACCCAGAGGTTGGCGTTCTCCCTTGGGGGCTCTGAGCCATTGGAGGAATGGCACGTGACTCTGGGCCAGCTGTTGTTAAGAGCTCCCTGGCTTGTCAACCCAGATGTTGATGATTTCTTGGTAACTATGAATTGTGATCTGGTCTGTTTATATCGTGTGTGTTTGTAACTTGTTTGTATTTGCTCTAAAGTTCAGGTTGCTGGCTTTTCCTCCTGAACTAAGTGAGTTTATATGTATAGGTTGGATTAAAGAAAGACTGTTAACTGTTTAATGTTGCTTTCCTTAGTAAAGCACTTCAAAAGAACCTGTGCTGGTAGCGTTCTTGTTGTCGGGCTTGTGTTGGTCTTTCACCCCCACAACAGCTGCTAGCTGAACTGCTGCAACACCTCTAAGGCCCCTTTCTGGCTCAAAATCTATGATCCTATGACCTATATATTCTATCTGAGCAAATCCATCAATCTAGGCTTCCATTTCCTCATCTGTAAAATGAGAGGGTTGTGCTAGAAGAGCCCGAGGTCCTTTCCAGCTCTGGAGCTCAGATACTATGAAGTTTTCAACACTGTGGGGTTAAATGTTGACTATTCAAAACAGCCCCACGTCTACATGAGAGATGGAGAGGTTGGAGATGGGGGTGGGGTGGAGAGGAGAGCAAGAATCAGGCAGATGGAGGCAGACTGCGATGAAGTGAATTTTTAACTAACTGTTTCTTGTTCTGGGCTGATTCAAGGATCCCCAAGGGACTGCCTCCTAAGGATGTGTTTATGCTAACACTTGGGAAGAGCCATTGGGTTGGGTTCCATCCCTGGAAATGCTCTGCAGCATTCCAACACAGAACCTCAAAAAAAATAGTCTGCTCTGATTCATGATTCACTCATGGAAGGACCACATGAAACACAGGGAACACAACCTCATCAGCCCAAGTAAAGCAGAATTCAAAAAGCTTGCTGGGAAAAAGTTTGGGCTAAGACTTACTTGCAGGTTCCTTTATGATCCAGTATTCTCTGAGTTGCAGGGACAGAGAAACCCAGCAAAAGGAGACAAGGAGGCAGAAGGCGGTCTACGAGAATTAACTGCCTGGTGTACGGGGGTGAAGTGATAGATTTCCTTCCATCCTTTTCCACACTCACCCTCTAAACAATCATTTCTCAAGTCCTTATCTCACACTAGTGAGCAGCAGCAGCCAGATTGCTTGGGAAGGCAGTCAACTTGAGAGACAAACAAAGCTATTTTTGTAGAAGAGAGAAAAAGGGCTTAGCTGCCACTGCTCTGGGCTCTCATCTGTGTGGACAATCCAGGCACAGGAGCCACTGAGCAAAGTGGGTTAAGGAGTGCTGAGCCCTCTGTGGTCATTGTCATGGTCAAGCAGAGACAGTGGCGGGGGCTCCTGCTCCAATTCATTCACCCTCTTGTCCCCAATCTATTGGCTTTCACAGATGTACTTCCCCCTGAAGACACTGCTATATCCGTGTTCTTCCTCTGTCCCATTGGCTGTACCTTTGTGGTGTCTCCTTGCTACCTCCACACACACACACACACACACACACACACACACACACACACGCACGCACCCTACAGAGAGAGTCGGAATACTCTTTATTCCACCGCTGCCACCTCCAAACCTCCTTTACCACCCTCATTCACCCACTTCACCTTCTCTGAAGTGCGTTTCAAAGCCCACATTATGGCGGCTGTTGTCTCTCAAGGAGCTCGACTCACTCTCTCCTACTTGTGCTGTTACATTAGAGCTTCTCAACATTCGTGCTCATGTTCCCTCAAAGTGGACCCTTCACTCCATGCATCCAGGCACCTGCCACATCTTGCTGTGTCCACCTTTGCAACATTTCCTGCATCCGACCCCTTTCCTCCATTCCCATGCCCTCCACCTCAGTTCCGGCCTCCACCGTATTTAGCAATGACCATAAATAGTAAGAGCTAGTGTTGATGTAGCACTTTAAGGTACGTTGTCACACTTGATCTTCTCGACAACCCCATGAGGTAGGCGCTATTATTTCCATTTTATAGATGAGAAGACTGAGTCTGAGAAAGGTTACTTCATGACTTAGACTTGCTCAAGGTCCCAAGCTATTAAATGTCTAACAGCAGGATTCTAATCCTGACTCCAAGACCAAAACAGCACTCGATTATTGCAGTGGCCCCCAACGGGTCTCCGTCTCATGCCTCTGCCCATTTCAGTCCATCCTCCATACAATGACCAAAGTGATCTTCCTTAATCCTCTATCTGATCATCTCTCTCCTACTCAACCAATTCCAGTGGCTCCTTCTTGCCTCCAGGAACAAATGTAAATGCCTCCATTTGGCTTTTTAAGCCTTTCCCAGCCTTGTCCTAACCAATTTCTCCAGTCTTGCTGGACATTATTCCCCATTCCACACATTCAGATCCAGCCAAATTGGCGTTCTTCCTCTTCCTCACACATGATGCTCCATTGCCTTCTCCATTCATTTGTACTGGTTGTCCTCCTTGTGCTCCACAGGGAGCAGGACCACCTACCTGGTCTGAGGCTTTGGGAATGGGCTTTGCTGGGGGATGAGGGCAGTCCCTGATATGACCTCTGGGCCACTGCTCCTTCTCTTGTAATGGAGAAAAGAATGGTTGTTTCTCTTGAATTGAGTGGAGGCCAAAGGCCCGAGCACTGGATGGTTTTCTTCCTTTCCCAAAGGATCTCTTCCATGAAAATGCTCTGCACCCACTCCCTTCTATCAACCTAGCCCCTCTTTGTCCTTTGGGACTTGGCTCAAGCTTTACCTCTTTGGGGAAGCTTTCCCTAATTATATCTACTGTACTCCTCCCTCCTCTCCAAATTCCTCTAGCACCAAAGTTCATCCTCCACAACCCAGTGTTTATGTTTATTCAGTCTGGCTTTGTGTCTAACGTGAGCATGATCGCCTTGCCCATTCTTACCCTTTCCATCCAACTGGGGGGTCCTTGAAGGTAGAGAATGTGTCTTCTCTTCCACATATTAAAAATTAGTTCAAAATGTCTTGTTTTTATTTTTAAAGGGGGGGGGGACAAGATAGGAAGGAGAAAAAATAGATATTTTTAGTTGGAAAAAAATAAAATTTAACTCCCCCCCCCACCCAAATGGGCCCTAGCATGGTTCCAGATACATAGTTTAGCCTAGGGCTGGTCAGAGAGGAGGCATTAAGTGAATGTTTGTGCTCAGACAGGCAGCATATCAAAGTGGAAAGACCACTAAAGTTTGGAGTCAGAGGCCCTGAGTTCGAGTCCCAGCTCTATCAGTAAAAGATATAATGGAAGGCCCAGCTCAGGGCATCCACGGGTAGTGATTTGCCAGGCTGGGAAGTAGGGGGTGTGGACTGTCCACTGGCACAAGCTGGTCATGTCCATAGGCACAGTGTGGCAGCAGATAGATGTGTCATAAAGGCTTGCCTTGGCCAGGGAGACAGAGGGCTCTGCTTGGACCCTGTAAATGATATTCCCCCATCTGAAAAACAGGCCTTCTCTTATACAGCCTGTCTGCTGGCCACAGTCAGTGCAGTGACTCTAGTTTCCTTCCAAATCCCAAAACAATTCAGACTCTTATTTGCGGACAGAGAGACTGCTAGATCTGATATGGGGTCATCTGTCCAGGGAGGCATAAACCTTCTGTACTTTCAATCCTGCCCATGCTTAATGTAAAATGGATTGGATTTATTTTTGTCCATTTCCAGACGGTCTTAAGCCAGACTGTAATATGTAAGCAACCTTCAGGGCCTAGAAAAGATTAAGAGATTCTCTCTGAAAAGCAGAGGGTGCAGGAGACAGTGGCACAAAGCTCACTTTGTGGCTTGGTTTCAGAACCCTGATCCTCTTTGAATGATGCTGTAAAATGCCTGGCCCAGGGAAGGCTGGGAAACACTCCAGCAAATTTGACTCTGGTCTATAGGGAGAAGCACTGGGTATCAGTGTTTATAAAGTCCATTAGAGTATCAGTTCTGCCGAGCAGTTAAGCCCTAAAACTAAACAAGAACACGGTCAGCCAGGCAGGGGCCACTGGCCATGAGTCCAGGGAACAGGGCAGGCTAAGGAGGTATCGTCCTGATGGCCTGGGAGTCAGCCGGGATGGGGCTGAGGGGTTCATGCAGCAGCACCTTCTAGACCCTGAGATCTCTCCAGCCAGATGGGGTCAGTGTCAACAGCCATTCTGACAGCCAGCTGCCCAGGGGGCCTCTGGGGCTGTGACAGCCTCCCTCCACCCCAGCTCTTCTCTAGCTGAGCCCTCCCTGCTTTTTACGAGGCTCCCTCATTCTTAACCCAAAGGGGTCTGGAGTTTAGTTCCCTTGTCTCCTCATCATGCAGTACTTTATGAACTACTACGTCCTCAAAGGGTCATAGTCTTACACCAGCCTGCAATACTGAACTGGAGCCTAGCTTTCATTTCAGCAGCATCTCCTGGTCTCTTATTACAGCCGTGATTTTTCCTTCTTATCATCATCCCCGGCTAAATAGCACCTAGAAGGTATGCTTTATGGGTTTCCACTTGCCAAGGGTGGCAGCTGAGTGGTTTGCTTTGGGAGGGGGAGGATTTGATGAAAACCCCCATAAAATGGTTACATTCTATGCTTTTTTGCTCATGAATATATTTTATGTAGAAGTAAGGAGAGAGGCACTCACAATAAAAACAATCTCGCTGTTATATAGCCCCTTACATCTGAGCTGTCTAACACACTCTACAGTGTTAGGGGAAAGAACAACCTGCTGTCTGAGCAAATGTTTGCTGATCACACCTACAGGAAAAGGCAAGGAGGGGTGAGAAGAGAGGCTCATTCCAGGATATTAGCAGTGGCACAAAAGGCCAGGGTGGGTGGATGGAGAAGGGAAAGAGGGCTGACTAATATACAGCATTGGAACCATGGCAATCATTCGCTGACAATTTCTCTGCTTGATGCCACCAGATTTTCCTACAGAAGGAAGCTACCCAGGGCCATGCTGACTTTGGAATGGATCCTCAGGGGCCAGAAGGGTGGGTACATGTATGGGCGGAGGGTCCAAAGAAGAGGATGAGTGCTTTTCATTTCTGAAGGGCCTACTTAGCGTAGGCACTGTTGGGCTCATGCTAATTGTTCACCCTGGCCCATCCCAGCCTAGCCAAATGGGCCACTCTCAGCACAGGAGGGGGGGTCTACAATACTCCCAGCTGATGGTATAGACCGAGTCAAAGATGCTCATTTGGCTGTCCGTGTTTGTGTTTACAACTCTGATGTGGACATTGGTACCTGACTAGTAATTAAAGAAAATGGGTTAAAGCAGACAGAACCATGGGATCCAAATCAAGTGAAAGGGTGACCCAGAAAATGAGAAAGAACAGAATCAGGATTTCGGAGCAAGAAGAAAGCTCAGAGGTAAGGCATTCCAACCCTTTTATACTATAGATTAGGAGGTTGAGGCTCAGAAAGAAATGGAGAGATGGAATTTCACCCCAGTGTTCTTTTAATCAGCCGACAAGCTCTGATCAAGCTCGGTGATGGGGATTTTGTTCGGCCGTTTGTCCCCCACCTGTGCTTTTAACAAGAAACAGAATTCCCCAGGAGGAACACTCCCTTTCGGCCCCTGCTCTGAAACTCGGAGGGCCCAGAGCAGTGTCACGCTAAAGTGCCCCACCAAGATTGGGGTCCCTCCCTCCCCAGACTCAAGGACACCCTCTAGGAAGCCCCCGAGAATAAGCCGAGGATCCTTTGGGCATAGCCACTCATAGGGAGTTTCCCCCCTTCCTGCTGCGGCTTCTCTCCCAGGAGCAAGGGCAGAACCGCATGAAGACCATTTACCAAAACGGAGGGTCTAGGACCATCTATGGGCCAGGATGTCCCATTGCCTTCTACCTATCCCGTATACAGTTTCTACGTGTGTGTATACAGGTCAGCTCCCTGAGCAGTCACTAGGTGGCGCCATAGTGCACAGAGCACAGACCTGGAGTCAAGAGGACTCTTCCTGAATTCAAAGGTGACCGCAGACAGCTGTGTGACCCTGGACAAGTCACTTCACCCCGTTTGCCTCAGTTTCTCCATCTGTAAAATGAGCTGGAGAAGGAAATGGCAAACCCCTTCAGTACCCCTGCCAAGAAAGCCTGAAATGGGGCCACGAGGAGTCAAATAGGACTGAAACGACTGAACAAAAAGCTTCCCGAGGAGAGACTGTCTCATTATCTTTGAATCCTCCGTGCCTGGCACAGTGGTCAAAGTTATATTGTCTTATATCTGTTTTGCATATTGCTACATGTATATGTGTGTAAATCTACATACTTGCATGTGCATATATTACATGTAATAATATAGAAATAATATATTAAATATATTTATAGCGAAATATATAATATTACATACATGCATATCTATATACAATATGTATGTATACACACATGCATTGTGTTCCCTAATAGTATGTAAACTCCCTGGGAGCAGGGACAGTTTCCTTCTTATCTTTTGTATGGTGCCCGGCACAAAGACACTTGATAGATGCAGAGTGACTCCTCCTAGGTAACACCTCAGCCACTTCTGAGTTGCCCAGGGCCACTCGATGATCACAAGGCTCCACTGAGGCAGCACTTCTGAGCAATCGTGAACAATCAGATCATGGACCTCCCAAGGATCCGTCTCCCACAGACTGACCCTCAAGTAAAGTCAGTTAGTAGGCCCCAAGTCTCATACTATGATATATGGACCAGGACCCCCCCGCCCCGGTGTTATTACTATCCCTCTGGAAACTGCTTTATGTCATGATCATAGGACAGATGGAGTAAAAGAGACTTCAGGATCCATCTAGTCTAGCCCAGTGACTTAAAAGATGAGTAAAGTGAAGCCCAGAAATGTCCTATGACCTCTCCAAGGCGACCTAAGTATTGAAGGTAAGAGTTGAACCAAGATCTTCTGACATTGGAGCCATTTTCTGAGTGTGTGTGTGTGTGGCATTCACTTACTTGCCTACACATAGTGTTCTGTTTAGTAAATGATGCTGAATCACGGTAAACCGAGTGCCTTAATTTGTTAACTATCTACACAGCCTTAGCAATGATGCACTCTGGTTCATTAAACACACAGTCCTCCCCAGACTATGAGCCATATTCTGCTCCAACACGGCTCTCTTGGGTTTAGGGATATACACTTTGATTTTCCTCACCAGAACCAATCATTTGATCTTTTCAAAGAATTACTGGAGATACCGTCAGACCACCCAGGAGGTACTGTGGGCACCCACATCCCCTCCTTTTTTCCCCCAGACAAGGGAAGTAAAGCATCTGATTAGTTAGTTTTATATAACTGCCTGAATTTGGTACTTTATCACACACACCTGTCACACAAATACCTCCAAATGGCTCTGGAAAGCCCTCTGAAGGTGGTCATTCTGGATTCCCAATGACCGTGGACCCTGGTTAAACAGCTGCAGATTCATGATGCTTTGGACTCACCAGCTCTCTCTCTCTCTCTCTCTCTCTCTCTCTCTCTCTCTCTCTCTCTCTCACACACACACACACACACACAAAGACAGGCTTGGTTTTAAAATTCAATGTAAAATTATTTTCATTTGCCATGCAGAAAGAGAGGTGGGGGAAAAGCCAGATGGGCCCAAATAGCACAAAGCATGGCCAAAACCCTGCTGAGAGTTTGCTCTTTTTTATCTCAGGCCACACACAACATACCTTGTGAAGTTTCACCTTTTGTCTACTGCCAAAAAAAGATGAAATGTGGGGAGGGGGGAAGGAGCAGGCAACAGACTTACTACCAGATTGCAAAGTAAACGTGTGCTGATGCAAACACAGATTGTTAAATTTAGCAAAATAAAATATCGCCCACAAACAAAGCAGACGGTGGGAAAACACTAACCACAACAAGACAGTAAATAAGATATCCATCCGACTCTCATAGTCCTCTTTAGGCTTTTTGAGACTCTTTGGTCCCTGATGCTCGCCGAATTACCCAGAGGTGGATGCTAAGGTGCAGGCCAGGGACTGGCAAAAGGTCACAAAGCTTCAAGGTCTCATCTGGGCAGGTGAGGACTATTGTGTCTAAATTTAAACTGTCCAGAGCTGGCCAAGGTAGAGGAAGAGAAGGAGGCACCAGGAGGCCCTAAGTGTCCAGAGCACTCACTCACTTGCTTTGGGTGGGGGGAGAACAAAGCTGTGAGACAAGTGAATGAGCCTCAGGTGAACCGGCCATTCCAACCCTGGGGGCCCTAATCCCAGCAGCTCATCCAAGGGGCATCCCATTGCAGGGTGCTGTATGGTGAGACACCATGGGAGTACCTTTCTGCATACAAGCATTTAAGACACTGTGCTAGGAATACAAGAAGCTTAGATTACAAGGATCATAGATACAGAGCTGGAAGAGACCAGAGATTCTTCACCTTTTGTGTATCTCAGACCCCTCTGCCAGTCTGGGGAAGCCCACTTACTCTTTCTCAGAATCATATTTTTAAATGCAAAAAATAAATTCACAGGGGAAAATAATTATGTCAAAAACCAGTTATTGATATGTTAAGAAAACAAAAGCTCACAGGCTCCAGGTTAAGAAGCCCTAGTCTGGTCCAAACCTCTCAATATTACAAGAAGAGAAAACAGGCCAAGAGACTTGACCAAGGTCATACAGGTATTGGGGGACAAAGCCTAGACCTCACTCAGGTCCTTGGGCTCCACTAGGCTGTGCTATTATTACATCCTATCTGGACAGACATGTTTGACAAGTGGATAAGAACCAAGTCTGTCCGTGTCTTCAGGCAAAAGATCAGGTGGGAGGGAACGTGCTTTAAAAAGGGAAACGTGTTGTAGAGTCTGAGCGGATGTTTCTTGTAAAGTAATTTTAAAAAGCTTTGCCAAATGCTTTGCAGACCTTAAAGTGCTATATATCAGCTCTTATAATTATTAAAGAGATCCTACAATGAAATATTTTAGGGAAGTGGAAAAACCCTTTACAAAGTAAATCACTTCCCCATCCCTATCAAATTACCTTTCTGGAAATTTTGAATTTTCCTATATTGTGATTGCACAGAGTGGGGCACACCAATATAGCAACACGACTTGTAAGCAGAGGAACAATTTCCAGCTTCCCATTAGTAAAAACATGTAGGTTAAAAAAATCCCTCCATGAAAGTGCACTAAATGGTCCTAAGGAATAGGAGGCTACCAAGAACAGCATCAGAGAGAAAAGAGACCATGAAGAAAGACTAGGAGGAGCAGTCTGTGGCCTTCCCAAGTCCTGAAGTGGTTTCCCCAAATAAGGGATCTTTAATATGCACTCTGCATATCCATTTTGTGCTTACTGTGTTATATGGTGTAGGATGCTGGTTTAAACCTTATTCCTTCCATTTTGCCTAGTTGTTCTTTTCAAGTAAGGTATTCTTCCTTGAATAATTTGGGTTTCTGGGTTGATCCAAATTGGGATATCTCCTTAACTGCACCATCAAGAGAGACTGGATTCATTCCTTAAGATTTCTGGATCCTAGGAGCTTGGACCTAGAAGGAATCTCCAATCAATGCAGGAATCCCCTCTAGAGCAATTCTGATTGACGGTCACCTCGACTCTGCTTAAACACTAGCCGGGGATGGAGAGCTCACTACTAACAACATAGCCCATACAACTGGGAAGGAGGGAAAAAAAACCCAGTTATTAAGCACCTACTATGTACTAGGCACTGTGAGAAGTGGTTTACAAATATTATTTTGATTGTTCCATAACATTTCTATAGCACTGGCAGGCTCACAAAATGCTTTCCTTACCACCACCAGTGAAATACATAGTATAATTCACTCCATCTTCTAGTTGAAGAATGAGAAGATCAGAGAAGTCAAGATTGTTACAGCCAAAAAGTAGAAAGATCTGCAGCAGGATTCCAATTCAGGCTAATTATGAGACAGTCCATTCTTGCAATGAGCAGAGTCTGGCTTCCAGTACCTTCTGCTCATTGCTTCCAATCCTGTGAAGTGAACCCAGTTACCACGCTCTCTTCCTTCTTTTTCCTCTCCCAAATCATCTCCTTCTTCCAACTAAACACCCTTCAACCACTCATCAAATGACAAGGTTTTCAGACCCTCTCCCCATTCTAATCCCCCTCCTTTGGACATGCTTCATCTGGTCACTGTCTCATTTAAATTGTGGGTGCCAGGACTAAACACCACTCCCTAGAAATGGTCTGACTGGCACGGAGTTGAGTGGGGTTATTATCCCCCTTGTTCTGGGCACGTTCCTCATATTTTTTCGGCCAAAGAATTTACGAGCTATTTTGACCATCAATTCACTCATTATGAGAACATGGTCAAGTATAACCTTTTAAAAATGAATGGTTTTTGTGAAGCTGGGTTTCCCCTGTCCTGTCCATGTATGGAAGGGCATCTGAGCTCTGGCAACTTTGTGTTGATCACCATTTGAATTCAATGTGCTATTAAGTCTGGCACTGAGTTCAAGACTATGGGGATCCCTCTGAATTTGATTCTGTCACGAACTACTACATGAGTCATTCTTAGCTCTGGGCAAGCTGCAAGCTTGATTCATATATTTTCTAAAAGTGAATCTCTGCATTGAAAGGGACTTCAGAGGCCATCTTGTCTGACCCTCTGCTGAGCAGGAATCAATTCTGTTAAATCTCTAAATTGTGGTCATCCAGTATTTAATGACCTGCTGTGATGGGACCCTCCAATCACTGCATCTTCACTCAAACCCTCCATTCATCGGACAGTTACACAGAACAGGACCAAGGCCAGAGCCCTGGGCCACTCCCCTAGAGCCCTCCCCACCAGGTTTACATCAACTCACTAAGCAATATGTTAATCAGAACAGGTGCTTGGCCAAGCTACAAATTCACCTAATTATGTTATTATCTCATTAACATCTCTCTTGCTGGCCCATAAGGATCCATAGGATCACAGACCTGGAAGGGATCTTAGAGGCATGGAATCCAGCTCTCTCATTTTACAGGTGAGGAAACTGTCACCTCCAGAGGTTAAGCGACTAAGAATTTCATAACAAGTATATGAGGCAGAATTTGAACCCAGGTCTTATTCACTGAAAGTCTAACACTATGCTAGCTAGCTGCCTCCAAGAGAGACTTTGCATGTACCTTGCTGAAATACAATAAATTTTGTCTTCCAGTCCCAAAATACAGAAGCCTTGGGGAATAAGTTTCTTTGGATACCTAAATTCTATTGTTAAACTTTCCTCTTCTTCCTCTTCCTTTTCTAATTCCTGCTTTTTTTTAAGGTAGCCCTGACATGGTGGATAAAGGACTGGTCTTGGAGTCAGGAAGACCTGGGTTCAAATTCCACCTCTGATTCCTACTGGTTGTGTGAGCTTGGGCAAGTCACTTAACCATTTATTGCCCCAGGAAACTAGGACTACACATTGCAGAGAAGATGGTAGAGGGTATACTTTCTTATCAAAAAATTCCTTTTACCGTTGAAATCACCAGTCCAGGTCCTATCCCTATTATTAGCTTAACAAACATCAACAAACTTGCAATGACAATATATAAATAAGAGCAAAAAAAAGAGATTGTATACAAAATTGCAAAAATGTAATGTAGTTTAAAAAAAGTAAATTAAATTTCACATGGTAGTAACGAAGCTGCTCTTTTGCAAACTGCTCTGTTCACTGTGTAAAAAAGTTTCATTGATGCTCTTTTCTTTTTCACCTTTATCCCTACTCATAAGATAGTGAAGTTTTCTAATCAGCTGAGTGCTCACCTCCATGAATCATATGCTTTTATTCTATCTCAAATGATTTTTCTCAGGCTGCTCATTATACATACTTATGACTTACTCTACTTGTGATACAAGGACACCCTTAGGGCAGAAATATAGTAGTGTAATGTAAGGAAATTTGCCCCTAAACTACATGGAACCAGAAGACTGTGCTTTTTGAGTTCTTATGTCTGCTTATCATAGTTTTTCTGTCTTTTCCCTCAGTGTCTAGGTATTAGCTGTCACTTCTAGCTTCCTGTAACAGCCAATGACAACCTACCACCTTTTGATGGACTTTCTCTTCTCCACTGTGGTCTAAGAATTCAGATAACCAAGCTTGTGATAACTATTTGTAAAGTAAGAGTTAAAAGGTCCCATGTGAAGGCCTGATGAATTTTCTAAATGTAAAATGCATGATTTTAAATGCCAATTGTTTTTGCCTCTGTCACTTACTACCTGTGTGATCCTGAACAATTCATTTGATCCCTCTAGGGCTACGTTTCTCATCTGCAGAATGAGGAGGGTTTGGATTAGACAGGATGATGTCTGAAGTCCTTTCCAGCTCTAGAGTCATAATCCTATAAGGGTGTTTGAAGACAGCATCTTTGAGAAGATCTTTGTCCACTGGAGAGTGGGCGCAGCCCAAGTATGTCCAGGAGAAAAAGCAAGTTTAGGTCAACTCCAGGGACAGGAGGTGACAAGAACACAGTGACTGGAGTACCAGCTATTTCTTGCTGAGTCTAGGAATGGAGGCACTCCACAATCTCAGGCCTGCTACCATCCGGCCCATAAATACCAGCACAGAGGCTCCTATAGATGGGCCTACCGGTACGCCTACAAACACTTCCCTGGAGACCCTCTTGTAGGCGTCTTCCAACTGTCAATGCATCTATGACTTTATTGATGTGACTGTTCTCTCTTCGGTCCAGATCTCAATCTATCTGTCCCAAATCATCCGGTGAGGTTCCTGTTTGGGTTCTTCTTAGATCTTCCATGGGAATGGAGATATTTCTGTGTCTTTTCGCAGGCTCTCCTCCATGCCTGGAGTGCTCCTTCTATCCCCCTCTACTTCTGGGAACCATGGATTTCTTCTAAGACTTGGCTCAAATGCTGCTTTCTGTAGGCCTTTCCTGGCTCTCCTGTCTGCTAAGGAGCAACTAAGGGTATCTTGTCTATATTTATATACATGTTATCTCGCTCATTAGAATGGAAGCTCTCTGAGGGTAGATACTTCTTTACTTTTGTCTTTTTATCCCCGACATTTAGCACAGTGCCTGGCACATAATAAATACTTTATGAATGCTCCTTTCTCTTTTTCTCTCCTCTTCCTTCCTCCCTCCCTCCTTTCTTTCCTTCCTTCCTCTCTTCTTCCTTTTCTCTCTTCCTTCCTCGCACAAAAAGCAAGTGCTTAATAGATACTCAGGGACTGATCGTATCCACCCAACAATCTGTCAGCTTTCCAATGTCTCCTTTATCATTTTACAGGGATGACGGCAGTAGGTAGATGGACCTGTCCTTCTCTTATCTTTTAATTTCACCATACAACCAAATCATCTCCTCTTTCAATCGTACATCTCCCGGATGATATCCTTAGGATCTCAGATTTAACTCTAGAAGGAATCCCAGAGGCCTGTATGCCTCTTCCTTGCACGTAGGACATAATATTTAAAATAGTAACAACTAACAATTATATAGAGCTTTAGGACTGTCAAAGAACCTTCCATTTCTATCTTTCTTGGTCCTCCATTTTAAAGATGAAGAAGCTAAAGCCAAGAGGGGTTATTGATTGCCCAGAGTCACGCAGGGACTAAGTGTATCTCACGTCTTCCTGACTCTACTTCCATCATTGTCTATTGCACCACCCGGCTGCCTTAGGACTGTGCTAGAGGCCACTATAGCCCAACATGTGACTATTGCTCTGAGTCACCCTAAACTGTGATTTTGCAGACTATGGTGTTCTAGGTCGAGAATGACACATTTTGTTTGGGGGGAGGGGCATTAAAAGCATTGATCAATTTCCCAAATGCAAAGCAAAGTGACCGGCTTTGATTCAGGGCTCAGCTCATTGGGCACCAGCTATGCCTGCCCCAGATACATGTACAGATGTGCAGAATGAAAGAGAAAATAACCACACCAGCTTTAGGGCTTTGTCTACTATCTATCTATCAACTCCCTGTCTACCCGTCAATCACCTATCTGTTTGTCTGTCCATCATCTATCTAATATCCATCTATCTATCCATCTTCATCTATCTAAGATCCATTTATCTATTTACCTTCATCTATCTAAGATCCATCTATCTACCCAACTTCATCTATCAATCTATTTATCATCTATCCATCCATCCATCCATCTCTCTAGAATCTAAGCTCCTTGAGGGCAGGGGCTGGTTCACTTTTCTCTTTTTGGCCTCAGTGATGAGCACGGTCCAGACACATGGTTAAACCCTCCATACGTGATGTGTATGTGTGCATGTGTCACCGGCATGGTGTCCATATCTCCAGCCCACTGTAATCTCTTTCTGATTCCAAGTCAGGCCCCTCCCACTGATCCCCGGGGTCAGTGTTTACAGGAAGCACTTGATTTTCTGGTCAACACTTGTGAGTCCAATACAATAGGGAAACTCTCAGGGAGGAAGCTTTCTCTGCCAACAGTGGGTGGCATCAGCCTCATGGAGCACTGGGAGCTTAAATAAGTTTCCCAGAGCCCTCAGCCAGATCATCAGGGGAGGACTTGAACCCAGCTCTTCCCTAGTCCAAGACTGACCCTCTACGGATTCTGCTGCACTGCTTTTTAGTCTGCCTTTTTAACAAGGTCACACTTGGATGGAACCAAATAAATAAAGCCAAAGCCCGCCTGTCACAGGCCTGGGTGGTCTTAGGGTTGGAGTCTTATTCTCAAGAGGGGAGGAAGTAGAGATAATGGCCTGTTGGAGTGTAGAGGGTATGGCTGGAGATGTCCAGGAAGAGGCCCCAAGGACTGGAATTGCTTCATTTCTCTCTCTGTATCCTAGTGGCTAGCACAGGACCTGACACACAGCAGGTGTTTAATAGATTCAGGGCCTAGCACAGTACCTGACACACAGCAGGTATTTAATAGATGCAGGGCCTAGCACATTACCTGACTCAGCAGGTACTTAATAGGTGCTTACCGAATTACAGAATAAGCATACCATGCCCCTCCCCAAAAAAAACCAAACAGTTTTGGGATACTGACTAGTAAAATCTGAGAAAGAAGAGGAAAACCTCCAATGGGCCTGGCCATGGGTTGGTCTCCCGGCAATCTGAGGGCTCATGCCTCAGTCACTTATTAGCCATGGGAACTCAGGTGTGTCTCTAACTCTCTCGACCTCAATTTCCCCATTTGTAAAAAGAAGGGGCTGGACTTGGTCTCTAAGCTCCTTCCTGGCTTTGAATCCGTGATTTTATGATCTTCATGGACGTCTTCCATGATTAACCCAAGACTGCTCCCTCTCAGAGACTTAATGAGCAATTGTAGCTCATTATTCCTGAGTTACAGCTCTGAGCCCCTACCTCCATGTTTCTGGGGCAAAGCAGCAGGAGATATCCCTGGGGCAAGCAGCATAAATCAATGCCCAAATAAGCAGCATGAAACATGTCTTCAAATTTATAATTCATGATGTGAAAATAATGCAAGAAGTAATTAAGACACATCCGGTTGTGTGGGAGGAGGGATAAGTAAGTATAGAGGTTTCCACACATCTGAAGGAGTGCATGTGTTAAACATTTGTGCCCTCTAAATCTCTGAAATCCCCAGTTGCCCCACCCTAGTTACAGCTTTGAACCCACCTCTATTCTGCATTCACTCTCAACCAATATGGATTTGTATGCATAAGTAAGTGCCCTTAGAGTGTTTTCATGCATGAGTGTGTTTGCGTGTCTTCCCCCTGAGGCTTGGAGGGTGTGTCTACTTCCCAAAGTGCCTTGCGGAGGCTGGATAAACTGTCAGAGATGCTGAAGAGGGGATTCTAATGCTGAATGGGAGGCTGGATGACTTCTCCATCCCTCTCAACTCTAAGGGTCTATGATACTGGGGTGATTTTCTGCCGAGGCGAGTCTCAAGAACTGAGGATCCCTTGTTTGTCCTCCTGGTCCTGGAAGAACCCTTGTGGTCGCTGGAGCAGATGGCCCCGTGAGCTCCCCCCCCCTCACCCCCCATCTGCCCAGAGCCATCATTCCACAAGGCATTTAATCTATTTCTGAAACCCATGTCAGGAGGTGAGCCACTTGGTGGGGCTTGTTATCACAATGTCTCTGAGTTACCGCCTGGGTCTTCAGGAAATTCATTCTTAAGATTGAAAGGCTTATTCTGACAATCCAGTCATTAAGAGGACACTTACAGAGAGAAGTACTGGAGACTTTATATCAATGACACCAGGAGCTCAGATCACTGGGACACGGGGGCGCGCGCGCGCACACACACACACACACAGAATGGGAGGGGGAACCAATGAGAGATGAAAGAGTTGGATACAGGCAAATGACCTGTTTGTTGGAGAATGATCTGATCTTGGAGTTCAAATACCACCTCAGGCATTTACTAGCTGTGTGACCCTGGGCAAGTTACTTAATCTCTGTCTGCCTCAGTTTCCCAAAGTGTATTATAAGCTCTGTGACTCTGGGCAAGTCACTTATATAGGACAGTGACTCCCAACCATTTCATTCCATAAGTTTCTGGCTTTCACTTGGAGGTGCTCCAGTTTGTCAATATCTCCCTTAAAACAAGGTGATCCGATCGGGTCTGACCTGGGCAGGGGCAGCAGAAATCATTGCCTCCTCTCTTGGACTCTACACTTCTATTTACATAGCCACAGACT
Source organism: Trichosurus vulpecula (assembly GCF_011100635.1). Taxonomy (NCBI): domain Eukaryota; kingdom Metazoa; phylum Chordata; class Mammalia; order Diprotodontia; family Phalangeridae; genus Trichosurus; species Trichosurus vulpecula. The sequence goes on from NC_050579.1 coordinate 18,271,551, forward strand.
CGAGCATCTCAGCAGCTATACAACACCACAGACGCATAATGAGTTTATGCTCAAAGAACCCCCCAACTCTTTTCACATGAATTAATAGTGATCTGGGTCTCCTGCACTTAGGTACTGATTTTCTGAACCTTTATAATTGTTCTACCAACCTGCATTTCACTGGCGTTGGTGATGAACACCAGTATCTTTCAATCTCTTAACAGCTGCTTTTTAAAAAACTGATTCAAGCCCTCCCCTAGAATCACAGAATTTCAGAGCAGGAAGGAAGCTTGGAGTTGGTCCCTGATGGTCGTTATCCAGCCTTTGCTTAAAAGCCTTCACTGGGAAGAGCCCACTCACCACCTCGAGAAACAGGTGGTTCTGCTTTGGGCAGCTCTAATTGGGGGGGACTTTTTTTCTGCTTCTAACAAGTCTAGGGTTGCCTTTCTGCAACTGGCAACCAGCTCTGCCCTGTGGGACCAAACAGAATTAGCCTAATCCTTCTTCCCAACGATAGCCTTTTATATACTTCACGGGATGCTAGATGTAGCTCGGGAAGGCACCTCGGAGGCCACTGAGTCCAACCCTCCCATTTTACAGATAAAGGTTACCTTGTAAGAATTTGAGATGGGATTTGAATTCAAGTCTTTCTGACTCTTTGATCAGTTTTCTATCGACTACTGCATGTTGCTTCTCAATGATCATCTCTCTTTGTCCATACTAAAGGCTCCTGGTTCCTTCTGGGATATGATGGAAAGAACATTGGATTTGGAATTCAGGAGGTCCAAATTCTGGTTATGTTACTTGTTTCCCGGGCAACCTGAGCTTCCGTCTCCTCATCTGTAAAGTGAAGGAGGTGATGACGATCTCAAAGGTATCTTCCAACTCTAGAGCACAGACAGACCCCAGGGCTGACTTGACCACACCCTCGCCAGATGATCACCCAACTGGCTGTCCTGCAGACGCTGGGGCAGCCTCAAAGAGTGGTCCTTGAGAACTCATGGCCCAGCTGGAGGAGTCAATCTAACGAGGGCCTCGAATTGGAGTCCCTTGGGCCTTATGGGAAAAATTAATCATTGGAGCTTTCAAAGCTCTGACTGCCAACAGCATCTGCGCCACACCCTGCATTTGTTTCATCAGGGCTGGCTGAGGGTGGGGCCTGTGCACTCCACACATGGTGCCCACCTGGGCAGGTCCTCCACTCCGCTCTGCCCACAGGCCTAAGTCCAGGATTTAGAGGTTTGGGATTGTATCAGCACTGATCAAGGGCTGGACAGGACCTCAGAGAATGTCCGCTCACGCTGGAGGGAGCTGAGGCCCAGAGACGGGATCATAGTCCCTTCTATCATGGCTCTATGATGGGATAACCTCCTCCAAGAAGCCTTTCCTGATTTCCTCAGTCATAGCCTTTACCATGTTTGATTTTGGGTGCCTTGTTTCCCTGATTAACTTGTAAGGTCTTTTTTTGTTTTTAAGGCAGGTGGTGTCTGTCTCTCTCCTTTGTTCCTAGCACAGGGCTTTTTAATATAATAAATGCTTAATAAGTGTTTGTTGAATGAACCATGGCATGACGGAATACATACATGAATAAATGAATGAATGGATGGGAGGAGGAGAGGGAGGATGGAAAAGCCTGTATTTTACAAACCTAGAAGTAGAAGGGCCTTCAGAGGCCATTATCGATGAGGATCCTGAGTCTCAGGTAAGTGGAACAACTGGCCCAGAGTCACAGGATTTGAACCCAAGTTCTTTATTTGGTGCTTCTTGGGAGGTTCATTGAAGTCCTGAGGGTCAAATGGGTAAGGATTCAGCTTACCTCAATCAGTCAATCATCAAACATTTATTAAGCACCTACTGTTTCCCAGGAATTGGGTTTTATGTTGTCCAAAGGTAGAGACAGGGACCAAACCTGTGATTTTGTTGGTATGGGGTCTCTGGGACGAGGACATTCCCTTCACCAATGCAGATCCTTACCTTCTCTGCAACATATAGTCACAGGGAGTTTTCCAGAGAACAGACAGGGTCACATAGCCAATATGTCTCAGAGGAAGGACTTGAACCCTGGTCTTTGGTTGGCTCTCTTTCCACTACACTATGCTGTCTCTTAGGTGCTAGAGATACCAAAATAAAATGGAAACTGCCCTCCTCAAGGAGCTTACACGCTAGTGAGGGGGATGCGTATACATATAAGTATATAAAAATATATATACAAGGTAATTTTTGGAGGGAGGCACCAGTGGCTGGTGGGATCAGAAGAGTCATTTGGCCTGAGCTCCGACGTATACCAGGGACTCCAAAAGGTGAAGGTGGGGAAGGTCAGATAGACAAAGGTATGGAGGAGGGAAGGGGAATTCCATGAGCCAGTCTGTCTGGACTGCCATGCTGTGTGAAAGGCACATTAGAAGGGTGAGAAACGTACAACAGAAGAATTTGTAACTGATCCTGGAGGCAACAGGGACCCACTGACGGCTATTGAGCTGGGGAGGAGCACGGCCAGATCTCTGCTTTAGGAATATAACTTGGGACAAATCTACCATTATGCAGTGAGCATGGGGAATGTGGCCAGGTCTGCAGAAACAGGAGGAGGAGGAGGACAAACAGCCCTGCCCTTTGGGGAGCTCACAGTCTAGCTGGATGATGATCCCACAGGTGACACAATCAGGCAGCTGTAGAGGACAGTGTAGGATCCGGTGTAGACTTGGGCTACACAGAATGGAAAGTGATGGGAGTTCTGAGGAAGGAGAGCTCTCTTTGGGCTGGTGTGCATAGGGAAGGCTTCCTGGAAGAGAATGAGAGTGATGTCTGGTGTGTGTGTGGGGTACGGATAATGGGGAGGGTGGCAAGGAGGAGACTGGCCCTTCTAGAATGGAGGAGGAAGACAAGGAGGAAGAAGAAGAAAAGGAGGCAAGGGGGGAGGAGGAGGATACAAACACAGAGAATGAAACAATCCCTACTCACAAGCTTATATTTTGTTACAAATTATCTTTTGTTTACATATTTGAGAAGCAGCAGATAGGGAGTAAGTTCAAGTCTTATCTCTGACACCTTCCCACTGTGTGACCCTGGATAAGTCACTTAACCTTATTGCTTGGAGCAATTCAGATTATACATTTCAGAAAAGGGGCCTGCCTGCATGGGCAGAAGGAGTTTCTTCATCTGGGAAGACAAAAGACATCAGAAATCCCTTCTCTATCCCTATTTATATATTCATTTTGTATACACGTACATGTGGTATTCCCCTAGTAAAATATAAGCTCCCTGAGGGCAGGGACTGTCTGTCTGCCTATGGATCCATCCATCCATCCATCCATCCATCCATCCATCCATCCATCCTTAGAGGACCAGTACCCAGTAAGTCAGCTAGTGAGTGTCTGTGGCTGGCTTTGAGCTCACTATCTGGACAGATCCAGCACTCCATCTCCCACACTACCTAGCAGTTTCTTAATTTTTATGTTTTGTATCCCTAGCACCTCAAAAAGTGCCTGATACATAGTAGGTGCTTAATAAATGCCCATTCATTGACAGAGTGACACTGAGGTGCCTCTGATCGCTGATAGTCTACGATTCCATAAAAAGAAACAATTGATGATTCTCTGTGCTATGGGGTCAGTTCTTTCTAGGTCAGAGAAGAAATTTCCTCCCTCCCCTCTGCCCCACCCCCAGCAATAACTAGGGTTCAAATCACCTATCCCTATCACAGGCAGTCATAGAGCTATTCTGGTTTCAGACGTTAGCTGCCAGTTTTTCATTTCCTGGATGGAAAAGCCGAGGAACTGAACGATTGAATGATTTGTCTGTTGACAAGTTCAAAGCTGGATTTTCAATTCCTCCCTGTCGACTGAACTTCTGCCCCTTCTGTCACCTCTATACCAACACCAAGTCTCCAAGTGGCTCTTTTTTCTTAATGAGTCTCCCCAAGGAGCCGCCTGGTCCTCTCCCTGGCAGCAGTCACTCCCAAAGTTCCCCTCGGCTCCCAGAGCATCCAGGCTCTGTGCCCAGGCTGTTTCTAATTTAGAGTCTGGCCTGCTTAAGAACACGCTCCTGCCTGATGGGCGTCCTGCAGATGCCTCTAGTCGCTTCCCAAGTACACAGGACAGGGCTGTTTCTGGGAGTGTGTCAGAAGCCTGCCAGGAGGAAGGCCCTTAGACAATGTTTTGGGTGTAGAGGGCCCTGATTTATAGGTGTGGAAAGCTCCAGTCGTGGCCTGGGATCACAGGACCCTAGATTTTAGAGCTGGGAGAAACCTTAGTGGCCATCTAGCACCACCCTCCAATTTTACAGAAAAGGAAACTGAGACCCAGAGGTGAAGCAATTTGGCTAAACCCACACTGAAAACGTGTGAAGCCGGAACATAAGCCCAGGTCCCCCGAGTCTAGGGATAACTGTCATTCCCAATTCTGTGTCTCCCCTCACACCAAATCCTACTGGGTTCTACAAAGTCTAGTGGTCTTTCCAAGCCTGACTCAAGGCTCATGTCTTTCATGAAATTTCCCTCCACAATTCCAGTTCCACACTGATTTTCCCCTTTTCTAAATTCCTACAGCATAAAATCATAGAGACATTTTAGGTCAGGCCTTAGTCATCCTTCCATGAGCAGAAATCCCTTCTCCAGCACCTTTAAGTGGTCATGCAGACTGTGCTTGAAAACCTCCAGGGATGCAACTTGGCACTTCCTGAAGCTGTCCTTTCTACCATTGGATAGGCCTTCTCGGAAAGTGTTTCCTTATATGGAGTTGAAATATACCCATTTTTCCTAGTTCTGCCTTCTGGGGCCAAGCAGAAAAAGTCAGTGGTAGTAGAAAAAAGTGGCTCTGAATTTTCTTTTTTTTTTTTTTTTTGACATGAGTAATTCTACCTTAGTATAAGCTTCCACTTTGGTATAAATTGGCACTCGTGTCCAATTCTTATGTTTTGCTCTATTTTACTCCAGATTTTGGACAAAGGTAACCAACCATGACTGTTTTCTAAATAGAAGTACCTACTGGAAATGGCTTGTAGCAAGACTGTCTTCTCCAGGAGCATGGAATAAGGAGGGAATTCATTGAAGAAGTTACACCCCACAGGATATTAGCACCAAAATAACTCCATTCTGGGGAGGCTGTTTTATTTCATGGGACAAGTGAAAGATGACCTTTTTTTTTTTTTTTGCCATTTTGTACCCTGACCACCTCATAGGACTGGCCCTGGCTCCTCTGCTTGTAACCCCAAGATAGGAGCACGGACTTTGGAGTCAGGGGACTTTTGTTCAAATCCTGCCTCTGAGGCTTCCTATCTGGGTGACTTTGGGCAAGTTATTGAACTTCCTTTGGACATCAATTTTCTTGCATTCAAAATGAAGGCATTGGACTAGAGGACCTCTGAGGCCCCTTCAAGCTCAAGATTTATGACACTAATCATTGAGAAGCTGCATGATATAGTGGATGACATGCTGGCCTTAGAGTCAGGAAGACATAGGTTCAAATCCCTCCTTGGATATTTTTCAGTTGTGTGACTTTGGACTAATCACTTAACTCCTCTGTGCCTTAGTTTACTCATCTGCAAAGTGGGTGGTGGTCTCAAATGCTCCCTCCAGTTCTGAATCTCTTATTCAAAGATCTGTTGGACAGATCAGCCTATATGCTTCCAGATATATCCTTGCCAGTGACAAAGTCTAAGGGTCCTTCTCTAAGGAGGGGGAGGTGAAGGGAGGTGGGCAGTCCTTTCCTCCCCCTCCCAGTGATACCAGTCAATCTCTGCCAGACACTGAGCTGATCTTCCATCTATCCTTAAGGTTTTGTGTGTATTTGCAGACTTGGTAGAATTACACCTAATTCCTTCCACTGCAGAAAATCTGTATCCATTTTGTCAGATGATGGTATTTCACCTCCAAACTTGAAGGATGTGTTTTTAAATGGTTGTTAGAGCCATCTACAGCATAACAAGCTCTTGAGATTGAAAGCGACATCAACGCAGCTCCTGATGTTAGAATGAATTAAAAAGGCTCCCTGTTATTTAGAGAACGGTGGCTGGCTTCCATTATGGCTAAGCCGAGATTCTGTCTGGATGTTCTTTTGTTAAAAAACACACCAGTTTCCAACCGAGAGCACTCCGGCCAGATTAAACTTTCCGGATGGCTTTTTTTCCCTTTCTGGTTTTGTTTTTTAGAAGCGGGAAGGAGAAAAACACACCATTCAGATATAGCTGGTCTTGTTCATCACCAGCGCAGCCTCACATAATTAAAGATAATTGTCAGGTTCCTAATACCTTTATAATTACCACTGCAGCTCCTCAGCTTCTAATGTAAATGACTTAAATAATTCAGGATGAAAGGCAGAGTATACACTTAAGCAATAGGAATGGCCCCTCCCTCCCATCCCCATAGAGAAGCAAAAAGTCCTCAGCAGGACTGGCAGAAAAATAGGACTGTGGGTGCATTTACCAGGGCTGACAGTTGGAAGGTCAACGCCTATTTCCCAAGTCATTCTAAGGCTCCCCCTCCCCTCCCCACCCCCCCACCAAGGCATTTAATTCCATTTCCTGGGATTCTGACCCACTGTCAGGCCATAAAACATATTTATGGCCCTATTGAAATACTTTGCAATGAAATGGGCAGTTGGTGGGGACCTCTGGCTTCCTACTTGAGCCTTCTCATGGACTGGCCTTGTTTAGACCAAAAAAGAATTAATTGTCTGTCTGCTTCAAACAAAATCAGGGGTCCATGGTGAATCAGGGCAAATCCTGACCTTGACCTGCTCTAATGGCAGGCCTGGCTTCCCGCCTCCACGGTCCTCCTGTTTGGCAGCACTCGGGCCTATGGACCTTAGGCTCTGGGGCTAACTTTTTTTGTGTACAGGATTGCTTTGGCAGCAGAGTTGCTCCCTTGGATGGTGGATTCTGAGGCTAGGATGGAAGCAGGGTCATCCATCTGGTGCTGGTGGGGGTGGGGGGAGTGGTGCTGCTATTACTAGGGCCCTTCGGGTAACCTGCCGGCAGTTGGCATCCATGGTATAAATGCTGGATATTATCATACTTGTTATTACCAGCTGTTCGGCCCTAGGCAAGTCAACCACCTCTCTGAGCTCCAGTTGCCACACAGATAAAATGAGGGAGTCAGACTGACTCTAAATCTATGACCCCATGAGTCTCTGTCCATGAACCTCCAGTGCTGGAGGAGGTGTGCCCACGTCCGGCTGTCCTGATGGTTATTACTTCTTTGCTTTCATTTTGGCTACTTGCCTACTGGCAGAATCAAGCAAGCAAAGGCTCAACAAAATTCATTAAATTCCTACTGTGTGCCAGGGGCTGGGCTAGGGTCTGAAGACATAAACACAAAAGTGAAACAGCCCTTACCCTCAAGGGACTTATATTCCATAGGGTGATACAACACACATCCCCTTAGATACGGTGCCTCCCCAATGTCTCAGTGTAGGAGTATTAGCTATTAAAGCTTACAGCTTCACTAGGACTTTGGGGACACCATGTCTCTACACAAAACTAGCTCATGCGCCTGACTGCAGAGACCCTCCCCTCCCCCACTCCCCAGATAGATTCCTCTTGACGCTAAATACTTGCACGTCACGTCACCTGTAGCCAAAATTCTTTAATGCTCTAACCACCTGTCCAGACTTCCTCTCCTTAGCCACAGCTGGGACGCTCCCGGATCGTCTGCCCCTCCCAAGTCAAGCGTCTCTGTCTAGTCCCGACTCTAGGCCACCTTCCGGTCTCATCTGTCCTGCTGCCTCCCAGGATCCAGGACTGACCACTATAAATTCCTGGGACTCCCGGGTCAAAAGGATAGAGCTTCCTTCCCTCCTCTCCATGGATTTTCCCGGTTTGTTTCCCTAGACATTTTGGGTCTAGGAGAGGCCCCTAGCAAGGCCAACCCTGGGAAGCGGAGCCTTTTGATCTACCATTAACAACTGAAAACAAGGATTAGTTGCCAGCCAGCAAAGAGGCCTTGGGGGAAAGAGACCAAAAAGGAAATATGTGGCTGTGGGGTGGGGGTGGGGAGGAGGAAACGCTGGTAGGACTCCTTTCGCCTCCGCTAGTGCCCCTGGGCATTAAGAGGTGAGTCACGTATGGGGGCTCAGTAACAATCCGCAGGTTAAATGACTAAAGGAAGGGAAGTGAGACTCCAAATGAAGCCGGGTCCCAATTGCCTCTAAACCCCTCACTAGTTCCCTCAGGGGTGCTGATTAAGACTCCACCCACGCCTGATGCCGGGGGACTGTAGTCCTAGCATGATCCCAGATGGAGAGCTGGAAGGAGAAACTCTCTAATCCATCCCCTCTCATTTTACAGAGGGGACACAGGCCCAGGGTTAGTTAAAAGATGTGCCCAAGGTAACATAGAGTCAGAGGTAGAATTTGAACCCAAGGCCTCTTACTCCAGAGTCGGGGCTTTTTCCATTGCACCACCTGGCCTGGCCATTTTTGCCACTGAGCACCATGGCCCATATCCCTGCTTCCTGGGGGCAGGGTTTGTCTCTGCAGCTCCAGGGTCTAACGCAGAGCCTCACAGTGTGTGTATACCACAATCCAAGCCCATCCCTGCCAGACGCTTTCAGCAAAGATGAGGCAGCCTAAACACTGGAGGAGCCCAGCGCCATCCAAGAGCCAACGGAGGGGTTAGGTAAAGGGGATTTTGCCGGACAATTCACCTAAGGAGGAAGAGGAAAAGCGTGCATTACAGCCCGGGAGAGAGAAGGACAGAGGAGAGGAGAAGGGGGAGAGAGGGAGAGAGAATGCCTGGTATATAGTAAACACTTATCGACTGATTTGATTAAAACCTAAGGAAGGTAAGATGTATCCTCTATGTTTAAAGTTCCAGGACACATATGGATGTTAGGTAGGCTCCTGGGCTGATAAGCATGTTTGGAGGACATCTGTGACAACTGAGGCACCAAAGTGGTAGAGCTTGAAATGAGGAAGACTTGAATTAAATCCTGCCTTAGTCATTGGCTAGCTTCTCAGCAAGACTTCTCTGTATAATAGGGATAATAATGGCATGGATTCCACAGGGTAGTGTGAGATCAAATGGGATAATGTATGCAAAGTGCTTTGCAAACCTTAAAGTCACCATATAAATGCAAACTATTACTTGCAAGGTCCTGGATGTGAAGGTCTAGCAGAGGATGGCAGAGGATTAGGACCCTGAGAAGCTAAACACTGAACCTGGGGCCAAGGTCTCCAATGCACTCTAATTTACAATCTAATTTCTAATCTACAATAGACATGGAGCAAATTGAGGAAGTGAAATTGTCCCTGCTTTGTATGAGGTTCTGGGATGCACAAAGATGTCATGTGTGTGACTGGGCTGATTAGCATATTGTGATGATACTGGGAAAGCTGTTCTCAAAAGGTCTTGATGAATGTCTAACATAAAAGCCCAGAAGAAGGCTGGGAACCTGAGGGAGTGCGGAACATATGAGAGGTGGGGCTGAGCACTGGACTTAGGAAAACCATCTCTTCAAATCTACCTTCTCTGACCACCTTCATCTCCTAGGGTCCAAGCCTCCTTGGCTTCAGATCACCCTTCTGTGACAGGGAAGAGAACACTTGCACCCAAGTTTCATCATCAAAGAAAAAGAGACAGTAATGCTGACCTCCTACCCAGGGACCAGCATAGACTGGCTAATTAGCTAGCCATGGGCTGAAAAGGGCCTGGCCAATTAGCACCACTGGGGCCCTAGTGATGAGAGGCTCCCGAGCGGATAGACAACTTTCTATTCTGGCTGCAGGGAGCATTGTCAATCAGGTCATCTTATTGCTGCATCACACATGTGTTAGGTGTTGTGAGAGAGACTGGGATGACAAGGTCCCTGAGGAGTTTACAGTGTAGTTTAGTGGGGAGAAAAGAAGTACACTCATGAAATGTTACTTAAGACAAAAGATTTCACAATCCCAGTCATGGCCAAACAACAGATTTCCGCGTTCTAGCATATTCTAGTCTATTTTTGTAAAGGTACCATGTGGTGTTTGGAAATATGTATACTCTCTAATGTTCCCATTTAGAAGGTGCCATATCTTTTCATTAAAGAAAAGGTTAAAGAAGATTACAAGAAATCGAGATCATTATGGGGTGTAGTCAGGAAGACTCCATGAAAGAGGAAGGATTTGAGCAGGGTTTTGAATGAGGAATAGGACTATACAAAGAAGGCCGGGCATTCTAGGTGGACAAAAGGTCCAAAAAGTACAAGAAATATTCAAGGATAGCATGGGAAGGTGTAGTGGGAGGTAAGGCTGGAAAGGTAAAGTTGGGACTTAATGTACAAGGCTTTGAATACCAAACTATGGTGTCTGATTTTTTCTTCTAGGTTAGAGGTTCTTTTTTTTCTTTTAATGGTGTATTGTATTTTTATTTATTTTGCAAACATTTCCCAATTACATTTTTTTTCTTTGAATCTCTAGGGAGTTAGATTGGCATAGCAGGAAAAAAACCCAAGAAAAATAAAGAAAAAGTTTCTTTGATCTTCATTCAGGCTGTCCCAGTTCATTCTCTGGAGATGGACAGCATCTTTCATTGTAAATTCTACAGAATTGTCTTGGATCATTGTATGGCTGAGAATAGCTAAGTTATTCATAGTACATCATCATACAATATTGCTGTTACTACATACAATGCTCTCCTGGTTCTGCTCATTTCACTTTGTATCAGTTCACATCACTGTCTTTCCATGTTTTTCTGATAGCATCCTGCTCGTCATTTTTTAAAGCACAATAGTATTCCATCACAGTCACATACAACAATTTGTTCAGCCATTCCCCCATTTATGGACATCTCAATTTCCAATTCTTTGCTACCACTAAAAAAAGCTGCTATAAATATTTTTGTACACATAGATCCTTTTCCTTTTCCTTTTTTATCTCTTTGGGATACAGACCTAGTAGTAGTATTGCTTGGTCAAAGGGTGCATGTGATTTTATAGCACTTTGGGCATAGTTCCAAATTGCTGTCCAGAAAGGTTGAATCAGTATACAACTTCACCAATAGTATGTTAGTGTTTTAATTTTCCCACATCCTCTCCAACATTTATCAGTTTCCTTTTCTGTCATATTAGCCAATTTGATAGGCAGTAGCTCAGAGTTGTTTTAATTTGCATTTCTCTTATCAATAATGATTTAGAACTTTTTTTCATATGACTAGATAGCTTTGATTACCTTGTCTGAAAACATCCATTGACCATTTATCAATTGAGAAATGGCTCTTATTTCTATAAATTTGACTCCATTTTCTATATGTGAGAGAAATGAAGTCTTTATCAGAGAAACTCACTATAAAAATTTTTTTTCACAGTAATGATTACTATGTATTTCTAGCCATCCCATTTCCCCTGTCTATCCTAGTCTTTCTCTCTCCTTTTACTCTGTCCATTCTCAAAAGTGTTTTGCTTCTGACTTTTACCTCCCCCAAATTGCCCTCCCTTCTATCAGCTCTGCCCCTTTCTCTTATTCCCTTCTTTTCCTGCTTTCTTGTATGGTAAGATAGATTTCTACACCCACATGAGTGTGTACATTATTCTCTCTTTGAGCCAATTCTGATGAGAGTAAGGTTCACGTGCTCCCTGCTTCTCCCATTTTCCCTTCCACTGTAAAATCTCTTTCACGTCTCTTTTATGTCAGGTAATTTATCCCATTCTCCCTCTCCCTTTCCTCTTCTCCCAATGCATCCTGCTTTCTCATTCCTTAATTTAATTTAAAAATTTTAGACCATCACATTCAACTCATAACTCTGCTTTTTGTCTATGTATACGCCTTCTAACTGCCCCAATAAGAAAGTTTTTAGGAATTATTTTTTTAGGAATCATTTTCCCATGTAGGAATATAAACAGTTTAACCGTATTGGATCCCTTATGATTTCTCTTTACTGTTTACCTTTTTATGCTTCTTTTGCATCTTGTATTTGAAAGTCGAATTTTATATTCAGTTCTGGAATGCTTAAAAGTCCTCTATTTCATTTCCTAATGAATCCTTAAAAGGCCTCTATTTTATTTCTTCCTGTTTTGCTGGGTAGGTGATTTTTGATTGGAATCCTAGCTTTTTTGCCCTCAGAAATATTATATTGCAAGCTGTCTGATTCTTTAATGTAGAAACTGCTAAATCTTTTATCATTCTGACTGTGGCTCCACAATATTAAACTGTTTCTTTTTGGCTGCTTGCAGCATTTTCTCCTTGATCTGGGAGGCCTGGAATTTGGCTATAATATTTCTGGGAGTTTTCATTTTGGGATCTCTTTCAGGAGGTGATTGGTGGATTCTTTCAATTTTTATTTTAACCTCTGGTTCTAGAATATCAGGGCAGTTTTCCTTGATAATTTTTAAAATGATGTTGTCTAGCTGTTTTTTTTCATCATGACTTTCAGGTAGTTCAATAATAATTAAATTATCTCTCCTGGATCTATTTTCTAGGTCAGTTGTTTTGCCAGTGAGATATTTCATTTTCTTCTATTTTTCATTCTTTTGATTTTGTTTGTTTTTTGAAGTCTCATAAAGTTATTAGCTTCCACTTGCCCAATTCTAATTTTTAAGGAATTATTTTCTTCAGTGAGCTTTTGTACCTCCTTTTCTATTCGGCCAATTCTTTTTTAAGGAGTTGTCTTAAGTGAAATTTTGTATATCTTTTTTGATTTGGCCAATTCTGCTTTTCAAGGTATTCCTTTCACTGGATTTTTGTCTCTCTTTTGCCATTTGGCCTATTCTGTTTTTTAAAGTGTTATTTTCTTCAGTATTTTTTTTGTGCCTCCTTTACCAAGCTGTTGACTATCTTTTTATGATTTTCTTGCATCACTCTCATTTATCTTCCCAATTTTTCCTCTACCTCTCTTACTTGATTTTTAAAACTCTTTTTGAGTTCATCCATGGCCTGAAACCAATTCATATTTTTCTTTGATGGGCTTTGGATACAGAAATTTTGACTTTGTTGTCTGCTTCTGAGTGTGTGTTTTGATCTTCCTTGTCACCTTTGTATGACCAGAATTTTTTTCCGTTATTTGCTCATTTATCATTTAATTTTCAACTATATGCTAAAGTGGGGTTCTGCTTCCCAAGTGGAGAGGGCACTGTCCCAACCTTCAAGTTTTTTGTGCAGTTGCTTTCAGAGTTAATTCTGGGGACCCGTAAGTTTTCAGCTCTCCCAAGGTAGTATGATCTAGGGAGAGGGGTGTTTACTACTCTTTTATACTGTGTACTGGTTTGTGAGTGACCACAAGCACTCTTCTCAACCCTGAAACTGTGACCTGAATCCCTGCTTCCCTATGGCCACAAGCTCTGGTGTGCTAGTGCTCCTCCTCACACCGCAACTAAGACCCAGGACTGGGACCAGATCCAAGTATAGCCAATGCAAGAGAGTCCTGCCCCTGGTGCCAGCAAAAGGACCCTTGTAATATTCTCTTGACCCATTGTCCCATTCCCCTTACCACCTGTGGGTTGAGAGGTCTGGAAACTACCTTTACTTGGCTGTCTTGGCTCCTCTTCAGTTAGAGTTTCTTAAGATAAGGTCCATGAACTTGTTTAAAAACAATTTTTTGATAACTACATTTCAATATTACAAGAAAGCCTATGTATTTTATGCATTTAAAAAATCTCCGAGAAAGGATGTATAGGCTTCACCAGACTGCCAAAGGGATCCAATGGCAAAAACACTGGAAGAACTCCAGCTCTAGGTCCAGGGTAGCCAAGTAGTGACAAAAAGCAGTGTTTTAGGAAAATTAATAATTAATCTGGAGTCAGACTCCATGCTCCAACCACTGCTGCTGCTTCTAAAGCCATCAGAGCACATTGTTAGAAGGCACTTTAAAGATGATCCGGCCATGAGATCACAGACCATATATTTAGAGCTGGAAGGGACCTTGGAAGTGGCCTAGTCCAACCCTCTCATTTTATCAGTGGGGAAACTGAGGCCCAGAGATGTTAAATGACTTACCTGAGATCTCTGGACCTAGAATCAGGAAGAATGGAGTTCAAATCCAGCCTTGGATGCTTCCTAGCTATGTGACCTTGGGTAAGTCACTTAACTATTGGTCCCAGTTTTCTCATCTATAAAATGAAGATAATAATAGCTCCTACCTCCCAGAGTTGCTGCGAGGATCAGATGGAATAATGTTTTGTAGAGCATTTTGCAGAACTTTAGGCAGAATGAATCTGTTGCTATTATTAACATTTATTGTCTTATAGATGGATGTGCGTGAAACAATTAGAGGCAAAAAAGACACCATGATATAGTGAAATGCTAAATATGGTTCTACAAAAAAAAGTAGTGTAGAAAATAAGATGTGTGGCTATTCAGAGATCAGCGTGGATTTAGGTAGCAGGCGTCCTGGGAGAGATGGGACGTGATGGCTACAAGAAAGGCTCAGGATGGTTATAAGGATATTTGAAAAGATCTGGGGCTAGATGGCCCTTAGATATCACCTAACCCAGCCCCCTTACTTTACAGAGAAGAAAGCTGAAGCCCACAGAGGTTAAATGGGATTGCAGATTCATGAATCTACAGCTGGAAGAGACCTCAGAGACCACCCCCCCATTTTTACAGACAAGGAAACTGAGGCCCAGAGTGGAAGCTACTTGTCTAAGGCCACAGATGGGATAAGTGGCAGTGCTAGGATTTGAATTCAGGTCCCCTGACTAAACACTGAGCCTTTTCCTGTGTTTCTAGTATCACCAGATTGCTTCCACCATTGGGTTTCCACAAAACTACAAATGAAGACACACTACTCAAACGTTTTCCGGAGAAACTGCTCTCATTTGTTTCTGACAGGATAATTCTGGCTAAAGGAAGTAAGCAGCGCTGCTGGAAAGAGAACCTGTCCACGGCTCACTGTGTGACCCCCAGGCAAGTGTTTGAGGCACACCGTGTCTTGGTTTCTCCCTTTGTGACACAGGTGGCAAACCTTACCTTTTCAACTCCGATCTCCTTGTACTGATGCTGCTTATTGGAGCATTGTCACTAGAAAGGACTTCGAGTCCAGATGACCAATGAGATCATTAAATTTCATCTGTTTTACTGCCAGCGGCTCTGCCCTGCCCCAGTCCCCAGACAAAGCAATGAGGAATTCAGCAGGACCCTCTACACTCTCCTAGCTCCTACCTCCACAGGGAGAGAGGTGGCCCTGAGCTAAAGAATGCATTAAGTACAGGAACAGTTCCAGGTGAGCACCAGCCCTGTACATCCCGAGGCCCCCATCTGTCACCATTCATTTCCACCCAGAGCCCAAAGCTGAATCTGACAGCTCCCTGGCCCATTTCTCCTGGCCTCAAGCTCCTGGGAACAGATCAAAGGCCAGTTTCTGTCTTCAGCTCCATCCCTGTGGGCAGCTGGGCAAGGCTACCTCCTTTGTGCAAAGGGCTCCACCCAGGGCGTGTCTGCAGAAAGGCAATCCATCTCTCAGAGAGAACATGAAATGAGGCCATGGAGAAGGAGCTGCCTCAGTGCTCAGATCAAGATCCCATGGTTTGCTTTTGTTTTTCAGTGAGTCTCTCCTGGCCCCACACATTTGTCTCCCACACGACCCAAGAGAGTAGTTTACTCTTTCTCTGCCTTCACACAAGACCAATCAAATTTGTCATCCCACTGTATGTAACAGTGCCTGGCACACAGTGGATGCTTAATGCTTATTGACTGAAAACACTGTGCTGTCAGGCTATGAGGACATCAAACCCTAGAACACTGCAGAACCTCCCAGACTAGAGATCTATCCTACTCCCAGAGTATAGGATAATCGATTTCCAACTGGAAAGGACCTCAAAGGCCATCGAATCCAACAATCTTACAGTGGAGGAAACTGAGGCCCAGAGAGCTTAAGTTCATAGGATCAGAGATCAGGGAACTCAGAAGCCACTGAGTCCAATCTCTATTATATAGAGGACTATTGATCCAAGACTGGAAGGACTTCAGGGGCCATCTAACCCAACCCCCTCATTTATAGAAGAAGAAACTACAAACCAGGGAACCAAAATGACCTGGGTTTTGAACTTGGGTCCTGCAGCTCCAAGTTCTGTGATCTTT
Source organism: Trichosurus vulpecula (assembly GCF_011100635.1). Classification (NCBI taxonomy): domain Eukaryota; kingdom Metazoa; phylum Chordata; class Mammalia; order Diprotodontia; family Phalangeridae; genus Trichosurus; species Trichosurus vulpecula. Next base: position 18,287,510 of record NC_050579.1, read on the forward strand.
CCTTGGAAGCGTGCAAGGTTCCTCTGAAAGCCCTAACATGGCAGCCCTCAACCTGTGAGATGCAGATCCTGGGGGGGAGGGGTCTGAAGGGGACAGAAGAAGGGATGAGCTATTTGCAGGGGGCCCCCAAGATTCAGACGTCTAATTTCTGAAAGCTGCCAAACAGCCCCAGCTATCTCATTAAATGACTCAGTATAATAAATAAGTAAACGTCCAAGGATGAATAAAGAATGTCTCACCCACACATGGATTCCTATTTATCAAACATATGTAGATGCTGCTATGATTAATAAAACATAAATTCAGTTAAAAGCCTTGCTGAATTCATAGTAGCTTTGTATCACCCTCTGTTGTTTTGATCAACACATCCTAACAGGACAACTCTCGCCATGCTGCGATCGCCACGTGAAACATTTTGATGATAAAATGGGTCCACGTTATCGTCTCCATGTAACTGCTACCGAGGAGAAAGGCAGAGCTGGGGCTGGAGCAACTTCTTAGGATTCCAGGATCTAGAGTTGGAAGGGACTCAGAGCCCATCTGATCTAATTCCTTCATTTACAGATGAGGAAACTGAGGCCCAGACTTGCTCAGGTCGCCCAGGGAAATGGCAGAAGAGGGATTTGAATCTGGGTCTAATGCTCTGTCTGCAGTATCACACTCTCTTCACAACAATCAGGGAAATACCACTTACCACGACCTGTCACTAAACCAGGGTCAATTTTACTTGGAGGCAGAGTGTTACCTACTGGCCCCTTGTCATTCCCTCTCTCTAACTGTTACAGAGTCTGAAATCCCCTCATTAGATCTTCTATCAATGGATGGAAGATTCCATTAGGTTAGATTCCACTATTTATTCTTTTGTATGATGCATTTCAGAATGGGAAACCATCCAGTAATCTTTGTACCAACCAACCTCCAGTGTTCTGTGCGTGCCCAACTCTATGGGGTCCCCAGAAGGAGCCTGATGCTGGGTTCTGTAGTCTGGGGATCAGGGGCTTGGGCTCCCCAAAGGTGTGTTAGCTGCAGTCACTTACCATCAAAGTTACGGAGCTGAGTACTTAGCATCACCTGCATTGATCGGCTTGTCTCCCTGAGGGCCCCCTCCAACTCGCTGCGACTCCGGTTGGCAAAGTTCTCCTCCATCTCACTGGTGCAGCAGGTGTAGCCCTGTGGGCAGATCCTCAGGTGCTCACCTGGAAAGAAGGAAAACAGAGGTGAGCAGCGCAGCTGAATGGTTGGAGAGCCCAGGGGGCAGTGGCTGAGAGAGTCTGTGGACAATTCTCTGACCGCTCATCAACAAGGATCTGCACAGGACTGATTGGGGTGGGGTGGCCCCACCCCAAAGGGGAGCAGGGCTGCAGGGAGGGAACACTCTGGAAGGGAGGAGCTGACTTTGAAGGCCAGACCCTCAGAGTCTGACTCCCACAGGAGAGCCAAGAGATGTAGGAGGGTGGAAGAGGCAGCTGGGGGATAATACAAGTACCTGGGATATGATGCCTCAAAGGTGATCAAAAGAGTCAACCAATCCACAAACATTTATATGTGCCTACTATGTGCCAGGCACTGTGGTAAGTACAAAGACAACATAGGCCCTGGCCTCCACGAGTTTATATTCTAATGGCAGACACAATACACACCTGTGTAAGTATACACAATGACTGCAAAGTAGCTTTGGGAAGGAGGCACTAGGAGCTTGGGGATCAGAGAAGGTCCTTCGGGCCTCAGTTTCCTCATCAGCAAAATGAGAAGGTGGGTTCGATGGCCTCTAAGGCCCCTTCTAGAGCTGCAAGATTCTAATCTAATCCTAAGATCCTAGAAGGTGGTACTTGAACTGAGACTGAAGGAAACCACGGAGGTCGAGTGTTGGAGCTAAGGAGATAATGTGTTCTAGGCATGGGGGGACAGCCAGTGCAAAGAAGGTATAGGGACAGGACATGGAGGAAGGTCATGAGTGGGAAACAAGCAGGTCACTATGGTTGAAGCACAGAATGAATTAAGAATAATGTACAAGAAGACTAGCAAGGTATTAAGAGACCTGATTGAAGAGACCTTTGACCACCAAATAGAGAGGTAAGTAGGGGGCATGGGTACCCCAACGTTTTAATTTGGTCTAGAATACTAACAACTGTTAAGACCCAAATCCCAACTTTCATCATACATCCATTCATGTTGAGTAAATTCCCCTCCCACCCCGAGTCTTGTGATTGCCTCAAGAACAAAGAGAAAAGGAAGACAATGGTGCACACAGAGTTCAGAACAGGGAGAGGTGGTGGGTGAGGATGCGGCACTGTGTCTCAAACCTGTCCAAGGAACAAGGGCTTTTCATCTTAGATACTGGGTCCTGGTTCTTTGGTCCGGAACATCCAAAATGTGGGGGAGGCCCATTTGACAGGTTACCATGGCTTGACAGAAATAGATAAAATTCTAGATGTTGGGACCTTTGAGATCCTCTGGCCTAAGACCTTTATTTTGTACATAGAGAAACTGAGGCTGGAGAAATTAAATCCAGGTAAGAAGTAAGCATGCTAGACTTGGAGACAGCAGACTTGGGATTGAATCCAAGCACTGGTCCTACCTTTGGAAAATCACTACTTTTTTTGGGGGGGTTAATTTTATTTTATTTTTTGAAAATCACTACTTCTTTGGGACTCAGTTTCCTCAAATGTAAAATTTGGGGATTGGATTAGTTGAGCTCCAAACTCCATGATCCTTAAATCCTGAAGCATTGACACTGGAAGGAAGGGCTGCTTAATACCAGTCTTTCCACCAGTTCACGTTGTTAGATTGTGACATTTCTCAGATTTTTTCCTTGAAAACTACATTTTCTGGACTCATGACACTTGAGGCAGGAGTTAGAGTGCACATATATGGGCATCTCAGACCAGGACAGGGTGCTCCTGTTATAAGAGGGAATTAAAGCTCTTTGTCCTGGTCCTTCAATATGAATGTCACTCGCCTTGGCCAGGCAGAGGATGGCTGTACTGGAAGGCCTGAGGTGCTCCAGCTGGAAAGGCGACAGAAACCCCCAGGCAGCTGCTGCAGCGACTGCTGCTATGGACCCTTCCAAGCAGTGAAGAAGGTGAGCTCCAGAGGGCTCTTTAGCTCTCTAGGGGGCTGACCACCCTACTCAGCCATGAGATACCTTCTTCCTTGATGCTTCCCCCAAGGGTGACATGAAACATGGGCCCAAGACTTGCCAGCCCTAGTGGGCCAGGGATGAATGACATCATCAGGGAGGGGTTAGAGCCAATGAGCTCCCTATAGGGACTTGGCCCTGTGGGGAGGGAAGGCTTCGTCCCAGCCCTCTTCCTTCACATTCACTCTCCCAGTGATTTCATTGTCTCCCATGGGTTCAATTATCACCTCTATGCAGATGACTCTCACATCTGAAGAACACAGGGTCATAAAAGTTGGAGCTGGAAAGGATTTTGGAGGCCATGGATTCCAATCCCCCATTTTCCAGATTTTACAGCCCTAATCTCATCCCTGAATGTCAGACCTGCATGTCCAATGGACTGCTGGGCTTTGATTTTCATTTGATACAGCACATCCAATTGAAAATCTGGACAATGGAACAAAGGAACAAAGTCCCTTGCTTCTTCTCCAAATTTTCTCTTTTTGTTTATGATGCCACCATCTTTCTGAGCACCCAAGTACAAAGCCTCAAAGTCAATTTCTCCTTCTTCCTGCTTTCTTTCCCATTGATCGGCCGCTCTTGTTGAAGCCACTCACATAAACTCCCTTCTTGGCCCTCACGTTGTTGCCACTCATCAGGTCTTCATCAACCCACCTTGGACTGCTACATTCATCCCTCTAACTGGCCTCCTTGCCTCCAGTCTATAACCTAAGTTACAGACTATACATATGGTCAATTTAATTTTATTCACTAAACCTGCTCTCCCTCTGCTCCTTCTAATGCTTTTCCTCTAAGGCAAAGATTATTAACTTGGGGTCTGTGAATTTGTTTTGAAAAATAGTTTGATAATTGTACTTCTAAGTAATTAATTTCCTTTGTAAATTTACATATTTCATTTTATGCATTTAAAAACATTTTTCTGAGCTGGGAGGCTCAGACTCCACCAAACAGCTCAAGAAGTGTGTGACATAAAGAGACTGAAGAATCCTGGGCTCTCAGGTTACCTGCCTTTTTCACTGTGTTATAGGCTGGACACAGTCATTGACATGCTCTCTCTCCGCTTTGAATATGAGCTCTGTAAGCGTGGCGACTACGTCTTCACCTTAGTTTCTTGGGCCTTAACACAGTATAAGCATTAATGAATTGTTATGGACCGTCTCGGGAGGCAATTTTGGCTGCTCAGTGAAGGACAGATTGGAGAGTGGAGACTAGAGACACTGGGGATCTCCCTGCTCAAAAACCTTCCATGTTGTCTATAACCACCATAATTATCTACAATTTGATGCTGCCTATGGGCAAGAATTCAAACTCAGCCTGGCATTCAGAGTCTTCTCTAATCCAGGAGCTAGAAGGGGCTTCACAGATCATCTGTTCTAACTCTCTCATTTGACAGTTGAGGAAACTGAGGCCCACGGAGGTAAAGTAACTTGTCCACAGTCATACGGGTAGTAAGTGGGATTCGAACCCCAGGCCTCTGAGTTGCAAGGTCACACAGATAGCAGCAGAAGGGGCTTGGGAGCCCAGATTTCCTGATTTTAAATCTAGTTCTCATGCTGTCTCTTTAGATGTTTTACTTGTACACTTAATAGTGCAGATATGAAAAATTAATTTGAATCCATCATTTAATGCAATAAAAATTTTTAAGGAAAAAAAAAGACTAGGTATTATTCCTGCCCCAAGAAAACTGTGAGGGGGTGCCTAAGCTCGGGCCTGAGAGGCATCGAGCCCCCTACCAGGGTCAGAGTCAGGGATGAGCCTGCCCAGGCCCCGTCCTTATCTCTGGCTCTTCTCCCCACTCACCCATGCTGCTGGACAGCAGCTGCTCACTGAGGGACCGGTGATGACTGGCCTGCCACGTGTATCTTATTTATACCCTGGGCAAAGGAACCACCTAAGTGATGGGCAGGCTAATTATAGAGCTGGCCATCCCAGGGACCACCAGCATCCAAACCCAAAGGTCCAAACCGCAGCGGAGATTCACTTCCCTGGTCCCCAGCAGTCCCAGTTGTCAAGTAGTACCAAGAAAAAGGCGGTGGTCAGCCGGGGGACATGTAATGAGTGGGCCCAGCGTGGAGGCTTAGTCACTATTTCCATCATTAACTCTCGTTCCCTTAGAACAGGGCCATAAAGAGGCATTTCAGGCCATAACTTGGCAGAAGCAGCTCTGAATAGAGGAATGGTAGTGATTTTAATAGTAAAAACATGATGAAAACGTAAAGAGAAACAGAAGATTGGCAGCTGGGGGAGGCTATTCTGATCCTGTTAAGTCCACTGGCCCCACGGAGCAGCCCTGATGGAGGGGAAGCCCCAAAAGACACATTCATCCTGAAAGATGCTTCCTGGGGACAACTCTGAGACCACAGCAAAGAAGTATGGTAGAGGAGGAGGGAGGAAGAAAGAGGGGAGTGATAAAAGAGGGGAAAGGGGAAGGAAAAGGGGGAGGAACAGAGAGAAGGGGGAGGGGGGAGAGAGAAAGGGGGAGGGAGAAGAGTAAGATTTCAACACAGATAATACTAGAAAACCTCTAAGGTTCCTTCTGGCTCTAGATCTATGATTCTATGACCTCCCTGGCCTCAGTTTCCTCACCTGTAAAAGGAAGGAGGTAGACTTAGAAGGTACCTAAGATCTCTCCAGCTTTAAAATCTACAATCCTATGTGATTCTATCTATATCAAGGACCACAGAGTCATAGGATTAGAGCAGAAGAGGCTTTAGGGACAACCCAGTCCAACTGAGTCATTTTATGGATGAGAAGACTGAGGCCCAGAGAAATGAAGTGGTGCTTGTCAGAGCTTTGGCATGGGATAGGGCATTGCTACGGTGAGAAGAACTAGGGTTCCTGATGGTGCTGGCTGCAAGCATGTCCCTATCTGGGGCCTGGCCAGGACAAGACGTTAACAAGTTCACACTAGAGCCTCGGGATCTGAAGTGACCACAGATAATCAGGACCTTGGCCATGACCAACAGTGGGCTGAACATCTGGATGAAAAGTAGAAGGCAAAAGAAATCCCTCAACGCCCCAGCCTGTGGTATAGTACAACAGGTCCTTCCTGGCTTGGGAATCTGAGGCTTTGTGTGATCATGGGCTTTTCATCTCTCTGGACTCCCAAATCCCCTTACCTGTGAAATGGGGAGAAGAAAACACACACTGTCTACCGGACCGGGTTTGTTGTGAAGACTCAGTGGGATACTGACCAATTCAGAATCGTTCATTCATTCATTGAAACGATCACTGAGCACTGGGGCACCCAGGCTTGGGTGTTGGTGGGGACATACAGAGATGAATAAGTGGGACACATCTCCTGTTCTCACATGGCTTGGAGAAGAAGACACACATGCCTTTAACCATGATTCCAAGGAGAAGGCACCAAAATGAGTGCCAAGAGGAGGCCAGAGAACTTCTGGCTGGGGCCTAGGAGTGAAGAATGAGGGTGCTGTCATCTCCACAATGCCTAATAAACCCTTGTGGATCCACTGTTTGGTGAGCACAATGAACGCTCCCACAGGTACAAATTTTTGAAAATATTTTCCTTCACAGTAACATAAGCATCATGACCCTCACTTTGCAGGTTAGGAAACTGAGTCTCAGAAAGATGAAGTGCCTTGTCTGTGGTTATTCAGCTCAGTGTCCGGCTTCTCCTCCCGACCTCCCCCCACTCCCTACATGGCATCACACAGGCAGGCAGAAATTCTAGGGGTGAGGGACCCGAGGTGCAGAGCCAGGGAGGTGGGACAGGGAAAGGCTGGTTGAGTTTGTCATTCTTTTGGAGTTGGAGATTAAAAACAGTAACAACCACAAAAGCCCAAACAAACAAGAAGACCCAAAGGGACATACAGGGAAATCCAATATTTGCATAAACAGAAGACAATTTACAAATGAATCAATATTCATTTAAACAAATAACAGCCCTCTGGGACCTGGGGGGTGGGGTGGGGAGGGAGGCTATCTCTGCCTAATTAGACAAACAAACAAACAAACAAAAACCCCAAACCCCAAACCCAAACAAATAGCTTCCAAAGGAAAAGATCTAAGGTATGAAATTTTTCCTAAACATAAAAACTGCTAATATCCTGTACTTAGATTAAGAAAACCATTCCCACAAGTACAGGATGGAAGAAGCAGGATACAGAAAGACTAGCTTAACAGCAGTCTCTGTAAAAAAGACCTGGTTTCTAGTGGACCACAAGACGATCGTGTTGATACAGTGATTTGGTGGTCTCAAGGTCCAAGAGTCCAGACCACAGGAAGGGATCATTCTAATTCACTCTGCACTGGCCAGACCATGTCTAGAACACTTTGTGCAGTTTTACACGCCATATTTTGAGAGCACCATTTCCAAACCAGAGTATAACTTCCTGTAGAAGGCTGGGTAAAGCTTTACCCTGTCACAGACTCAGTTTATTTATCTGTAAAATGACAGTTCACAGGATCATTGACTTAGACCTGGATTGTTGAGTCAACCCCCTTCTTTTACAGATGAGCTCAGCCTTAGAGATAGGGAGAGACTGCCCCAAGGTCTCACAGGCAGTAAGGGTTACAGGATTTGACCTAGAGCCATGTAACCCCTCTGTGTCTCAGTTTCCCCATCTGTAAAGTGGGGGCTGGGCTGGATGGCCTTTGAGGTCCCTTCTGGCTCTAGTCTGTGATTCTATGACTGATAACACACCAAGCCAGGAAGACGAGGGGCACCCTGGCTTGTGTGGCCAGCTTCTCAACATCCTTGGAAGTTTCAGATCCTTAATTCCTCACCCTGTGGCCACAGAGCTGGAGTGAGCCATTCATTAGCTTTGGGGGAAGAGACTAAACTCAGTCCTTCTTTTACAGCTCACTGGGATTCCAACCCTAAAGCAGGAAAATATCTTCCCAGACAGATGGTCTGTAAAAGCAAAGCAAACATCCCTGTGGGCTAATGAGTGAAATATGCGCTGTCGGAGGCTGTACCATTTTAACACATTCTCCATTTAGATTTCTTTCTTTCTTTCTTGACTGGACTTTTGGTTTGATTAGTATAGGGAACTCTCACTGAAGAAACGCCCTCTACCAATGTTTATGGGCATCTTCTTTGCAGCTTCTGGTCTCAAAGAGTTGCCTTAGGAGGCAGCTGGTGGCACAGCAGATAGAACACTGAACCCAGAGTCAGGAAGACCTGAATTCAAATCCAGCCTCAGATATTTCCTAGCTATGTGACCCTGGGCAAGCCACTTAATCTGTTTGCCTTAGTTTCCTCCTCCATACAATGGGTGTAAAGATAGCACCTACCTCCTGGGGTTCTTAGGAGGATTCCATGAGATAATAGTTATACAGTGCTTAACAGAGTTCCTGGCACATAGAACATACATATAAATGCTTGTTGAATGCCAGCATTTCCTGCAGGCAGAAGTGGCAGCTGCCTACATGGCAGCATTTCAGGGGCCCTGGGAGGATGGCCCTACTGATGTTGGCAAATCCAAGGTTTAGATTTTTAAGCTAAAGATTTTGATTCCTCCTAGAATACCAATCCCTTATGAGGCAGATGGGTTGGCCTTGGATTCTTCTTTCAGATGGAGAGGAAGCTAGGTGGTAAAGTAAATATAGTCAGAAGGGTCTGAGTTCATATCCAGCCTCAGACATTTATTAGCTTTGCGACTCCCAAAAAAGTCACTTAATCTCTGTCTGCCCCAGTTTCCTCCTCTGTAAAATGGGGATAATTAGAGCACCTAGTTCCCAGGGTTGTTGTGAGGATCCAATGAGATCATATTTGTAAAGATCCATGCAAACCTTAATGCACCATATACGTGACAGCTAGTGGTGTCATTACTGTTACTAAACAGCCAAGGTGACTGAAGAACGTATGAATTAATACATGGAGGAACAAGGAACCCGTTCTAACCCAAGTGGGTATCCTGATTCGACTCGTGATTGGTGTATTCCTGACTTTTGTGTGTGTGCGCGCGCGCGCGCGCGCGCGCGTGTGTGTGTGTGTGTGTGTGTGTGTGTGTGTTCTTACCTGAGCCTGATACAGCTCCAAAAGGCCCTTAGGTTTACTCCAGACTCTAAAAGGAGCATGTGCCCCAGGGCTAGTCGGGTTAGCTTGTGGTCCTGGGAGAGCTGTCCAGGTCCTGATTAGGGATCATGCGCACAGTTATTCCCCCAAAGCCAGGACAAAAGGAATGCAGGGCTCCTGAGTCACAGGCTGGCACATTTCCTCACTGTATCCTTTATTCTGGTATCAATAAATTAGAATTGGGCAAGTTTCCTACGGGAGGGAGCCGTGTTCTCTCTTCCTTCAAACCCAAATGGACCAATAGTTTCCCCGAGTCAACCATTCAAAGCGACCCCAGCGACTGACGCCAACATTGGCCATCTGGATTGATGAAGGATTTGAAGGCCAAGTTTTTATAGAAAGGAGTCCAAGAGTACTGGGAAAAGGAAGAGAAGCAGAAAGGTCAATTAATCAACAAGCATTTATTAAGTGCCTGTTAATTTGCTGTGTGACCTTGCCCCGTCCTTTCTCAGACTGCTTCTTCTTTTCTAAAATGAGGGGGCTGTCCCACCTTTCCTTGAGAGGTGGCGATCATGGGTACAGAATGTTGCATCCATTGTTGGACCTGAGCACTAGCTCTGATGGTTTTTGCTTAGCAGTTTTTCTCTATTATAGGGAAGGTTCCCTGAGTGGGCAGCCTGGGTGGGGGAAACATTTCAAAATGACTGTGACTTAAAAAAAAAAGGCATCAATAAAATGGCAATTCAACACATACAAAACATCATTAAAGGGATTAAATTAGCTAATCTCAAAAGCTCCTTCCAGTCCTGATGTTCTAGGACCCCCTCCTAGGGTCACTCAGTTTAACCTCTGAGTAAGACCGTTACTACGAGTTAGACATTCATGCGATTCTGGAACCGTAGATTTAAAGATGGAAGGGACCTTGGAGGTCAGTTAGTCCACCTTCCTCATTTTACAGACGAGGAAACTGAGGCTCAGAGAAGTAAAGTGGCTCGCCGATGGCCACACAGCTAGTGTCTGAGGTGAGACTTTGGACTCAGATCTTCCTGATTCTGAGTCCAAGGCTGTGGTTTTGGGCCATCCGTGTCCGTTTTAGTGTGTGACTCCTCCACAAACCAAAAAGAAACAAAATCCCCTCCCCCAACCACTATGATCAGCCGAGACAGGAACATGCCGAGAAGCAGGTCTGACTTGGGGACTAATGAGAGTTGTTTCTGATTTCGGAGCAAAGCTGGGATGTGTGGGAGTGTTCTACAGAATAACAAAGCTATTTTGGTCCCTAATAACAGGCTAATTCTGCTCCTGAGTGGTGGGGCTTCGGAACATTAAAGAATAGACCAGTAATTATTTTCCATATGGATTCTGCATGACAGAGGCCACCCACATCCATCTTTGACCCCAACTAGAGGGGTCTTGAGTGAATCAGATATTCTTTCCTCGGGCACCTCCTGGTCCGTATACGTTGGATACACAAGCAAGTGCTTTTGGGTTTGGGTTTCTTCTCTCCTTAGCTTTCTATCCCTGAACTGAGTGGGTACATAGTAGGAGCTTAATAAATGCTTGTTGATTAATTGGAAACTTTCCCTCCCCCAGTACCCTCAGGATACTTAATTCAATCAGGTTCAATAAACATTCATTAAGCACCCACCAGGTATGAAGCATTAGGGATACTACTCCAATGCTGTCATTTTGTGATGAGAAAAGAGGTTAAGTAACTTATCCCACACAGGTGGGAAACATTACAGGGAGGATTTGAACCCATGACTTTCTGACTACAGAGCCACACTGTTGTGTTCAATGCATTACTTTTATTCAAGGAATTGCCTTCTGTCTGTACACCTTGAGTTCAAATTCCAATGGATCCAAAATGTGCATGAAGGAAAGAAAGCTGGTTTGTGTATGCACGCAGGCGCGCGTGCACACACACACACACACGCTTTTGGTCTAAAGCTATAATTTCATCAAGGTTTGGAATTTCCAATAGAGAGAATCCCTCCATAGATGCAGACAGATAACTGGTCTGCAGTTTCTGGTCTCAGAGACTTAGCTTGGGGCCAATAAGAGACTGAATGATTAGCTCTTGCTCTCACGGCTAGTCAAAGAGAAAATGGGTAGGCTGAGCCAATATAGTGGAAATGACAATACGAACTAAATTAATTTACTTATTCAATGCCATACCAATCAAACTACCAACAGATTACTTTATGGCGCGATGAAAAAATTACGAAATTTCCCCGGAAGAACAAAAGGTCAAGAATCTCAAGGGAAATGATGAGTCAGAGATAGGGGCCCTCCATCTGCTGGGCCATGTCGGTTTTCTCTCATATGTGTGTGTATACACAACTAGGTGGTGCCAGAGTGTATAGAGCACCAGGCCTGGAGTGAGGAAGACTCATCTTCCTAAGTTCAAATCTGGTCTCAGACACTTATTAGCAGTGTGACCCTAGGCAAGTCACTTCACCCTGTTTGCCTCAGTTTCCTCGACTGTAAAATGAGCTGCAGAAGGAAATGGCAAACCACTCCTGTATCTTTGCCGAGAAAACCTCAAATGGGGTCATGAAGAGTTGGATGTGACTTAAAAATGACTGAACACACATATAATACACATGTGTGCATCCTTGGTACAGAGACTTCTTTTTGGAAAATTTCTCAGCACAGGCTCTATAACTGATGGGTATTTTTTTGTCCTCTAGCATCCAACACAATGTTTTACACATAGCGGTCACTCAAATGTTTGCTGAGCTGTTCGATGGAAATGTTTGTTGATCAGAGATTAAGCTATAAGCAAGCATCCGCTGAGGCCTCCTTTGCTCTCCTCCCTGTTCAAATAAGCCTTCTTGCCTGACTCCCCAGGTCATTGCAAAGAGGCTTCCTGTTCAGATGTTTCCATCAGGACCCCAAGGAGCCTTTGAGTGACTTTGGAGTGTCTATGGGCTCAATGATCCTTTGGGTGGGAAAAATGGCAGTATGGCTCAGTGGCCTTGCAGGGGACCAGAATCCATCCCCCTTGCCTCAGCAGCTTACTCTCTGTGTGGCGTAAGCAAGCAATTTGATTTCTCTGGGCCTGTTTCCTTGGTTATAAAACAAGGGGCATGGCTGCTCAGCTCCCTTCCAACTCTAGCTCAATGACCCTAAGGCCGCTCCGTGACTCAGCTTCCTCCTCTATAACAAAGAGGGTCGGGCCATAGGTCTTTGAGGTCCCTGGGTGGATGAACCTCTGTATGTAATTACCCCAAAGTGTGATTGTGATGTTCTCAGGTTCTGTGTGACTCTAGGCTTGCTGCGTTTTTCTGGTACTGGCATTCCAGAAATGCCACATCCAGAAATGCCTTCTCCGACTAGATCATGTGGAGAAATGTCTCTCTGGAAGAAGGGAGTGATGACAGAGTATGTGAGGCCACAAACATTTCCAAGGGACCTTTTTTTCCAAGTCTTCTTTTTCCCAGGGAGAAGAATCCTATGTTCAGGCCAAAAGACATGTCTACAAAAAAAGCCAATGGTGTGTGTGTGTGTGTGTGTGTGTGTGTGTGTGTGTGTAGACAGGGGCAGCTAGATGCAGTGCACAGAGCACTGGGCTTGGAATCAGGAAGACTCATCTTCCTGAGTTCAAATCCAATCTCAGACACTTATTAGTTGTGTGACCCTGGGCAAGTCCCTTTACCCTGTTTGCCTCAGTTTCCTCATCTGTAAAATGAGCTGGAGGAGGAAATGGCAAACCACTCCAGTATATTTGCCAAGAAAACCCCAAATGGGGACACAAAGAGTTTGAAACAGCTGCACAACAACAACAAAGCATGTAGATGACACACTGAGAAATGGGGGATGAGGACAGGCTTGGCTTCCGAAAGGAAGTGTCATTTGAGCTGAGCCCTGATGGGAAGCAGGGGTTCCCTTTCCCACAGTAAAAAGCCTGGTCCCATTCCAGGGGCCCTTATCAGCAAACACAGTTTGTGTAGCAAAAATTAACAGTGAGCCCAGGGTGATAATAATGCATCTGCTTCACTCAAGAGCCTGGGAGTGCTGAGAACCCTTTTAGCAACCAGGGTAAAAATACTGCCTCCCCAAGGAGGGCCTGCATTAATTATAAACCTAAGCAGGTTTTTCGCAACACCTGTCATGCTTCATTTCATCAGGAGGGTGACTCATGGGCACCTTTCCTTGAAATTGTCACCCACTCAAGGGCCTCATCCCTTTCACCTTTGGGACCACCCCTGGTAGCTGATTGAATTCATCAGACCATGGATCTGGAGTTGGAAAGGGACTATCTAGTCCAATCATTTTACTGATGGGGAAACTGAAGCACAGAGAGGTTATTTTTTTAAGTGACTTGCCCAAGGTCATACAAGTAGTAAGTTTATAGGAGGAAGTTACAGAAAGGCTACTTGACTTGCCCAAGGCAAGGGTTAGTAAGTGTCTGAGACGGGATTTGAACCCAGGTCCTGTGACTCCTCAGCCCCATGTTACTTCTACTGTACCAGGCTCCTTCTATTAGGGCCACCTTTGCCACTGAATCACTGGGTGACCTTGGGCACCTTTTCCACGACTCAGTTTTCACCACTCACTAGTGAGATCTCTCTACTTCTCCTTTACAAAATGAAGTATCCTGGGGTTAGTAAAGAGAAATACTGAATTTGGAGTCAGAGGACTTGGGTTTGAATCCTCACTGCTTTTTCACTGACTTTCAGAGTAGGAAGAAACAACAGAGGCCATCTAATCCAACCTAAAACTGACCAAATATCTCTTCTCTAATACCCCCAACCAGCGGTCATCCAGCCTCCTAGTGAAGGCCTCCACCGAATGGAGACCTACTCCCTCTGAGATCCTCCATTCTACTGCTCTAAATTGTGGTACATTGGAAAGACCATTCCTTCTGGAGTCAGAGGACAGGGGTTCAAATCCTGCCTCTGCCCCTTTTACTATCCATGTGACCTTGGACAATCACTTTACCTCTCTGGGCCTCAGCTTCATTATCAGTAAAATGAGGGGGTTAGATTGGATGGTGTCTGGGGTCCCTTGTAGCTCTAGACCTTTGATTCCATAAAGGCTTCCAAGAGGAAGCAGCGCTCAGGTGGGACCCCTTCGTGACTTTTGCTATTGTCGGTCAGTTGTTTTGGTCACACCCAACTCTTCCTGACCCTGTCTGAGGTTTTCTTGGCAAAAACGCTGGAACGTTTGCCATTTTCTTACAGCTAAAGAAATGGAGACCCAGAGGCTTTAAATACTCTCCCATAATTGTGTAGCCGGTGGGTGCTAGAGCAGGGATTTGAACCTACTTCTCTTGACTCTGTATCCAGGGTAAGAAGCAAATTGCAAACATTCCAGGATTTTTGCCAAGAAAACCTCAAACGGGGTCAGGAAGAGCCGGATATGACTGAAATAACTGAACAACAACACAAGCAGAATCAAAAGGCCCTCCGTGAGTGACATCCATATATATTTAGGTCTGAAAATGTGAATAAAGAGGCACTGACCAGATGTCAATCATACACATCTGTCTACAAAAACAGAAGGGGTTTGTGGTAATTCAGGATCAGGTGAGCCCAGACTCACTGATTGTTATGGCAGGAAAATGGTAGACATTTTGCTATATGATACTACAAAGTAGGAAAATTTAGCACCTACTGAATACTTAGCAAGACACAACCTGAGGACTAGAATTATACACTGAAGGCTTGTCATTCCTAAACAGAAGACAAATGTACATACAGTAAATACAAACCTCAAACTATCCTTAAGAATTCAACCAATAAGTTTATACTGGCCCCAGACTGTATCAGAGATTGAACTGTAGCCCCAACCATCTGGCTACTACATTGATCTCTGAAAATTTAAGAACAATCTTTTTAATAGCTGTTGCCATCCCAATTATTCATAACCTCCAAGGCACATCAAACACAAAGCTTGTAAAAAGTACAGAAAGCTGGGGGAGATCAAAATCATGAGGGAACAGGGTTCTGTTTGCCATTGGAGTTGTACAGAGGATGCTTTTGGTGAGCCTGGAGGCCCCTGAAAGTTGAGATTGTCTGTCTTTGTGTTTGTGTCCCAAGCACCCAGCATGGCGCCTTCCACATACAAGGTGCTTGGTACAGATTTGCTGATTGAGTCAACTATAAAACCTGATTATTTTATCCAACTCTTCTATAGTTTACAGAATATTAAATATAAAAGAACAGTAATATTATGGGAACTTGTCTCAGGACAATATCTATCTGAACTTCAGCAAACAAGGTGAGAAGATAACAAGGGCTAAAAGTTACACAGCACTTCAACATTCATTTGCCTACTATGCGCTAGGCACTGGGGATACACAAAGTGAGTCAATGCTCTCAAGGATTTCTTATTCTAATAGCTTGCAAAATAGTTTATATACATCGTGTCTTTCGATAAGTGCTTAATTTGGCAAGAAATCATAGTCATTATGTCTGGAGACATATCTATGCTCTATAGAGTTTGCCTGGCTAAAATGTCTCCATGGCATTTGGGGAGGGAAAGGGGGGGAGGGAGGAAAAAGGAGGGAGGGAGAGGGAGAGAGAGAGAGGGAGAGAGAAAGAAGGAGGGAGGGAGAGATCAAATAAACAACTTAGTTTCTGCACACACTCATGGAAATTTAGAAGGGCAGTGGAAACCAGGAAAATCAGGGTGGGGATGTGGGGAGAAGGTGTTGGAGGGGAAGGAATGGGTTCTATTTTAGGGGAAGGCCACCTGTTCACTCCGGGACATGACCTTCATAGAATAGCCAAGTTGAAATTGGGGGAGAGGGTGGAGATGGGAAAAAGGGGAGGGGGATAGGAAGGAGAAAGTCCCTGTTCTCCAAAGAGCAAGCAAATTATAAAGCACCTAGTGAGGTCTGTCACCCACACTGGCTGACTCACTGGCAGGGGACAGAACTACCCCCAATCTCATAACAATCTGGCAAGAGAGCCAAAGGCTGGCAGTGGAAATTTTAAAGATAAAGGGATGTAATATAAAGGTACAAAATAAACAAAGCTGTTGGCAGTGTCTCTGGCTCCTGGTCAAGGCTCCAAAGACAAGCAGAGAGTAAATGCGTACTAAGTCCATCAGAGGCTACACACATAAACTGAAGAGGACAAAAACAAACCAGGGGAATTTAGACACTAGCACCCCCTAAAGTAAAACAAAATGGCTAGGAACAACGTTTTTTTAACTGAACCCCATTGCTTTTATTCTGATCTGGTTGGGTGTATTAACATAGCTACGGAGCTGGTCTCATCTTTCAGTCCAAAGAATCTCTTTGCATGTCTGGTCTCCATCCAAGGGTTTTCTTGCATACAAGTGGAGCCTAATAGGCCAAAATTTCACTGCCACAACTAGAGAGGCTCAAGTCCTGATAGTGGGGAGTCATCTGCGTTCATATCTAGTACACCAGGTCACATCACCAAGGTGACTAATTTTTAATCAATGAAAACTATGACTGGTTGTTACCTAGTCCTGTTCTAAAAGGTATGATGGAGACATTGCCTGTGATGAATACGCACAAACTGTCTGCAAAGAGAGAGATTTGGGAATCCTCTATGACAATGTAAGGGCGGCTAGGTGGTGAAGTGGATGGAGCACCGGACTCGGAGTCAGAAAGAACTGGGTTCAAATCCAACCTCCAGCTGTGTGACCCTGGGCAAGTCACTCTACCCCATCAGTTTCCTCAACAGTAAAATGAGCTGAAGAAGGAAATGGCAAACCAGTCCAGTATCTCTGCCAAGAAAACCCCAAACAGGGTCATGGAGAGTCAGATACAACTGAAATGACTGAACAACCACAATGAGAACATAAGCTTCTTGAGGACAGGGACCGTCCTTCCATCCCTCCCTACGTATGTAGAGGTTAAAGTCATGAGAGTAGATGAGACTGTGAACAGAGAGGGAAAAAGAGAGAACAGAAGAGGGTCAGGGACAGAAGTCAATGTTAATTGGAGAGGGATCAGAAAAGTGTTGCATGATGCTCACAGGACAGGGGAGAGACTCACCTTGCTACAGCACAGGTGAAATATTTATGAGGAGAGGGAAATACATTTGAAAGTCTAAGACTAGTATTTAAAGCCTTGAATGTCAATAGTATTTAATTAAGAATCATTATAGGTTCTTCAACCCAGGATGTAGATTGAAATCCCTGCTCTGACATTTATTATCTGTGTGACCCTGGGCAAGTCGCCTTACCTCCTTGGGCCAGTTTCCTTACCTATAAAATGCAGGGGTTGGGCCAGAAGACCTGAGGTCCCTTCTACCTCCAGCAGCTTGCCTAATGTGATACAGTCAGGAAGTCATCAGAGGTAGGATTTGAACTTATTTCCTCTGACTTCAGAGTCACTGATCTTTCTCCTGTCCCAAGCTTCCCACCCTTACAGGTGACAAGAGAAACAGACTGGGAACTAGAAGGTATCTTTCAGGTCATTTAACCTAACCCCAATACTCTTGTGCCCCCTCCCAATCCCCATTCTCTGGACACACCCACATGAACAAAGGTGATGAAGGATTCCAGTAGATATAACCATTGTCAGAATAAACTTCCAATAATAAGCCTTTCATCAATCGTGCTACTCCCTTCTTCTAGTATCTCCAGTGGCTACTGATTACTAACAGAATCGAGTCCTTTTTACAGATGAGACAACTAAAGCTTGGTAGCATGAAGTGACTTGCCCAAGGTCACAGGACCCAGGTCCTCTGACCCCAAAGTTAATAGCCTGTTGATTGACTGATTGTGGCCAAGTCAATGCTGCATTGTACATTAGAGCTGGAGCTTGAAGAAAATAATTCAGGGGAGAGCATGGAGGTGTTTTTGCTGTCTCCTTGAATCACCAGAAATGCCGATGTTCATCAATAAAGAGGAGGAGTCTCTCCTTTTGGATCCCAGCGTTACAGCGTCTAATTTCCAAACTCTCTACTCTGTTGTTGAGAAATGACTTGTGAAACTGACCCAAACTTACTAAGTTGGCTCCTGCATCAAGGCCACTGTCAGATCCGCACTCCTGCTGGGCAGCTGACCATGGAATGGCCAACCATTCAGCACTGAATGGAGTCAGAGGAAACCCATGGGGGTTTGATGATGTCCTGGCTTTGAAAGCAAGCATGGCCTTCAGGAAGGCACAACATCACTCTCTTATGGCTTACAACATGCTCTGGGGGAAGATATACATAAGTGTATTATATCTATATATCTACACACACACACACACACACACACACACAAATTAAGGTATGGTGATTGACAGCCACTGCATGATGTCCAAGAAAACCCCAGGTCGTTAGTGCTGGGCCAGGGGAAAAGGAAGGCTCTCCCAGGAGGCCAGCTCTGGGAACAAAGGTCCTTGGTGAGATGTTTCCAATAGCTCTCACAGAACAGGATGGAAGCTGGCTGGTTTTTAATCTAGACAGGTGGCCCCGAGGCAAATGCTGTCCTACTTTCACACAGACTGGAAGCCCCAAGGCCACTTGTCAAAGTCACTCTGGTCTTGGGCTGGCTGAGTGGGGAGCAGGGAGGGGTCTCCATTCAAAGAGCCTAATCAAAACAGGTTAGACCACCTGCCCCCTAACGGTGCCCCCTGTTGTTGGCTGGAGTTACCCAAGTGCTAGCTGTTATAAAACTCCCACACAGACTAGTCTCCCATGGCATGCCAGCCTCATGGTACCATTTCAAAGTGATTTGTTAGCCAAGGATGATGAGGTAGAGGGGAGTGATGCTGCTGGCCATCAGCCTGGGCAGAGACCCCGCAGGGGGCAGGGGCGTAGGAGCTGATGTCAGCTGGTTGGTTGTTGTCTTTCATTCTTGAAGAGGACCAAAATGATATCACAATGCTAGAGTCAAGTTTCAATGTGTCTGACTGTGGCTGATCAGACCACCGACCACCGTGGGGAGCCCCTTCTGTCTCTCCCTTCTCTGTCTCTGTCTGTCTCTTTCTCCCTCCCTCCCTTCCTCTCTCTCCTCTGACGCCACATCCCTAATGCACAAAAACCAACCCAGGTGTCGCTGGTACTCAACCCTCAGAGGTAAAGCTCTTCATTGTTTCAGGTTTCAAAGGTTATAGGGAAAGTGAGGAGAGATCGGAAGGCACCCTCAGGGTTTCAAGTTTAATGTTCATTTACCTTTTCATCTACACTTCAAATAACCTTGGGAAGTTCCCTTTCCTAGTCCTGGGTTACTAACTCCAGACTCTTCCCAAACTCTGCTGGGGAGGGGGGAAAGGGAAAACCTCTCAGAGACCCTCTCCTCTCCAAATCAAACCACCAAGTGGTCTGCAGGGGGCTTCACCTCCCACATCCAGGAACCAGACTATCTAAGCCTCCTGCCTCTCCCAGCAAAAACAAAAGCCCCTCTCTGGACAGTTCCAGAGACAGCATCTTGGATTCTGTTCTGAGTGAACATCTGACACGTGTCCTCCCTCTCTGACCACTTTGCATTTAACTGCCTTGTATTTATTTTAGACACTTAAACCTCTCTGGACCTCAGTTTCCTCATTTATAAAATGAAAGGACTGGACTAATGGCTTCTCTGGCTCTTCAATCTAGGATCCTTCATTCTATATTTATTCTCAATATGTTTAAATATGTACAGAACATGCTGTCTTTCCCATAAGCTGCTTGAGGGTAGGGGGAGTTTCACATTTCATTCTGGGGCATTCACCTGTGGATGAACGTGGCTCAGTGCCTGGCACACAGTAGGTGCTCATGAAGCACTTACTGACTGATGGACTGACAGACTAACAGCCTCATACATCCTAGCACTTCCTCATCCTTCTCTTCTCTGAGGGAAATTAGGATTCTGAAGCCCAGAACAAATGCCCAGACCTCTGTGGCATTTCTACTGGAGGGGCCGAATGGTTAACGGTGATTTAAGGAGGATAGAAAATTACACAGCACTCCAACTCAACCCTTGGAGAAGACATGCTGGAACCGACATCTGAGGGGAAAAACAGAGATCTTGCTTCTTTCTCACTTGGAGAGTCAACGACATATGCTGATCCACTGAGGCAGAGTCTAACTCAAGGTCTGAGTGGTTGGTCTGTGAACTGTCCAGACAATTATTGACTGACTACCTCTTGAGGCTGAGAAAAGGCAGCAACAGAAAGGGAGTATTTCATACTTCCCCAGGTCTGGGGAATCTCCTGATGTGGATCTGGCCACTGGACCCAGATGGCTCTGGAGGAGAAAGTGAGGCTGATGACTTTGCACAGACCTCCCTCACTTAAATCCAGTTCACTTTCCTGTCATGGCATCACCTTCCTGATGTCACAGTCCTCTTTGAGAACGAAGGACAAACAACAACAACTCTGGTCTAGAACTGAAATCATTAAGTCCATTGATGTCAAACTCAAAAAGAAACAGATCCTAGGCACACAGTGACTTAGAAAACCACAAATTAACACTATCTATGTTGTATGGCATTTTTATTTTGTTAAAATTTCCCAATGACATTGTAATCTAGTTTCTGCCACACTTGGGAGTTTTGCAGGACCCTTGAAGGGTGTGTTTGACAAGTCTGATCTAGTCCACAGCTGTCCATTTTATGCGGCCTGCCTGTGGGTTTTAAAAAACTAAAATAATAATTTACACGGAATGCTTATTAGATTTTTTAATTCCATCACTAATAAATAATCCTGCTGATGTTAATTTTCTTTGGTATTTTTAAGCAGTATTATGGACGGAACATATCACATGGAATTTTCAATTGATCTGTGGGTTGTGTTCTGTCTGCACCATGCAGACTAGTCAGTATGCACCTACTTTTATACTGTTGTGTTGTCGCTTTGTTGTTTTGTGTTTGCTCTCGTGCTTCATGCCTTCTTCTGTCGTATGATGATGCATGTTCCCCCACTTTCTATTAGCATACTGTATTTTTTATTCTGGGTGTGGCCCTCGAATAATTATTTTATTTTAATGGGGCCCTAAGATAACCTAAGGTTGGACAGCCCTGATCTAGTCCAACCCGCTCCTTTTACAGATGAGAAAAGTGAAGTCCAAAGAATTAAATGCTTGTACAAGGCTGCAAAGGTAGCATTTGAACCCATATCCTCTGATTCCTGAACCAGCGCTCTTCCCACTGGACCATTTGATCAATTCACTCTCTGTGCCTCAGTTTCTTCATCTGTAATTCACCTGAGTTCAATAAATATTTATCTACAAAACCAGGGGTTCAGGTTAGATCTCTAACTTCTAAACTCTATTATTCTGTCATTGTGTGTCAAAGAGAGAACAAATGACCTGGAGGGGTTTTTAAGAAGCCAGGTGGCACAGTGGCTAGGGCCTGGTCTAAGTTATAGAAGTCAGAGGCAGGATCTGAACCAGGCTTCCTTATTTCAAGGCCAACTCCATTCACTATCCTACCTTACTTCAAAATGTAGGGCCACTAGGGGGTGCCATAGTGCGTAGAGAACCATGCCTGGAGTCAGGAAGGCTCATCTTCCTGAGTTCAAATCCAGCCTGAGAGGATTACTTTCTGTGTGACCCAGGGCAAGTCACTTAACCCTGTTTGCCTCAGTTTCCTCACCTGTAAAAAGAGCTAGAGAAGAAAATGGCGAATCACTCCACTATCTTTGCCAAGAAAACTCCAGATAGGGTCACAAAGAGTCAGACACGACTGAACTCTAAATTTAATATATATTTTAAAATAAACTGTTTAGAGTACAGGTTCATGGTTTCCGCTTTTTGTATAGGGAAGAGCATTCATGTTTGTTGATGTTTAACTTCACAGTCAAAAAAAAAAACAAACCCTGAAGACAAAAAAGAGAAACAGTAACTGAAGTCTCCCCTGAAAAATGGCTAAAGGCTACAACTCTTCCCAGTTTAGGAGTTTTCTAAATTCCCTTCTTTCTGATCCAGCACAGCTTTGCTCACCCCTTTGCCCCTGGGGCCCAGGGAAGCATTAGCTGGGGCTTGGGAGAGCAGTCTGAAGTGGGATTATTATTATTAAATGGGGTGCCCTGAAGAAATGAACACTAATCTCTGTTTATCCCAGGGCCTTGCAGTACCCAGAGAGCTCAAAATAATCCCCAACAGCATGCATGGATATTGGCCCACGAAATGGGAAATTGTCTCTCTCTCTCTCTCTCTCTGTCAGGTTCCTAAGTCCAATAAACAGCAGGCATGGGAGAATCAAAGCCACATAGGTAACCATCCACTTGGCCTTTGATTCTTTCTCTTCCAGAGGCTCTCAGTGGAGGGCCTCTGGTGGGGCCCAGAGCTCGCTGCCCTTGGAACACCAAGGACCTCATTGAGGGCTGCAGTGACAAGATAAATGGGAAGCCACAGACCTCAGTGATGAGAACTGAGTAATTAACTCTTGATGATAGACTCGCATCCGAAGGTCCAGAGACTAATTTAAATTTAGAGCCCAGCATAGCTGCATGGGACCTGAGATGTTACTGAGTCCAGCCTCTCCATTTTACAGATAATAAGACTGAGGCCCTGGGAGGCGAAGCAATTTATCATCACGGGCTCATAGATTTAGAGCTGGAAGGAACCTCAGAGGTTTCTAGTCCAATCTCCTTGTTTTATAATTGAGGAAACCAAGGCCCAGGGGAATGAAATCACACCAATCAGAGCTAGGTTTTGAACCCAGGACCTCTGTATCCAGACCCAGTACTTTTTCTATTCTGTCCTGCACTACGATGTAATAAAGCTGCCTTTCTAAATTGGTCTCCAATTTATAGTTTTCACTAATCCATCTGGCTAGTTAATTATGACCATTACCACCACCTATGCTCCTCATGACGTGGCCCTATTTTGAATCTGGATCTCTCTGCTGCTCTAGGAATTCAGGATACTCCCCTGTCCTCCCCCCTCCTCCAAAAAAGATACAGAGAATGTACAGGGAGGATCCAATTTGAAGAGTTGGAAAATTCATCTTAAAAATCCTTAGAAATTGTTTTTTACATGTAATTGGGGAAAAATATTAAAAATGAAAATATATCCTTCTATTCTGTGATGGAGACGAATGGTACCATTTTCAGAGAGATACAAAGTACCAGTCTGAGTGCTACAATTCTTCTCCTCGAAGTCTTTTTAATTCGCACGATCCACATGGATAGGCAACTGGACTTGGACTCAGGAAGACCCAGTTCAGATCCTGATTCTGCTATTTAATACCTCTCGGATCTTTCTGGGCCTCGGTTACCTCACTAGTAAAACCGAGGGGGCTGGATTAGGGTGGCTTCTGAGGCCCCTTCTAGCTCTTAAGTCTGTGAGCCTATGTCTGGGCACAGTGGGCCTCAGTTCCCTCATCCGTAAATTGGGAGTACTGACTAGAGAGTCCCTGAGGTCCCCCATGCTCTTATGCTGCCTCCATTCACAAATGAGGAAACTGAGGCAGAGGGTGGCTAAGTAACCAGAGATGGCGTGAGAACTCGGGTCCTCTGATTTAGGAGCTCACAGGGCTCTCTCTCCTGTGGACTCGCACAGGAAATCCAGATTATACAACTGTGGACTGCTTATGGAACCACAGACATCAGTCAGTCCCCAGTTAGCTAACACTGGTGAGAACAGTGTTACACATCTAGGCAGAAGACAAAACAAGTCCGAAACCTCCACGGCCTCTTCCATCTTCTCTCTGCCTTGGAAACCCTGAGGCTCTGGTTCTGGGAAGTGAATTGTGAAAGTGACCCAAACTTAACAAGCTCCATCTTGAAAAAGAGAAGGGAGTTGGCATCACACAGAGCTGGTTAATCTGTCTTCTTGGCACTGCCAGCCCATCCTAAGGTAACCCCTTCCAGAACGCTCTCCCTGGAGTCCTCCTAGAGAGGAGATGAGGCAGGGGCAGAGCATCGTGAGGAGGCTTCCAAAGCCCCAGCCACAGGCTTGCTAAGAAATCATGCCAACACCAACTCCCTGATCAGATTAGGAAGCAGGCAATGGGGTCTGGTCTCCAGAGCCCTGGAAGGCTGGGAATCATGGAAATGACAAGGAATCCAGGAGATCAATGGCTTAATCTCTCTGATCAACTGCCCAAGACCAAAATGGCGAATTCTCTAGAGACAGATTAAGGCTGTTTTAGTAAGAGCCCCGACGAGCCTCACACATACCATCATTTTAGAAGAGAGACCAGGGTTGGTTAAACAGGCCACCAGGGACTCTTGGGAGCAATTACTTCTCCAGCTGATCCCGGTCCTTGGGCCAGTGACCACTGCTGTTCTCCCTGGGGCCCTGGAGTTTGTTTTCATAGACATCTGGCCCCTCAGGGCTACTGTCATATCTTTCTTCCCCTGTTCCTTTACATATAACCTCTCACCCAGGAAGGCACCTTTCTTCACTGTCATGGGACCACATGCTTTGGGCAACCCCCAGTTGAAGAAACTGAGGCACAGACAGAGGAAATGGTTTATCCAGGGTCACACAGCCAGTATGCATCCGAGGAAGGATTTGAACCTAAGTTCTCCTGATGCTACCGCATGCCCTAACCCCCTTGCTGGGAATGTTCTTCCTTTCTCTGTCTACCAGAATCCTACCCAGATGCAGATTAAAGCCCTACAATCGGAATGCCCCATCATCTTCTTCTGCAATACAGCTTCTCTCAGGCTGGCTGGCAACAAACACCTGCTAGCCCTCCTCCGCTGGCCCACCAGAGCTGGGAGTCAGTCCTCTCAGAAGCAGGCACGCAACTCTGCTGCTAATGTTTTTCTGGCCCACTCCCACCAGCCCTTTCTGCTGGGTTGGCCCCAAGTGGTTAAGTCCCTGTATTCCTGGACACCTGATCCTGAGCTTCCCAGGATGCTGACGTGGCTCCCCAGTTCCTCCAGACTAACCCTAATTCTCCCAGACTCCAATTTGATTTGCCTACTTAGACTTCCACTCTGTACCTTCACCACCCCCAGCCTGTTTACTCTGGCCCCAGGCTCCTGATCTAATCTCTGTCCAGTGTTTGTCTATGTCTTAGCTAATTCTCTATCTGCTTGCCTCTCCCCTACCTGTGCTGATGCCTTCGCAGACTAAGATCACAGGATTTTAGACCAAGAAGGAATCTCTGAGACCATCTAGTCCAACTCTTTCATTTTATAGATAAAGAAACTGAGGCCCAGGAGATTCAGCGACTTGGCCAAAGCCCTATAGGTATTAATAAAAGCCCATATCTAGGGTTAGAGCTGGAAGACACCATACAGAACACATACCCAATCCCCTCATTGAACAAATGAGGAAACCAAGGCCCAGAGAAAATGAATGACTTAGAATCCTAGGCTCATGGATTTAGAATAGGCTTCAGAGGCTCTCTGCTCCAACCCCCTCATTTTATAGATGAGGGAACCAGATCACACAGGTAGCAAGCATCAGGGGTGAGATTCGAATCCAGGTTCTTTGATTCCAGAGCCAAAACTCTTCCTAGTCTGTTATTATTTGCAACAGGTTTCTGCTGGGGACAAACAATTAAAAGTAATTCCCACAAAGAGGATGGATGAATATTTCTCAAGCTGCTGAGAGTGGAGGGAAAGGGGAGGAGACGTCACCTGTTTAGCATCAATAGCTTCTTCAGAGTAGCCAGCGCACCCTGAGGCTTCCTCCTAATAGAGACGGAAGAGGAATTTCCCCTCCCAGTAGTGTAAACTTGACTTGAAAGAAGGAGCCTTCCTCTTTTTGTGTCCTGCCCCAGGCCAAGGAGGTGAAACCTGAGCCCAGGACCTTCTTTTATAGGCCTGTTTGATCCAAAGTTCAGCCCGGAGCCTCCACAAACATTTTTTTCCCCCTAGAGAGTTCACAATACTGCTCAAAGCCCCCGCCTCAGGTCTGAATAAAACCTGGAGGTTGACATGAAAAGCCAAATAGTAAAATGCAAATTGGAGGCTTTAGATCAAAAGGAAAGGTAATCCGTCTAGTTCTAGGTACTTTCCTTATATTCTAGGGCCTCAAGTACCTAGGACAGGGGTTCTCATTCTGGCAGCTGTGAACTTAAAAATTTTTTGGGGGGGATAGTTGTATCTCAATAAAATCAGTTTCCTTTGTAATTCTATCTATTTTATTGTATGCATTAAAAAACTCAATCCTCAGAAGGGGTCCATACCAGACACAGCCAAAGGCGACCAAGGGTGAGGACGGCTGTTTTAGTTGCTTCTGTAACTGAGGCATGTGTAGGAATCAAAAGAGTCATTTTGCTATCTAAAACTCAATTGTAAAAGGTTTAATTTCTTAGCAATCATAGGTTCAACCATTCAATCAGTCAATCAAGTGTTTCTGATGAGCCAGCTAGTTTCTAATGGGGCGGCTAGGTGGTGGAGTGGATAGAGTGAAGGGCCTACAGTCAGGAATATTCACCTTCCTGAGTTTAAATCCAGCCTCAGACACTTATTGCCTGTGTGACCCTGGGTAAGTCACTTCACTCTGTTTGCCTCGGTTTCCTCATCTATAGAATGAGCTGGAGAAGGAAATGGAAAATCACTCTAATATCTTTGCCAAGAAAACCCTAAATGGGGCCACAAAGATCTGGGCATGACTGGAAACAACTGGACTCATGACTCAGGATCTGTGCTAAAAGCAACATAATAGCTTTTGGCTTTCAGGAGACAAAGAGGGCCAATATACCGCTCTTCCTCACTCACCACAATACAATCCAACAAATAGCTGTGGTAGGCCTACCATTCCAAAACACAGTTCAAATTTGCGAGCAGATAATAATGTCCAATGTTTGGGTTGTGCTTCATGCTTTTAAAAGCTTTTTCACAGCCACTATCACATTTGATCCTCATTAAAACCCCATGAGGTAGGCAGGACAGGTATTGCCATTTGGTCCAATAGTTCCAAAAAAATTGGTCCTGAATACTGGCCACACCCTAAGCTGAGATGTCTTTAAAAGGAAAAAAAATCCATCTATCCAACCATCACTGAAAAATCTATTCACTGAAAAATAATTATACATAATTATTACCTTAAAAATGTTGACCTATTTGGAAGAAAGCCAAACGTTTTGTTCTTTTTTTTTCTGGTCAAAAGTAAGTAGAGATGCTTTTGCTATGTGGAAAGTAAGAAGTCATGTAGAGAGGGGCTGGACCTGCTATTTCAGTAGAACAAGGCCCTCCGCCAACCAACCAATGGAGATCAGCACCTTCTCTCCAAAGTCTAGTCCTAGAAAGTTGCCTAGAGCAGAGGTATCATACTTGTGGCCCTCCCATGCAACCCAAAATTGGGAAATGTTTAACAAAAGAAGCAAAAATATCAGACAACATAGATAATGTTCGTTTATGTCCCTTTCATGCCCTGCTCCTCTCCTCCAGCCCAACGCTCACACCATTTCTACAGTGGCTCCTTATGAAGTCGCCAAGCTCAGGAATCTTAGTAATGGGTGGCATACCATACTTCTGTCATCCTCCCCTCCCTGTTTTTCCCTTGTGGTTGACCAAACCACCTTGGCAACTGGCAGTCTCCCTGTCATCTACCTATTGCTGGGGTCCATAACCTGGGGGCCATGAGCTTGTTGTTTTTGAAAATAATTTGTTTTCTTTATAATCTGATGTGTTTTATGCTATGCATTTACAGACATGATTCTGAAAACGTTTCCAAAGGCTTCACCAGACTGTCAAAGGGGGCCATGATCCCCAAAAGGTTAAGAAATTCTGCTCTAAAAGTAGGAAATGAACTTGAGTTGTAGGTTGGGAAGGGGCTCCCAAGGATCCTCTTCTACCACCCACCCCTCGTGGTCCTCTTTAGGCTCAGGAGAGGGAGCTAAGTTGCTCCAATTTGTAGGAACACAGCTGGGAAGAGTCTAAGGTGGGATTTGAATCCAGGTTCTCCTCTCCTTCCCCTGTACCAAGCTCCCTCTGCCTGGAAGGGCTCTGCTCCCTCTCCCCACTCTCCCCACCAAGTTTTATAGAACTCAATGCCATAGATTAAAAGAGATATTGACACATCACCCAGTTCGAGCGGAGCTGGATCTGGGCACGGATACAGACAGTTGCTCAGAGGGGGCCAGGAGAAGGGCTATGTTGCTCCTTCCCCCTACTTCATAAGCTCCTTCAGCAGCATGTGTGGGCTTGTGGGAAAGCACGCCATCCCTCCTCTTTCTGCCGCTGCTGGGGAGACCAGCAGGACTTAGGCTGTGCCTGTGGCCCTAAGAACACAATTATAAACTGAAGTCAGGTTTTATACAAGTCATATCTGGGGGGTGGGTGGGTGGGAGAGGGGCAGCCTGTGCTGGGTCCAACAGGGTGGCATCCCCCACATTACCGACGAGGAAATTGAGACTCAAAAGATGATGAATGATATGCCTATGGTGCGGTCTGGAAAACACTAGAATTGAGCAGAGCTGGGATGGATCCCCAGACATGTTTGAGCAGCATAGGAAGATGTGTTGTTTGCTCAAGAACTGCTGGAAGCCATCTGTTTTTTTCAGTTTGTCCTGCCCACGCAGGGCTGACTTGCTGATAAGCATCCACAAACGTTGACAATGCAACTAGAACAGAGGTCTCCCAAATGCTTAGCCTCGGGGTCCTTCCCCTGAATTCCTACACCCCCATCCATTTTACTTTGGATGTGGCTGTATGGGGTAGAGATGTAACTAAGTGGATAGGACAAATAGGGCACAGGAAAAGGAATCTCAGGAAAGGTGCCCAGTAAGCCGTAATAGTCAATGACAAGGGAAGGGGGCAGATAACAACATTCAAGGGTCTAGTTGCACGGTGTGAAGAGACAGGGGTACTTTTTCATCCAGGGCATAAATAGAGAGTAGTAGTGTCATGGATGGAGTTGTGCTGAGAGACGAGGGGTCCCCCCCCTCAGATGGAGTTGTGCTGAGAGACGAGGGGTCCCTCCCTCAGTCCCCAACAGAAGTTAGGAAGAACGGCTGCCTGAGAGGGCACGAAAATGGATTCAGCTCCTTGAAAGCACATACTAAATAAATGTTATTACATATTATATATGTTTATATATATAAATAAATGTTACTATATAAATGTAAATAAATGATAAATGTTCGTTAACTTGACTTGTTGACCCTGTCAAAGGCAGGGAACCATACCATGAGGCATGAATCGAAACAATTGTCAACCTATGGGAAGGACACATGACCTCCCAGAGCGGAAGTGAAGTTTTCGTATTGGTGTCCTGGAACAAAGACCTGTTTGCCCCATGCTAATTAGGTCTCTGGTAGAGTGTAAGCACATTAAGGACAGGGATTGTTTCATTTTGTGTCAGTATCATTGCTAGAACATATAAGGGATGTTAATAAATGCTTCTTGGCTGATTAATATGGTACCCCCCAGGGCGGAGCCAAGATGGCGGCTGGTAAGCACGGACTAGAGTGAGCTCCGTACCCGAGTCCCTCCAAAAACCTATAAAAATGGCTCTGAACCAATTCTAGAACGGCAGAACCCACAGAACAGCAGAGGGAAGCAGGGCTCCAGCCCAGGACAGCCTGGATGGTCTCTGGGCGAGGTCTATTCCACACAGAGCTGGGAGCTGGGAGCTGGGAACAGAGTGGAGCAGAGCCCAGCCTGAGCGGCGTGGACGATCCAGACCGGAAGCCGGGCGGAGGGGGCCCTAGCGCCCTGAATATGTGAGCTGCAGCAGTTACCAGACCCCTCGACCCACAAACACCAAAGACTGCGGAGAAGGTTAGTGGGAAAAGCTGCGGGAGTGGAAGGAGTTCTCGGTTCGGCTTCCAGCCCCAGGGGCAGCGGAGGTGGGGCAGCTACGGCTGCTGCTGCTTCCGGCTCCAGGCCCACCTGGTGGGAGGAATTAAGTGGCGGATCAGAGCAGGAGTGCAACAGCCTGCTGAAGATCTAAGTCCAGTCTGGACTGGGGGTCCTTGGGGAAGGAGGAGTGCGGCTCTGACAGAGCTGGCACCTCCCCCCCAAACGTAGAACATAGAACTCGTTAGTCTACAAGCAGTCATACCCCACTGAAAAACTCAAGGGTCAAGTTAGTTGGTTGGGAATATGGCCAGGCAGCGAAAACGCGCCCAGATTCAGTCTCAGACTTTGGATTCTTTCTTTGGGGACAAAGAAGACCAAAACATACAGCCTAAAGAAGATGACAAAGTCATAGAGCCTACAACCAAAGCCTCCAAGAAAAACATGAACTGGCCCCAGGCCATAGAAGAACTCAAAAAGGATTTGGAAAAGCAAGTTAGAGAAGTAGAGGAAAAAATTGGGAAGAGAAATGAGAAGGATGCGAGAAAACCATGAAAAACAAGTCAATGACTTGCTAAAGGAGACCCAAAAAAATACTGAAAAATACACTGAAGAAAACAACACCTTAAAAAACAGACTAACTCAAATGGCAAAAGAGCTCCAAAAAGCCAATGAGGAGAAGAATGCCTTGAAAGGCAGAATTAGCCAAATGGAAAAGGAGGTCCAAAAGACCACTGAAGAAAATACTACTTTAAAAATTAGATTGGAGCAAGTGGAAGCTAGTGACTTTATGAGAAATCAGGATATTATAAAACAGAACCAGAGGAATGAAAAAATGGAAGACAATGTGAAATATCTCCTTGGAAAAACCACTGACCTGGAAAATAGATCCAGGAGAGATAATTTAAAAATTATAGGACTACCTGAAAGCCATGATCAAAAAAGAGCCTAGATGCCATCTTTCAGGAAATTATCAAGGAGAACTGCCCTGATATTCTAGAGCCACAGGGCAAAATAGAAATTGAAAGAATCCATCGATCGCCTCCTCAAATAGATACCAAAAAGAAATCTCCTAGGAATATTGTTGCCAAATTCCAGAGCTCCCAGATCAAGGAGAAAATACTGCAAGCAGCCAGAAAGAAACAATTCGAGTATTGTGGAAACCCAATCAGAATAACCCAAGATCTGGCAGCTTCTACATTAAGAGATCGAAGGGCTTGGAATGCGATATTCCGAAGGTCAATGGAGCTAGGATTAAAACCTAGAATCACCTACCCAGCAAAACTGAGTATCATGTTCCAAGGCAAAATATGGAGTTTCAATAAAATAGAGGACTTTCAAGCTTTCTCAATGAAAAGACCAGAACTGAATAGAAAATTTGACTTTCAAACACAAGAATCAAGAGAAGCATGAAAAGGTAATCAAGAAACGGAAATTGCAAGGGACTTACTAAAGTTGAACTGTTTTGTTTACATTCCTACATGGAAAGATGATGAGTATGATTCATGAGACCTCAGTATTAGGGTAGTTGAAGGGAATATGCATATATATATATGTTTAGGTATATATATAAGTGAATGTGTATGTATGTATGTATCTATGTGTATATGTATGTATGTGTATGTATGTGTATATATATATGTGTGTTTATATATATATATGTAAAAGAGAGAGAGCAGACACAGGGTGAGTTGAAGATGAAGGGAAGATATCTAAAAGAAATAAAATGAAATTAAGGGATGAGAGAGTAACATACTGAGAGAGGGAGATAGGGAGAGATAGAATGGGGTGGATTATCTCTCCTAAAGGTGGCAAGAGGAAGCAGTTCTATGGGAGGAGGGGAGAGGGCAGGTTAGGGGGGAATGAGTGAACCTTGCTCTCATCAGATTTGGCCTGAGGGGGAATACCATACATACTCAGTTGGGTATCTTACCCCACAGGAAAGAAGAGGGAGGAAGATAAAAAAAAATAAAAGGGGGAGGATGATGGAGGAGAGGGCAGATGGGGGTGGAGGTAATCAAAACAAACACTTTGGAAAGGGGACAGGGTCAAGGGAGAAAATTCAATAAAGCGGGATGGGTTGGGAAGGAGCAAAATGTAGTTAGCCTTTCACAACATGAGTATTGTGGAAGGGTTATACATAATAATACATGTGTGTCCTAGGTTGAATTGCTCAACTTCTTAGGGAGGGTGGGTGGGAAGGGAAGAGGGAAGAGAATTTGGAACTCAAAGTTTTAAAATCAGATGTTCAAAAACAAAAAAAGTTTTTGTATGCAACTAAAAAATAAGATACACAGGCAATGGGGCGTAGAGATTTATCTTGCCCTACAAGAAAGGAAGGGAAAAGGGGATGAGAGGGGAGGGGGGTGATAGAGGGGAGGGCTGACTGGGGAACAGGGCAACCAGAATATAAGCCACCTTGGAGTGGGGGGAGGGTAGAAATGGGGAGAAAATTTGTAATTCAAAATGTTGTGAAAATCAATGCTGAAAACCAAATATGTTAAATAAATAAATTGCATTAAAAAAAAAAAAGAAAAAAAAATATGGTACCCCCCAAATCAATCACGGTAATGGCATTTGGGGTTTTGACAAGAAATGGATAAAAATAGGTCTATCCCACATGGAGCCCTCCTGGCCAGTGTTGTTTTGCAGTATAATATAATATAATTATATATTAATATATATTATTATAATATAATATAACCAAGTACCTTCCACTAGAAAGGTAGCAATCTCAGTGTTAATAGTGGCTGATCTCCAAGCATGTCAAGTTCATCTGCTGTCTAATGGGTAAATAATTCGAGGTAGGATACACTCAGGAGCCTGGACCAATGGTTGCTGGGCAGGCTCTGTCACAAATGGCCCCTGCTCAGGTGCCAACTCCTGTTTTCAGCTTCTCACTTTACATATTGCCCTGAACACCGCGCCCCGCCCCCCCCCCCCACTTCCACATTTGGTGATGTCACAAAGTCTGGCAAGATGTAGTTTCTCTGGGGCCTATGTAGACTTGGATGGGCATGTGTTTGGCGGTAGCCCTGCCCTGCTCACCAGGTCACAAATACCCAAGTGTGGGAAGACAGATCTTTGTATTGCCTTTACAAAGCTTATAAGAGGTATCCTAAAAGTCCTGGTGTAGCTTTATGCTTCACTAAAAGCTTAAAGTCTCAGGTCTTGGGAAGTCCTAATTTAAGTTTTGGTCACCTGGTTTTTGGCAGCTTGGCATCAAGGCTGATGCGGCAGAAGAAAGAGCCCTGGTTCTGGAAGAAGACGATCTGGTCCAAAGTTCTTTCTACCTTCGATGATTACTCCCCATGCAACTTTGGGCGAGCAGTCTGGATCAGGCCAGAAGTCCTTTGAGGTCCCTTTCAGCTCTATATCTATGATCCTGTCACTTAACTGCTCTGGGCCTCTGTTTTCTCACATGCAAAATGAAAAAGCTGCACTTTGAGATTCCATTAAACAATGGATCTATGGTCTGTGGTCTCATGAGTCTAGGATCCATTCAGAAAAGGAAGGGAAAAACAACACCTAAGATGATTAGAAAGCCCTTTTTAATATGAAGGTGAAATCTGGTGTTCCCTAACAACTGACCCATTCATTCCCCATCCTCCCCTCAGGGTGAGAGACAAGAAAAGCCCATCTAATCCCTCCCCCAGTAACAGTCTTCTAGGGAGTGGAAGATAAGGATCCCTTAGACCATCCCCAATTCCTCTCTAAACATCTCTAAGTGCTCCAGTGATCTTCACACCTTACAAATCTCACTGTCCTCATCAGATAATTGCAGAGTTGGAAGGGATCTAAGCGATCATCTAAATTCAATTCAATTCTATTCCAATGGTTCAGCCAGTCTACACTTACACTAATGGCGATCCAGCCCCTGCTCTAAGCCCTGCAGTGATGGGGGATGGAGGGGTGGGTTTGCTCATTAGCTACCTGGGCAGCCCATTCATTGCCCTTTTGGACAGCTCCGGTTGTAAGGAAGCATTTCCAACTGCATATTAAGTATAAATCTACCTCCCTGTAGCCTTCACTTACTGCTCCCAATTCTGCCCTGCAAGCCCGTGACCCATAACCTCCCAAAGCCTAACATCTGTTCCGCATGTTTGCAGACAACTCTATTGTTCCTTCTCTTCTCTTCGCTTTTTTCATGGCATGGTTTGATGCCCTTTCCCGTCATGAAAGAGGACTTTCTTGATCCTCCTAGTTGTTAGTCTTGTCCTTCTCCATCAGTCAGTGAGCACTTATTAAGCACCTACTACATGCCAGGCATGGGGGGTTTATTTTGTCTATATCTCATATTTACTTACTATGGACATACTACATCCCTCCACCAGAACCTAAGCTCCCTGAGGATAGACACTGTCTCGCTTTTGTCTTTGTATCACCAGCATCTAGTACATTATCCTGTACACAGCAGGAGCTTAATAAATGCCTTTTTGTTGACTAATTGATCCTGGGCCCCATCTTCTGGTGCCTTAAACCTGAAAACAGCTGCTCTCTAATACCAACTTGTCAATATCCTTTCCATAGTGGAGAATCTCAAACCAGGTTCAATATGGCAGATGGTACCTGACCAGGACGAACCTACAGGAGAACCATTGCCTCTGCCCCATCACTACCACATTTGTTCTGGACACTGTACAGTTATTAATGTAGTCTAAATTGGCATCAGCTATTCTGGTTGGCTCTTAGCAAAATGCCTTACATATACTAGGCACTTGATAAATGTTTGTTGACTTACTGCCTCATCACGCTATTGACTCCTGTTATGCCTAAAGTTCATTAAAATCCATACACTTCCCCCCTCATCACTACTTTCAAGCCATTTCTTGCCAATGTGACTTCTACATTTATTTTTTGAACCCAAGGATGAGACCTTACATTAGTTCCTATGAACTTTTCTCCTGTCAGCTTCAATTTAATTACCTCAACTATTCAAGATCTTTCAGGCTCCAGATTCTGTCACCTTCAAGTCTGATGAGCAGGCCGTTATTTCATCATGAAATTAATAAAGCTAGAACAGAGCCAAAGACACAGAGAGCACTCTATTAGGGACATCCCTCCAACCCAACATTAATTTATTAATCACTATGCTTTGGGGTCCAGTCAATCAACTGGTTCTGTACCCACTTAACTATAAACCATCAGTCCATATCTCTCCATCTTGCCCACAAGGACATGGGGTTCTGCCTCTCCTTTTTCAGAACTCTTTGAAATCTGCTCCCTGAAAATCCAGGGTACAGGTCAGATTCCCTTTCTCATTTAACATTTAGCTCCAAGATGGCACAGTCAATGTCTCCCAAGATTCTCATCATTTCTGCTTCAACACCTAGTTTCTTGCCATGGGTGAGAATCAGGTCCCAGACAATAAGTTTCTCTCTGCACACTGCCCCATGAGTTACCCCACTTTTTGAAAGATGAAATTATTAGCAATGTAAGTCAAGCATTGATTAGCTGATCTGCTTTTGGCAACAAAAATCTTCCAGTAGAGGCTTGGATAGTTTAAGCTCCCTCTGCCTCCCATGTGTTTTTTCTTTTTTTGGGGGGGGGCAATTGGGGTTAAGTGACTTGCCAGGGTCACACAGCTGGTAAATGTCTGAGGCTAGATTTGAACTCAAGTTCTCCTGAATCCAGGGCTTGTGCTCTATCCACCGAGCTACCTAGCTCCCCTTCCATCTGGTTTTTCGAGCTTCATTAGAGCTCACCATTCACTCCCTCCTTCTGGTGAAATGGTTTCTACTATACACCCTTTATGTTTCTCTCTCCTTTGAACCTCACTTAGATGGTTTCCACTATACTTCCCTCCCAAGTTATTGCATTTCCTCATAGGCAAACAACTTGATATAAAATGATACCCTGCCTGCCTAGCTAATTTGTTCCCCTTAACGGTTCCATTCTATCCCACTAGGTCTCAATGATATTCATGAGGTCATATTTGCCTCTTCCTGGCTGGGGCGTCTAATTCACTTTATTCCATTGGATGGAATAAACCATACATTGAGCCCTGGCTTATAGACTCTTGCTCTCACCCTAGACAAGAAGGCCCATGAATATTATTGTGTCTGATTCCCCCCACCACCACCCCGGCATTGGCCCCTGTTGATTACTGAACACCTTTACTGACATTCTCTCTCTTAGACCTAGGCCCTATCTACTCCTCTCTACAGTATCTGGTTTAGTGGCTATAACAGAGCACTTTTATCCTTCCAATCTTATTTTATTTTAAAGTCTCCTAAATTAAATCTTTCCCTCCTTTCATACTGCCTTGCTCCAATCCAGCCTGCTTCCCTTTGCTGTGATAGAAAAATGGACTCTACCAGGGCATCCAGGTGGAGACTGTGATGATGACAGCATGATGGACCAAGGAAGGGCTGAACTGTATCGAGAAAGCAAAGAAATATCTGAAAACTTTATTTTTAAATGGAAGCCATCTTATTATAGTATGGGTATTGAATATGGAAAAATAGAAAAGACTGAGCATATTCTACTTCACTCCCTCCTTATTCTCCTAGCACCTCCTCGACTTCCACCTTGTACTTTGGAGAAGGTTCTCCCCTCAACTCACCATCTCCCATTGATGACTGCTTCTCCTAGATCACAACTTCAGGAAAACACCAGCTTCACTTCCCTCCCTACTTTCCAGCCATCTCCTCCTTCATACCACATTGGACCACCCACAGTACTCTTTCTTTACCCTCCCAATCCCTTCTACCCCAATTCCAGAACTGTGAACGATAACCAAATCCAAACTGATGTGTCTTATCCAGGAACAATGGCATTCTACTCCTGTATGTCCCCATTTACCATCCCTTTAGCTTTCCAGACCAAAGAGTCCCTCCCTGACCCCTGGCCCCTTTGCATGCTGCTTCTCTCATTACCATGCAGGCTCTTTGAGGGCAGAGACTGTCTTTGTTTTTGCACTTATATCCCCATAATTTAGCATAGTGCTTGGCACATAATAAATGCTTTTTCATTCATCAGCCACTCAATCATCAGTCTCCAACCAAATAAAATTTGGGGGGGAAGTAGTGTTAGCTGCACTCTGCCCCTAAGAGTCCATCTTCCCTGTAATTTAAACTGTGGGTCCGGAAAGCCAAATCCCACTCTCTAATACCACCTTCTTACCCAGCTGTTCATTTTCCATATGGTCCCTCTCTTCTGAGGGCCTTACCTTCAATCAACACTAGTGATTAAAACAAAAAAAAAACCCCATCACCTGTTTTCTAACAGCTTCCTAACCAGATCTACACAATCCCTTGAGACTTTCTTAGCTCCTTCTTGTCATCCTATATTCCCAAGTGGATCCCCAGGATTGGATAGCACTCTCTGTGTCTAACAATTCACAGGATCTTGGATTTAAAGCTGGAAGATGATCAAGTCCAACTTCCCATTTTACAGGTGAGGAAACTGAGTCAGAGGAAGGGGAAGTGAATTATTGCCCAGGGTTACACATCTAGTAAGTGCCTGTAGGGTTAATGGGGAATAAGATCTTACCTGTCAATAGGCTGCATGTGGAGCCCATTAAGGGAAGCTTGCTTGCTTGCTTGTAGGAAGGCTTACATACCTTTTGTTAATTTCTAATTAGGCACTGAGCCTAAAGAGCATATATTCTGAGAGGTGAGCTTTTGCTTTGGGGGCTCCCTTATGAGGAAGATGTTGTGATTCCTTGGTCGGGACTCTGAGTGGCTGTATGTTCAGAGCTCCCTGACTCCTCAGAGGTAAAGGCTCTCTCAATCCAGTGGTGGATGTAAAGCTTTGATTCAGGCAGTAGAGCCCTGTCTGTCGGTCTTTACTTCTCTTCTTTGTATTTCCTGTCTGTATTTTATGTGATTAAAAAGATTGTTGACCCCGAAACAGCTATCTTTCCTTAGCAAAGCAGATAAAAGAACCTGCACTAGGAGTCATCCTGGGTGTGCCAGTGTGGTTGCCATCACAGTGCCTGAGGAAAGATCCTAACTCAGGTCTTCTAATTCAGGTCTTCCTGACTCTATGTCCAGTTTTCTGTCCACTATACCATGCACACCCTTGGATATATACTGAAAAAAACACCTCTCCCTGGAATCCTACCACAATAATATGTCTTCCTGGAACCAATCAAAGAGACCTTGACTACTCCTGGCTTCTACGTCTTACTCTGAGCATAATCAGTATTACTACTATTGCCACTGGAAAGGACATGTCAATGGAAAAATCTATTATTCCACTCACTCCCCTTGTGACTGAAATCATAGAGTCCTTGTGACTTCCCAAAACATAACTTTCCTTCCTTCCTTCCTTCCTTCCTTCCTTCCTTCCTTCCTTCCTTCCTTCCTTCCCTCCCTCTGAAGGCCAGAAACACCCTCTGTGGGAAGAATCTGGCACCAATGAAAAGATCCAATTTCTGAGAGCTCCTTCATTCCTTCTTCCTTTGTGCCCCATTCTTCCCATATGGCCCCTTGACTCATGATTGGCCCATGTGCCCTTAGAGGTTTTCTCCCCTTGTTCTCTGGCACATCAGGGAAGACAAAGTGCTACCCAGTGGAAACAAAGCAAAGGCCTTTAACCTCCCACCTTTAACAGGCCAGCCAATTTGGTGAAATGAATTGAAGCAATCCACAGGTCTACGGGAGCCATTCTGGGAAGCGGCTTGGGATTGTGCTACTAAAGTGATTAAAACATCTAAACCCTCTAACCCACTGCTAGACAAAAAGGACAAAGATAGAAAGAAATGTCCCATATCCACCAGAAGTCATAACAGCTCTCTTTTTTTTTGTAGTAGTAAAGGACAAGAAACAAAGCAGATGCCCATTAATTAGGGAATGGCTAAACAAACTATATATTATTACAGTGTAAGAAATGATGAACACTGAAAAGCACAGAATGCACTCAGAGGAACAGATGCAGAGTGAAGTGAGCACAATGACCACAACAATGCAATGGAAAAGAACAACAATTGAATATAAAACGATAATGACCAAGGTTGGCCCCAGAGGAGAGATCCCTCCCTTCATCTCTCCCCCGTACCCTCCCAGAGAGCCATCTTCTAAAACAAAGATTTTTTGTTTATGAAAAAAGAAAATGAGGAAGAAGGAAAAAACAAACAGTAAAACCTACAGAGGGAGATAGTTTCCCATCCATCTTCTTTGGGGCCAGACTTGCTCTTTCTAATTTCATAGCATTCACTGTTGATTGTTTTCTAAAGAGGACAAGGTTACATGATATCTCCATGTCTATATGGATATCTTCATCTATACCCATCTTGCAATGACCGCAAACAAGGCATTAGTGAGCTGCATGCAGTTGCTGAGCGACTAAATGAATGGAAGGCAATGATACGGTTTTATTTCTTTCATCTGTACTTTGGAAAGTGGAGCATGTAATGCGTTTCTTCACATGACCACGATCTAGTCTGATTCTCTGGTCTAAGCAATACTTTTAGGCTGGGGAGGGGGCGGGGAGAAGGGGCAGGGCAGAAACCACCATCTCTATTTTACAGAGAAGGAAACTGAAGCTTAGAAATGATTTATCCAAGGTCACAAAATAAGTGGATGAGCAGGGCTTAGTATGAGCATCGCAAAATAGACAGATGGATGGAACCTCGGTGACCACCTAGTCTGATCCATACCTGAAGAGTCTCTACTACAACACACATGGCAAAGGATTATCTAGCCTTTGATGGAAGAGACTCACTCCCTGCCAAGGCAGCTTGTTCCACTTTGGGAAAGCTCTAATTGTTAAGAAGTTTGGTTGTTTGTTTTCCCTATGACATCAAGGCTAAATTAATCTCTCCA
This sequence comes from Trichosurus vulpecula, assembly GCF_011100635.1. Taxonomy (NCBI): domain Eukaryota; kingdom Metazoa; phylum Chordata; class Mammalia; order Diprotodontia; family Phalangeridae; genus Trichosurus; species Trichosurus vulpecula. The sequence continues at coordinate 18,326,953 of NC_050579.1, forward strand.
CACCTTCTTCTGGGATCAGAGTCCAGGCTTAATATAGGGTTCTTTCCACTATAACTAATCAAAACAAGGAAGCAAATATCTATTAAACCCTTCCCAAGTGACAGGCATTGTTTTAGGTGTTAGGAGATACAAAGATAAAAATGATGTAGCCCTGCCCTCAAGGAGCTTATATTCTAATGGACAAGACATAATATATACATAATATACATAATAGAGGAGATAAACAAAATGAATGCAGCCAGGTGACACAATGGATAGGGAAGAGCACAGGTTCATCTTCCTGAGTTCACATCTGGCTTCAGACACCAGCTGTGTGACCCTAGGTAAGTCACTTCACCCTGTTTGCCTCAGTTTACTCATCTGTAAAATGAACTGGAGAAGGAAATGGCAAATCTCTCTAGTATCTTTGAAAATCTCGCATAGGGTCATGGAGAGTGGGGTACGAATGAAATGAATGAAAAACAACAAAACCAAAAAAAAAGTTTTTGAAGGAGGTGTTCCAGCAGCTGGGGGATTCTAAAAGGTGGCCATGTGGAGGGAGTACATTCCAGGCATGAGATACTGCCAGTGCAAAGGAGAGGTGATGAGATGGTGGGTCATGTAGGCGAAACAGTAAGGAAGCCAGGATGGCTGGATGGCTGAGTGATAGGAGAGAAGGGGAGTGTAGCAGAAAGGAGGCTGGAGGCAGGTGGTGAAGGGCTTTAAATATTAGACTGAGAACTTTATCTAAGTTCTTTCCCTAGGCTGGAGCCTCTGACTCCCCTCCCAGAATTCTTTCCAGTGCCCCAGGCTGCATTCCACTGTCTCTCAGCTAATAAGTGCTAGAGTTGGGACTGGAACCAGGGTTTCTCTTGACTTCCAGGACAGTGTCCTTTTTACTACTTTCCCCCAACTTGAAAGATAATATTTTTATTTGTAAAATCCCTAATTTTCCCCCTTTTCCCAATTTGAAAGATACTCATATATTACATATGATTCCTTGCCATCACTCAAAATTTTTTTTTAAATTTTTATCTTTTCTGTTTATATCATCTAAATTTCTTCTAATGCCTCCCAGGGAGCCATCTCTCATAAATGAATAATTTTTTTTAACAAAAGAAAAAGAGAAAAAAATTCAGCAAAATCAACCAATAGATCGCATGTACCTCCTACTCCTGTGGTATGTCAGACTCCCACCGATTCCAAGGAATGGGCTTACAGAGGGAGAATGGCATCTTCCCAAATCTGAACCAACCGTTTCTCGCCAGTGAGACTGGCCAAGGGGATCTGGGCTTGTTCCCTTGGGTTCTCAGCTGGGTTGGGGAGGACAGACCGTGCTTTTTTAGAGCTCTCGGATAGACTTGCATTTAGGCCCTGATCCTGTTACAGATTTCCAATGACATTTAAAACCTTGTGGCCTAATTTTAGCATGAACCTTTTATAACTAGCTAGGGCATGAGTACAAGCAATACTAACAGTGCTGCAGTAGAAAGAGACCCAGGCTGTGAGTCAGAGAATTGTGGATGTAAATCTGGGAAAGACCTCAGAGGCCAACACCCCTATTTTACAGAGGAGGAAGTGAAGCGATTTGTCCAAAGTCACAGGGGTGATGAGTGTCTGAGGCAGGATCTGAACCAGGTCTCTGGACCTGGGTAGCTGTGTGGTGCAGTGGATAGAGCGACGGGCCTGAAGGCAGGAAGACTCATCTTCCTGAGTTCAAATCCAGCCTCAGACACTTACTAGCTCTTGCCTTCCCGATGCTCTCCAGTTTACCAATGAATAAATTAAAAAGCATGTATTAAGCATCTATGATGGGCCACAATTGTGCCAAGTGCTGTGAACAATGAATAGAAGAAACAAGATAGTCCTTGTTCTCAAGGAGCTTACAGTCTAATAGAGGAAGAGAACACACGAAAGTTTAAAAAGAGGGGTATAAACAGGGTGCCCAGGGCAATGCCAGAACATGTTAGAGAGTGCCAAAAATAGTGTAGCTGGTGGGATATGGGGAGAAAAATTATGTTGAGCCCCCTCCTTAAGTAGAGGCCTGGAACCCATGGCCTTGCCCTCCGGTCAGAGGGGCCTGAGGAGATGTGAGGACCGGGCAGATGCAGTCTTGAAGGATAATAAGATTTCTCAATGATGAAGGCACCAAGGCCTAGAGAGGATAGGGACTAATCCAGGATCACACAGGCAAAATCATAGATCCTGGGGGAAAGAACCATAAGGGTCACATCGTATAACCTCTTTATTTTAAAAGAATAATTATAATGATAATAGCTAACATCTATAGAGTGCTTACTATGTGCAGGTGCTGTGCTAAGCTCTTTATGGTTATTGTAAGAGGACCACTGAGTGAGTGACAGAAGCAGGCTTTGATCTCACCAGCTCCCATGGGCTTAATGATTGTGTCCATGTAGGTGATTCCCAAGTCAATCGATCTGGGCCTCTCTGGTCTTGAGAGAGTGCCCTAGAGCTCAGTCATACTGTCTTAATTCCAGTGCCTTTCCTCTGCTGGTTATTTCTTTTTTTTATCCTTTCAAAAGTGTGTTTGCACATAGTTGTTTGCGAGCTCTGGGAGGGAAAGGACTGTCTTTCATCTTTATTTGTATCCCCAGTGTCTGGCACACAGAAGGTGCTTCATAAATGCTGACTGACCTCTCCCTTCCTCCCCTCTCTATCACCCAGCATCTGTTCTATTTCCTGTGTGTTGCCTCTTTCATTAGAATGTAAACTCCATGAAGGCAAGGACTGCTTCATCTTGTCTTTGCAGCCCCAGAATCTAGCAAACAGCAGGTGCTTAGCAAAGGCTCGCTCATTGACTGCATGCTCAGAGATTGCCTGGTGTTGGGGTCTGGTATCACTAGGTGAAAGACTATGGGAATACAAAGAAACCTAGTCAAACAACATCACGGTGATTCACCCATTGGTGATAAGGGGATGAAAGGCCATCCCATCACTAAGCCGCCCATCATGGGTCTTAATGCAAAGGAAATCAGTTTAAACATCCCTGAAGCCAGCTAAGCCTTCTATCTCCCTTCCACACTCAGGGCTCTCCGGCAGCCTTCAAATACTCAGCTGATTTCCTCTTTCATGGTCAATGGCTTGTGGCCATGAGCTTTTAAGAGCACAAATGCCGCTCTGTCCCCAGCAGGAGATGGGAGATATTAATCCACCTGTTTTGAATGATGCCAGTGTTCAGACAAGCAGGAAAGTCTCCACATGTGCAGTCAGCTTACACTGTCCATGACTCTGAGGTCACAGGACCATGGGCTCATAGATGGAGAGGGGACCTCGGAGGCCATCAAGTCCAACCCCTTCTTTTTACAGAAATTGAGGCACAGAGCAGTTAAGAGATTTAGAACCTAGGAAAGCCAGAAGGGACCTAAGAACACATTTAGCCTGATTTTCTCCTTCTTGTAGATAGGAAAACTGAGGCACAGAGAAACGAAATGATTCAGGATCCTAGATCTAGAACCAGAAGGGCCCTCAGAGGCAGCTAGTCTAACTATCATTTCATAAAGAAGAAACTGAGGGTCAGAGAAGGGACATCACAAATCCTCTCATTTTTCAAATCAGGAAACTGAGGCAGAAAGTGACTTGCCCAAGATCACACACCAAGTTAATGGCAGAGACAGGATTCATGCCCGGATCCTCTGTCTCCAAGTCTTGTTTTCTTTCTACTGGACCATTCTGCAAGTTTTATTACCCAGAGTAGAAATGAAGATGAATTATAAGCTGGAAGAATCACACTTTTCAGGAAGCTGACTACTGACCCTCTGTTCATGATTTCATTTGTTACCAATCCTACATTTGCGTGGTTTTCAACTGGAAAATAAAATGTATCTGTCTTTGTAGAGCGCCAATTTCTGCTGCCTTGGCTGGTGGGAGAAAATCCAGGCTGATCGACAATTCTTCTGGCAATTGCTTGGTACATTAATAAATAATTTCTCAATTATGGACTTATCTATCTAATTGATCTAAGATCTAATTAATTAGTAATCAGATCTAATAGGTTCAATCCTCTGAAACAGAGAATCAAAGGATTACAGAATACCAGAGTTAAAGGGAACTCCTAGCCCAGCCTACACGATGTGGAATGACTCGGTATGTTTACTTCATTATTTTCCTTTTACCTGCCAGGCTTAGAATTCCCCGAGGATGAGGGACCAAGGCTTCTCCTAGTTTATTTCCCTCTCAGTGAAACTCAACATAGAACCTATGGCAGACTCACTGAAGGTTCACCAAAGACTCATCAATGTGAATTGATATGCTGTTGTTTTAAGATCCCGTGATTAAATATGAGTAGCATTTACAGTGAAAGCCAGTGTAGTATACCAGATAGGAGGCTGGTCTTGGAATCAGGAAGACTTGAGTTCACTGCCCTTTGACACATATTGACTGTGTGACCCTAGCAAAGTCACTTAACCTGTAAATGTCCCAGGCAACTCTCTAAGACCATCATTTGCAGAACAGGTGCCAATCAGTATCAGAAGAGGAAGTTTTCTAATTGGAAGTTCCTTCTACTAAAGAAATCAGGTTGGACACCCCTCCTTTACCACCAACCCCCTCCATCACCCAACAAGAACAACCACCCAGTTATTAACAGGAAATATGACCCACATTACTCATAAAAGTAAAACCATGCTCATAGTGCTTTTCCTTAAATACAAATCTGACCATGTCGCCCCCTTACTCAATCAACTCCAGTCCTCCCTATTGCCTCTAAGATCAAAAAGACATTCCTTTATCTGACATTTAAAGCCCTTGCTCAGCTGATTCTGACTCACCTTTCCAGCCTCCTTATACAATGCTCTCCTTCCTGTACTCTACAGTTCAGCTGAACTGGCCTTCATACTGTTCTTCACACAACACTCATTTCCCATCTCCAAGTGTTTGCCCTAGTTGATCTCATGCCTGGCATGCATTTCCTTCTTACCTCTGCCAGGTAGAATCCCTTGCTTCTTGTAAAACTCAGTTCAAATTCTACCTTCTATAGGAGGCTATTTCTGTCCCACTCCAGCTGCTTGTGCCCTCCCTCTAAAAAGTACCTTATTCAGTTTATTCTTATATATGTACATATTATCTTCCCCCTACTAAAATGTAAGCTCTTTGGAGGCAGGGACTGGTTTTTAAAAAATTTGTATCTCTGGAACCCAGCACAGTGCCTGGCACATAGTAGGTGCTTAATAAATGTCTGTTCATGGAGTGAATTCATTATACTTTGTTTCTACACTCAGAATTCTCTCCTTTTAACAGGCTGATTCCCTCGGGAGAAGGCAACCACAAACACACAGCTCCCCCAGGAAATGCCACCAGGCAGGGCCCGAGAGCAGAGAAGGACCACCAAGCAGCTGCCATGATAATGTGAGAGGAGAAGCTTCCTGCTCTCCTCTTTAGGCATTTTCCTTTGGGAATCCAGGGGCTCCCATTCACCCAGCTGGGACCAACACTCCCTTTGCCCTAATCTCAAAGCTCCAGCTGCATTTGAGCTAGTAAAGGCAGCCAGGCAGAGGCATAAGCCAGGTCCCTATCCCGGACTTTCCTGAGCTTTGTTGTAAATGGCAAGTCCAGTGACAGATCTCACTAGTCATCCTCAATAATGATGTGGATGAGCCACAAACAAGTCTGAGACCTGTTGAATATTCGAGGGGGAAGCAATCTACTCCAATCCTCTTCCCCTACAGATGAGGAATTACCTACTGCACATCTGCCAAGGGTCCAGCCCATGCCACCAGCAGTATGGGCACTGCCCTTGGGATGCTCAGGAGAGTCATGATCATAGGTCTAGAGCAAAAATGGACCTTAGAGGTCAAGTCCAGCCCCTAAATTTCACAGATGAAGGAAATGATGTTGGATTGTGTGATTCAGATTGTGTAGGTCAAGAGAAGGGAAAGAGTTTGGCTTTTATCATGTTTCTCTCCCTGCTCAAAAATTATCAATGGCTCCCAATTGCCCATGAAACAGAGTCTAAACATTCTACTCTGGCATTCAAGGCCCACTGAGCTTTGTTCTCAACCTATCTTCCCCACCTCATTTCTTATTACTCCCCTACATATAACCTGATAATGAAAATTAAAAATAATTAGCATGCATACCATACTTTAAGGTTTGCAAAGTGCTTTACAAATATCTCATTTAATTCTCACAATCATCATGGGAGGTAGATGCTACCATAATTCCTATTTTACAAATGAAGAAACAAGTTAAGGAATTGGCTCAAGGTCACACAGCTAGAAAGTATCTAAGGCTCGATTTGAACTCAGGTCTTTCTGACTCCAGGCACATTGCGGCATCTATTATGCCGCCTGGCTGTCTAGGTTAATCTTTGCCAGATATGATCTTTAATTTCCTACCTCTACAGTTTTGCTCATGCTGTTCCCTGTGTCTTTCTGCTCTTCAAGCTCCAATAACGCCTCACTACATAAGTCTCTTCCTGTCCAAATCATATCTATTCTTCAAAATTCAACTTAAACGCCTCCTTTTCTATACCAACCAGATGCTGCCTTTTCCTCCTCTGAGGCCTCAAAGCCCTCTCTTAGCACTTTCCACATTCTACTTTGTATTATAATTAACTTAGGGATCGCCTTTACTGTCTCCCCAATAGCCTATAAGTTTCTTCAATCAAAAAGTATTTTATTAAGTATTCACTACATTTCTGATATCGTACCATTGGCTAGAGATACAAAATCAAAAGTGAACCAACCTTTTCCTTTAAGGAGCTTCCCTGGAGGTCACAACCCAAATATATAGGTTGTCCCAAAAGTCTTGGTGCAGGCTGAAGCATAGAAGTACAAACAAAAGAGATCAGTTAATCACCCTGAATTTACCTACTATGTGTAGGGCACATAGTCAGGTGCTAAACCATGGACATGCTATGAAAAGCAAAACCACTGTAGTTCTGCCCTGTGGGGGTGAAATAGAGTATGTCTCTCCCAGCTCCTGCTCCTCTTGTCCCAAGACTTCTATGGACCAATCCCTTCCAACCAATCTCTTCTATTCTCCAAATTCTCAAACTCTTGACTATTCAGGCTTCCTCTTAATTAGATCATTTCTGGGTGATCAAAGCAAGGAGCCAAAGACAGTCCCTTCCCTACTGACATCTGAGGCTGAGGTGGCTAAGTAGTTATGGCAATCAACTGCTAATCTATCTCTCTGGGCACCCATGGATTTCTCCTGGAGGCAGCTAGGTGGATGGAAGGCTAGACCTGGAGTCAGAGAGACCTGAGTGCAAATCTTGCCTCAGACACTTACTTCCATGTGGCCGTAGGCAAGACACCTTTTCTCTCTGTGTCTCACTTTGATTCTGTCTGCAGAGTCACATCCTAGAAGCTGGGAGCATAGGACTAGTGGTAAAGGGATCTTAGACATCACCTGATCCAGCGTCCTCACTTTAGATGAATGTGACTTGCTTAGGTAACTTGGCTAACAATTAAATGGTAAAGCTGACATTTGAACTCAGATTGCCTGGTTCCAAATCCAGTGCTTGTTTCCTCACAACCATACTCCATTAGTACCCTGTGGGGCCCTGGCCCCCGCCCCAGGATTCTGGAACCCTAAACAAAGGAGGGAGAGAAGATGAGACCAAAGAAAGGAGGTGATAATGACAGCCTATCATTTCTCTTCATTAATCACCACCTTGGAAATTGCAAAAGCTTGGGCTTTTTAGCCCTAGTTAAATGGGATGGGATTTTATTTTAAAATACAGCCAGAAGCCTGGAGCAGCGAATACATCAGACTCAGGGGCGCAGCTCTGCTTGGGAGTTCAGAGAACTGTTTGCCTTCAGCTCAAAGGACCTGGGTTCAGATTTCATCTCTCACTCATTATTACTAGCTATGTGATCCTGGGTAAGACTCTTTGGCTCCTTGGGCCTCAGTTTCCTCATTTTTAAAATAAAGGAATTGGATCAGGCAGCCTCTGAGGTTCCTTCCAGCTTTACAGCTATGATCCTAATAAAAATGTCCTCACTTGTGAAGCATTCATAATAAAAGAAGTCAATGTCACCATCCACGTGGGAAAATCAAAATGTGGGGGAAATGGAGATGGCCTAGATTATGATACGTAGCAAGTGGAGTGTCATGGTGGGGCAGCTCCATTAGTGGGAAGCTCATATAGTGTGAGGGCACAAGGCTCTGCTGTCAAAGGACCTGGGTTCAAATCTTACTTCCAATATTTACTACCTATGTGACCTTGGCCAACTGTAAAGTGAGGGGATTAGAACAGATAGCCTCCAGCTTTCAATCTATGATCCCATTTGGGAGTCAGAATGCTTGGGTCCAAATCCAAGCTGTGACACAGTGGGCCAATCACTTAATCTCTGAGCCTTACCTTTCCAGTCTAAATATAAGGTAAATGTATACCTCACGTGGCCCTTGTAAGGAAAGCCCTCTTTATGGGATCACAAGTCTAGAGATGGGGGAAACATCAGAGTCCATATGGTACAACTCTCTCATGGAACAGATGAGGCCCAAAGTAGAGAGACCTGGGATCTCAGAATCCTAGCTCTAGAGTTCAGCAGGACCCAGAGGCCATGGCGTCTAACCTTCTTATTTTACTAAATCTGAAATGACCTTTAGTGAGTTTACGTGACTTGCCAATGGTCACATGAAGGGTGAGGTGTAAATATCAGAGGTGGGTTTTGAACTCAGGTCCTCTGACTGCAGAACCAGTGATCTTTCCACTTTATCCCCTTCTAAACCTTAGGGTGACATATAAATGTAAATTATTATTATCGTTATCAGCGGATATTGGACAATCATCCTTGGCGTCAGGAAACCTGGCTTCAAGTACTGACTCTGACTTTTGCTGGTTGTTCGACCCTGGACAAGTCACTTAACCCAGCAGGGTTCTAGGTAATGCTCTAGTGTTCTGAGTGCAAAGAAGGTGCTCACCTGTACTGGTGGAAGGAACTTTCTCACCGGGAGTTCCCTGTGTTAATGAAATCACAAGGTCAGACCAATAAAACATTTTTTAGGATCCATATTTTATAAAAAGGTGGTAGGGGCAGTTTAAATGATTTAATATAACTAACTATCAGGATTATGGTGCCTCTCCATTTAAAGTATTCTCAGGCATTCCTAACAAGCCAAGGGCGCTCACTACAAAGCGGCCTTGTCAACTCTAGACAGGCAGAAACACAATACACTGACAATACCCTTGCAGCATATGCTGTACTATAGGGCTGTCAATCAGGGATGGGTTAAAACAAGAGAGATGTTGCTTTTAATAACACAATGCAAGGGGATTGATACTCCCTTGAGAAAATGGCTCCAGACTGCCAACAAACCAAACTCAAGAATCTTAGCCTGGAGCTTCAGTCTCTCTATAATCTGATCCCACCTTCCTTCCATCCTTTATCTCCTACCACTCTCCAATGCAAATCCCAAGGCTTGGCCAAAGGAGACAGCCTGCATCTTCCAAGCTCTCCTTTCCCACCCCTTAGCCTTTGAGTCACACTGTTCCTCCACCCAAGATGCCCTCCATTCAATTCCTGTCCAACGCAATCCTGCCCATCCTTCTTGGCTCACTGGAAACACTGCCATTTCTATGGCTTCCTCCACGATTCCCCAGTCAAAAGGGATCTTCCCCTCCTCTGTGCTCCCTGAGTGCCTGGGCTATACCACCAGTAGAACAATTACTACAGACTGCCTTGCTTTCTGTTCATTCAAAGAATTGTACAATGTTATGGTGATAGAGTTATAAAATGTTACATTCAAAAGAACGCAAGATCCTTGAGGGCAGGGATTGTTTTACTGGTCTTTGGAACTTCAGCACTTCGCACAGTGCCTGGTACACAGTCAGCACTTAATAAATGCTTGCTGATGTGTGTTTATATTTACTTATCTGTGTCTATGTCATACTGCCCACTTTCCCAGGACAGGGAGCGCCGAGGAGGCAGTCTTGAGGGCAGGGATTGTTTTACTGGTCTTTGGAACTTCAGCACTTAGCACAGTGCCTGGTACGCAGTCAGCACTTAATAAATGCTTGCTGATGTGTGTTTATATTTACTTATCTGTGTCTATGTCATACTGCCCACTTTCCCAGGACAGGGAGCGCCGAGGAGGCGGTCTTGAGGGCAGGGATTGTTTCCCTTTTGCCTTCACATTGCAAGAATCTAGCACAGTAGTGGGCACACAGTAAGCACTTAATAAATCCTTTTGAATGAATGGGTGAATCTTCCGTACTAGACTGTAACATGCGTGAGGACAGAAACCATACCAAACTCCTTTCTACACCCCTCATGGTGTCTTAATGGTACCTTGTGGATAGACCACTGGCCCTGGAGTCGGGAGGACCTGAGTTCAAATGTGACCTTAGACACATACTAGCTGTGAGACTCTGGGTAAGTCACTTAACCCTGATTGCTTAAAAAAAAATAGTACCTTGTACCCCGCCCCTTTTTTAGACATGAGGAAACTGAGGCCCACAGAAGTTAAGGGACTTGGTCAAGGTCACAAAACTAGTAAATGGTAGAACCTGGATTTGAACCCAGGTCCTTTGACTTCAAATCCATCTGCACAACAGCCTGCTGCCTGTCCCTTTCAGCTCTAAATCTGTCAACCTCTGGGCCACTCTCCATGAGTTCCAATCATGAGTATAACCTGTCTATGCTGACAAACCGTTTCTACTGTTTACTTTTCCAAGCTGCGCTTTGAGTCACAGGATCCAAGCTGGAATCCTGAATCGGCTCATGATGTCTCATGTGACCTGGGGCAAGACACTTCATAGCTCTTGCCTCAGTTGGCTCATCTGTAAAATAAAAGGGTGGGACTAGATGGCCTCTGAAGTCCCTTTTGACTCTAAAGCAGTGACTCCAATGATCCTGAGACCCTCAAGTCAAGAAGATCCTTCACCTTCTGGGCGTGTCATGAAGCCCTCAGGGGCCTCTTCTCAGGTGCATGGTTGAAAATTTGTGTGCCATCACCTTTTTCTTTATACTGTGTTATGGGAAAGCTTGTCTTATTCCATAAATTAAAAAATTAATTTAATTTAAAACATTTTAATTTAATTTTTAACATTTTTAAAAAATAAAAAATTGAAGAAAAGAGAAAATGCATAGACTAAAACACACAGAGTTATAATGAAAACGAATTATGCTGAAATAATTAAAATTAAAAAGACAAAGCTCATGGACACTGCCTCAGGACATTAGTTGTATAGGGGGGGGGGGCGCGGGGCCTGCATCTAGTCCAACCCTCTATTACATAAAGGGACACCTTTTACCCCTTTGTCTTAGAGATGACACACCTTCCCATGCTTGGTCTATGATCCCAGACTCCCTGTCCTCAGGTTGTTAGTTACATCTGGGCTGCTGACAGTAGGCTGCGGACTGTGAAGGGTCCTCAGAGATGTTGCCCTCATCTCCAGCCTCCCTCCTGGCCGGATGGAGGGAGCAGCACATGAATAAATGGAAAACGGTAATCGCGACAGACGGACAGACGTTCTTTCCAACAAACCCACCGGGTGACGGGCTGTACAGCCAGCCCCTCCACCTCCCTTCCACCACCGCTTTCCAAAGTCAAGGGTAATCAGGAATTCACCCCTCGGTCTGGGGGAGGGAGAGGAGCCGGAAGAGAAGGACAAGAGCAAACATTGACTCTAGAAACTGAGTCAACACCAGGAACCCACTGCATCAACAGCAGCAGGGACAGATGAAACGCCAGAGAAAGGCTGGGCGGAAACGCAGGGGGCTCAGCCCATATACTCGCACCAGGCTTTGGCGCCCAAGGTAGCTGTACCCCGACCTTGCAAAAACGCTGCCCTGAGGGGTCCTCCCACTCTTGGTGAGGGGCGCCAGGGGAACACACAGCCAGCCTCTGTTTGTCCTAATTCAGCCATCTGAAATGACCTTCCTCGTGTGACCTTGGGCAAGCTGCAGCACTTCCTGGGTCTCAGTTTACCCATCTGTAAAATGGAGGCATTGAATAAGATGATCTTCAGGTCCCTTCTGGCTCTAAGTGTATCAGGCTATGCATCATTACAGGGTCCCAGAATAGAACAAAGAGAAGGTGGGGGAGATAGGATAGACCCTTAGAGGACCCTCATATCTGGAGAGTGGGCGCGGAGAGGAGGAGGATAAACTGGGGAAAGAAACTGAAAATTAGGCAGAAGTGAGGAAGACTTAGGTTCAAGTCCCTTCTCAGATGGCTCCTAGGTCTGTATCTGGTCCAGTCACTCTCAGTTTCTTCATTTGGACTCAGTGGATCCTAAGGTCAGCTCTAAGGGGGGCTGGACACAAAGCAGGGACAAAGTCCGTGCTTTAGAAAGAGAACAAGGCTCAGGCCTTGAGACCTGGGCAAACCCCTACGTGCCCTGCATTTCCTTCTGCCAGGGGTGTATAATGGCATCAACCACTGTTTGTACCAGGCAGGCAGGGCCATGTGTGATTAGCCTAGACTGGGATATCACAGAGAGAGGGAGAGGGAGAAGGAGAGAGAGAGGCAGAGAGAGAGAGAGAGAGAGAGAGAGAGAGAGAGAGAGAGAGAGAGAGAGGGAGAGAGAGAGAGGGAGAAAGAGAGAGAGAAAGAGAGAGAAAGAGAGAGAAAGAGAGAGAGAGAGAGAGAGAGAGAGAGAGAGAGAGACCTCGTTTCTTTTCTCTTCTAGAATCAAACCAACGTACTCATTAAGCGCCTGTTCTGGGCGAACTAAGGCCGCAGGAGGCATAATCTTGATGCTGAGACTCTAGAATCCAGACGGAGAGACAAAATGTACTTGTGAAAACTCCAACAACAATGACTTCAAACAGACAATGGGAACAGCTCACGTCAGGGCTAGAGGAGAAGTCACAAGACTCTGTCTGGCTTAGGGCTAAATGAATAGTTTAGGAATAAGCCTGTGGGAGGGCAGGGGATGGAAAGCTGACTTCAGGCCACAATGGAGAGAGAAGGTGAGAAGAAATCACTTCTCTGATGTACAGAGGGAAACTGGGGAACCAGTGATATTTGCCTTTGTATCTTTATGAAATGTCGATAGATAGAAAGGTGCCCTTGGGAGAGGGAGACTTGTAATCAGTCACCTTTTGGCCAGGTAGAGGGGCACAGGCAGGGAATGGGGCTGGTGAAGGTGGGTGGAGTAGCTTGGATCAAGCGCTGGAAAACCTGGCTTCAGGTCCTGCCTCACACACACACTAGTTATATGACCCAAAGCAGGCCATTTCATTACTGTGAGCCTCAGCGTCCTCATCTGTAAAATGACTGTGTTTTTGCCTCTCTTTGTATCCCCAAGACTTAGCACAGTGCCTGGCACACAGTGGGTGCTCAGTAAATGCTGAGTTATTGGTCTGATCTTAAAAACACAATGAGATTCTGCTGTGAAAGAGACAGGTCCAGTGGCAACTCAGAAAGAGAGGCATTGATTCGTCCTGGTGTTTCTGCACCAAACATGGCATCTCATTCACAGGCCAAAGAGGCAGGGCTGGAACAGCTTAGCCTGGGGAGAGTAGATCCACCAGTCAGTGAAGCAACAGGAGGGGGCCCCATAGAAGTTGCTGTCAGCACTGCACCACCTAGTTCTGCCTCTCATGAAGGATCCCCAGAATAAAATACAGAGATAATTGAAGATAATCAAGAGAGAGAGACAGAGACAGAGACAGGTATATATATATATACACAGAGAGAGAGAGAGAAATAGAGAGATACAGAAAGACAGAGATAGAGAGATACAGACAGAGATATAGAGACAGAGAAGGAAAAACAGAGACAGAGAGACAGAGAGAGAGAGACAGAGACAGACAGAGAGAAAGAGAGAGACAGAGAGAGCGCTCCAAGTTACAGAAGATGACAGTGCTGAAGGAGGACGCTTCATGAGAGGCAGAACTAGGTGGTGCAGTGCTGATAGAGTGTTGGGTCTGGGTGAGGAAGATTAAATCTAGCCTCCAACACTTATTAGGAGGATCGCCCTAGACAAGTCATTAGCCTGTCTGCCTCAATTTCATCAACCATAAAATGGAAATAGTAACCATAATGGCACCTACTTCTCTCAAGGTTGTTGTGAGGATCAAATGAGATAATATTTGTAAAGCTCCTAGCATGGCACCTGGCACATAGTAGGTGCTTAATAAATGCCTCTTCCCTTCCCTCCCCCTCTCCCACTTCATGAAGTGGTGAAGTCCGGTCACACTGTCCTGAAGACCTAATAACAAAGACATTCTTCCAGGGCGTCCAAGCTGGCAGACTGCTCTGCCTGCCTCATCCCATCTGACCTTCAAAACAACACCAGGAAGTAGATATTCTCAATCGGTCAATTAGCTTCCGTTCCATAAGGGGAGCCCAGTCCATTCCTCTGGCTGGCTAAGCAGCAAGAAGCTGGGGAAGAGATGCCATGTTTGTGGACCCGCTAACCTCCCTCCATTCAGTGTACTGCTGTAGACTTGTTTGCCTTGTCTTGCTGCCCATAAACCTGCGGTTGGCTGGGGCCTGGAGAAAGAGACCGGGGAGGGGCATTCACAGTGGCATTTAGGGGCCCCGTTAATTTGGGGCCCAGTGAATGAGTGAAGCCAGCCTGTTTCCTGACCAGACTTATCAGGAGCACAAGTCAGGAGGAAGCACAGTGAGGGGTCCTCAGTAATATGGAGCCACTCACTGATGGGATCTGAGCTCTCTTTAAAGACTTCCTGGAGGAGGTATCAAGAATCTGGAGAGGTGGCGGAGAGTGGAGAGGGCATTTTAGGTGGGAGGTCCTGTATGGGCAAAGGTATGGAAACTGAAAATAAGCACAGTCTGTGCTTGTCTAGAGCAGAGGGTTAAGAGGAGCCTTGGGAGATAAGGCTGAGGGCTTAAATGACAGAATGGGGAATCCTGAGCCAGCAGCAAAAAATGAGGATCTGAGTTCGAGGGGGAGATTATGGCTGAATATACAGATTCCAGACTCATAATGTTCTCTCTTCTCATCTCCACTTCTTTTTCTCTTAAAGTTGCAGCCCCAATCCCACCATCCACAGTAGAGGAGACCACTACTGCTCCCTCTAGCCGACAATGCCTTCCCCTTTCAGGTCATCTCCTCTGTATGTAGGTATCAAACATCTCAATAGCATAGGGGAAAGAATACTGGATATGGAATCAGGAAGACACGAGTTCGAATCCTGCCTCAGACACTTACTAGCCATGTGACCCTGGACAAGTCAGTTCACCCCTGCCTGCCTCAGTTTCTTCATCTGTAAAATGGATTTAATAACACCTACCTCATAGAGTTGTTATGAGGATCAACTGAGATAATGAATGTAAAGTGCTTTGCAAACCTCAAAGTATTATCTAAATGCTGGCTATTTGTATGTGCTGAGTCATTGAGACGTTACCTCCCCATTCGAATGGGCGCTCCTTGAAGGAAAGGACTGTGTTTCTTGGCATTCTCCTTAATTAGCGTAGTTCCTGGTACATAGTAAGCACTTAATCAATGCTGATTACTTCCCTTGTTTGTACATAGTCTTGGTCCATTAGACTGGGAACATCTAGAGAGCCAGGACTGTCTTTTGCTTTCTCAGTGCTTAGCCCAGCGCCTTGCATACAGTAGGCGCCTAATGAATATTACTCTTGACGGACAGATTGATTATGTGGAAAGCAATGGCATTCATCTTCACTTTTCCCCTCCAATCTCCCCCTGTACCCTCCCCAATCTTCTGGCTCTATCCCTGCTACCTACAAACACACTTGGGTCAGTCTCCTTTTTTAAAAAAAAAAATCCTTATTTTTTCATCCTCTATCCCAGTCTCCAGGATTGGGCCCAGCGTCCTGAGGACAGCTCACTATCTTTTCATTACGGCACAGCATGGCTTGTCCCAGCACAGAGTGGGCCCCTCATTTTGATTTATAACAGGCATAATGACTCCAATTAGTCCCCATTAAGGATCAGGAACTACATATGGGCCCTGCCTAGAACCAGGGACCCTGTTTTGTGAATTGAAATATACTGTTTGCCATCTGGACCGGCAAATTAAGGAAGTGGATGCGGACCCTTTGTGGCCACTCGGGCATGGACTGCTTCTCTCCATAGTAATTAATACCAATTTATAAACATCCAGGATTAGAGAATAAATGCTGATTTCTCCTCTCATCCATTAGGCAGCACAGCTCTGCACTCAACAGAGATGGAGATGAGCCAGCCTGAAGCTAATAGCACGGAAAGCCAGGTTGACTACCCATGCAGAACACAATAGCAGGCGTCCCTCCCACAACTTTGCTGGAACCTGCAAAATTCAATGCCACCCTCTTAGCAGGTTAACGTCCTATATAACTATGCCTTCCTCCATAAAACCCAGAAACATTCAAGGAATGGAGGATGGAAAGGGCCATCGGCTCCATACAAGGGATCTCATGAACCATATCAGAGAGATGGGAAAGGCCAATGACACGAGTTAGGAAACCTGGCTTAAAATCCAGGCTCCAACACTAATTAAAAAATCTTTTTACTTTAGAATTCTGATCAATGCAATGCTAAACCCTAAGTCCAGAGGCCTGAAGATGTAACATTTACCTGCCAGAGACGTGATGGATTCAAGATACGGAATAAGATGTATATTTTTAGACATGGCCAATGAGGAACTTTGCTTTCCTGAACCATGCAGATTTGTGATTATTTTGCATTTCTTTCTTTTTCTTCAATTGAGGTGGGGGATAAATGGAAAAAAGAGATAAATTGGGCATTCAACTAAAAAAACTAGAAAAAGAACAAATTAAAAAGCCTCAGCTGTACACCAAATTGAAAATCCTGAAAATCAAAGATGAGATTAAAAAACTATAAAATAATAACAAACTATTGAGCTACTGAATAAAACTAAGAGCTGGTTTTATGAAAAATAATAAGATAGATAAGCCATTGGTTAATTTGATTAAAAGAAAGAAGAAAACCAAATATCCAGTATCAAAAATGAAAAGGGTAAAATCATCAACAATGAAGAAATTAAAGCAGTCATTAGGAAACATTTTGCCCTGTTATATGCCAATAAATCTGACCATCTGAGTGAAATCGATGAATATTTATAAAAATATAAACTACCTAAGTGAAAGATCAGGAAATAGAATGCTTAAATAACCCCATCTTAGAAAAAGAAATTGAACAAGCCATTAACGAACTAGTGAATTCTACCAAACATTTAAAGAACAATTAATTCCAATACTATATAAACTATATGGAAAATAACTAAAGAAGGAGCCCTATCAAATTCCTTTTATGACACAAATATGGCACTGAAACCTAAACCAGAAAGAGCTAAAAACAGAGAAAGAAAATTATAGACCAATTTCCCTAATGAAAATAGATGCAAAAATACTACCAAGGCAATTACAGCAATATATCACAAGGATTATACACTATGATCAGGTGGGATATATACCAGGAATACAGAGTTGGTTCGAAATCAATAACAAAATCAACAGAAATCATATGATCATCTCAATATATGCTGAAAAAGCTCTTTGACAAAATTCAGCACCCATTCCTATTAAAAACATTAGAGAGCATAGGAATAAAGAGAGTTTTCCTTAAAATGACAAGTAGCACCTATCTAAAACCATCAGCAAACATTATCTGTAATGGGGATAAGTTAGAAGCCTTCTCAGTAAGACCAGGGGTGAAGCAAGGATGTCAACAATCACCACTATTATTCAATATAGTACTAGAAATGTTAGCTATTGCAATAAGAGAAGAAAAAGAAATCAAAGGAATTAGAACAGGCAACAAGGAAACAAAATTATCACTCCTTGCAGATGATATGATGGTATACTTAGAAAATCAACTAAAAAACTCCTTGAAATAATTAACAACTTTAGCAAAGTTGCAGGATATAAGACAAAGCCACATAAATCATCAGCATTTCTTTATATGACCAACAAAGTCCAGCAGCAAGAGATAGAAAGAGAAATTCCATTTTAAAATAACTTCAAACAATATAAAATATTTGGGATTCTACCTGCCAAAACAAACCCAAGAACTGTATGAACACAATTACAAAACATTTTTCATACAAATAAAGTCAGATCTAAACAAATGGAAAAATACCAATTGCTCATGGGTAGGCTGAGTCAAGAGAATTAAAAATGGCAATTTTACCTAAGTTAATTTAGTTATTCAGCGCCATAACAAACTACCAAAAATTTAGTTTACAGAGCCAGAAAAATAACAACCAAACTCAATTGAAAGAACAAAAGGTCAAGAATATCAAGGGAATTAATGAAAAAAAAATACAAAGGAAGGTGGCCTAGCAATACCAGATCTTAAACTATATTATAAAGCAATAGTCATCAAAATATCTGGTCCTGGCTAAGAAATACAGTGGTGGATTGGTGGAATAGATCAGGTACACAAAACACAGTAGTAAATGACCATAGTAACCTAGTGCTTGATAAACCAAAGACCCTAGTCTTTGGGATGTGAACTCATATTTGGCAAAAAAAAAAAAACTGCTGGGAAAACTGGAAAATAATATGACAGAAACTAGGCATAGACTAGTATCTCACACTGTATATCAAGATAAGGTCCATTGATACGGTCCAAGATAAGGTCAAAATGATTTAGATATAACGGGTGATACCATAAGCAAATTAGGAGAGCAAGGAATAGTTTACCTGGTAGATCTATGGAGAAGGGAAGAATTCATGACCAAAGAAGAGATAGAGAACATTACAAAATGTAAAATTGATAATTTTGATTATATTAAATTAAAAGGCTTTTACATAAACAAAACCAAAGCAACCAAGATTAGAAGGAAAGCAGAAAGCTGGAAAATAATTTTTATAGCAAGTGTCTCTGATAAAGGCCTTGTTTCTCAAATATATAGAGAACTGAGTCAAATTTATAAGAACACAAGTCATTATCCAATTGATAAAGGGTCAAAGGATATGAACAGGCAGTTTTCAGATGAAGAAATCCAATCTATAAGCATATGAAGTACCCTAAATCACTTTTAATTAGAGAAATGCAAATTAAAACAACTCTGAGGTACCACCTCACACCTATCAGATTGGCAAATAGGACAAAAAAGGAAAATGATAAATGTTGGAGAGGATATGGGAAAATTGGGACACCAATACACTCTTGGTGGAGCTGTGAACTGATCCAACCATTCTGGAGAGCAATTTGAACTATGCCCAAAAGGGCAACTAAGTTGTCCATACCCTTTGATCCAGCAATACCATTACTGGGTATATATCTCAAAAAGATCATTAAAAAGGAAAAGGGCCTACAAGTGCAAAAATATTTACAGTAGTGCTTTTTGTGGTGGCAAAATATTGGAAATTGGAATGGCTGAGCAAGCTGCGGTATTTGAATATAATGGAATATTATTGTGCAATAAGAAATGATGAACACGCAGATTTCAGAAAAACCTGGAAAGACTTGTAAGAACTGAAGCAAAGTGAAATGAGCAGAACCAGGAAAACATGGCACACAGCATCAGCAACACTGTGTGATGATCAACCATGAATGACTTAGTTCTTCTCAGCAACACGATGATCCAAGAGAAATAGAAAGGATTCACGAAGGAAAATGTTATCCACATCCAGGTAAAGAACTAATGGACTCTGAATGCAGCATGCTTTTTTCACTTTATTCTTTTTTGTGTTTTTTTCCTTTTGATCTATTTCTTCTTTCTCGACTGTGACTAATATAGAAATATGTTTTACATGATAGCACGTGTATAACCTATATCAAATTGCCTACCATTTTAGGAAGAGGGGAGGAAAGGAAGGGAGGGAGAAAAACTTGGAACTCAAAATCTTGTAAATATGAATGCTAAAAATTGCCTTGACATGTAATTGGGGAAAAAAGCTATTAAAAAAAGAGATAAATGCTTATAAAAATTTTAAAACCTTTTAAAATTTGACATTTAACAATGTATAATGGATATATGGCTTGCCATGAAACCAGGAAGACCTGAGTTCAAGTTTTGTATTTGATGCATACTGGTTTTGTGACCCTGGGCAAGTCACCTGACTTCTTAGTCCTCTAGGCCAGGGGTGAGGAACCTGCAGCACTGAGGCCACATGTGGCCCTCTAGGTCCTCAATTATCAACCCCCACCCCTTTGAATCTAGGCAAATCTCTAGGGGTTCTTGGCAGTGTGGTGAAAGCTATTGATTTTTTTCTCAGAATCATGTTTTTAAAGGTATACAATAAAATATTTAGGATTACACAGGAGACCAATTAAATTGAAAAACAGTTCTCAATATGCACACATGCACACATACATGGAATTGTAATGCAGACCTCTGGTTTAGAAGCTTTGCTGGAAGGTCAGGGTATCACAGTGGCAGAGCTGGAAGCAACCTCAGAGGTCATACAGTCTAACTCCCTCATCTTACAGATGAGGTCACTGAGGGCCAGAGAGGTTATAAATAAGTTCATGGACCCCAGGGTAAGAACCCCTGCTTCGTGACTGTAAGTTGCAAAGAAGGTGGTGACTTATACTGTTAAAGGGATTTTCTTCATCTGGGAATTCCTTATATCATTGAAATTATAGGTTTAGTTCCAATCCCTCTCCATTTTACAAAATGAAAATAATGACCCATGTTGGAGACTTCCTTCTCTGGGCCTCAGTTTTCTCACCTGTTAAATGTGGGGGACTGGTCCCTTCTCAGCTCTAAGCCTGTGATCCTGTGACCTTATAATGAGGAGCAAATACAAGGATCAGAAAAGAGACCAGCGTACGACATGGTCACCAACACTTATTGGTTGTGTGACTTTGAGCGAGTCTTCTCTGAAGGTCACTTTCTTCAGCCATGAAATGGGAATATTACAACTACTTCACAGTTGCAAGGAAAGCCCTTCGTGAACCTGAAGCCACTGGAGAAACATGAATTAGAGTTGTCATTAGCGAAAATAAATGCTCAATAAGTCTGAGCATGTGTATGATACAGTTAATATTCCTGCTCATGTCGCTTCTGGAGATGGGATGACAAAAATGAATTATGAAATTATGCAAAGCTGGCTTACGGATCAGAGGGGGTATGGAGGAGGAAACTCAATGTTGTTTCTGGAAAGAAAGCTACACAAATTCTCGCAGGCCTTCCAGGCTTCACGGTTAATGCTTTGTTTATTCCTGTCTTCCCATTAGTTGCCAAGCTAAAAAACAAAGTGAGGGACCCCTCCACCCCTGCCTTGAATTTAAGTCTGTATGAACGTCTCTGTTGGCTCCTGCAAAATTTATGACTGAAAATGGATTCTAATCTTCGGCTGTTCCTTTGTGGAATAATGCTAGCTGTAAATGGACTCTAAATCACATTAGGAATGTGTATCAACCGTCACGAATGCTCCTTTCTACTTGCCACTCTCCCCCTGAATCATTTGTACCCCCAAAAGCAGTGTGATTCAGGACCCGGTCCCCTTGGGGATAAATAACGTAGGCAGTGACAGCACGAAGATCTGTGCTCTCCACAGATATTCAACAAAGCAGTGTACCTGTATTGACCAATCAACAAAGAGGTATCAAGGGCTCACTACAGAACAGGTCCGGTACCCTTAGGGAACTTGCATTCTGTTAAGTAAGGCAATATGTAGAAAAATAAGGATCTTCAATAATACAATTACAGGGTAAAGTTTTGGTGAGGAGGGCCGGAGCAGTGGGGAAAATCAGAAAAGGAATCATGTAGAAGGTAGTGTGTGAGCAGTTCTGAGGATCCTAGGGTAGGAAGGGACTCCAAAAGACCATCTAGTTCTCCTCACTACCTCCTCAGGTAAGGAAGCTGAATCCCCGAGGCATTAATAGGTAAGACCATAGAATCACAGATTTTTAGAGCTAGAAGGATCATCGGTGATGGTCTTTCTTTTTACAGCTGAGGATGCTGAGTGTGAGTGTGTGTGTGTGTGTGTGTGTGTGTGTGTGTGTGTATGTGTGTGAGCTAAGTGACTTCTCCAAGGTCACACAGGTAATATGTGCCTTTTATGAGAGCCCTGAATTAGAAGAAATTCTCCAAGTGCCCTACTTGCAAGTTGTGTGACCTCAGGGAATTCACTTCCCTGGGCCTCTGTCTCTCATCAGTAAAAGGATGATAGCAACACCTGTCCTGCCCATCTCACGGGGTTGTCATGAGGACAAAGGGAGATGGCTAGACACAAAAGTCCTTTTAAGACGATAAACCTAAGGGATTTTTATCATCGTTTCATTGTCTTCCTTAGCCTAGCTCGCTGCTGCTGGGACTCATGTCTCAGGAAGAGAGACTTTTGAGTAGAACTGACTCAAGCTCCACAAGTCTGGGTGCATGGCGATCTTATTCCAAGAGGTGTGGGAAAATCACCTGGCTGAAGGGGAGCATCAAGATTCATTTTCTTTGACTGGTCCAAGTCAGTGCCTTCTCCGCAGTTTATAGTCTTAAGAGTGCTGCCTGATGTGCTAGCTCCTGAAATTTCTTGCCCAAGATGGTTCGGCTAGTGGGCGCCAGAGGGAGGACTTGACTTGAGATTCTCTAGGCGCCAAAGCCCCATCTCCTGGATCACACTAACCCTAAATAAGGAGACACAATACAAGGCAATTGGAGAAGGGATTGGAGGAGGCTCCTCAGAGAAGGCAGCACCCGAGTGGAGCCCTGATCGATTAGAAGGATTCTGAGCACTGGAGATGACTCAGGTGTGCATTCTGTGTTCCAGAGAGTGACCTGTGCGGCTGCGTGGAAACAGAAAAGACATAGAATGCTGGGTCTGGGAAAAGACCAGGAGGCTCGTGGCTATGTGAGGGGAGAGAAGGAAATGGAAGAGAGAGAAAATAGGGGAGATCAGGCAACTGATGAGAAACAAGGCCTGAGGGTGGGGGAAGGGCCGAGGATGACTTTGAGGTTGTGAAGGGGAAGATGCTGTGAATAGAAACAGGGAAGTCTGGAGGAGGGGTGGGAGTGGTGTGTATGTGTGTGGGGGAGCAGGGGGAGGAGGTAAAGATAATCCCATTTTGGACACGTTGGCACAGCAGGGAGTAGTGGAAAGAGCGTTGGACTGGGATTCAGAAAGATCCAAGTTCAAATCCCACCCCAGAGAGTTACCAGCTATGTGATACAGGGCAGGCCACTCCAGCTCCTGAGGCCTCAGTTTCCTCACCTGGAAAATGAAAAGATTGGGCTTGACAGTTTTTAAGGCCCCCTCCAGCTCCAGATCTAAGATCCTGTAGACCCCAGACATGCTGAGTACCTGGAAGGCCGCCCCTCCCCCTCACCTCAGCCTCTTAGAATCTCTAATTTCCTCCTAAAACCCTGTCTTTGACTTGATGCCCCTCCTGATCCCCCCACTCCCTCTCTCCCTTCCCTGTGGTAATATTTCCATTCTCCAATCACCTTGTATTTATTTTTTATACATTTCTTTGTTGTTCAGCCATTTCATTCATGTCCAACTCTTTGAGACCCCAGATACTGGAGCAGTTGGCCATCTCCTTCTCCAGCTCATTTTGCAGAAGAGGAAACTGAGGAAAACAGGGTGAAATGACTTGCCCGGGGTCATACAGCGAGTGTCTGAGGATGGATTTGAACTCATGGAGGTGAGACTCCTTGACCCCAGGCTGGGTGCTCTACGCACTATGGCACCACCTAGCTGCCCCAGACATTTTGTACCTGCCAGTATTTGCACGTGCATTTCCTTATAGCAGGGGTACTTCACCTTTCTTTTGTATCTGGGAGATCTTGGGCAATCTGGTGAAACCTATGGACCCTTTCTTAGAATATTTTCCTTCATAATTGAAGGATATGCTAAATTTCCATTAGAAGTGAGTGAAAATAAAAACGTAATTCCCTCCCCCCCCCCCTCCACCCCGGCCCTGCCCCCATTCATGTTCACAGACCTGGATAAGATTGCCTTCCCTGTAGAATGTAAGCTCCCAGAGGTTTCATTTCCATCTTTGTATTTCCAGTATCTAGCACAGAGCCTGGCACACAGTAGGCACGTAGCACCTTCTTGGTGACCAGCTAATTGATTAATTAGGGCTAGGAGAGGTTGAAAATGTTTGAGCTCCAAAGAACACTAGAAACCCCTATTGTAACCTGTTCACTTTATAGAAGCAAACTGAGGCAAAGTCATACAGTTACATCTCCGTCATGGTTGACCTCTCCATGCCAGCATTATGTCCCCCAAGAAACAGATGGCCTAAAATACAGGCACACATTTAGAATATTGTTCACTGACAGATTAGCTAGCAATGCAAAGGATCAATGCCGATGTTCTCCAAGTTACCTAGGGATTGTTTCTCTTTTTGCTGTTTTTTCCTTTAAGTTTTTTCTTTTAAATTAATTAATTTATTTTTAGTTTACAGCATTCAGTTCCACAAGCTTTTGAGTTCTAAATTTTCTCCCCCTCCCTCTCCTCCCCCTTCCCCCCCTCCCCAAGATGGCACTCAATCCAATATAGGCTCTATGTGTACATTCACATTAAATATATTTTCACATTAGTCATGTTGCAAAGAAGAATTGTAACTAATGGGATGAACCACGAGAAAGAAGAAATGAAACAAAAGAGAGAGAGCAAATGGTTCGCTTCAATCTGCATTTAGACTCAATAAGTCTTTCTCTGAGTGTGGACAGCATTTTCCATCATGAGCCTTTTGGAGCTGTCTTAGAACCTTGCATTGCTGAGAAGAGCCAAGTCTATCAAAGTCAGTCATCACACAGTGTGGCTGTAACTGTGTACAATGTTCTGGTTCTGCTCCCCTCCCTCACCATCAGTTCACACAAGTCTTTCCAGGTTTTTCTGAAATCTGTCTATTCATCATTTCTTATGGAACAATCATATTCCATTACATTCATATACCACAGCTTGTTCATCCATTCCCCAATTGATGGGCATCCCCTCAATTTCCAATTCTTTACCACCACAAAAAGAACTGCTATAAATATTTTTGTACATGTAGGGACGTGTGTGTGTGTTTTACATTCTGGGCTTTGAAATTCCATTTGAAATGCCAGCATCTTCATGCTTCATCTTAAAGGCTTTACTCCTGTCCCTGAGCAGTGATGACCACAATTATCTATAAGTGAGGCTGGATTTCTGAGAAATGGATCCTGGATCCAGATCCCACCGATTCTTAGGGTTCTTGCCTCCAAATTCTTGGTAAGTTGTTTTTAGACACAGCCATGATTCAGTAAGAAAACAATGGAGAAAATGCCCATTTCCTGTAGCATGTTCCAGCAAGTAAAGTCCTATGTGCTGCAAAGCTCAGAACTCAGGCTGAGAAGCCCCCACTGGGAAGCTCAAGATCTATCTGTCCATTCAGTGGGAAACAATGGGCTGGATTTATGGTGAAGAAGACTTGAGTTCAAATCCTGCTTCTGCCTCTGACTAACCAGTGTGACTTTGGGCAAATAAATCCCTAACTTCTCTGAGGGTCTTGGCCTGAATGTCCTCTCAGGTCCCTTCCACTTCTAAATCTATGATCCCAAGTATAAACAGCATGTGCTTTTACTGCTTCTGATGACGACGGCAATGACAATCCTGGCTAGGATGGGGGTGGGGGAAGGGTGGATGTCAGAGCCAGTGGATATGACCAAACCCAAAATCTGCACAGCAAATTTCCAGTTTACAAAGTACTTTCATATCTATGATCTTATTTCATCATCAAAACAAACCTTGGAGGTGTGTGTAAGGCAGGTGCTATTTACCGGTAAATTGACTCCTGCCCCATTTATCAGATAAGGATACTGAGGGCCTGGGATGTTAAGTGAGACCTCTCTGATTGGAGCTTACATTCCAGGATGGTGGTGGAGGTCCATTGGAGAGACAACATTTACGCAGATAAGTTAATTCAAAATTGACAGAAAGTAATTTAGGGAATGGGATTGAAT
Organism: Trichosurus vulpecula; assembly: GCF_011100635.1. Taxonomy (NCBI): domain Eukaryota; kingdom Metazoa; phylum Chordata; class Mammalia; order Diprotodontia; family Phalangeridae; genus Trichosurus; species Trichosurus vulpecula. Next base: position 18,352,668 of record NC_050579.1, read on the forward strand.
CAAACTACTGAAGAATGCAACTGACAAGGCTGTGAGGCAGAATTTGAATCCAGATCTTTTGACTCCTACAACCAAGGTTCTTTCCATTTACCCCAGGTTTCTACCTATTCTTTGAAGCCTGGCTCAGATTGGCCTTGACCACCATGATCGACAGCCAATGAGGGTAGGGAAGGCAGGGGAGGACAGGGCAAGCATTATCTTTTCCATTTCACAGATGAGAAAGAGACAGTACTGGTTGTATGAGAGCAGAAACTTGCCCAAGGTCCCGATACCTGAGTTCTTGCTAATACTGCTGGGTTTTGACCCTCTGAACCACTCATGATTCATAGTTTCTGCCTTAAAGTTAAAATTCAAATCAGAAGAACTTTACTCTCTCCCCAGCCACCTCAAGACTATGTGTCAGAGCACCTTTATTCATTCTCCTGTCCTTTGCAGCTGATTTGCCGCAAACTCGAACATGGGTTTGCTAAGTATATAAACACTCTTTCTCCCCAGACAACAGACATGCCTTTGTCTGGCTGTGAAATACACATGATTTACAGAGGCCTCCCTGGACTGAGGCTGCTAAACCCCCCAAACTGTTTCTCTATGAAGTTACCCAGTCTCAGGAAACAACCCTGACTTTGAGACAGGTCTCAACAGGTGTGGAAACTCTTCCCCCCGGGGAAGTTACAGGCACTGGGGAGAGTACTCCAGCCTTTCCCATTCTCAGGCAACATTGGTTTCTTTTTGCAAGGCTCAGATGTTCTGACTGAGTTAATCCAGCCACCAAAAGTGTGTGATTGGCTCCCAGGGAGCACCTCATGCTCTGGCAGAAGGGGCTGAAGGGTGATGAGATGTGCAACCCCTCCTCCCCACCACAGCTGATGCTACTGAGGAGGTGCTGGGCAGGTAACAGCTGGGGAACCCTGGCTTTTATCCCTTGACATGTAGAGAGCTCTATGGTTCAGTCAGTTTAAAAAACTCACCATTCTTTAGACAAGTGGCTAAGATGGAAAGCAGGAGCCGTGTGACTCTGGGCATGGCATTCAAATTCTCTGAGAGTCATTTTTCTCATCTGCAAAATGATAGGATTGGACTACATGGCCCTTCCAGATCCATATGCATGAATCAACAAGCATTCATTGAGCACCTACCGTGTGACAGCCATAGAGCATACAAAGACAGAAGTGAAACAAGGAATCTACATTCTACCAGGGAATGAATCCATCCATCCATTCATCTATCCATCCATCCATCCATCCATATCTATCTTTCCATCCATCCATCCATATCTATCTATCTGTCTGTCTGTCCATTTATCTATCTAATAAATGAGGGTTTTTCAAAGGAGGGAGGGAAGGTACTAGTAGCCCATGAGGACAGTGACCCAGTTCTGGTGCTGGCAGGATCCTCAGAGGCTGACCAGTCCATCTGACTCATTTTGTACCTAAGGAAAATGAAGTCCAGTGAGATGAAAGGACTTAGCATCACAGATACAGAGCTAGAAGTACCGAGGACATCTTGTCCAACCCCCTCAGTTTATAGAGTAGGAAAGTAAGGTTCAAGGGAGTGAACAGATTTGCCCAGGGTCACAGAGGCAGGAAGCATCAGAGGTCCTCTGACTCCTGAGTCAGGGCTCTTTCTGGGGCTCGGTCTTCAGGGCTATTCAGAAAAGATTGAATGCCTTTAAGACATCTTGAAATCACTCCCCTTGATGTGGCTCTCATCACAAGCCCTGAACACTAGAAATGCTTGGCCAGCCTTGGCTGCTGACAGTTATGGCCGTATCCTGGGGTCCTAGTAGAGGTAAACACAGATCAAGCCACAAGCTCCCTGTGGGCCCCTGACACTGAGGACTCACTTGGCCCATGCCCCCTCCTCAAAGTCTTCAAGACTCTGCAGCTGTGAGCCTGTGACCTGGGATAAAATTTCCGGTCAACTGTTTACTAGCTGCATGACCTTGGACGAGTCACTTAAGAATTCCAGGCTTCAGTTTTCTCATGTGCAAAAGAAAGAGGTTGAGCAGGTGCCTCTCCAGTCCCCTCCAGGTCTGAACCTATGATCTTCACATAGAGTTCCAATCTGAACTAACTAGAAGTCACTGTACTGGCCATGCCTTGGGGACAGGTGCAGAGAGGTCAGAGCTCGAGGCACCTGCCCTTCAGGACAAACAGGATGGACTCAATCTTTGCCCCTTGGGGTCAGCATTTCACATTCAAGTAAAAGGCAGACCATGCTGTGTTAATATCCTCGATCTCTCTCTCTCCCCTCCCCCATGTCTGTCTGTCAGTCTGTCTGTCTGTCTCTCTCTCCCCCCCCCTCCCCCCAACAAGCTCTTTGCCCAATTTAACACATCCCTCATCCTTTTTCTAACTCTTCCAATTTCCAGCGTAGCTTCCAAAGCTCTTAGAGTATAAAGGGGAACTCAGGTTCCACTCAGGAGAATCTCTGGGTGGATTGGATGTGCTGGGGCCTGACATGACCCATCTTCTTCCCTCAGTCTAGGCCAGAGGTAGGGAACCTGCGGTCTTGAGGCCACACATGTCCCTTTAGTTCTTCAAGTGCGGCCCTTTGGCTGAATCCAAACTTCCCAGAATGAATCCCCTTCATAAAAGGTTTTGTTCTGTCGAACTTGGGCTCAAAGGGTTACACCGGAGGACCTAGAAAGCCACATGTGGCCTTGAGACCACAGCTTCCCCACCTGTAAAATGGGAGAGGGTGGACTAGATGGCCTTGATCAGAGGTTCCTTCAAACACTAGACCTCAGATCACAGATCTTAGAACTGGATGGTTTCTAAGGATCCTTCCAGTTCTAATTTCTGAGCCTTTCCAGACAGGTCACAGGGCAGTGTTCTCCCTCACAGCTCTGGGAAATGAGGATCTCCTCCCTGAATGAGTCCATTCATAGGTTGAAGAGCAGCTAAGAGTCAGGGCCAGACTTCTGACTGGGGCCATAGCTTGGTGGGCCAGCCCTGGTGAGGCCAATAGGCTAATAACCATTTATTAAAAGAACCTACTATGTGCCAGGTACTGTGCCATGTACTAGGCCAAGCAGAGGGGAGACAGGGAAGAGTAGAAGGCACCAGGAAGTGTCCCATCACTTGTACCCAAAATGGAGAGAAGGTTTAAGCTGCTTGGGGAAGCTCCTGTCATCCAGGCTTTACCACCAGCACAGGCTCTGTACAAGTTTGGGGTCTTGAGGCAAGGTTTAGGGCTCTATAGACTAAGACCAAGGCACAGGGCAAAGACCTCCTGAACATACAGACTTGGGTTCAAATCCCACCTCTGACAATTACTAGCTGTGTGACTTTAGCCAAGTCGCTTGACTGGCACAAGTCTCAATTTCCTTTTATGTAAAATAACACAATTAGAAGTTCCTTTCAGATCTCCTGGGGCTATAATTCCATGACATGGGTTCAAATCACTGTTCTATGTGCTAGCTGTTTCACCTTGGGGGCCTCAGTTTCCCACTCTTTAAAATGAGAGGGTTAGACTAGTTGAGGCTCTGAGGCACCTTTGAACTCCAGACGTAGAATCTTTTGATCCTAGGATTGAACAGGGAGGGAAAAGCTTGCTCATCCTGGATACTTTTAGTCCCCTTCAGCAGGGTCTACGAGAGGCTCCCTCCAGCCAAGCCCAAAGAGCCAGAACTCCACTGGAAAGTGCGCCAGGATGCCAGCGTATCTTAGCTCATATTGTCCCCCTACCCCCGCCCGGGGGCAGTGTGTGTGTGTGTGTGTGTGTGTGTGTGTGGCTACCCTCCATCTCCAAAGTTCAGCTCAAATACTCCTCACAGTGTCTCCCGCTTTTCCCCAAGCCAGATAATGCCTTTTTACAACCTTATCTGATGCACAGCCACCTTGAGAGGTTGGTAGGAAGATACTATTATTTCCATCTTAGAGATGAAGAAATTAAGTGATTTGCTCCTGAGTCATAAGCTATTGAGTGTCAGAGGTGGAATTTGAACTCGGATCTCTAATGCTCCCAGCTGGAATGGACAGCTAGGTGAGCCCTATCTCCTGAATAAGACTGAGCTCCTCCAAGCCAGGGCTCGGTCTTTTCCTCCTTCTCTTTCCCTCTGAGCATGGCTAAGCATGGGTCTGGGCTCAGGAAGTAGTTTTGGTCTGAAACAAGAGCCCCCAGCTGAGCCTGGCAATCGGAACAGCCCCTTTGCTCAGCCAAGCTCCGCAGGCACTGGGAGGTGGTGATATGTCCCACTCAGCAGCCACCCCTCCACTCCCCTGCCATCCAGATGCCACCATCACCTCTAGCAGCTGGGCCACCAAATGAGGCCATCACCAGCCCATCTGAAGAGCACATTGAAAAGTCAGCTGCAGAAAGAAGCCTGAGAGCCAGCCTGCTCTAGTGGGAAGGACTCTGGCTCCAGAGCTGGGAGGCCTGGGTTCATATCCTGTCTCTAACACTTCGGAAGCCCCTTCACACCGAGGTTGCTTCCTTTATAAAAAGAGGGGGATGGACTAGCTGGCTCTGAATCTATGATCCTGTGATTGTTCTTGCAAGTCACATGTCTTCATGTCTCAGAAAACAGCCCTACCCCCAGCCATCCCCACCATCTTTCCTTCCCTAACTTAAAGACCACGGACAGTTCCTTAAAGGCTCCTCAGTGGTGTGGTTCCCTGAGCATCACTATCCTGGTGGGTGAGCCTTTCATGAACTGTCTGGCTGCAGTGCTTAGCACATAGTAGGAGCTTAATACTGATCGATTTTGTTGATTGACTTTAATATGTGGTGCTCAGAGTCAGAGGTAGAAGAGAGCAGATTGAGTCATCAATTGATTGGGGAATAATCAGGATTGCGGTGGGAAGCCACCCTAGACAGTGGAAAGATCATTAAACTGAGAGTCAGAGAGTCAAATTCAACCTTAGATGCTCATAGCTGTGAGACCCTGGGCAAGTCATTTAACCTGTTTGCCTCACTTTCCCCATCTGTAAAATGGAGATAGTAACAACACCTATCTCCCAGGGTTGTTGCAAGGACCAGATGAGATTATAACTGGCAAATAGTAGGTGCTTAATAAATGCTGATTGATTGATTGAATGAGCAGAGTTGCACAGGCTTCACCAGACATTGTCAAAAGGGTCTATGACAAAAAAAAGTGAAGAATCTGTGTTAAATGCTTACTCTAAATTAAGTACTGTGATAAATACTGGGGTAATAGTTCTGGAGCTGAAAGTGGCCTCAGAGGCCAGCTACGTCTAATCCTCTCATTTTTCAAATGAGGAAACTTGACCTTCTTATTTTAAGTGACTTGCCCACAGTCCCACAGGCAGATTCACAGGAGGAAGACACAGGAGCTAACATTCTCATAGAGAGAGACTGCACACACAAGGGAGAGTGTTTGGGTTTGGAAAGTTACAGGGATGAGGAAATAGACTGACACATCCTTTCTAGTAGCTATGATGCTACTGTTTGGTTTCTGATGTCCAGGTCTACCTCAGCACCTCCCAGGGATCGAGCGTGCTTCGGACCCTCCTTCCCTTGCTCTGAATCCACTCAGTGCGAAGTCTCTTCCAGCCCCTTCTCAGCTCATTTCATTTTTGTGTGTGTCTGTATTCTCAGTGCCTAGCACAGTGCCTGGGACAGGCTGATTAACTGGTTGATGTCTCTGGGAGGCCCAACCCCAGTAGCCAGCAGTAAAAGTCCCATTTAGTGCTGCCCCTTGACAGCAATTCAAATGAATTCATCCAGCAGTTTGAGGCTTGGTTACATCTAGCTTGGATGAGCTCCCCTTTACTGCCAGGTTTAAAATAGATGAGCATGGAACCACCTGAGGCTTCAGATTGCTAAATGTGGCGCCCCACACAACAGGCTCTAGGCATGGGGCCAACTCAAACATCCCTCCAAACTCAGGGCCTGTAAAGGCGACACCTGAAGGAGTGGAAAACTTCAGCTCATCACATCTCACCCACAACCAGGAATTCAGGGGCTTAAAGAGTCATTTGGCTTCTGGCTCTGACCATGGCCTTAAAGAAATTCTGAAATCTAATTGGATTTTATGTGGAGAGCCGATTTTTGACTCTGAGCCACAACTAGGCTAAACTTTAGCTGCTAGGCTAAAACTTCCATTCTTCTCTAGCACATTCCCCAACTGTAGCGGGTGATAGGCTCGCCTTGTCCACCCCGCCCCCTCCACCTTTGACCAGATTATCTCAAATTTGATGCTAACGGCCTCTGAGAATCCTGTGCAGTAGTACTTTGTGTCATTCACACTCGTTAAGCCAGCTACCAAAAACTAATGCAAAAGTAAGCAAAATAGCCTTTGGCAAGGAAATCCCGAGTTTCAAGAAACCCCCAAACCATAACAAAACAAAATAAAAAATTCAAATTACTTGGTAATTTTGAGGATAGAATTTTAGATAACTGAAATTTCTGCTTAAACTGGAAAACCCTATTGGTTTCAGCCTTCATTGCTGAAATAAGGATAGGGGCCAGACTTTTGAGTTTGCTGGTATATTGGGAAATGGTGATGAATAAAAGATACCAATAAAAATCTGTTTTAGGAAGAATATTACAATTCTTTGTTAAAAGGTTGGCTCCCTGAGACATGAAGAAGAGGCATATGGGGGAAAATTTAAGTGATGTGAAAACAAAAGACATCAATAAAATATATTTTTAAAACAATAAAGTTTTTAAAAAGAACATTCCAGCTGTGGTCTGACCAATTCAAAGCTGTTGTTGTTCAGCTGTTTCTGACTGTGTGTGACCCCATTTGGGGTTTTCTTGACAAAGGTACTAGAGTGGTTTGCTATTTCCTACTCCAGCTTATTTTACAGATGAGGAAACTGAGGCAAATGGGGTGAAGTGACTTGTCCAGGATCACACAACTATTAAGTGTCTGAGGCTGGATTTGAACTCAGGGAAATGAGTCTTCCTGACTCCAGGCCAGACACTCTATGCACTGCACCACATTGTGACATTAAATTCCCTAGTCCTGGGCACTACTGCCCCTTAAAATCACATTAGGTATTCTGGCTTCCATATTATACCATTGGCTAATACTGAGCTCACAATTTAATAAAACCCCAACATGTCATATAGTAACATCTCCCTCCCCGTACTGCTTGGGAATCCAACTGTAAGGTTTCTCATTTCATCTGATTAAATTCAGCCTCATTTTCCAGCCTGTTGACATCTGGAGTCAGAGGACCTTGTTCAAATTCTATTGGCCTCTCACGACCTTTCTGACAACCCTGGGCCTCAGTTTCCTCAGTTACACAATGAGGGGGATTGGACTCCATGGTCTTTGAGGTCCTTTGCTGTAACCCAGTGTTTTAGGTGTACAGCTTTGGAGAACTGCTCTGGGTCAGGAGACACACAAATCCTCTCCTTAGTTTTTCTTTGCACATTGAACTATGCTGATGATTAAGGTCACAATTAAAGGGAAAATTTACTTTTTCAAAAGAGAAGGAACTGAATTTTAGGATAAGGTACTTACAGCTAGAAGGGATCCCAGAGCTCATCTGCATTTTACAGATGAGGAAAACGAGGGGCAGAAATATGAAGGGACTTGGCCAAGGTCATGCAGGGAGGGTCAGGATGCTTGCACTCCAATCCAGATCTGTTTCTGCTGGACCATACTCATGTAGTTACAGAGGCGCCTACGTGCCACCTGACTGTAGTAATTCTGTTGCAGAAGGAACCTTTGCAGACAGAATGACGAATTGCGGATGTGGTGGGGGGTACCGTGGCACTCACCTTGCCTACAGCCAGCTCTCATGGGCTATTGCTTCCTCCCTTTCCCCTCTGAGGTGGCACTGGCTTCTTGGCTTTCTAGAACAACTCATCACCGTAAGCCCGTGACTAAATAAATTAATTTTGTTAACGGCACCAACCATGGAATCTTTGTGTCCTTAATTAATGCCAGCATGGAGCAGGAGCTTTATAAACAGATCAATCTGTCTTCTTGCTATCACTTTGCCAGAGACAATGGTTACAGAACTCGTTCGTTCAGGGTTTAGACTCACTAGATTGCTAGGTTGCAGTTGAGCCTGGGGCGGGGGTGGGGGAAGGGAGCACTCTGGGGACCCAGGACTCCTGGCAATCTCGGTGGGGGCTGGGGAGAGCAGGGCAGAGACATTTCCCTTCCAGAACGCTCACTGAGATGCGAACGCAGGGGCTTCTGGAGAAGAGCCAAGCAGCTATTTTTCACAATGCCAAATAATCCATCCTTTCACAGCTCCCGAGGTAAAAGGGAGATGGGAACCGTCAGTGATAATATTGATACTCCACATTCACTAACTAAAGTTAATTCATGCATGCCGGTCCTCCTCTGATGCCTCCTCATGGTGTCAAGGTGATCGTGGGTACCCCAAAGCTATGCCAGCTAAATGTAAGCTAGGGCAGGTCCGACAAGACAGAATGACTCCAACATGGCCCCGTCTGTTAACTGAAAGTCAACCTCAGAAGTCCAGAGAGCCCTTATCATCAGACTGCAGGATGTCGACTTTTTCGACCACAGCAGATCCTGAAAACCATTGCCTAAGACAGAAAAGTCAATGACTGGGTGGGCAAACCTGAGAGGCAACCTGGTAAGTGGATAGGGCATTAGACTTGGAGTCAGAAAGGCCTGGGTTCAAATCCCACCTAAGACACTTAGGATCTGTGTGACCCTGGGCAAGTTACTTAACTTTTAGGAGCCTCAGTTTCCCCATCTGCAAAATGAGAGGACATGATGTGATAGCCTCTAAGGTCCTTTCCAGCTCTAAATCTACAATCTCGAGAGATTTACCAAGAAGGTAAAATCTTTTGTTTTAAAAAGAAGAGAAAGATGCTTAAGATTCCTTGTTTTCTGGTACGTGCCTGCTCTGAGTCTCAGGGTCCTCTTCTGAAAAAACAAGCAGGTTGGACTAGTTGGCTTCAAGGTCCAACTCTCAATCTATGATCCAGAGACTAAGGAAATCGCAGATCAACATCTGCTAGATGGTTAGAGTGGAAAAAGGAAAGTGATACCTTCTCTGAGCCTCAGTGCCCTCATCTGCAAAATGGAAGTGACCACAGCACCTGCCTCGCAGGGCCTTCATGTGATATATAAATTATAGATATTATTAGGAAATATTCCAGTGGTGCTCTTGGCTTTCTAGGGCACTTTTTATACCCATTCTCTAATTTAATTCTTACAACATCCCTGTGAGGTAGTCAGAACAGGTGCTACTGTCATTTGCAGAGGGTAACTGAGGCCCATAGAGGTCTGGGGAACCAGCCAACCACCAAGAAACCAGGGCCTACCTAGGAATGTTGCCACCCATCCTGCCCCTCCTTCTACCTCTTGCCACGGGAGCACGAATCAAGTCCACACTTCCATTGTTACTGGAAACGCCATGATAACCTGATGGCCAATGGTATCACTGACCACCCTGACCAAAATGCCCCTCCCTGGCCACCACTCCTTTATATGTGCTTCCTTTCTTTATTAGAATGTCAGCAACTTGAGGGCAGGGTTGTATCACTTTGGCATTTGTTTCCCAGCACCTGGAACAGAGCCTGCAAAGAGTGGGTGATCAATAAATATTTTCTCATTCATTCATTCATTCTTGTAAAAAGCCACTCAGGAGGAGAATCAGTACAAGAACCCAGGGCTACCAGCTCCCATTGGGTGATCTTTCCATCACATCATGTTCCCCATGGCTCACGGGAGTAAGAAGGCTCACCAGCAGAAGGATTTATTAAGATGGTCCTTGGAGTTGTGTTCTTTTAAATTAACATGCATTCATCCTCCAGGGAGGAAACCAGGTGTGACCGTGGGCCCCACAACATTCATCTTAATTGCTGTCTCTGTCCCTCCCCCAAAGAACGATGAGTCAAAAATGTTATCAGGGCTTGTTCCCATCAAGGACCACAAAGGAGCTTGCTTGCTTTGGGGAGGGCTGTATTGGAAGGGGCTCAATATTTGAGGTTCATCATTGAGTCTGAGGCACATCTACACCAGGATCGAAGGATCAGAGGTGGTTTGGAAGCTAACCCTGGAACATGACCTAGGTGCCTGAACACCTTTCCAGGACCTTGTATCCACTCCCCTTTCTGGACAATGATGGGGCCAAAGTCTATTGAATTTTTCAAAGTCAGGATTTAGCCCAAGTATTCAGAGCAGAGAGAGACTGAGTGGCTTGGTGGATCGAGAGCTGGCTTCAGAGCCGGGAAGACTTGGGCTTAAGCCCTGCCTCTGACAGTACTGGTTGTATAACCCTAGGCAAGTCACTTGATTTGTGGGTGTTCTAGGCAGTTCTCTAAGGATGTAAGTGGTTGAGATGGTGCTGCCCTGCCCTGCCCTGGGGGAGGGAGTTTCCTCAGGTGGGGTTTCCTACACCAATGCAATCACAAGTTCAGTCTCTTGCCCCTATTCAAAGTGGAGGCCAGGTGACCATCTATTCCGTCAGCATTACTGGAGGGGAGATTTTGGCAATGGGCGGGACCTTAGGATGGATGGCTCCCCATCATCCCTCCCAACCTTAGGTGTCGGTGAGTCTCTGGTATCTTGTAGTTTCTCATTCTCAGCATCCCCCATGACTCTCTCCCTGGCCATCTAGCCAAATCAAACTCAGTCTTAGGTCTGGGTGCAAGTGCCTCCTTCTCCATGAAGCTGCCTACAGTGACCTCCCTCCTTTTACAGCCTGGACTGCCATTTGGTCCTTCAGAAACAAACAGGCAAAGGCAGTATAGCTAATGTCCCTCCTTCCTTACTAGGCTGAAAGCTTCCCAGACTCACAGAAGGACCTTTAGACTTCTGGGAACTCTGCTTCTGTCAGGGCAACTCAGGGTCACATTAGCCTTTGGGGCTTCCCAATCACACTGCGGACTCATAGTGAGCGTGTGGTTCACTAAAACCTTCAAATCTTTTTGGACAAACTATTGTCTGACCATATCTCCCCATATCACTTAACCTCTCTCGGCCTTGGTTTCCTTATCTGTAAAATGAGGGGGTTAGATTAGATGGCTTCTAAGGTCCCTTCTAACTCTGGATCTATGATCATTAGTCACATAACCTCTCTAAGCCTCAGTTTCTCTATTTGTAAAATAAGAAGGAGGTGAACTAGACGGCCTCTCAGGTCCCTTCCAGCCCTGGATTTGTCATTCCATGAGCGATGGCCTGGATCAGTTTTCCCAAGCCCAGGCTAAGGTCAAGTCCTTCTGGGCACAGGGCAGTGTGGGTTCAGTTATTGGAGGAGGGAAGATTTTTCCCGCTCTAACTCTTCAGCTCCAGATCAGTAAGCTGTTAGGAAAGTTAAACCATCCAGGGGAGGGTACCCAGGATCCACCAGGGACCTTCCTCATCAAACAGTCTGTGGTCCATTGACAGAGCCCAGGCAATGATGCAACCCCTTCCCTTCCCCGGATGGTGTTTCACCACTCCCCAAAGCAGCCCTGGAAACAAGAGACCATCTGGCTTCGAGGACATTGGATCCTCCAGGGAACCCGGGACAAACTTCCAAATGTGGTCCATGGTGGTTTCGGTTTTCTTTGTTTCTTTTTTCCCCCTCCCCTTTTTCCTTTTAAACAAACAAAAACATTTCATATTACTGGACGAGCACTAAGCTGTTGAGAAAAAAACAACCTCACTTAATAACTACCCACACTTCGGGTTTCTTCCCACCAAATACAGAAGATAATTGTAATTGAATGGGGAGAGGTCTTAAATGAACAGAACTTCCTGCTCTAAGTAATTTACTCCAGAAACCAGGGGTGAAGATGCTGGCCAAGGAAAATCATGGGATCATAGATCTTGAGTTGGAAGGTTCTTAGAGGCTGCCTAGTCCTACCCCCATCACTTTTACAGATGAGGAAACTGAGGCCCAGACAAGACAAATGATTTACCAAGGTTTCCTAGGTAGTAAGTGGAGGGGCTCTAATTTGTACTCTAAATCAAGCTCTCTTATCACTGTAATACACAAACCCCAAGTTCTCTCTCTTTCCCCTTCCCTCTCTGTTTCTCACTTCCCTCTCTTTTTCTCCTCTCCCTCTCTCTCTCTCTCTCTCTCTCTCTCTCTCCCCCCCCCACCCCCCCATCAAAGTTTAAGGTTAGGGTGAGAAAATCCTAACTATTTCGGGTTGTTAACATCACCAGGAAAATGATTCTCTTCAAGAAATGAAGACATACATTCCAGTATCCCTGATCAGGTGTGTGATTCAGGCTTTGCTGAAAACCTATCACATGATTCACTGTTCTGCGGTTCTGTATTTGAAGTTCATTCACAGAACATTTCAGATAGAGTGACACCCCCCCCCCCAAATGCAGGGATCCTGCTAGGGAGCTCTGGAAAGAGGCACAGATCTCTGGGATAAAGACAGGACAGCCAGGATAGTCAGTGTCAAGCTTCAGACATTTATTGAATGTTCCTGGGTATCCAGGTGAGGGAGGATACAAGAGAAAATGACAAGGTCCATCTTTAGGACAGCTCATAGTCAAGTTAGGGAGGTAAGACTAATATAAAAGTCTAAAGACTTGGGTTCAAATCCCGTTGATCACTGCTTGTGTGATTCTGGACAAATCCCTTAGAATCACCTTTAGAATACAGGGAATGTTCTAAAATGTGGCAGCCTGGAACTGAATGCAATGCTCCAGATGTGCTCCAACCAGGGCAGACTGCAACAGAACCATCCACAGCATCGCCGCCTCCTTCTTCCTGCATGCACACTAAGATCACACTCTCTTTCTTGTAGTTGTGTTGCCATTGTTACTGTATTCGATTTGCAAGCCGCTCGAAGCCACAGACCATTTTTACACAAGCTGCAATCTAGCTATGCCTCCCCCATCTTGTACTCATGACATTTAATTTTTGAACCTAAGAGTAAGACTTGACATTTACTCCTAATAAATGGCATCTCATAAGATCTGGCCCAATCATGTCTTAGGATGTTTTTTAATTCAATCTTTGTAATTCACTAGGTTAGCTCTCCCTCCTAGTTTGGCATGACAAGTATGCCATCCATTCCTTTATCCAAGTCTTAGATGAAAATGTTGACTAGCACAGATCCTGGGGGCACCACACTCAAGACCTTCTTCCAATGGAACACTGAATCATTCAGGATGCCCACTATTCACTTGGCTCCTAATCCACCTAAGAATACTATCCTAGAGTCTACGTCTCTCCATCTTTCCAACAAGAACAGCGTGAGAATTCTCATCAGATGATCTGCTCAAACCTAGGTAAATTGTATCTTTTTTCTTTCCTTTGATCTACCAGCTTAGTAGGATAGGACCAGGGATTAGACCTGTGATTTCACTGGGATGGAAACTCCCTCTATTAATGCAGGTCATCACTTTTCTCTATAACTTAAAGTGTTAAGAGAGTTGCCTGGGGGCAATGAATGAGATGAATGTTAAAGTTACATAACCAGTGTATGTCCAGGTGGAGCTTGAATCTAGGTCCTCCTGGCTTTGAGACCAGCTCTTTATTCACTGTACCACACTGCCTCTCGGTTTACCCCTCCCCCCACCAAAATGTCATAATCTGTTATGACCTGTTCTTGCTGAAGCCATGTTAGCTCTTTGCCACCACTGTTTCCCTTTCTACATGTTTACTAGTCATCCCTTTAATAATATGTGCTAGAATTTTGCCAGGAACCAAAGTCAAGCTCACGCTCCTGTAGTTTGCTGACCCTCCCCTCACCTCTCCTCTCTTTTTCTCTTCAATTGAAGCATCATCTGTCCCCCCTCAGTTGTACAGTGCACCTCTCCCTTTCTCCACAGTTTTTCAGAGATCACTGCCAACAGCATAAGTACTATAATGCTATTCATCTCAACCAATAAACATCCATTTATTAAATACTATGTGCCAGGCACTGGGAACATGGCTACAAAAGTGAGCTAGTGCCTATCCTTAAAGAGTTTACATGCAAATAAGGAGATATATCAAGTTTACAGATAAATACACTATGATCAATATACCATATGACTGGGGGAGAGAGAAGAGGATGAAGATTAACAGCTGAGGGAAATCAAAAAAAGCCTCTTGAAAGAGATAGAATCTGAGCTGAGCCTTTGAGGGAGCCAGGGCCAAGTCACTTGTATTCGTCCACAGCAGCTAGCAGACCTCATCCTCCTCGTTGATCTTAAGTATCAGCTCCATATGAGCCACATCCACATGCAAATTCATTCTTCTTGGCAGAGAAAGCAAAATAAAAGTTGAGCAGTTCTGCCCTCACTGTGCTCACTGTTGCCACCGTCCCATATCATTTCATTCAACATTTCATCCATCTCCTTATCTATGGGTCACATTGTATCTTTTAAGGAGAATGTGAGCTTGCTGAGGGCAGGGATGGTTGTGTCTTTGTCTTGGTAGTCCCAGTGCTTAGCATAGCACCTTGGGCATAGCATGTAGAACCACATCAGGTACAGTCTGACAGAGAGGGGATACACCACCCCAACCATCAAAGGATTTGGGGGGTTCATTAGTTGTTATTGTTGCATTTGGCCCAGGTTCTCCTCCTTCCTGGCACCCGTCACTGACTTAGAAACAAAATTAAGCACTTTTCCTGTGGTCTGCTACAATTATATTTTCTAATAGTTGAAATTTTGATTTGTGTTCCCCTCCTTCCCCGAATTCCAGAATGCTCCACTAATCATTTTTCCCAGAAGCAGATGCTTGCATCTATGGGATAGGCCCCAGTCTCTCAGAGCTGGTTTCTGGATCCTCCCTATTCCACCTATGTGCTTATTATCCCTGGATTTTAACACTTGCAAAGCAAAACTAAATAGTCAATGAAATACAGTTTCTGGCTCTGAAGGCGGTCTTTGAGGCCTGGCAACATCACCTGGGGAGTGGAGGGGGGAGGGATTTGACACCTGGTCATCATCCAAACCAACCACGAGGATCTGGGATGGCTCCAGACAGCCCACAAAATGAACCACAGTGGCCAGATCACCTGGGGGCTTTTTTTTTTAAAGCTGCCTTCATGTTGAGGTCACCTGCATCCCTGGGCAAGAAGTAGCAGACTAATAATACCTTCTCCAGAAAGCCCAATTACAGGCATCTAGCTAGCCGAAGCTCAGCTCCTACAGGTTCCCTGGCAGGCCCAGACCTTCCATCTAACTCAGCCTTTGCCTAATGGATGAACCCTGTTCAGATTCTATCGGTATCAGGAGCACTCCACCCAAGTACACCTAGGTGTCCTTAACGAAGGCACTGCCTCTAGTGGCTGAGGGCAATCAGGGAAGGCTTCATGCAAGAAGTGGCACCTGAGCTCAATCTTGAAGGAAACCAGGGATTCTGAGAGACACAGGTGAGAATTCCAGGCATGGGGCATGGTATGAAAGTGGGAAGCAGAAACAGCCAGCACCAGTACCAGAGCCCAATACAGCTGAGGAAATGGACATCCAGGGAGGTGTAGCCAAGGGGATGAGCTTGGCTGGGGTAGTCTCGGGCAAGGCTGTGGTGAAGCACCAGAACCTGGCCGCTGGAAAAAGCTTCACTCTCCTGGGGCATCTGGGCCAAAGTGAGGTCGGACAGCAGTGCCAATTCACCCCCAGCTGCTGCTTAGCCACTGGATGGGGAGGTTTTCCTTTGGTTTGAATGACAATTTGAGAGATGGCAGGAAGGGTCAACCCAGGCAATATTCCTCTGGAGAAGGGCTTGGAGAAGGAAATTAACTCATCTCTAGCCACCCAACTGACACAGCACTAAAACCCAAAACAAAACACCCAGCAAAGGCCTCTTGTGAAGCTTCCTTTAGTCAGTCACTTTTTCCAGGGTCTGTGTGGGGCTTGGAAAAGCCAGCCTGTCCCAGAAAAGGGTGTGCCTGGGGGGTGGCTTAAAAACACCCTGAGAAGCTGAATGACCGCCTGTCTAGGATACTGTGGGGCTAGACAGATACGGAGTGAGAGATCAGACCATCTGAAAGTCTCTATTTAAGATCAGATTTGGATGGAGCAGTGAGGCTGAGGCAGAGTCAGGGAAGAACTGGGTGCAAATCCCTCCTCAAGACTTCCTAGATGGGTAACCCTGGGTGAGTCACTAAACTTCTCTAAGACTCAGCTTCCTCATTTGAAAAATGGGGATGATAGCACCTACATCCCAGGGTATTGTGAGGATCCAATAAGATAACTTATATAAAGTAAAGCCTTAAAATGCCATGCAAATGTTGCGATGATGATGGTGGTGATGGTGGTGTTTATGAGGTTAGGGGACTTGTGTGTGCAGTGGCTTTGAGTAAGAGTTTAGTAGATTTCCATGTCCAAGAATAATAGAGGCCACTAGAGGGAGCCACTACAATTCAAGAGTCCATGACAAAGGAGGCATATGCCTTACAAAGGCGATTTCATCCTAGACACCACTGACCAAACTTCACTCTCTCTCTCCCAGCAAATTTTGTTTCCAAGTCTCCAACACATGTGAACCTGAGAAGTGGGGTTAATGCTGACTAGACATTAAAATCCCAATTTTGAAAAAGAACCAGGAAAACAAGAGACAACAGCAAATAAAAAGAAAAGAACATTTTTAAATGACTTCTATGTAATTCTAATGACCACATCTAGCCATGAAGAAGAACCCAGAGGATCACAGACCTGAAAGATCTCTTCGTTGTTGTTGGTCACTTGTTTCAGTCGTGTCCAACTCTACGTGACCCCATTTGGGCTTTTCTTGGTCATCTGATCCAGCCCCTTCATTTCACAGATGAAGAAACTGAGGCACAGAAAGATGACTCAACTTGCCCACAGTCACACCGGCAGTAAACACAAGATGCAGGATTTGAATCCTAAGTCCACTGACTCCAAAGCCAATGTGCTTTCTGCTGCATTCTAGAGGGCTGCCCGTGGTCTGTCATGTCCACACTGTCTAACGGCTGAGATTCAGCCCAACTCCACAGATAGGAGAATGTATCTCTTTCCCTTCTTTGTAGCAGTGAGGGGCTACAGGTGTGGAATGCTATATGTTCTTCGGATTTGGTTGATGTGTTGGTTAGTTTTGTTGAGCTGGTTCCCCCCCCAAAAAAACCCCACCTTTTTGATGTTAGAAATAGTGGGAAGGAGGAGAGAGGGGAGGGGTATAGAGAGAGAGATGGAGATGACTTAAAGACAAGAGAGAGCAAAGAGTGTAAGAATAGACAAAAAACCTCCAAACAAACCACCCTCTATCGACTGTTTTCAACATCCCCAGGGCCTGAGGGGGATTTCTCTAGCTCTCTAATTCACTGCTGTCTCCCTACACAGCCCAGCCGACTGAACCACTACCACTCAAGCTAACTGATCTCCCTACACCCACAACCAGCCAGAAAATGCTCGGTCAGTGTCTGTTTCGTAGCGGTAACATCCTGGAATCCCGGTCAAGTTCAGTCTTGCACCCTGGGCAAGATCACAGTGATGATTCTGCTTTCCCTCCCACCCAGCCAGGGTAATTAACACAGGTACCACAGCGGGGAGTTGTGGAAGGTACCCAAGAAATTTGGCAGGAAGGCTCGTAGTAGAGGGATCTCGGGAGGTGAGATCTAATTATTCCAGCCTCTCCCCTTGGGCTGGAATGCTTTAAGCACCATCACATTGGAAAGAGGGATTTTTAAAAACGACATTAATAAAGGCTGTGTCCAGAACCACCCAATCTGAGAGCCAGGTTCTAATGCCAGCCATGCCACTAACTATATGACCTTGGGTCAGTCCCCTCCCTGCCTCCGGTCTTTAATCTCTTCACCTGCAATATGAGAGGATTAGATTCTATGATCTCTAAAGTGCCTTTCTGCTCTAAAAATCAGGTGATCTCCTTTCTAATAAATGGAATAAAGGTATGGAGAAGGGACGAGAAGGGAGAAATTCTTCTCTTGTTATCAGGGAGAAGGTAATAATAGGCTTGTAATTAAAAAAAGTTGAGAAAATAATCATATAGAATCATGGGATCATAGATCTGGAGTTGGATGGGACCCCACAAATCATCTAGTTCAATTCTTGGCCGACAGTTTGACCAACGGGGAAACTGAGTCCCAGAAAAATGAAGTGATCTGCCCAAGATCATCAGGATAATAATAAATCTCCAGAGTAGGATTTGAACCCAGACCCATGATTACAAATGTTTTTTGCCAGGCTGCCTGCCTCTCTTCTGGGTAATTCAGTAGGAGTATTCTCAGAACAGTATTCCTAGAGAAGATGGAGGTTTTCAGGCATGAATTACAAATCTATGGATGACATTGTGGGAAAAAAAGCTCAATGCTCTACTTCATTTTCTCTATGGAGGCTCTCATTCAGTGACTGGCTCCTTGAGGTATGTTGGGATCCCATTAAAAGAAGCCCAATGACTTATGTAAACTGAGGCGTGGTGAAGCTAGGAGAGCCAGAAGTGTTAGGACAATGGAAATGAATTGCATGAACAACAACATAACCCACAGAAGTGACCTCTTGTGTAATCAGAGGGATCAAACTTGCCCCTCCCCCCCCCAAAAAAGGAGAAAATGTGCCTCCTTCCTTTCTTTGCAGAGATGGGACACTACGTGTGAAACACGACATATATTATTTGACCTGTTCGATATGATGGCTAGTTTTATTGAATTGCTTCCTCTTTTTCTTTTTTACTCTTTGGATATAAGGGAGGGTTCTAGGGAGGAGAGAGCAGACTAATATATTTGGAAATGAATGTGGTATAAAAATAAGAATTTTGAAACAAAGGAAAAAAACCTCCTTTGGCCTCAGTTTCTACATTTGTAAAATGAAGAGGTTGGTTCCCTCCCCCCCGAATTATCATATTGGAAAATGTAGGTGAAATAAAAACAAAATATAACAATACAATTTTAATTCTTAAAAATTAAGGGATTGGATTAGATAGCCTCTGAAGTCCCTTCTGCTCTAGCTTATGATCCCATGAAAGAGAAATAAAATAAACCTAATCAGAATCAATGGATAAACTGAGGTACTGCATATAATAATATTTCAGAAAAAAAGAAGTTTGGATGGGGTGAGCTCAAAACGTAGATCTAACACAATCTAATTCTACACTTATTGTTGGACAGCTTTTAGTGGGCCCTGCTTGGTTAGGGATTGCCCTACACAACTGGAAACATCCTCTTGGGATAACTAAGAAGGCATAACCATGCTGGCTTCTTATGCACTGCTTTGCCTTCTTTGCACCCTGGGAAGAAAATTCCCCTGAAAGATTCCCAAATAAGCATCTCCCCATGAAAAATGCACCTTTGTCCCATGCCCATAAAGTGCCTTCATCCTTCAGTCTCTGATCATCAGTAAAGCCCCCAGTGTAGCTTTAATGACAGTGTCCCTAATCCCTACACAGAGTCACAGGCTCAGCTGTCCTGTGAGACAAATGGGCAATATAGCCCTCAAGAATCCAGCAGAGATTTTTGCAGACTTTGATTGATCTAAATCTGCTATAGAAGGGCATATTTCCTGATGATTCCTGACTCTTCAAGAGACCAGGATAAGTTCTACCCCTCAAATCCCCTATGGCCTTGAAACCTTTTCCCACAACTGAGCTACTGACTCATCTAAAAATGAATCCACTGGCCAACTATAATCCACCCAGATATTTAACAAGCAAAGCAGAATTCATAACAACAGCCCACAGTTCCATACTGCCTTAAGAATTCTAAAGTACCTTCCATACAACAGCCCTGTGAGGTACATAGCCCAAACATTATTTGCCACATTTTATAGGTAGAGAAAAAGGGGAGGTTAAGTGACTTGTCCAGGGTCACGCAAGCTAGCGTCATAACCAGGAATTCAACTGAACTCTTCTGGCTCCCAAGCCTGCTTTCTTTCCACCACATCAAATGAGAGTTAAGTATAAGAATATAGTCTTGGGGCGAGGGGGGCAGGTGGGTGAGACTGACTCATTTTTTGTCTTTTTATCCCCAGCACACTGATAATAAGTTTAAATGAATAAATGTATTATCACCTCCCACCCTGTATACTCAAATGACTCTTGTCCTCAACGAAGTCCTCTCTAGGCAGATGACACACGGATCCCCATGATCAATGAGGCTGCTGTGGCTCAAATCATGGTGAGGGCTCCTCTTTGGGAGTTGTCGTAAGTACACCATTTCTCAAGGGTACTGCTCTGAGGGCAGATTCATTCATTCAATCGGTCTTGCTACTTTATAAAGTCACACTCTGTGGGACCGCCAAGTGATTTCTCCTACCCAAATGACTCTTCACTCTGAAAGTATTAAATAATAATCCTCATTTGTACAGTGCTTTAAAGCTTACAGTTTGAATTAGTCATAATCACATCGGAACATCACCCTGTCAGGTAAATATTCCAGAGAGTATCCCTATCTTAGAGATGAGGAAACTGAGGCACAGAGAGGTCAAGAGACCTGCCTAGGACCACACAGAAGTTAGACAGGGATTTCAATCCAGTTTTTCCTATGCTTTTCTCTACACTCTAAAAATTAGCTTATATTTTATATTCATTTTGCATGTATTTATATATGCTTCATAAACATTTGGTAAGCACCCACTATGTGCCAGGTGCTGTGCTAAGTGGACACTGCTATCATTATCCCCATTTTACAGATGAAGAAACCAAGGCAGAAAAAGGTTAAAGATTTGCTCAGGATCACCACAAAGCTATTAAGTGTCTGAAGCCAGATTTGAACCCAAATCCAGGGCTCTATCCTGTATTATATGTACACAAACCAATACAATGTAAGTTCCCTAAGGGCAGAGACTCTTATCCTTGTCTTTATATTGCCAGCACCCAAAACAGTACCTGGCACACAGTAGGTGCTTAATAAATGTTTGACCCAATGACTGATTGATTTGACTTCAAGTCCAGCCCTCTAGCTACTACTCCATGCTGACATCCCGCCTCAAATTACTTGTCTGAAAAAGGAGTAACTGTTTACAGCTAAGAGAATCCTTCTTCCAAGCAGGCATAATTAGAGATAAGAACGCTGTTTCAAAATCCCACAACTCCCAACCCACCAGAAGTTTTACTCAGCTGGCTCAACTCACGTCACAAGATTTTCTCCTTCTATATTACCTCTGACTCCAAATGTAAACCTTCCCCACCAAAACAAACAAACAATGACCCAAAATGCTTTCTTCTTCTTCTCTGCCTCATTCTTAAGGAAGGGATCTTTCCTTCTTCCCACTCTCTGGTTTACAGGGAAAGGCAGTGCTATATTTTATCCCAGATTGTGCCTAGGTTTTTGACTGAGGTCTTAGACCTAGATCATAGATCTAGGAAGGGACCTCAGAGGTATTCTAGTCAGCCCCCCTCATCTCAACGAGGAAACCAAAGCCTAGACAAGTGAAGTGATTTGTCCAAGGTCACAAAGGTAATAACTATCAGAGGTGGGATTTGAATCCAGGTTCTCTGACTCCAGAACCAGAGCTCTTTCCACTGGTGCCAATTCTTTGTAAGATACTCAAGTCTAAGAAAAGAAGAAAATACAGTCTTGATATAGTGGAGAGAAGGAGACTGGTCTGGAATTTAGGAAATCCCGGTTCAAATTCCATCTCAGATGATTACTAGCTGTCTGAGCCTAGACAATGGTCTATCGACCTTTCTCTGCTTCGGTTTCCTCATTTAAAAAGGGGGGTGGTGGTGCGGGGCTTGGGTTGGAGTTGATGGTTTCTAAACTCACTTTCAACTTCAAATCTTTGGTTTTATGAACCTACTCTGATGGAGAGGGATTTAATTTAGGTGAGGAAACAAGAAATATGTGGAAAAAATGTGTGTATATCTGCATACAAATAGCAGTCCATAAAAAGTATTGTAAAGTAACAATATAAAAATGTCACAAGGTAGTTCATACTTAGATGCCATGGGACAGATAAACATTTGGTGTTTTGAGTTTCGTGAAGGGTAAGTTCATGGAGTGGGAGTGGTCTGGGGCGGCCTCGTATGGGAGGCTGGTCTCAAAGTCTGCCACCTGACATTTCCTCCACCCAGTTTACTTCAGCTTTTAAATAGACCCGGGCAAAATTCCCCCTCCAGATTCTGGAGCCAAGCAGAGGACAAACAGCTCATCCTTGAGCTATTCCAATCAGCTTTCCTTATTAAGCAGAAATGCCTGATGGGCAGACATTTGCCACAAAGAAGACAGCCTGTCCATGCTCAAAATCGGATGGAGATGGAGTCCTATTATAGGGTTTACTGGGTTTAGGATGTGAAATCACATACACATGTCTTGGCTGAGATCTCCTTAAGTGATTCCCCACCCCTTGGTGTCTCAAGCAGAGTAGGAGCCAAAGAAAAGCCCGGATATTCCAGCTTGGAACCTATCATTAAAAGGTTTCAGACTATAAAGCCTCACAGTGAAACTGAGTCCTCACTGGCCAGAAGCTTCCCATTTTTTTTAAAGCTTCTCTCCCATAATCTCACTGCTCTCAGCAGAAGGGGGTATCCGGCAGGAGTTCTTCAGGCCCAGTGAATAAAGGAGTTCAGAGGCCAATCACCCATTTACAAGCAGACCTTCTCTACGAAAATCTTCAGTCAGAAAAAAAGAGGAAAAACAGCAAATAAACCACAAATAATCTTTAAAAGCACAACACCCGAGTGACTGCATCTCCTTAAGGGCAGAGCATGTTTCATTTTTGTTTTCATAAGCTTCTCACTTTGGCACATAGTGGGTACTTCATAAGGACAGTGATGCTTTCATCAGTACGACTGCTTTAATAAGGGTTTTCAGTCCCATTCCTCCCTTGGCAGGGTGGCCCAACAGCTTCCATAGGAATCCAGTTTCCCACTGGTTTTTACTGGCCCCTATACCTTGCAATTGCTCCCACCTGGTGGAGGCCAATAGGTGGTCCAACTCCACCCTCCTGTTAGGATCCCAGGGATGGATTCAGGAAAGGAAGGAGGCTTCGTGGAGGAAAGGAAGCTTGCAGGGGGGCTGATGCAGCCTGTCCCATCCCAGTAGATCCTAGACCTAGAACCTAGACTCAGGCTCTCATTTTATAGAGAGGAAGAGGAGGCTTGACATGGGGTTGGACTAAAACCTCACTTCTAACTCAGAATTCCTATGATTCTTTGGCACTCTGAGGTTATTTTTACAGACTCAAAAGACGTCAGAGCTAGGACTTCAAAGGCCATCCAGTTCATTTTAGCGAGGAGGAAACCGAGGCCCAGGGAATCCGTCTTAGTAAGTCTCTTTCTAACACACAGGTGGTAATCCTGTAATAGTCTCCCTCCCCCTCCCCCCTGCCCCCCCCCCCAACCAAAGAGAGACACCTGCACCAACACCCTTAGAGAAACCTGGTTTTAGCAAGCCCTTTGCAAACAACGGGAATATAGACACCTTGGTTTCAACAGGTATCATAGTCTCCTCAACCTCAACAGTCTTCGGGGAAGGCCAGCACCTCCCTGTCTTATCCACAGGTTAGGGATTCACCTTCTGCATGAGCAGGAGAGGGCAGGGGCGTGATGCCAGATGCCTGTGGATGACTGAGGGAAAGGCTCCTTATAAAGAAGTGACAGTTGCCGAGAGAAATCCAAAGGGCTTCTCCCGCTGCAGTTAGCCAGGGCTGCTCCCTGGGGGTGGCTCTGCCTGACTCTTCGTCAGCGGCCTGAAGCCTTCTCTTTCTCTCTCCCAGAATGTAGGAACCGGGCAGATGGCTCTCAGCTGTGAGCCATGAGGTTAGGAGTAAGACTTCCCTGGGACAACCACCCCCCTGGCTGCACACAGCATGGGAAGGGGCATTTCATTCTGCTCTTTGATCCACAATAAAAACTCATCTGCAAACACAGACCAGAATTTCACTAAGTCTCTTTTTGCTGTTTAAAATCTCTAGCTTTTTGAAAAGGGGGAAAAAAACCACCCAAAACGAAACAAAAACAACAAAAAAATTGAAACCCTTTCCCCTCCCCCATCCCCCTCCGCATCATCTCTACTCTCTTGGGACAGAAGCCAGACACCTCCTCCAACAGGGGGTCCACTTCCTCACTCGATCTCCATCACTAAACACGCCGTTTCCATCCCAAATCCAAGGCAGGAGAAAGCCCTTCTAGCGGTAACCTTGCCTCCCTCTCGCCCCTCACTCTCTTCTCCGGGATCCCCTTTCTCCACGCTGTTGCTCCCAGTCTCCGAGAGCCCCATCCCCTGGGTGGCCTGAGAGCCAACTTGCCCAGAAACTGGCCCTGGCCGGGGGTGGCGGCGACTGCTGTAGCCGGCCCGAGGGGATTCAGCCCATCGGCCCACCGGTAGAAGCTCGGGGGAGGCCAGTTCCAGGGCACCAGGGCTGGGGGTAGGGGAGGCCCAGTGACCACGCTCTCTGGTGACCGACCACTCACTTGTCCGGCCCCTCTGTCTCCATCACAAATGGCTTTTCTGCCGCTCCCATACACTTTTCTTCCCCCCTTTGAACCCTGAGACTGTACGGGTGGGAGCTAAGATGAGCCCGGAGAACTTTCCGAAGCGGCCGCAGTGGAGGACGATGGGGATGAGGATGAGGCTGGGGTTGGGGGCTGGTGGTGGCGACGGCTGGAATAGCCGGTCGGTCCCCTGCCCACCTGCCCCGAGGCTCCGATCGCAGGCGTTCCCCAGGGTTCTCCCCCCCTCCCCCGGAGCTGCAGCCGGCCGCCCGGGTGGGGGCTGCCCCTAGGAACTTGGTCCCATTTCCCGTCCTCCTGGTCCCCCCACCCCCACCCCACCCCGTGCCCCCTGGCCCGGCGGCTTGGCCGGGGTGGGGGTGGGGGGCAGCTGGCGCCCTCCCCAGCTCCGCGACTGCCCGCAATGAATGGCCCCACTCACCGGAGATCTCCGCCTGAGGCACGCCGCTCAGGCTGAAGCCTTTGGCCCCGTAGACCTGGCGGACCTCGGCGCAGCTCCTGCTCTTGCTGCCCCCCGGCTCCCCGCGGGCCGAGGCGGCGGCGGCCACCCAGAGGAGCCAGCAGCCCCGCACGAGGAGATCCATGGCCGGCCGGCCGCCGCCCTCCTGTCCGTCCGCAGGTCCGCCTGTCCCCCGCTGCGCTCCGCCGCCGTCCGGCGGGCGAAGGGCAGAGCCAAGGTCCCGGTGCGCTGGGCTCGCTGCCTGGAGGAGGTGGCCGAGGACTCGGCGGCGGCAGCGGAGGTAGAGGCAGCAGGGCAGGAGGAGGAGAGGAGGAAGAGGAGAAGGAGGAGGAGGAGGAGGAGGAAGAGGAGGAGAGGAGGATGACAACAAAAGCCCGGGGCGAGTTCGACCGGCGCAGATTCAGCCAGGCACAATCCGCGGCGGCGGCCGCAGCGGGAGCAGCTTCAGCAGCGGCAGCCGCGAAGCGCTCGCGCTCGGTCCCACCTTCGGCCCCACCCCCGGCCCGGCCCACTCGGCGGAGGGGAGAGGGGAGAGGGGAGAGGAGGAGGAGGAGGAGGAGGAGGAGGAAGAAGAAGGGGAGGTGTGGAGAGGCGGTGGCGAGGCCGGCGCGCGGGGGCGAGGCGGGGCGGGACGGGGCGGGGCAGGGAAGGGCGGGGCCCAGGCCGGGCGGGGCCTTGAATGGGCCGGGCTGGGGATGCGCGGAGCCCCGCGCGCTTCCTCCGACCGGCCACTCTGTGTCCTCCTCCGTCCGCAGCTCTCTTCCCCTCCCGCGCAGAGGGGCGACCCCGAGGATGCTGCTGGGGATGGGGGGAGAGGGCGGGATCTTGCGGGACGCCGGGTGCAGGTCGGGCGGGCAGGGCGCACACGCGCCCCACGGATGGAGAGCTGGAGAAAAGGATGGAGAGTAGAGTCACCACCAGCGGCGTGGGACTGTCTGACTCCGGGGCGGATATCACGATCCCCAGGGAAGGGGGCGGTGGCCAGAACCTGGGACTGCACATTCGTGGGGCTGGGCGTGGGGGTGGGGTACACTGATCCGCGCGGGTCCGTCCGGAGAAGGGGGGCAGTGCAGAGACACTGGGGAGAAGTGCCCGCTCCCTCCTGCCCCGAGCCTGGCGCGCTTCTTCTGGGCTCGGGGCGGCGGCACCACCTGCAAAACGGGAGCGGGGGTGGGGGTGGGGTGGGGAAAGAGCTGGGTTGGGGGACCGAGGGAGGGGAGACTTTTTTTTTTCTGAAGCTGAGGCAGGGCTTCCCCCGCCGGACGTGGCGTCATACCACCCAGGCTACCAATCAGAGGCTTCCCCCGCCCCCAGCCCAAATCGGCAGCAACACCACCCGGCGCCCCCACATCCCCTTCTCTCCTAGGTCGGCTCGCCAGCTAATAGCTGACATTGATCTTTCCTTACTCCCGGGCTCCTCCATCCACATGCCCTCCCTTCCCCTCTCCTCTGTCTACAACCCTTTCCTCTAGTCCTCTATCCACCACTCTCTGGCTACACACCTACGCCCACTTCTTTCCTGCTCAGACACATCACCCTCTTCTCAGCATGCTCTCCCCTCTGCCTCGGTTTACGCCCTGCGTCTTCTAACCTAGGTCCGTGCATCTTCCTATCTCCATACACTCCCTGTTCTCTGTTCAGCAGCCGCCTTCTCCTTTCTCTTCGCCCCCTCCTTCCGTACTCCACGTACGCCTCTCCTTTATCCCCATCTACAATCTCCACGATTTCTCTGGCCATGCACGCTCCTTTCTTCTGCCCTCTCCTGCGTCCGGATCCCCACCCTCTTTTTGCTCCTTATTCTTTCCTCCCATCTTCCACACTCACTTCGTTTCTCTTCCGTCAACACTCTCTTTTTTCCCTCTCTTCCAATACTACTGCCCTCTTGCACCCAGAGATCCTCCCTCCTTTAATTCTGTTGTCCCTCTCCCCCTATCCCTACCAGAATCCAACTGTGACTGGCTCTCCCTGCCCACTCCCATCCGCTGTCCCCTGTTCCTCTTCGGGGCTTTTCTCATGAAAAGGTAAAGGGGGTCAGGCATTCGACTGCCGGCCCCCACCCCCCAGGGAAGAAGAAGAATCTCAACAAGTAGCCCAGGATATAGGAGAAGCACTGGACCAATGATTTCATTAGTGTAGGGACCTCCGGGATGAGGATTCTCCTCCTGCCATCAATTCAGGTCCGAAAAGGTTCTGCAACTTATTCTGTTTGCATAGTTGTCTCTCCCCCAACCCCCAAGCACACTTGTGCTTCGTCACACCCCTGGAGAATCTGACCTCTGACCTCTGATCTCACTGCTGAACGCCTTCCTTTACCTAACAAATCCCTCAAAGGAGGCATGCTTTTTCGGCATGTCTCAGGGCCCCTTACTCCCTGCTCTGTTACCTAGAATGCAGCGTGGTCTCCTAGGAAGGTGGTAAACTTGGCTTTAAAAAAACCTGGGGTAGAATGCCGTGCCATCACTGTGTGGCCTTGAACAAATTCCTTAACTACTCTGGGCCTCGATTTCCTCCTCCGTAAAAGTATTTCGACTAGATGATGTCGGCAGTCCTATCCAACTCCTGGTCTAAGATCCTATGAGCCTCACTCTCTACTCCTGCTGGGGCTCAGTGATTCTGCTTACTTGTTGGCCTATGGATCCCATATCTGAACTACTGTGCCCCTATTTACATGTGTTTAGGGGAAAGGGATCGGAGTCACTACCTGCTCCTTGACTAAGTCAAATGGGGAATGCTGTAAAGTATGTTGGGGAGAAACCTAAGAGAAGGAAGACTTTGAGACTTCCCCCTCCTCCTCCTCTTCCATCTCTTCTTCCTCCTCCTCCCCCTTCTCCTTTCCTCTTCCCCTCCTCCTCCTCCTCCTCCTCCTCCTCCTCCTCCCTATCCTGCCCAGGCTAGAAGTGGGCCTGATCCCACTACTGACTGGCACATGAGCTTTGACTTACTTTTTTTGACCTGGGTGCCTTGTGTCTCTCTGGAGATATCTCAGAAATTGACATTCAGAATAAAGGTTATTGTAGATGATATGGCAGAACAGATAAAATACTGACCTGAAGTTAGGAAGACTTGAATTCAAATCCAGCCTCAAACACTTAACTAGCTATGGCAAACTATTTAACCTCTGTTTGCCTCACCTGAAAAATGGATTCATTCCAGCATACCTGGAAAGAGAATGTTTAACCTTCACTTGACCCCTTCTAAAGAGGGGAAAACCCTCTACTTCTGGAGGCAGATAATTCTACCTCTGGATATTTCCATAAGAAATTTTTTTCTGACATCCACCTAGACTCATCTCTTTGCAGCAATAAACTTCAAGTTCTTTCTTCTGGGAACTACATGGAAGAAGTAGAGGATAGGGAAGAATCAAAGAAGCCTGGGGTTTTGAGCCTGTATAATTGAGAAGATTGATAGGACCAAAGCCTGGGCTTGGTAAATTGATGCTTAACCTCTCTGCACCCAGATTTCATTGGCAGGGGAATGAGTGGGTTGGACTCTATGGCCCCCAGCATCCCTACCTGTTCTAGATCTATGACCCTATTATGCTTCTCCATTTTATTTTCAGCCAAAGAGGATGATCTCTAGTCTAGGATATTTAGAATTTAATTCAATTCAAGAAATAGCAGTTTTATACCTCTTTTAGGTGACAGCCCTTCACATAGTGGAAGACAGATATTACTCTGTCTCTAGTATCACTCACACCCACTGTTCTTTCATCCATTTCACATATGGCATTATCTCTGAGTCTTTTACTGTCCTGGTTGCCCTCCTCTACATGTTCCTCAATTTATCAGTGCCCTTCTTAAATTGTGGTGCCTAGGGTAATGTCCCAGATCTCTTCTGACCAGGGCAGAGTAGCAAAGGGAAGGGAAGGAAATACACATTTATTGAGCACCTACTATGTGCCAGGCACTGTGCCAAGCGCTTTACAAATGTTGTCTCGTTCAATCTTGACCACGATCCTGGGAGGGAGGTACTGTTATTATAACCCTGTTTTGTTGTTGTTGCTGTTGTCCATCCTTGACCACATGAGGAGATGAAACTGAGGCAGAGTGGTGTTAAGTGACTTGCCCAGGTCACACATCTAGGTAAATATCTGAGACCAGATTTGAGCTCAGGTTTTCTTAACTCCAGCACCAGATGTCCCTCCACTGTGTCATCTGTCATGTCCTTATTTTTGTAAGTACTCTTTAACGTAGGCCAAGACTGTATCAGCTGCCATATCAAATTGATGGCTTATACCGAGCATGTAGTCCATGAAAACCCTCAGATCTTTTTCAGACATGTTTCTGTCTAAGCATTCCCCCGTCCATCTTGTAATGTATTGTTGATTTTTTTTTACCCCAATGTAAGACCATGTTTTTTTCAAAATTACAAAAATGTAAGACAACATTTTGCACAGACATTTGTCTTGTAGTCCTTCTCCCACTCTTAAATTTTTTCAAGAATCTTGGCATAAGTACCTTTACAAGCTCTTTCACTACCTTGGTATACAGGTATTTAGAAATTTGATTCTTTTTGTATCCCTAGTGCTTAGCACAGTGCCTGGCATGTAGTAGGTGCTTACTAAATGTTTATTGATCTACTCATTCAAAAGAACTTGGTTCTTTCTTACCCTAACTTTATCTTAAGTCTCAATTCCCTGTTCATCATATAGAAAGTAAGCTCCTTGAGGTCAGGGATTGTTGCATTTTTGTCTTTGTATCCTCAAAGCCTATCCTAACATAGTGCTTAGCATACAGTGGGTGTTAAATATTTGTTGAAATGAATTGCACTCTGAGCACCATCCTTCTTGGAAAATAAAACAGAAGCCTAACAGATCTAGAAATGGCAGGAATGGCAGAGGCCACATAGTTTAACCTGCGCATTTTACTGCTGAGGGAGTGGAGAGAGGGCTGGAGGTCTTGGTGAGGACAAATAATTGGTATTGGAGATGTGAGGGAGAAAGAGAGATTGAAGGAGAAGCAAATGGGGTCAAAGAAAGGAACCTCAGTCATGGAAGTGAAACAGTTAATGAGGGATGATGGTCTGATCAAGGATATAGCCATCCTCAGGTATAGCAGAGGTGAATAGAAATGATAAGGTCATGAGAATTTAGGAGACAGATGAACTGGAAAGCTAGGGTGTTTGAGAAAGCATCAGTACATGTGTGCAAGCTGTCCTGAAAACTTGAACTAGGCTGGTGCTATCCATGGCTGGAAGTAGGTACCGGAGGTGAGAGACATTGCAAGTCGCAATTGACAAGATTTGGAAACTGATCAAATGTAGGGGGTGAGGGAATCAAAGACTATGCTGGGGTCTCAAGGCTGTATGATTGGGAGATTGATAGTAACAATGCTTGGGCTTGGGGGAATTGTTGCTTAACCTCTCTGGGCCAATTTCCTTGCAGTAAAATTTTCTCCAATTCGTTTCTAATATGTTTTTTTTCTTAATTAGATTTCCCCTCTCTTACTCTGTAAAGACAGTACTTTTTAATTATTTTAGGTTAATCTACTTTTAGATGGGGAGGGGGCAGGAAAGGTTTCATGAAGATGATGTCATTTAATTTAGGTCTGGAGGGAAATTATGGAGTTCAACTGTCAGCCGTAAGGAGGGAAAGCATTCCAGGTAGGTGGCCCAGTCGATACAAAGACACAGAGATTAGAGATGAGGCATCTGTGTGAGAGATGTAAATATCAAATAAAGGAGCTTATGTTTGATCCTTGAGGCAACAGGGAGTCACTGGGGTTTGTTGAACATAAGAAGGACATGATTAAATCTGCATTTTAGGAAAATAAATCATTTTGGTGGCTGTGTGGAGGATGATTTGTGAAGGAGGTGGACTTGAGTCAGGGACACCAAATAGGAAGCTGTTAGGATTGTGCAGGCAAGAGGTGATGAGGCTCTGTATGAGTGGACAAGAGGAAACACGTGGGAAAGGTGTTGTAGAATTAGAAATGGCAAAATTTGACAACT
Organism: Trichosurus vulpecula; assembly: GCF_011100635.1. Classification (NCBI taxonomy): domain Eukaryota; kingdom Metazoa; phylum Chordata; class Mammalia; order Diprotodontia; family Phalangeridae; genus Trichosurus; species Trichosurus vulpecula. Next base: position 18,383,286 of record NC_050579.1, read on the forward strand.
GACTGGGATGGGGAGGAGATGAGGTGTGAGTGAGGAACTGAGGATGATGCTGAGTTTGCAAAGCAGAGAGCCTGGTGGTGACCCTCTCCAGTAACAGGAGAGTTTAGAAGGAGAGAGGACTCTCAAAGAGGGACAGGAGATGGTCTTGGACAATTTTCTTTGCACTTTGACAATATTCTTCTTGGTATTCCACAAACGGATTTCCAAATAGATTCAACAATTAAAACTTCCCACCATCCATTATACACTTGTTCATTAATGTCTCTACAAGTGAAGATCAGGTATTGACAAAAAATCTGGGCCATATTGATTGTAGTGATATGAGTCAGGGAGATGAACCCTTTGTGGGACACAGATAATGGTCTTTGGAGGGTGTTGAGGAGGTCCAGTGTATCTTCAAAATACTTTTCAATGTTGCTTGAAATTCACTCTAAGAGCATCATCATTATTGCTGAGGGCTTTGATCCCTGTTAAAATGCAAATACAGACGGCAGTCTTATCTCTGTCACCAGGCTACTCAAGGACAGGGACACTGTCTTCTCCTGTCTCCCAGACCAAGGAGAAGGAATACATGAGTGGAATACAAGGTTACACCCAAGCAGAGAAAAGTAGACATTGACTTTTCGTATCTGTGCACGTGTGTGTGTGTGTGTGTGTGTGTGTGTGTGTGTGTGTGTGTAATAGTAGGTTATTTGGCCTCTAGCTTTTAGTATTATTCATATGACAACAACTGTGTACATGAACATTTTAGGCAGATGACAAGATGAATTACAATACAGAGATGACATATTTGAGTGCAGTTTGTGTAGGCAGACATAGCCCAAGACAACTTATAATATGTGAAAAATGAACTCCTCCAGATGTTTCTAGATATCCAGATGTCATACATACAAAACATTTGGATGGTTGGCTGAATTGATCACTTCTGTAAGAGGCAGTGTAGTATAACAGCATATTTACAGGAACCTTCCCTGACCTTATCCCACCCCAATACTTTTCTTCTTTCCTCAATGCTCCCATTAACTGCCTTCTGAAGCCTTTCAATAGATAAACTCTCCCCCTAATTTGCTGAGAAGATAGAGACCATCTAACACAAATTATCTCATTTCTCCACTATCTCTCATTGTTCTCATCCATACTTTCCTATAGCCTTGGAGGAGGAGGTGGCCCTCGTACTTACCAGGGTTAAAACTCTCTCCTTGTCCTCAGTACAAGTGCCGGCTCTTTTGTCTATCCATGCTCCACCAGGCGATCTCTCTCATATTTCTTCAGTCTCTCCTCCTCAGTCTACAAAGTCATCCATTAATCAAACCAAAGCAAACACAAAACCTTCCTTTGACTCTGCTGTCCTCTCAAGCTATAATTCCATCTTTCTCATGTTATAATTGTGTGATTCTTGACAAGTCACCTAACCTCCCTGGGCCTTGGTTTCTCCATCTATAAAATGAAGAGACTAGACTACCTGGCCTCCGAAGGCCCTTCCAGCTCTATGGCCTGTGATGCTCTTGGCTCCCACAGCATGTCCTTGGAATAAAAGGGTAGAGTTCCAGTACTAGCAGTACCAGAAATGCATTCAAAGAGGCCTCTGAAAAGCCTTCTCATCATGATCTTGGGCTTTATGGGAACAATTACCCTTCTTCCCATGGGACTGGTACCAAATATTCCTGCCAAATACTAGGCACCCAGGGAATGGAAACCAAATACTGCCTCCTCTTTGATCCTACTCCATCCCTATGGCTAATGTACCAGAGAAGAGACGGAAAGACATTTCTATATGGGGGAACTTCCCTTTTCAGAATATCAGACAATACCTTGGCACTTTTCTCATGCACCAGAAGCTCACCTGGGACTTGCTGTCACTCTGGGGGAAATCCAATTTTTTAAAAGGCAGAATGGGCAACCAATTTAATTAAATCCATAAGCCTTAGTATCATCTATTCTTTATGAAAATCCCCCAGTAATGTTCCCCACTCATCTAGGCAATGTCAAGAACATTCCTACCTTGAGAGAGGGAACTGTGTCTTTTGGGTCCCTGGAGCTCTATATATTCTTAAATTATTTTTCCATCAACAAAGATTGATTTTTCTCTTCTTTCCCTCTCCCACCATTGAAGAAAACACCCCAAAACTTTGGTAGCAAATGCACATTGCCAAGTAATACAAACTGGCCACGTCCAAAAAGCATATGTCTATGCCTGTATCCTCAGTCCATCACTTCCCTGTCAGGAGGCAGGTAGCATGCTTCATAATGAGTTCTCTGGACTTATGGTCGGTTAATGGATCAGAGTTCTTAAATCTTTCAAAGTTGCTTGTCTTTCCTGTTATTACTATTGTATAAATTGTTCTCCTGGTTCTGCTCACATCACTTGGCATACAAGTATTCCCAGGATTCTCTAAACCTGTTCCCTTTATCATTCCTTACAGCATGATATTATTCCATTAAATTAATATACCGTAATTTGGTCAGCCATTTCCTGTTTGATGGATACCCTTTTTGTTTTCAGCACCTTGTTATCACAAAAAGAGTGCCTATAAACATTTTTCTACATGGAGTCTGTTTTCTCTTGCTTTGATCTTTTTGAGGACATGGACCTATTAGTGGTATTGCTGGATCAAAGGGCACGTGCATTTTAATAACTTTTGGAACAAAGTTTCGAATTGTTTTTCAGAATGGGGAGACCAGCTCTCTTTTCTCTCGGCCGGGACGGCAGCAGCATGGGTAAGTGCCGTGGTCTTTGTACTGCTGGAAAACTCCGAAGCCACAGGAGAGACCAAAAGTGGCATGACAAACAATACAAGAAAGCTCATTTGGGCACTGCCTTGAAGGCTAACCCATTTGGAGGAGCATCTCATGCCAAAGGGATTGTCTTGGAAAAAGTTGGTGTGGAAGCCAAACAGCCCAATTCTGCCATCAGGAAGTATGTGAGAGTCCAGCTGATTAAGAATGGCAAAAAAATCACTGCCTTTGTTCCCAATGATGGCTGCTTGAACTTTATTGAGGAAAATGATGAAGTTTTGGTTGCTGGATTTGGTCGAAAAGGTCATGCTGTTGGTGATATTCCTGGAGTCCAATTCAAGGTTGTGAAAGTTGCAAATGTTTCTCTTCTGGCCTTGTACAAAGGCAAGAAGGAAAGACCAAGATCATAAAAATTGTATGATGTCTTTGTCATAGTAAAAAGTTTTCATGTAAAAAAAATGAATGGAGAGACCAATTCACAGCTTCATCAATGGGCATCACTATGCCTATTTTCTCACGGTCACTCCATTATTTGTCATTTTCCTTTGTTAACTTTGCTAAGGTGGAGCCACAGAGTTGCTCCAATTTGCAATTCTCTGATTATTAGGAATTTAGAGCATTTTAAAAAACATAGTTATTGATAGTTTGGATTTCTTCCTCTGAAAATTTCCCATCCACATCCTTTGATTATTTAATCAGTTGGGGAATGGCTCTTATTCTTATAGATTTGAATCAGTTCCCTGTATATTTTGAAAATAAAAAAAAGTTTTCTCAGAGAAATATACCTCCAATATTTGCTCCATTTGCCTGCTTCTGTTCTAATTTTGTTTACATTGGTTTTGTTTGTGTAAAAACTTTTCAATTTTAGGTAATTAAGACTTTCCTTTTTTACCTTCTATGATTCTGTTTAACCTTTGTTTGGTCATAACCTCTTCCCCTATCCATAGACTGGAAAGGCATTTTCTTCCTTTTTCATCTAATTTGTCTATCGCCTTTTATGTTTAAGTCATGTACCCATTTGAAGCTTATCTTGGTATATTGTGTGAGATGTTGTTCTATGCCTAGTTTTTGCCAGACTGCTTTCCAGTTTTCCCAGCAGTTTTTGTTGAATAGTAAATTCCTACTCCTGTGGCTGGGATACTATGTTCTTGTACATCAATAGAATATAAGCTCTTTGAGGCCAAGGACTGTTTCATTTTTTTTCTTTGTAGCCCCAGTGCCTACAATAGCTCCTGGCACATTGTAATTGCTTAATAAATGCTTGTTGATCAATTAATCAATGTTTATTGAATTGAAACATATTGGACTGGAATGCAAGAGAGCTAGATTCTGGTCCTATTTTTGCTATTGACCCCCAGGGGCCCTAGGCAGGCATATTAATCAATTAACAAACATCTATTGAGCACCTACTATGTGCCAGACACTGTGCTAAGTACTAAGCTGCTAAAATCATTTAACTTTTTTCAGGCCCCTGTTTCTTTATGTATAAAATAAGGGTCTTGGACCATCTGACTTCTTATGATCCCTTCTAAGTATACTGTTTTGTATGTCATGCTGACATCAAGGTACTGCTTTTAAGTTTAAGTAAATTCAACACCAGGTAATATACTGCCGTCTATCAGCAAGGGACTACATTAGCCCCTGGATGTATAAGAGGTAATGGGCTCTGGAGTAGGAAGGTGACTGGAGAAAAGAGAATGGCCTGCAGCTAAACTCGACAAAACTTGGCAACTGATTGACTAGGATGGGGGAGGTTGAGATGGGGTGTATGTAGAAAGTTCTGCTCAGGGCACCCTAAGAAGGAGAATCAGGTCAATACTACCTTCCACAGTGAGGCTGATAACATGATAAACATTACACTATTCTAAGTGTCTGATCAAAGATGCTTTAGCCTGAGATAGTGTTGACCAAGAGAAATGGAGTCACTACAACGTACTTAAAAACGTTGCCTATTTTAATTCTACTTAAATAAAGAGAAACAAATGAATTTTTGCCAAATGGGAAATTTACCAAACTAAATGGGGGTTGGGATAGGTGAAGGGGTAAGGAATTTATATTCCAACTGCCACTCCCCGGGAATAAAATATTAAAGTCTAAAGTCTTCCAACACCTTTGTCCCTTGGAAGTTCGACAAACTAATTAATTCCAGCCAAACATCTGCCAAGCTGTTCTTCCAATTTTCTTTTGACCTCTGTGTATTTTTTTTGAAGTTTCACATAACTCACAATTCAGGGTGGCTCTTCATTCCCTGGGGCTCCAGCTGGCTTAGTCTAAACAATCCTAGATTTTTTAATCAAAGGGGGAAGGTCACACCAACATCCTCGTACTGGGATCTCCTCCTGTTAGTAGAGCACTAGAACTTCTCAAGGTGCCTTTACAGATACACTGTCAGTTCATTCATTCATTCATTCAGCAAATAGTTTTTAAGTACCTGTTATGTACCTACACAAAGATGCAGAAGACAGTCTCTGCCCTTTGGGAGTTAATATTCATATAGAAGAAATATGGCATGCATGCAAGCAATTGTAATAATAAAGATGATGATAATAGCTAACATTTATTATGTTTGCTTTAAGGTTACCGTAATATTAATTACTACTAGCTTAAGGCGAATGATGCTAATTATTATTGGCTTTAAGGTTTGCAATGTGCTTTACATATATCATTTCATTTGATCCTTGCAACAGTCCTGTGAAGTGGTTCCTGTTACTATTCGTATGTTACAGATGACGCTCAGAGAAGCGAAATGACTTTGCTGACTCGCTTGTATATAGCCAGTAAGCGTCGGAAGCAGAATCTGACCTTGGGATTCCTCGATTCCAGCGTTCTATCCATTATGCCATCTAAATGCCTCTTAATATAAGACAGAATGTGAAAACAAAGGACAAACAAAGTGCTTTGGGGTTTACTTCTGGGGGAACATGGGCAGATTTATGAAGAAGGAAGCATTTGAGATTGGTCATGAAGAATGGGCAGGATTTTGAGAGGAAAGCCTTCTGGGGAAGGACATTCAGCTACCTAGAAATGTGGGCAGGCCATCGGACTTCGTTAGGCCTGCCTTGCTCCTTTGACATGGAATAATCCTCTGACTTCCTTTTCCTGTCTCTGCTCCCAGATCCCAGGAGGAGACAATCAGGGTCAACCCTGTGACGGCAGCCAACATTGTCACGGTGCTTTGAGGTTGGCAGAGTCCCTCACCTGTATTATCTTGATTGAACCTCACAACTCTTTGAGGGAGGTGAGAATGTCACCTCCATTTTCCAAATGAGGAAATCGAGGCTCAGAGAAGTGAAGTGATCTGCTCAGAGTCACAAAGTTAGGAAGTGTGTGTTCAGTGGGTTATGAATGGAGATCTTCCTGACTCTAAACCTAATGCCCTATCCACAATGCCAAGCTGCTTCTCAAGCTGTCTCCATGTATGGGACCGCCCACCTGGTATGACGATTACAGGCTGCTGGTACTTGAAAAGGTGTGTAGAATGGGAGAGATGCTATCGGGCTGAAGTCTGGAAGAGGAGGTACTGAATTTTCAAAGGAAGAAGAACTCCTGATCAGCTAATGAGTTTGACTTCAATTCCTGGGGGAATTTTAGAAGGCATCATTAAGACAATGGTTTATTAATACCTAGGAGGGAAGAGGCAATCCCTAGAAGCATGGGCACACCAGAGCCAGCCCCAGTAGAGTCTCGATCTGATTGTTAAATTTTCAGTATAAACATTTATACCCCGGAAATCAGGAAATACTACCAACCAATATCTTGATTTATTGTTTGTTGATAGTCTAGACTTCAGAGAGTGATGGAATAAATGTTAATAATACAGATTAAAATGAAAAAGGTGCTCTTTTTCAGTGATCCGGTTGTTAGGCATTTGCCAGCATACCCCTTCCTATAAGCAAGTATGGATTCATCCAAAACCGATTTCCTCATGTGGAAAATAATAAGGGTGTCGGGCTAAAGATGATCTCTAAGATGGGGGATCCCAGGATTCTCAGAGAATCATAGGATCACGGTCATAGAGGGAGAAGGGATTTAGAGGTTGTTTTGTCTGGCTTCCTCATTTTCCAGATAAAGACAAAAGCCCAGAGGGTGGAGGTGATTTGCTTGAGGTCATGTAGCTGTTAAGTGGAAGAACCCCAATTCAAATCCATTTTCTCCGGCTCCAAATCCAGTGTTCTTTCCTCTGTACCTCCTCCTTTCCTTTCTGTCTTCCCCCTTCTATAGTATTTGCCTTCCTCAGTTGGATAGTAGCTAGTGAACTAATTCACACTAAGGTGTTAATGACTGATGGCAGGGAAACAGGCTCTATAAGCACGTTATAGAGTGCTGTGCAAGACAGGAAGGTGCAGGTTCTAATCTCACCTCTGACACTTACACAGCTGAATGTTCATGAACGAGTCACTTAATGTCTCTGTGTCCCAGCTTTCTTATCTGTAAAGTGGGGTTCAGTGATACCAGTGATCGAATATAGCAGCTGCCTCAAAGGCTTGGTGTGAGCATCGAGTGACATGATGCATGTAAATTACAAATATTCAAGTACTAGATAAATGATATTTTAGTTTTTAGCCTCCTGACTGACCTTTCTCCCCAGAGGAACAGCAATCAGGTTCATTCACAGTATGAGGAAAGACTGGAGCTGTATATTGTAAGGATCAGCATTTGAGCTGTATGATGTAAGGATCTGAGAGGTTTCCCTGCCATTCCCCTCCCCATTTCTTTATCCATGGGGCTTTGATTCACCCAGTGGTTAGAATGATGTGACCTGGGTACAGCAGCCCTTAGGGCAATGCACACTTGGCATCAATACCCGTTCCTGCCCTACTGGGCAGAGGTGGAGCTCTTGACAGCTGAATTTGCCCATCACCATGATCGTTGGCAGCAAGAAAGTCTCAACAGTGGAATTTCTGGCATTGTGGCAGGCAGGTGAGGGAAATGCTTTGGGGATAGTTGCCCTGACAGTGAGACTTGAGATCAAGGTCCTAGGTCAGAAATCTGTGAATCTTAGATGTAAATGTGATGCTAAAAGCAACATTAGAGGTCATCTCATCCAAGCTTGTGAATCTAATTGGGGCTGGAGTTATGAACTGGCAATCAGCCACTAACCCACAAAGGGCCTCCTTGATTCCAAAACAGCAAACAGTGGGGTCTTCTCATTCTGCTTAACGCCTAGGCATCCCTGACTGAGAATTAATCCTGCCCGTCTCTCAGTTTCATATCAAAGAGATTAATTTGGCTTATCATGAGGCACTGTACTTACTCAGCGGGGACTCAACAAATATTCATTAAAAAATCAAATGAGGGTAATTCCTGGAGGGCTGTTGTCACAGTGGAAGAAATCATGGTCCACGTGTTCCTATGCTGGCTGGTCAGATAGGAGAGAAAAAAACTGTAACAGATCCAGAAAATGGACTTTTATCCTCAATGTAAATGAAACCCAAACTCTTACTTGGACTCCTTTAGTCCTAACTTCAGTGGCTAGGTGGTGCTATGGAGAAAGCACTGGAGCCTAAAGCCAGGAAGACTGAGTTCAAATCTGGCTCAGATACTTCATAACTGTGTGACCCTGAGCAAGTCACTTAACCCTGTTGGCCTCAGTTTCCTCATCCATAAAATGAACTGCAGAAGGAAATGACAAACCACTCCAATATCTTTGCCAAGAATACCCCAAATGGGGTCATGAAGAGTCAGATTGGACTGAAAAATGACTGAACTACGAATCCTAACTTCACTTAAACCTTAACTTGACCTCTGAAAAATCCTAGACTTAACTGTAACCCCAGTGTAACATTAACTCCAACATGAAGCCTAATTCTCAACCCCAAATCTTAAGCCTAACCCAAATCCTAACCTGAGCTTGAGTTCTCAACTTTTATTCTCAACTTTTTTTTTAAAATAGGAATTTATTACATTTTTTCACACCAGGGAACCACGTTAAAGGAATACTTTATTTAAACAAATACACAACAGGCCTTCAGGTAATAAGTATAATCAGAATGATGCGTAAGTTTTATAATTATTCTCTGTTTTGGACATTATCTAGAGTTTTAAAATTATCAATAGCTTTTTAAAAAAATATCATATCCATTTCCAAATATATCCTGTCCCCATCTCCCAAACCCAGAGGCATCCTTTTAACAAAGTAACTGACACAACCACCGAGTCTGATAATATATACAATGTTCCACATTCATCATTCCGCCACCTTGGAAAAGAGGCGAAGGGGGGACATTTGCTCATCATTCCTTCAGGGACAGGTTTGGCCATAACTACACAGAATTCAGGGCAGTGTTGTCACTGCTGCTCTTCCCTTTCACATTTCCACAGTCGTTACAGATATTGTTTCCTGGTTCTGCTTGCTTTGCATTGCAGCAGTTCATGTAATTCTTCCCGCATTTCTCTGAATTCTTCAGAGACATCATTTCTTAAGGCACAGTAATATTCTGTCACACTCATGACCACAATTCATTCCCTAGTCGATGGACTTTAACCTACTTTGCTTTACCCTAACAGAGCAAAGTTTGCCATTTCCTACTCCAGCTCATTTTACAGATGAGGGAACCCCAAATGGGGTCATGAAGAGTCAGACATGACTGAACGATTACAAAAAAACCCCAAAACAACAGCAGAGTAAGTTAATCTTTATTAGAGCTTCTAATCTTAACCCAACCTCTAACTGTAATCCTAATGATAAAATGTCTAACTCTACTTTTACATAAATTTTAACCTTTACTTATGATCTTATGTCTCTTATGACTCTAATCTGAGGCTATAAACTCTATGTGAAATAACACTCACTTTCTCAAATATGGATCTGAAGATTTGAGGATTCAGATGCACTCACTAATGGAGTCACCTGAGGGACGATATTGCTTCTCTACTATTTATCTGCTCCCCTTAAGGTCCTCAAAGCTCTCCTGCTGGGCACAGCATTTTCTTTGCTCTTCTCAGCCTGCTGACACTCTGACTTTTTTTTTTTCTCACAGCCACCCTTGACAGGGTGTTGAAACAGTGTTATGCTTTGTCAGTGACAAATAAATTCCCTTAAGCCAGGGAATTGGTGGCACAGTGGATAGAAGGCTGGACTCAGCCAAGAAGCCTGAGTTCAAATCTTGTCTCAGATACTTTCTGGTTCCGTGATCCTGGCCAAATCATTTAACTTGCCTCAGTTTCCTCATCTGTAAAGTGGGGATAATAATAGCACCTGCTACTTCACAGGGTTGTTGGAAGGGCAAATGGAGATTGTGTTTTACAAACCTTAAGGTACCGTATAAATGCTGTCCATCATCATCATCATCATCAGTGTCTTCATCATCATCTTTGTTGTTGATGTTGTGATTAGCTCCTCAAGTCTTTCCTGGGCTTCTGAGGATATTTTCTTTTACCGGAGAGAGCAATAAAGGAGGAACACCGGCAAACCTTGACAGATTTCCTCTCTCTAGCTGTAGCTGTTAGAGAGTAATCTTGTCAAAAACAAACAAAAACCCCTGCAAGGCCTTTTATCCATTCAGCATGGCCTCTGGCATCATAGATACAGACCTGGCCACCGATTTGTGACCAGCTTCTTTATTGGCCTGCTTAAGCAACTTATTCCGGTCCTTAATTTCTCATTCACTTAGATACTTCTGCTTTTGTCTTCATCTGGACATTTCCTCCCTCCCACCCTCCCTCCCTCCTTTCTTCCTCCTTTCTTACTTCCTTCCTTCCTTCCTTCCTTCCTTCCTTCCTTCCTTCCTTCCTTCCTTCCTTCCTTCCTTCCTTCCTTCCTTCTTTCCTTCCTTCCTCCATCTATCCTTCCTCTGTCCCTCCTTCTCTCTCTCTCTCTCTCTCTCTCTCTCTCCCCTCCACTCACCTCTTTTAGCAACAGAAATGTCCACATGTGAAAGAGGTGTAGTAACTAATAGAAGTATTTGGATAGTTATAAATAAAACAAATGACCTTTTTCTTAATTGTGTGGGTAACCAAAAGATCATAATAGATTATTTTTATTTAATTTTTGAAAATCTTTTCTTTTTAGATCACCTTCATTTCTCAGTATATTGAACCCCAACCTTTGCCCATCTAGGGCAAAGCATAAAAAAGCAAATCTGCAAAACTCACCAACACATCAATCAAGTCCAATATTATGTATATATATATATATATATATATATATATGTATACACACACACATATATTATATATATACATACTGTGTTTCTATCTCACAGTTCCCCACCTGTGCACAAAAAGAAAAAAAAGGAGGGTGGTATCTTCTCATAGAGACAATTAGTTAGTACAATGCATAGAGCACTAGGCCTGGAATCAGGAAGACCGGAGTTCAAATCCCACCTCAGACACTTATTTAGCTGTGTGACCTTGGGCAAGTCATTTAATTTGTTTTCCTCAGTTTCCTCAACTGCCAAATTGGAATAACAATAGCACGTCCCTCCCAGAGTTATTGTGAAGGTCCAATGAGATAATATCTGTAAAGGATTTAGCCCAGGGCCTGGCACATTGTAGATGGTATGTAAAAATGCTAGATATTATTATCATAGGCCTTCTTCTGGGGGCCAAGCTTTTGACCCAGGGAATTCTACCCTCCTTGAGACACGCTTTCTCATACGTACACACACACATACCTCGTATAGTTGTTAGTATACTGTCTTCTCCAATAGATTGCTCCTTGAGGGCAGGGACTATTTTTACTCTTGTATCCCCAGTGCTTAATTCAGTGCCTAGAACACAGCAGGAGCTTAATAAATGCTTGTTGGCTTGACCTGGTTGAACCATCCCCACGGGGCTTGGATCAGCAGCCCAGGACTGACAAAGTCCACACTGAAAGATGACCAGACGAAGGATCTTCTTTCCTCCTTGATGATTAGTAGAGGTATCTAAGGGTCACAAAGAGGAGTGACTCCCAGTCTTGTAAAAGAGCAACGATCTTGCTTCAAATAGTTCCTTTAAGACGCCAGCAGAAGAAGCTTCAATCGATCAGATCAGGCCACTTCTTTGGCCGGTCTTTCTTCTCTGGCCAGTAATTGGGTGCTTGGAATAAAAGCAATGATTGAATGTGACAGCAGCTGTACCATTAAGAAGAACCCCTGTGCCTATGAGACATCCCTAGCCCTGTTCACTCTCCGTGGTCACATAATGAGTGTGTCTCTATCCATATCCGTGCTTTCTCCCCAGCTACACCAGTCCTTATGAGTGCTCCCCATGACATTCTAAACCCAATCGATGCCTGGAAGTTGCTTTCTCCTCACCTGGGCCACTTAGAGACCTTGGCTTCCTTCAAGGTTTAGGCCAAGAGATGCCTCTTCTGTGCCCATTATTTTCCCTACTTTTATATACTTCTTTGTTTACCTAGCTAGCATCATAACATAGGAAAGCAGAACCGGCCTACAGGAGACATCCTATAGAACATGCTCAGTGTTGCCATTCCTGATTTGGTTGACCCTGTGAATACTGGGTGCTCCTTCCAGCCATGTGTCATCCATGGATGACAGGCTTGCCCTTGGAATGATGAGTCTATATGGGCTGCAGATCTGGAAGAGCTCAGTGGATGAAAAAGAGGGACTGTCTAGCCTGTCAGCCTCTCTCTTCCTATCTGGCAGTGAATTATGTTTTGAGCTGCCAGAGAGGGGTTTGAAGGAAGGCACAACTTGCTTCACTTCACCCCACTCCATAGTCCCCACGGCCATGTGTACATGTCCTGCCAAGGTAAGAGTTTTATGTCTGTTCCTTTCTGGTCTTGGCTGAATAAACACCTCTCCTAAAATGGCTTGGAAGTTACTTTGTGAGTTCAAGGGGTCTAGGGGTCTTATGGGATTGGAGCTGAGCAGGGAGCAGTTTCTAGAACTCTTAAAGAGGACAGCCACCAACCAAGAAGTCTGGCTGGTTGACTAGCCTCCATGTACCAGAAGATAGTTTGGACAGGGTTTAATTGAGATAAAATAGCAAATACCTTATTTGCAGTCTTGTACACTGCTCTATGTTTTGGGGAAGTTTAAGCATCAGCCTCCCTGCTGATTTTAAGAGTTGTTATAAATTGTTACTGAATTCTGTTTTAAGTTTGTTTTTATCAAATTGGTTCTAAATTAGCATTCCTTTTGTGAATTATTGAAATAAATGAACTGATTTATATCATTTATTATCTTTTTTACTTCCTGCTTTTTTGGGAGAGAGGAGGGTGGGAAACCTTAGATATGACCCAGAACCTACTGAACCATACATAAAATTATCCTTGGGGCCCTAGCATTAGTTTTTAATGAACTGAAATGTGTGAGAGAAGGGAGCTTAGCCCCTATTCTCATTTAGAAGCCAGGTTCCCCAGGACCAAACCCAGTCCAAACCACATGCCTGGGTACAGAACAGGAAGCTGGCATCCAAGTCTATCCATACTTTCTCTATGTAGATTTAGAGTTAGAACAGATCTTAGAGGTCATCCAGTTCAATTATCCCATTTTACAGGTGAGGAAGCTGAGGTCAGGAGAGGTTAAGTGACTTCCCCAAGGCCACACAGAAGTAACAAACCTATGATCTGAACTTCTCTGATAACAAATCTAGCCCTCATAGGATTATGGGATCATAGATTAAGAGCTGGAAGGGACTTTAGAAATCGCCAAGTCATTCTGTCACGAGGAAACTGAGAAAAAGAGCTTAAGTGACTTGTCTGAAGTCACAGAACTGGTTAAATATCTGAAGGAGGATTTGAATCCAGGTCTCTCATTCCTAGTCCAGCCTTCTGTGCACCACCAGTGGTATCAAACTCAAGTAGAAACTAATCCCTACTGGCTGTGTACTGACAGAAAACCACAAATTAACATTATTTATGCTGCATTATATTTTTATTTATTTTATTAAGCATTTCCCAATTATATTTTAAGCTGGTCGAGGCTGCACTCTGGAGTCTTACAGCTGCTTGCTGCCTGTAGGCAGTGAATTTGACACCTGCGAACAACACTACACCTCTTCTCTTTCCGCTGGACCACAATGCCTCGTTCTATAGTATAAGCTTCTTCAGAGCAGGGACTTTGTTTTTCTCTTTGTGTCCCTAGGGAATCATGCTGTAGTAGTCAGGAAGCTAGCTTCAGAGTCAAGTACTATCTGTGTGACCCTGGGCAAGTCACTTATCATGCTTCTGCTCTTAGTGGCCTTAAACTCTCTTTTCTCTATCCAGCGAGAGAAGACTAATGTACATAAAGCATAAGGAAGTCTATGAGGTTACCAACGTGTTATAGTAGCGAAATGTTGTGGACTTTGTTTGGATCTTGGCAAAGCATTTGATAAAAGTCTCTCCTGATATCCTTCACTTACTCATTCAATTAACAAATATATATTAAATGCCTACTGTGTGCCAAGCAACAGTAGAAAAAAGACAAAGGCAAAAGATATTCCTTGCCCTCAAGAAGCTTACATTTTACAGGGGGATACAACATGTTTACAGATAAGTAAACCCAGGATATAGATAAGATAAATATAAAGTGGTGTGTGTGTGTGTGTGTGTGTGTGTGTGTGTGTGTATGTCTGTGAATACTGACAAATGGGGGCACCTTATGGACAAGATAGAGAGATACAGACTTTGGAATTACTTGAAGGCTTGGACATAAAGAATGGACATCAATCAATAACTCAATGAAACATCCAGCACTTAGTAAGTTCCTATGAGGAGAAGCAGAACAATACAGGGAAAAGTACATTACTTTATGAGTCAGAGGACCTCAAGCCTCATCTCTGAGTGGAATATCTCTAATATTTACTAGCTGTGGAAACTTGAACTCCTTGGTCCTCTTTTCCTCATCTGTAGCATGACTGAGGTTGCAAGAATTGGTTTCTAATGTCCTTTACAACTCCAGAGTTATAATCTCTCTCTGATGGGCTTAGAATCAGGAAGGTCTGAGTTCAAATCCTGCCTCAAATGCTTACTAGCTGTTTGATTGAGGAAGTCACTTAGCCTTGGAAAAAATCTGTAAAATAAAGGTGTTGGATTTGATGGCCTCTAAGGTATCTTGTATCTCTAAATTTTTGATCTCATAATTCCACTACAGATGGCCTCTAAGATCCCAAATGGAGCTCAAGGATCTGATCTTCTGTGCTTGGCACTAGGATTAACATATCAGTCTGAAATGCCAATCTCAAATGGAGTTCAATGTCCTGAGCCTTTGTCATATACCCTGGTTTTTTCCCCAGCCTTTAAAAAACAGTGAATTTAATAAGACCATAGAATGAAGGCCTTACAAATTTGCAGATGACATGAAGCCAAATGCTAATGTATTAAATGATAGAAAAAGGGGACAGAAATCTAAATCAAACTAAGCCAGCTGGGAGAGTGGACTGAAGGTAACAGGATAACCCAAGATAGGAAAAAAAAGAATGTCACATCCTGCACATTTGTTTAATAAAATCAACTGTACAAATACAAAATGGTGGGGAGATAGGACCAGGGAACAAATGAGAGGTAAAGAGACATGGGTAGGGGTTAGTGAGGCTCAATGCCTCCATTAGATCATGAGGTCCTTGAGGGCAAGTGTTACCTTTGTTCTTTGCCTCTCCAGTGCTTAGCATTATGTGCCTGGCACACAGTTAGTGCTTAACAAATGCTCATTAACTTGACTTGACTTAGTGCCACTGGAAGCTCAATGTGAATTAATTGTGTGATGTAGCGGCTGGCAAAGTGAATTCAATTTCAGGCTGCATTAATAGAAGTTACCATAACAAGGGAAGAATCCATTATAAACTGGAGTACATCTAGAAGGTGTTGTCCAGTTGTGGGAACCACCTTTTAGAAGTTATCTTGACAAGACGAAAGGTATCTAGGAAGGTGAGAGGTTGCTAAGCCATGCCATATGAAGATCAGAAGAACATAGGCTCTGTGAGGGCAGGAACTTTTTTATCTCTGACTTTGTATTCCCTACACGCAGCATGGTATCTTGCATATAATAGGTGCTTAATAAATGCTTGTAAAATAAAGTTGGTTGAAGTAATGGAAATGTCTATCTTGGTGAAGAGAAATCATAACAGACATCTTCAACTGTTGGAAGGTCACCACGTGGAAGAGGGCTGGGGCTAGGATCATAGATTTAGAGCTGAGCATGGAGTCAAAAGTGAGCTCAAGAAAATTGAAGCGATTTGTCCATGGTCACACAACTTTAGGTAATGGAGACGAAATTTGAACGTAGGTCTTTTGACCCTAATTTTTTTCTTCATTACTGTATACTACACTGTTTCTCTTATTTTACTCAGCTCCAAAAAGCAGAATTAGGAGCCAGTTTATAGAAGTTACAAGGAAGTAAAATTCAATCCAATATGAGAAAAAAAATCTTCATAGTTAGAGCTTCTCAAAACCAGAATGAACCCCTTCCCAGTCAGTGAGTTCTCTGTTACGGGTGTTGTATAAGGGATTCATGATTTAGGCAAAAGTTGGACTGTTTGGACCGTTGACATCCTTTTTATTGTTTGTCAGTCATTTTCGGTTGTGTCTGATTCTTTGTGATCCCATTTGGGGTTTTCTTGGCAAAGATATTGGAGTGGTTTGCCATTTCCTTTTCCAGCTCGTTTTACAGCTGAGGAAATTGAGGCAGAGTTCTTTGTGATCCCATTTGGGGTTTTCTTGGCAAAGATATTGGAGTGGTTTGCCATTTCCTTTTCCAGCTCGTTTTACAGCTGAGGAAATTGAGGCAGAGTTATGTGACTTGCCCTGAGTCACACAGCTTGTAAGTGTCTGAGGCTGGATTTGAACTCAGGAAGATGATTCTTCCTGATTCTAAGCCCAGCGCTTTATCCACTGCACCAACTAGCTGCCCCATAATGTCCTTTTAAACTCTTCAATTATAACTATTAATAGATTTCTTTCTTCAAATCAATTAAAAAAACCATTACTGAGAATACAGATTGCTTGGGGAAGAACTCCCTAATTGACAAGAACTCCTGGGAAAAATGAAAAAGTTTGATAAAAAGTAGAATTGGATAAGTATTTTACATTTACAGTAATGGGGATACACACACATATATCCTGAATATTAAAGGTCACGGTATTAAAAAAAATTAGGAAAAAAAACTAAATCACATACCATTTGCAGCTATGGCAAGGGAAGAATTCTTTGCCAAATAATGGATAGAAGTGGTCACAAAAGACAAAATAAATAATTTCAACGACATGAAATTGAAAAGCTTTTGTACAAAGAAAATCAATACTAATAGCTCATTTCAGAAGGAAAGCTATAAAATGAGAAAAGAATCTTTGCATCAAATGTCTCTGATAAGGGTTTGATATCCAAGATATAAACAGGAAAAGTTATTTCTTATGTAGACCTAAACTAACTCCCTGCTCCTTTATTTCATTGGTGCTGGCTCTGCTCTCTGGGGCCACACTAAAATAATTTGAATTCCTCTTCCATATGAAGAGAGCTTCCATTTGACAGGCCTTTAAATATATGAAGCTATCATGGCTAGTATAAGACTTCAATTCTCCAGGATAAACATCCCAATTTTCTGCTAACATTTCCCCCAATCTCCATATGCCAAAGCTTGAGCAATGATATGGAGGAGCTATGGTTCCTAGATCCTTCCTCTTGGATGTCCTTCTCTGGATGGGCTCTAGTTTGTCAATATCCCTCCTAAAACAAGATCCCTAGAAAAGAACTTTTTTAGGTATGGAGGGGAGTCAAACTCACTCATTTTATCGTTGAGGAAACTAAGACCCAGAGATGTGAAGTGATTTTCCCAGGATCAGATAGGGAATAAGCGCCTGAGGCAAGGTTTGAACCCAGATCTTCTTGGTTCTAAGTGCTATATTCTGTCTGCTATGCCATCTCACAACACAACAAGGCTGCTGCCATCATCACTACCATTGGGGCCCAAGATTACACCAGTGTTTCTGACAACCAGGTAGACGTGTTTAACAGCCAGGTCTCTCTAGTTTAAGGGAGTTAAATTTGCCTTTTCATGCAAGTGTCCTTGTTAATGATGAACCATCATGACTGCTGAACAGCTGCCCTGTTCTCTCCTCCTTTAGTGCTGCTCTCAAACAAAGGACTCAGGACTATGTCTGCCACCTCTCCTTAATTGTTTTGGTTACTCAGCATTCATATGCTAGAAATTTCTGGACCATTATAAATGGCCTCTCTGTTCAGACAGTCCATCAGGACTGATGTTGGTTTCACTGGACGAACTTCTGAAAATCTCTTGTTCTGTGGGAATTTCATCGGCTCATTTTCTTTTCTTTTTCTCCAACTCCCCAGAAAGCAACAGGAGACAGTACCTTGAATGTGGAATCAGTGGTTCTGAGTTCAAATTTGAAGTAGTTGTTATTCTCTGTGACTTTGGGGGAGTCTTTTTACTTTCCAGAGTACCTTTACCTTTGATTTAGATTTAGATCAAGGGTTATTAATCTGGGGTACAGAGAACCCCATGGCATTCATAGGTACATTTCAAGGGGTCTATGAAATTGGATGGGAAAAATACATCTCTATTTTCGCTAATCTCTAAACGAAACAGTATTTTCTTTAATTATGACATTTTAAAACCCCATCTTTCTGAGAAGCGCCCATAGTCTTCACCAGAGTGCCATAGGGGTCTAAAGGGTTAAGAACCCTGGGTGATGTCTAAGATCAGCCTGATAGAGGCTGCATTTTTTTTTTCTGAAAAGACCAGGAAATGCGTGCTTTAGGCAGACTACTCATTCATTAGCTTTCAAGGAGAGGGTGAGCACCCTCAGACAGACTGATTTGCAATGGTGTAAACAATCTGCTCAAAATGTTTATTTCTTCCCAAATATTCAAGTTTTCTCCATCTTTCTTAAGTGCATCTTTCAAACAAATTCAGGCTTTTATTGATTCTGGAGTTAGGCCAATCAATTACCTGCCCTTCCCAGGGCAACAGTGAGCTGGCTTTACTTTGGGGATTTTTTCTTTCTTCCCACAGTGTATTTTCAGAAGGTTGTCATTTAGCAGATTGTGCTTCACTCTGCCAGAAAAGAAGGAACCACAGGCCAGACTGCTACCAGAATGCTGAAAATGCATCAATATGCGAGAATTGTGAGCATGGTCCCCACAGCTGTCTGTGAGTATCGAACTTGATGTCTCTATGTTTTCTGCCCATCTACTCAGAGGCCATTTCCCCCTTACTGTGGTTATGGTACTTTATGCATAGTCTATGCTATCTGCCGGGGCAGTGACAAATCAACCAAGAAGGGTGGAAATTGACGTGTTCCCCGCGTTTGGTGTGAACAGAATTGAAGTCGTCACGGCCATTGTTGGCACTCCCACGTCAGTGACTTGGCTGGTGGGGTCCCTGTGTGAAATATGGTGTGTGAAGTATTGGGAAAGGAATGATCCCTAGTCAAGAATCACTAGAAGAGTGAGAATCAATGGTCAAAAGTGTCAGTCTTTGGTTTTGCATACTTGTTAAACAGGATCAATGACTGACATTATATGTATGTGCTTATGAATATGGATGTGTATTGGACTCTGGAGTCAGAGGACCTGGGTTCAAACATCACCTCTTATACTTGATAGCTGTCTGACTCTGGGCAAGTCACTCAAACCACCCTGGGTCTTATTTTCCTCGTTTATACAATGAGGGGGTTGGGTTAGATCAGGGATTATTAACCCAGGATTCAAAAATATGTTTTGGAAAATCTTTTGTTGACTGTATCTTAATGTAATTGTAATGTAATCTTAAATAATTCTATGTATTTTATTTTATGCATTTAAAAAATTATTCTGAGGAAGGTTCCATGAGCTTCATCGGGTTGCCCAAGAGGCTCATGAGTAATACGAAAAGGGTTAACAAGGAATTCCTGGATTAGATGGTTTCTATGGCCCCTTCCAGCTGTGGATCTATTTATTTGTGTCTATTTAAAGTTAGGTTCGACTAACTTCCAAGGGCCAAGTTAGTCCTTTCACTTAGGAATATTAAAAAAATAATAGAGGTGTCAATGGGCTATTAGTAATGTAGACACCAAATTATTCTTGACTTCTGATGAGGAGAGAAAACACAACAATGGGCCCATTAGAAGGTGTTAGTGTAGCAGCCCCCGACTTGGCTCAACTGCTGGCCTTCAGGTTAGGTTAGAAGAAGGCAGCTGCTCTATTCCCTGCTTCTAGAGTCTGCTCTTCTACTCCCACACAGCAGGAGTCCCTGTAGGTGTGTTTTCCAGCATTAATCATGCCATTGGACGCAATTAATTCAAAGCAAAGGCATTTACTGAAATAGCATAGTAAGAATAATAGCTATAAAGCGCTGAGCAGTAATCTAGTGATTTCATCCTTACCCTGAACTACAACTACGAGATTCTTGTTCCCTCCGAGTAAAAGTAGGCAGGCAAGAGGAAACCACGAATCTGAGTTTGCTGGTGGCAACAGGGCTGTCTCTACTGGCTTGTCAGGGTTATGGGACTGTGGAAACCCCATGGGAGTACGCATACAAGGCACGTTCCTTGGAAATGGCGGAGACCTTCCAACATTGTTACCAACCAAGCCAAGACATTGCCTTTCAGTTAGGTATTCTAAGTGGAATCATGCCCTGTTTAACTTCCATACCAATTCCACACACGGAAGGGTTTCACTTAGCAGGCTGCCCTTATTTAAAAAAAAATAATAACAAATCTAGTGTGGGCAGGGAATTCACACCAATGATGATAGCACCTTAAAGTTTGCAAAGAACTTTAGCTATATTATCTCATTTAAGCCTAACAACAATCCTGTAAAGTAGATACTACTGGTGATATTATCTCCATCTTATTTTTGTTAATTTAAAAAAAAATTGATGTTCTTTTCTTTTTTTTTTCTTAAATATCATGGTCACTTTCTATTTACTCCATAGGATCATTGTTGTAGAGTTGGAAGGGACCTCAGAAGGCTTCTGGTCAAACACTTTTATTTTACAGAGGAGGAAACAGAGGCCCAGAGAAAGAAGTGACTTGTCCAAGGTTGCACAAGTAGTAGGTGGGATTAGAAACAGGATCCACCAACTCCAAATTCATTTCTCTCTCACTGCCTCTCATAGAGCTTTCTCAACCACATCTAAGCCTTCCTTTTAAAATATAATATTTATTTTATTTTTCTTTTTTCCAATTATAATGCATTATTTTTTTTTCTCCCTCCCATCTTCCTCTTCAATCCTCCTTGGCAGTCATATGGTAAGTATCTAATAAACTGTCTCCCCCTTAGTTTCCTACTCTTTTCCATTATGAAAAAAGTATAGCCTTTCCTTATAACCAATAGTTATAGGCAAGAAAAAGAAATACGCACATTGATCACATCTCAAAGTGTGTGTCTTATTCTGTGCCTCTAGTCCACCACCACTCGACCTCTCCTGGGTGGGAGATGTGCTTTACCATCAACCTTCTGAAATCATGATTGGACACAGAGTTCTGATATCTCTTAATGCTGCAACTTTTACATTATTGTGGTTATTGTGGAAATTGTTTTCCTGATTTTACTTTCATGAAAAATCTTCCCAAGGTTTTCTTTCCTTCCTTCCTTCCTTCCTTTTTTCCTTCTTTCCTTCCTTCCTTCTTTTCCTTCCGTCCTTCCTTCCTTCCTTCCTTCCTTCCTTCCTTCCGTCCTTCCTTCCTTCCTTTCTTCCTCTCTCTCTCTCTCTCTCTCTCTCTCTCTCTCTCTCTCTCCCTCTCTGTGTCTCTCTCTCTGTCTCTCTGTGTTTCTCTCTCTGTCTCTGTCTTTCTCATCTGCTGGACCTTTGGACCTTTGACCTCCTTGGAGTATATGACTACTAGTAGTATAACAAGCATGCTCTGGCCCCTTTTCCTAGAACCAGGACTGCTACATCTGCTCCCCAGGATGCAAGAGTTCAGGAATTGAGACTGTCTTTTTTCTACTGTCATTGATTTGGGCCCCAGCTGGCCTTTGTTTCCCCCATTTGTTAGGAGTCCAGTTACTAGGTACTGTGTATAATTGCCTCTGGATCTTAATTCATCTGTTCCATTGATCAACTTTTCTGTCTTCTTACCAGTACTAAATAATTTTGGTAACTACTACTTTATAATTTAGTTTGAGATATGGTACTGTTAAGCCCCACTCTTTCCTACTTTCTCTATCATTTTCCTTAATATTTTTCACTTTTTTTCTTTCAATTGAATTTTTGAGTTATTTTTTCTAAGTCTATAAAGCAACCCTTTGGGAATTTGATTGAATGATAATAAATCTATAAATTAACTTATCATTATTCTTTATATTGGTGTGGCCCAAACATGAATAATCAATAACTCTCCAGTTTTTAAAGTCTTCCTTTATTTCTCTAAAAAGATCTTTGTAGGAGCAATGCAAAGGGAACAAGCATTTATTGAATACCTACTATGTGCCAGGAATCATGTTAAACACTTTACAAATATTTTCTCATTTAATTCTCACAACAGCCCTATGAGATAGGTGCTGTTATCACCCCATTATGTCTATGTCTATGATGTATTATGTCTGAAAAGCCTACGGCAGATAGAGGTTAAATGAATTTCCCATGACTTCAGAGCTAATAAAATGTGTGAGGCTAGATTTAACTCTGGTTTTCTTGACTCCAGGCTTACCACTAGATCCACTGTGCCATCTGATTCCTGGATGTGTTTTGGGAGATCGTCTTCCAGATATTTGATATATTTTGTAGTCATCTTGAATGGCACTTCTTTCCTGGGTTTTCTAGTAGTAATGAAAAAGAAGGCTGTTGATTTTTTGTGGGTTTATTTTATATCCTGCCATTTTACTAAAATTACTAATTTTCCCACTTTTTGTTGAATTTCTAGGATTCACTAAGTAAACTATCATGTCATCTTCAACTAAAGACAATTTTGCCTTCTCTATGTCTTTACTTATTTTCTCAGTTTACTTTCCTCCTCTTATTGATCTAGCTAGCATTTACAAGGCAATAACAATTCAATAACAGCAGTGGCAGTTAGAATTCTTGCTTTACCCCTGATTTTATTGGAAAGGTATCTAGTGTTTCTCTTCTTCAAATAATAATAACTTTTAATTTTAAATACACGTTGTAAACACTATTAAGGAAAGCTCTGTTAATTTCTATACTTAAAAAAACCCATAAATGAATACTGATTTTGTCAAAGACTTTTTTTCTGCACCCACTGATATAACCACTTGCTTTCTATTTTGTTATTCATATGGTCTAATCTGTTAATAATTTCCTGCTGTTGAAACATAAATGAAAACATAAATGAAAATTCATCAACCCAGTTCAGTTACAGTGAATAAGTTTTGAAAATTTTACTTTAGCCTATTTATTATTACTTTAAATTTTTTTTTGCATCAACATCACTAAGAGATATTAGTAACTATTTTCTTTCTCTGTTTTATCACTCCCTGGTTTAGGTATCAGAACCATATTTGTCTTATAGAAGGAGCTTGGCAAGATGCCTTTTGTCTCCACTTCTGGAAGCAATTTATGTGATACTGGAGTTGATAGTTCTTTGTATGTTTGATAGAATTTGAATATAAGTCCCTCTGGCCCTGAGGATTTTTCCTCTTAGAGTTAACTTATGGCTCTTTCATTTTCTATTTCTGAGACTGAGATATTGAAATGATCAATTATCATTCCATTTTGTTCCATTTTACAGATGGACAAAGTAAATCTCAGAAGGGTTAAGTGACTTGCCCATAGTTGCGAGTCAAAAGCAGGACTCGAACCCAGGTTTTCCTGACCTTTAGTCTAGCTCTCTACTGACTATTGCATAGCAGCAAATTGTCTCTTCACTGAATACTGCTTCTCCCTTTTATAATTCTTTTGTCTTGACATATTAAATACATGCCAGATGTCCAGCTTTGGAATGATTGTACTTTGGCATTATGGAAGAAACCAAGATGCCCCATATTGTACTCACTTCATTCATAAAGTAAGCTCTGAATAATCAGATTGAATACCTCCCAAAAAGCCATACCAGGAAGCAGATACTCTAATGAAAACCATCAGGGCTTGAAGCCTAAATAGGATTTTTTGGGGGGCTGCACGGAGAGAAATGACATTCTAAATGGGAGTTTCATATCAATGGTGGGGTGGAACAGGGAAGAACTCACCTGAAATGTGACATTGGGATGAGGACTATGTAGGGAAGAAAGATTGCTCTGGCATGATTCTATTGATAATCTCTAAATTTTGACACCCTAGATAAAACCCTGGTTGTCCTACCGTAGTCATAGAAGTTAAGGGCCGTTAAGGTAATAAGTCCAAACCCCTCCTCCATACTGTGAATTTTGTGAGCAGTCTTGGTGAGATCTTGTGGATGTTTTCAGGCTATAATATTAGCCAGACCACCACACAGTTCACCTAGGCAACTATAATAGAAATCCACCTCTAGCCTGAGGATCCATCTTTCAAGGGCTCTTATGCACGCAAGGCCATTTGTATATACTTCCAGGAAGTAGGTGAACAACTGTTTCCCAAATGTAATGAAGGAGTGAATGAATGAAAAATAATTTATTAAGTACCTACTATGTTCCAGGTACTCTGCTAGGCTGTAGGAATACAAGTACAAAAGCAAGGTGATCCCTGTGCTATTGGAACTTAAGTCCTAATTGAGGGGGAAATAATCCACATGGGGAGTGGTGGAGAGGGGATTTTTTCTGGGAAGTCACAGGAATAGTCAGGTGAGCCATAAGGCAGATGGTAGTCATAACCTTTCAGGAAAGCAATGACAACCTTAATTTAATTATTGCTTATAGAGAAAGAGGTAGAAAGGTATGTGTGTGTGTGTGTGTGTGTGTGTGTGTGTGTGTGTGTGTGTGTGTTGCAGGGCAGGTGGGAATAGTAGTGTTTACTTGCAAGGTAATTCAAGATGTCCAGGGTGAAGGGGTGTGAACAGACAAAGCTGTCGATTCTCAGATGAGTGCATTGGGGACATTTAAGAGCTTGAAAATAATCAGTCAGGAATTTTGGAGGTTGCCATGATATCATTTATGTGTCTGTTAAATGTATGCATGGGCCAAGGAGTAAGTGTGGAGGGAAACTGGCCTCCATAATCCAGTCCCTTCCTACTGTATAGCAAATGTCATCTTTTATTTCACTGGACTTTAATGCTAATCTCCTTCTCTCATGAGGTCAGGATCCTACTCTTTGCTGGCAGTGGAGTCAAGAGTGGTTGAGATGTCTTACATTAGTATTCCTGACATGCATGGAGATATGTGGTTGGGAGATGTAAGAAGGAGAAATAGTAGTGGCTTCTGTTGATAGATAATTAGGCTGGCTACAACTGTGGTGCCTTAAACAATTAATTAACTTATTTACTTAATTAAGAAAAGTTTTAATTAGCAAACATTTATTTTGATCCCCTCCCCCCATCATAAAAAAGCGAAAAAGCAAAACTCTTTTAGCTTAATGTGTAGTTAAGCCAAGTGAATTCCTACACTGGCTATGTCTAAAAATATATGTCTCATTTTGCATCCTAAGTCCACCCCCTGCCCTGCCATGTATGTTCATCATTGGTGCTCTGAAAGCAGGCCTTGCATTGATCAGGGGTCTCAAAGTCTTTCAAAGTTGCTTATCTTTACGATGTTGTTTTTGTACAGAATGTGCTGGGGCTACATTTGGGATCACAGCTCAGAGATAGAAGGCCCCTTTGAGGTTTCTTATTTCAACTTCCTCATTTTACATATGGGAAACTGAAGCCCATAGAGATAACATTAATTGCCCAAACTCACATAGATGATAGATATGAATTGTGATTTGAACCCATGTCCTTAGCTCCAGAGCTAGGGATCTTGCCACTGAATAATCATGTTTCCTGTTTAGTGGATGATGGTGGGATTAGTTTTCTGATCTATAATGATCAAGTCATTCTGAAATAGTCTAGATTGCATCTCTAAGGACCCCTGGGCTTCCCTTCCACTCTGCTGTTGTACTCTTAGGACTTTTGAGGCTTTCCATTTGCATTCTGGAACATAGAAGACAAGTATAAATGCTTTTTTAGCAACTTCATTTTAATTAATGCTTCATTCAGAGAACAATTTTGTCTGGAGGAAAGTACCTCTGAGTATATTCTGGTGTCTCAAATGTTTAGGAGCCCATCTAAGGAGGATGTCCCACAAGGAAGAGGCAGATGTGGGTAGTAGTCAGGTTGATGCCATTATCTGACTGGATGCTGCTGGCGGGGTGAGTTTTCTAGTTTCTAATGATAAGGTCAGCCTGAATCAATCTAGTCTCAACCTCTGATAAGATGATCATCTGAGTCTCTGCCCTATTACCCTTAAGTAATGCTTGAGAACGCCAGACATAACAGTCAAGACGTTAGGCTGTGCTTATTAGTCCTTGAAGGCAGACAGGGTATGTGTCATAGGAGGAGAATGAAAGACTTTTTTGAGTTTAGTCAAACATCTTCAGATATTTTTCAAATAGTTTGGGTTTGGCAGGTCCCAAAAAGTACTCTGCCAAGACCTCTTTCCTATAATTTTTTTAAAAAGTGCATTTCAAGGGAAATTTAATCTGTATATTTCTGATTCTGCTACAGTCATCAAAAATCTAGATTTTGAAAAGAGCTGCTCAATGTCCAAGGAGCTTTATGAAACCTTTTCCAAGTTTTATTTTGCTCTATTTAAGGTTGAAGAAGTCAATTAAATATTGCCTGTAATGGGAAATAAGAAATGAAAAAAAACCACACAGACACAAGTACTTGCCCATATACCCCATTCTCAAATGGCCAAATGGAACCTGCCCAAAATGAGAGAATGGTGATGATGATGATGATGGTGGGGATGATGATGATGAAAAGTAACATTCATGAAGTACTTGCAAAATTCACAGGAAACCAAAATCTGGAGCTGTAAGGGCTCTTAGAAGCTTCCTTTACTGTTGAGGAACTAAGGTGGAAAGGGGCTGAGAGAATCACCCTTGGTCACACAGATAATGAGGAAGTAGCAGTTGAAATTGAACCAAATCTGGCACTTTCCCCATTGTATCATGTTGCATCCATCATCTTAACTGATCCCCACCACAACCCAATGAGATAGGTACTACTGGAAGTATTATCTTCATTTTACATGTGACTACTGGGGAGGATTGATAATCACTTACTTGATCCTATTTAGTGAGAAAGATGGATTTCTATTAGTTCCATGCACACCCCAGAGAGTAGGCATTCTCTTTAACAGCAGAGGACATTCTGGACCTAACAGTAAGCTCTCTATGACTCTCAGACAACTGGCTACCTCTTTCTCCTTGCTCTGTCTCCTTTGTGGCTACCAAAGTTTATGCCACTGATCCAATGGTTTAGGGTATGTAGACTTATCCAATCAGACTGTCTCTTGGCACCCACCTATTGGGGGAAAAATACCTCAAGTCTCCCTTCCTTGTTTCTAGTGAATGTCCATGAAGTTTGATCACACAAGCATGCTATGACACACAAGTCTTTAATCATGACAGTGAGCAGAGGATTAAGATCAATTACATAAAGCATTTAATGTAGCCTGGCTTCTGTTGCCCCTTCCCAAATCTAATAACACCAATTTCTTTGACTATGGGCAAGCCAAACATAGACCTCAAAGAACACACAGTTAAGGCATTTGGACTAAAACTTCCTTGAAGGCATCTAAAGACGCCCAGCTCTGCTGGTAATTGGATTGGATGTTGATTTCTCTCTTGGGTGAGTTTGTCTTTGCCCAGTGCTAGATCCCCTGCCTCTGGTCATCTCTTCAGTAACTTACACTACATACATTCACCACTTGTGCCTGGGCTTGTCTCTTCCCAGGAGATGTAGCCTCAATGCTAAAGTCTTATTGTAGGAAAGCATTTACAATGCTAGGAGGCAGGTTGTTGATGGCTATTTTGATCTCTCTGATCTTCCTCTTTCAAAAACATTCACAGTAGCTTATTCCTTAGTATTACTTCCTCTAAGCTGAGCCTAACACTATCTGTTCTAAAGCATGGTGGGCAGGCCTGGGTTTGGGGTGATTAGCTCAACTAAGCATCCTCTCTCTTTCTCCCTTGACATCCAGACTCCTCCTTTTTTTGCTGTAAGGATCAAGGCCAGACACAGAGAAGAAGAGGGTTCAGAGTTGAAGAAATTCAGACTGAGATTAAGAACCTTATTCATGGTTACCTAGATAGAAAGTACTGGTGGTAGAATTCAAACTTGAGTCCTCATTCGAAGTATAGCACTCTGCATTTTAAAAAAAATTAATTTAATTTTTCTAATGAATAAAAATCTGTTTTCTCTTTCTCCTATGCTTCTCCACTGGAAAAAAGAAAATCCAGTGATAAATATGCATAGTTAAGCAAAATCAATTCTCATATTGGTCTTGTATAAAAATATGTGTCCTATTTTGCACAGACTCCAACAAATCTCTCTCAAGTCATGGGTAACATGTTTTAGGATGAGTTCTAATAGGATCTGGGCATTTCACTGACCAGAATTCATAAATATTTCAAAGTCGTTTGTAATTATGATGTTATTATTTTGTATAAATTGTTCTGCTTCTGCTTACTTCACTGTGAATCAGTTCATACAAATCTTCCAAGGATTCTCTGAACTGTTCTCCTCATTAGGAGGTCTACATATTGATTAAATCAGTTTTTGTCCAAAAAAAGTATGTCAATTAATAGGGCAAGGTTACTCTAGATTAAATTTATAGAATTCTAGAAATTCTAAAATTCTAGATTTCAATCTGAGATCCATGGAAGGTGTTCATGGATAAATTTTTCCTTGGGAGGGAAAAAAATCATATCTTGATTTTTACTAAATCTAACTAAAATTTAGCATTTCCTTTGAATATGGAAGTAGGCAATGAAGCATGATACTTCAGCACCTGTGACTTTTCCACCAATTTTTCATATTACCTTACAGCTGTTGCAGATGTTTTGAAGTATCATTTACACTCATTATTACTTTAAAATCACTGTAGTTACCAGAGATGCTGTTGGATCATTTGAGATCACAGTCTTCCTCTCTACAGACTGTATTGTAATATAGCTGATTTCTTTTATAATCCCCTGTATTTCATTCCACGCACTTAAAGATCTTATTTGGAGAAAGGCTTTACCAGACTGTCAAAGGGGTATGTGATTCAAAATGTTTTAGAACCCCTGGTCTAGATTATATTCAAGATCCTTTTCAAATAACACTTATGTTATCTCCACAAGAGATGAGCACAGGCAATGGGGCAGGCTTGTTGCTACCCAGGAGATCTCTGCTCCCCAAAATAAAGTCCTTCCTGGCTCCATCCAAAATGCAAGTGAGAAGGACAGGAAAACTTCACTGCTCTAGACCCAAAGAATCCAGATGGGAATGGGCTGTGGTTAAACTTTGTTCCATCTGTGAATAAGGTGTTTTGTGACATCTTCTTTCCTTTATTATTTATGAATCTCCTATCTATCATGTGAACAAAAGTGTGTTAGTTGAGTAAAGCAAATGAGAAGGTGTGGTCACTGTCTCTCCTTTAAGAAAATTAGTAGGGTAAGGAAAATTTACTTATGGCACCTGGCTCTAGAGGGTACTCACTAAATAAATTACAATTGTAATAAATATCTAAGCCTAACAATTGGGGAGAGGCCAGGGTGTGCTGGTAAATGTTTAACAATCAGTTCTCCAGAAAAAGGTACACAATACACTTTTAAGTTTAACCTGAATTATTCACATTTTTTCCATTATTTTCTTCAGTCTAGAAAATTAACAAGACAATAAATCAAGCCCTGATTTATAGGGTTTGCCAGTTTCTAAGGTGTAAATGCTCACACAGAAAATAACAATTGTCTCTTGGGAGCTGGTTAGAGCTGGCTCCAGCATACCTCTGAGAATGGCTAAACAAATGATAGTATATGACTATAATGGAACATTATCATGCCATCAGAAAGAATGAAATTCTTCCCAGTTTAGGGGAAACTAGGAAGACTCTCTCTGAACAGATAGAGAAGGAAGAGAACTAGGAGAATGACAACATTATAAAAGCAGATAATTTTGAAAGACTTTAGAACTTAGATCAATGCAATGCCCCCCCCGCCACCCCCACTATTACTCTCCTTCTCAATAAACTGAAATGTCTCCCTATTTCCTCTATGATAAAATATGAACTTCCTTGTTCAGATCTGAAATCCTTTCCAACTCAACTCCAACTTCTCATTGCAAATAACGTTCCCCCCACCCCCCACCCTGGCTCTGAGATCCAGTCAAACTGGTCTTTCTGAACCTCATACATGTGTGTTGGTAATCAAAATGGGCTCCTTAGCACTTAGTTCACCAAGTGCCCCTGAATAGTTTGGTTTTTATTCCCTTTGAGTAATTCATTGAGCCTTACTAGGTGCTAAGCCCCAGGCCCAAACCCCTATTAGGTGTAAAACCTTAGTGGGTGTGGATTGGTAACTAAGGTGGGGCCCAAGGTGGGGCTAACTCCAGGGAGGACCTAGTTTACGTGTCTGGGACAGCAGAGGCTTTTAGACCACGTGGGTTTAAGTCTGCCTCTCTGTGACGATTCTGGGTCACGTGGGTGAGTCTCATGGGTGACTCACCCCTGATGCTGAAAAAGATATAAAAACCAGGGGTTGGCTGTTTGTTCTTGGAGCTCCTCCTTACAGCAGTGGTGGTGAGTGACTCTAGGCCAGCCCTTGTTCTGAGCTCCCGGGCTGAACCTAGATGTTGGTAACTATGAATTGTATTGGGTCTGTCTGTTGATATTTGTAACTTGTTTGTATTTTGTTCGGAAGTTCAGGGTGCTGGTTTTTCCCCTGAACTAAGTGAATGCTGTCTGTATGCTGGATTAAAGTAAACTTGTCAACCCCTTCACCTTGCCTTCCTTAGTTAAGCAGATCAAAAGAAGTGCTGTTGGCAGCTTTCTGGGTGCTGGCTGTGGGTGGATCTTACACCCCCACAGAAGCTGCTAGCCAGATTGTTGAAACAACGTGTCATGTCATTTGTGCCCACCTTTGCACTGGCTGTCCCTCATGCTTGGAATGCACTCTCTCTTTACCTCTGACTCTCATTAACACTTTCTTCCTTCAAGATACAGCTCAAGCACTAACTTCTAGATGAACCCGCTCTTGATTCTCCCCTTCCCTACCTAGTGCCCTCTTTCCCTAAATACCTTTTATTTAACTACTTTACATTTATTTATTTATCTGTAATACAAGTATTAAAGATTCTCTCTCCTCCTCCTCTCCTCTCCTCTTTTCTATTCTCTCTCTCTCTCTCTCTCTCTGTCTCTCTGTCTCTCTCTTCATCTCCCTCCCTCCCTCTCTTTCTCTGTATACACGCACACACACACACACACACACACACACACACACACACACATCCCTTCTTGTGTCCCGCATTAGAATGATGTGAGCTCCTTAAGAGCAAGGATTGGTTTCTTGTTTGTATGTGTATCTCCAGTGCCTGGCACAGTGCCCTGACAAACAATGCTTAATAAATACTTTCTGATTGATTGGTTGATTAATCATAGTCCAACTGCTTCATTTTAAAGATGGGAAAACTGAGGCCAAGTAGAATTAAGTTACTATCCAAGAGTAGTAAGTGGTAAAGCTGGGATCCAAAGGCAGGTCCTGAGATTCCAAGTTCAATCAACCCTTTTTCTAAACTTTTCATTTTATGAATGAGAAAATTGAAGCTCATCTAGAGGAAGGCACTTGTCCAAGTCATCAGATAGTCATTGGACAGAATCTAGATCCCCTAATTCCTGGTCCAATGGTTTTCCCACTTGTGTATGTGGAAACCACATCAGTGAATTGTTCAAGCAAATTGTTTCAGTTATTGTCCATATCCCTCTTCCCCACCCATCCTCTCCCAGTGTCATTGTGTGGTTAAAAATAAAAACAGCTGGTCACACAGTGGATAGAACACTGGGTTTGGAGTCAGGAAGACTCCACCTGAGTTCAAATCCAGTCTCAGACACTTACTAGCTGCGTGACTCTCGGCAAGTCACTTAATTCTGTTTGCTTTAGTTTCCTCTTCTGTAAAAATGAGCTGGAGAAGGAAATGGAAATCACTCTGGTATCTTTGCCAGAAACCCACCACAAATGGGGTCATGGAGAGTTGGACACAACTGGAAGGACTGAACAACAACAGCAAAAACAATACCATTTATTTGTCACTTCAAGGACTACAAAGCATTTTATGTATGTTATCTCATTTGATTAGCACAATAACTCTGTGAGGCAGGCACATTATTATCCTTGTTTTACAGATGAGGAAACTGAGGCTGAACAAGGTTGAGTAACTTGCTCTCGGTTACCCAGCTGATAAATGGCTGGTGCCAATTCAAACTTTGGCCTTCTTGGCTCAAAGTCTACCCGCTGTGCCACCAGGAGGGCTACAGGAGCTGGCCTAGTGATTTTCTTTTAGATCTCTTGGAGCTTTGAAGAAACTGTGGGAGGGCTGGCAGGACAGGTCACCTGCAGGGCCAGGAGGGTAGTAGAGTGAGGAGGCAGGTTTGCTGAACTCTGATCCTGGGGGCTGACCAGGAGTGCAATCAGCCTCACAATAACTAAGAATTAGGGGAGGAAAGAGGTCACCAGGACTCCTCAGGCTGGTCGCCACTGCCTGTCTTGATGATGAATTGTCTTGGAATTCAGCAAAGATCTATGCACCATTAATAAACATGATGGGGCATGTATATACAAAGGAATAATTTAGAGGGTATTTCTAGGAAATTCAATCATTTTAAAAGCCTACGCAATCAAAGCAGACAGACAATGCAACATAATGGGGAGAGCACCGGACTTTTGGATCAAGAAACTTGGATTCAAATCTAGGCTTCAACCTTTAGCTGCTCCATGAACCACAGGTAAATGACTGATTCTCTCAGAACCTCAGTTTCCCCATTGTTGTTATTGTTATGGTTTGTCCTTGGCTCTCAAAGAGGACCATGATGTCAGGGAGTGATACCATGACATGCAAGTGAATTGGATTTAAGTGAAGCAAGGTTGTGCAGAGTCACCAGCCTCTCTCCCTCCACCTGAGCCATATGGGTCCAGTGGCAAGACATAGATGAGGACAACTGCACATGACCCCGGATGCAATTGGATGCCTTGACTTTTTTAAGCTAAGGTCTTCCCCAGGTTTCAGTTTGTCTAAGGTTACACCCATTCGGTGATTAAGGCTAGGTAAGAAAGGAGGCAAAGACAAACAAAGCCAATGCAACCCACAAGGGAAACAGAAAGCTGGGAAACAATTTTTACAACCAGGGTCTCTGATAAAAGCCTCATTTCTAAAACATATAGAGAATTGAGTCAAATTTATAAGAATCTAAGTCATTCCCTAGTTGATGAATGGTCAAAGGATATGAACAGGAAGTTTTCAGATAAGAAATTAAAGCTTTCTATGGTCATATTAAAAAATACTCTAAATCACTATTGATTAGAGAAATGCAAATAAAAACAACTCTGAGGTACTATACCACACTTATCAGATTGGCCAACATAACAAAAAGGCAAAATGATAAATGTTGGAGAACACTAATGCATTGCTGGTGGAGTTGTGAACTGATCCGACGATTCTGAAGAGCAATTTGGAACTATGCCCAAAGGGCTATAAAAGTGAGCATACCCTTTGACCCAGCAATACCACTTCTAGATCTGCATCCCAAAGATATCATTAAAAATGGGAAAGGGACCCCATGTACAAAAATATTTATAGCAGCTCTTTTTGTGGTGGCAAAGAATTGGAAATTGAGGGGTTGCCCATCAACTGGGGAATGGCTGAACAAGTTATGGTATATGAATGTAATGGAATAGTATCTATTGTTCCATAAGAAATGATGAGCAGGCAGACTTCAGAGAAACCTGGAAAGACTTGCATGAACTGATGCTGAGGGAAGTGAGCAGAACCAGGAGAATATTGTACACAGTAACAGCCATGTTTGCAACAACCAACTATGATAGACTTAGTTCTTCTCAGCAATGCAATGATCAAAGACAACTCCAAAAGACTCATGATGGAAAAGGCCATCCACATCCAGAAAAAGAATTATGGAATCTGAAGGCAGATCAAAGCATACTCTTTGCTTGCTCTCTCTCTCTCTCTCTCTCTCTCTCTTTCTCTCTCTCTGCCTATATCAGATTGCTCACCATCTAGAGGAGGGGGGAGGGGAGGGAGGAAGAGAAAATTTAGAACTCAAAATCTTATGGAAGTGAATGTTGAAAACTAAAAATAAATGTAAAAAAGAAAAAGAAAGGAGACAAAGAATGGCCTCTGTTACCTAGCAAAAACAAAATCAATCTGGGAGGAGAAGACCCTCAGTGTTTCTGGCCCAACAGAAACAGTTGTTATTTACATTCACTCTGAGCCAACCAGATCCCAAGCAGTGACCAAGTGGGGTTTGGCCTGGGAACTATTGTTGGCCAATCAATGAGAGTCAGAGTGATTCAGGTTTGCAATAGTGAAGGCATGAAGTTGTAGGCATGGTCAGACAGAAACTGGGCTAGTCTGATGGTATCAAATTCAAATAGAAATAGATCCTGGCTGGCTACATATTGATTTAGGAAACCACAAACTAATATATTTTTATTTTTGTATTTTTATTTATTTTACTAAATTTTACCTAAATTTTCATCTGGGGAGCTTTGCTTGCTGCCGGGGGCCACGAGTTTGACACCTTTGCTACCCACCAGTGCTTTCCAAACTTTTTGAGCATGAGGATTCCTTTTCAATTAAAAAAAAACATTCCTGGATCTTCAAACGAGAGTAATCTTACTGCTAGTATCTCTTGAGTGAGAAAATACACTAACGAAAAGGTGCTCTAAATTCTAAAAGCTGAGGTACTTTTAGATAGATGAATGCTTATTTCCTGAAAATCCAAATGTTAAGTCCACACATTTGAGAAACACCAATGCCCAGATGTGTGAGCCCTATTATTTATTCAGTCCACAAAAGCTATGTTTGCTCATTTATTACACTGGATCATTTAGTTATTTAATGAGAGGTACCCCTCACAATAAATCTGCAGCCCCACCTGGCTGGGAATTATTACTCTGTACAAGGCTCTTAACCTCTTTTGTATTCTGGACTCCATTGGCGGTCTGGGGAAACCTATGGATCCCTTGCCAGGATATTGTTTTTAAATGC
Organism: Trichosurus vulpecula; assembly: GCF_011100635.1. Taxonomy (NCBI): domain Eukaryota; kingdom Metazoa; phylum Chordata; class Mammalia; order Diprotodontia; family Phalangeridae; genus Trichosurus; species Trichosurus vulpecula. The sequence continues at coordinate 18,418,000 of NC_050579.1, forward strand.
ATAAAGCAAAATACATAGGATTATAAAGGAAAGCAAAGGTTAGTGAAAATAAAGATGTAGTTTTTTTCCCATCCAAGTTCATGCACTCTATAAAATTTGAGAAACCATGGACCCTAGCTTAAGAACCCCTGAAGGTATAGACTTTAGGTAAGCAGATTTCAGAAAATTCCGAGATGAGAGGGATTGAGGGTTTGATGGCTGGGGACTCTAATGGGCTTACTAGAGATGGGAGAGTCTATCAGAGGAAGTTCTGACCACACAGAGGACAGTTGCAAAGGATCTCAAGGGGGAGGGACAGCAGGGCTCACTGAATGGGGTATTGGACTTGGAGCCAGGAAGACTTGAGTTCAAATCCCATCTCTGACATTTACTAGTTGTGTGTCCTTGCATTATCACTTAACCTCAGTCTGCCTCAGCTTCCTTTTCTGTAAAGTGAGGGGGTTGGGCTCAGCCACCTCTCAGATCCTTTGTGGCTCTGTATCTAAAATCCTGTGATCTTGTAAGAAGAAAAGAGGGAGGCAGGAGTCAATATCTGTGCACTAGGGGACCTTTGAAGAACTCATATGTCAAACATGAACAAAGAGACAGGCATGAAACATGGAAAGAGGAGGGACACACACACACTGGCAAAGTGAAAGGAATGCTATAAACCTGTAAGAACAGGGCATAGAAATTTAAATCCTAGAATGAGCTGAGGCCCACTGAAAATTTTAGGACAAGAAAAGGGGCTTTTTAAGGTATGTTTGAAAAAAAAGAAGGCATACGTCTCTTATCTGGAGGCAGATGATGGAATGATGACTCCAAACCCCTTATTTTACAGCAAAGAAAACTGATGTTCATACAAAGGAAATGACATGTTCAAGGTCATGTAGCAAATTAACAGCAGACCTGGAGAAGCCAAACCCTTGAAATTTCCAGTCTTTGAACAATCCCAAGGTTCTGAAAATTAAAAATATATTTTCAAAACCAAAGGAATGCAACTACCCATCAGTGTTTGAAAAATGACAGGCTGGGCCTTCACACTCCTCGGTGGATGGATCTTGGCTCTTACATGAGGCCAGATATCTTTGGTGACTTCAGTCCACAAACAAAACATTTTCCATTCACTGTAAAAATGGAACCATGCAATGGCAGGGCTGGAAGAGGCCTTGGAGATCACCCTGCTCATCTGGGGGAGGAGAAGACTGAAGCTTAGAGAGGTGAGCTTGTGAGAGGTCACACAGCATGGCACCTTAATAGTCCAGCATAAAAGTGAGTGAATTGTGTGATGTTTCAGGAAGCACTTCTAAATATCCATTTTATATTAGCAAACGTGCCAAACAACTCACCCATGAAACGAAGGAAAAATGGAAATTATACTGTAATCGGTTCTAGTGCAAAGCAAGTGAACAATGAACTAAAGTATTTATGGAGCCCCTGGAAACATCATTGTTATGGGCATTTCAAATATAAGAGGCAATCGCTGTTGAAAACTGTAGAGAGACTCAAAGAGTATTTTCAGGTGGACAGGATAGAGACCTTGCAACATTGGTGGAAAGACCTCTGGGCTGGAGGGAGTGAGCCAGCCACGTGCCTGTTCTGGCTGGACCACCAACTAATCTGGGCAAGTCCTGTCCTGTCTCTGGACTTCATTTATCTTTTCTCTGAAGAGGTGATTGGAGGAGGTGATCTGTAAGGCCACGCGCTGCAGTCCACCTCCATTCCAGCCACTTCATTTTACAAAGGTTATGTACTTTGCTCAGGGTTACACAGCTGGGAAGTTTCTAAGGGAGGATTTGAATTTTGGTCTTTCTGACTCTAAGGCTGGATTTCTATGCACTATGTCATGCGGCCTCTGATAGGTATGTGTAAATTGTACTTTTGAAAGCTTGGAAAGATTTTTCATCTTTAAGGCTTTTAAGACCTGACTCGGAAACCCTTGGCTTGCTAGCGGGAAATACTTGGTAAATGAGCCTGTAGATGGATGATAACTAGTTCAGCTGATTTGAATGAGTAGAGGTACTTAATTTAGAGGGCAGAGAAAAATGATCAAGCTTATGGTTGACTTTAATTAAATAAATGGCATGTCACAAAAACTGTCCTGTGGAGCTTTCCTTCTCAAGTGTGAATGAGAGGCAGATTTCAAACACTTCAGAGAAAAAAGAAATAAATAGGATATCATGGACTAAAATTCTACAGGGGAAATCAAACCATGAGGGATGAGAAGTTTTCAGGACTGAAGGTCTGAAGACAAAAAATAAAAGGGAAAAAATGGGAACTTTTCTGAAGACACCAGTGAGGATACATAGGGAACTCACCACTCACTGGTCAATGTAGATTTTGAAAAGATGTGTACAGAAAATAGAAACAGGATCAATACGGAGCATGGTATGCTACTATACAGTGTGATTAAAAACTCAGAGAAAGAGTTTAGGGGAGCAGAGAAAGCAAAAGACAACAAAACGTGGGATTTTTCCTTATTAGAGAAAACAGAATGAAAAAAGAGATAGGACAGCTGCTTAGGGATGCTGAGAGCTGGCAACAGAGAAGCAGGGCTGCTTAATTGTCATTTGGTTTTATTTTCTCTGCAAAGAGAATGACCTTTGTAGAGGAGTGATGGAACAAAAATGGTGGGCAGGGAGTTGATACCTAAGAGAAGTAATGAGATAGTTTGATCATCCTGATGGATTCAAGTCCCTAGTCCACAGAATAATAGCTGGATAGCAACTTATCACTGGGCCATTTCTGTCTGAACTCCACAGGATAAAAAACAGTATCAACTACAGGAGGCTGAGAGACGGTGCTGTGGTTTCCCCCATGAGGAAATTCCCTCTACCAGGGCAGGTTAAGCACCTGCTCTGCAACTTACAACCTCAAGAATTGCCCATAGTAATGCAGTAGTAAGAAGATTTGCGGTCGGAGGACCTGGGTTCAAGTCATATCCCTGTCATTTTGATCTAGCGTTAAAATGGACCTTAGAAGAAATCATATTCAATTTCCTCACTTTTTTGTTGTTTCAGTCATGTCTGACTCTTTGTGACCCCATTTATTTTTTGTTTGTTTTGGCAAAGATACTAGAGTGGTTTGCCATTTCCTTCTCTAGCTCATTTTGCAGGTGGGGAAACTGAGGCAAATGGTGTTAAGTGACTTGTCCAGAGTTACACAGCTAGTAAGTGTCTGAGGCTGGATTTGAACTCAAGTCTTCCTGACTCTAGGCCCAGTATTCTATCCACTGCACAACCTAGAGGTCTGGGAAGTATAATGACTTGCCCAGAGTCACATGGTCAGTGTGTATCCGAGACGGAGCCTGAACCCAGATCTTTCTGGCTCTAAGGCCAGCTTTCTAGTCACTACAGCATGCTGGCTTTCTTGTTGCAAAGTTAACAACAACAAAACATTAATAACATTGTACATAGGGTGATTGAAGCCACAATGTAGTTATGTATATATTGTCTTATGTGAACCCTGTGACAGTCTCATGAAGGAAACTGGAAGCCCATTGTCATCCTTCCATTCCCTTCCACCCCACTCAAGGAGAGCTCAGATCCACCAAATGCCAGAACTGATGGTCTTGTGCTCCTGTTTCCATTTCCGTCCCAACAACTGGACCATTGACTTATCCCTCCGGGTTGACCTTCTGCTCAGCTGTTTATCTTCCCGTGGGATCCAGATTGTGAGCGGGGCAGACCATCTGTTGTCCGGCATCCTTGTTCCGTGACCCACCCAGTGTGTCTTCTTCATATGGCAAACTGCCTTGGTGTACCGGCCCCCACCTGCTCCTAACCCTCCAGAGAGTTCTTCGTTTGTCATGGGGCCATGGAGGAGAATTCTCTCTGTTGTTCTCCTCCTCATGTCCTGGGTGGCTGGTCTTTTGCTCTTCCTTGGGAGCCAACATTTTCATGTAAAGATGATGGTAGGCAGGGCTGAGGATCTGCATGTGGAGAGTTGCTATTATTTCCGTTTTACATTTGAAGAAACTATGCCCAGAGAAGTGATGGGAGGTAGGTCTGTAGAATGACAGATTTTAGTTGGAAGGGACCTCAGAGCCATTCAGATGAAGGAACTAAAGCCCAGGAATGTTAAAGCATCTTGTCCAGGGTCACACATGCAGTGTCTGAGGTGGATTTGAACTCAGGTGACCCCTGATTCCAGAGCTAGTACCACGTCATTAATCCCTGCTCCTCCTGGCCCCCGGCTCATGACGGAGACTTCTCTGGTTTTGAGGAGCAGCCCTAGGACCTCAGCAGGATCTCATAGGTTCCCATTTCCCCAGCTGGCTTCTCTGCTGTTTGGTTCAAAACCGGAAGGGACCTCTGAGGTATCTGGTTCAACTTCCTTCATTTTATAAATAAGTAAACTGAGGCCAGATGGGTGACTTGTCATAGAACTGCTATATGGAGGAGAGACACCCTGGTGCAGTGCCATGGGGGGTGGACTTGGAATCAGAAAGCCCACTTCTGCCACTTACTAGCTATGCAACCCTAGGAAAGTCACTTTCCTTCTCTAGCCCTCAATCAGTCAATAAACGTTTATTAACATTAATTATTATTAATATTAGTAAGGATCATATTATTATTTATTAATAAATAAACATTAATTAAACACCTACTATGTGTCAGGCACTGTGGTAAGCCTTGGGGATACAAAAAGAGGCAAAAGACAGTCCTTGCCCTCAAGGAGCTTACAATCTAATGGTGGAGATGATATGCAAACAAATTTGGACAAACAGGAAAAACAGGAAATAAAACCAGGAATGCACCAGAATTAAGAGAGTTTGGGAAAGGCTTCCTATGGAAGACAGAATTTTCGTTGGGCCTTGAAGGAAGCCAGGAAGTCAGTAATCAGAGTGGATGAGAGAGAGATCACGGGCATGCTGCATTCCAGGCATGAGTGATGGTCTGAGGAAATGCCCAGAGCTGAAGAGTCTTGTTCAAGGAACAGCAAGGAGACCCATGTCCCTGGATAGAAGACTGGGAGGTGGGGGGAGGGGTTGGGTAATAAAGGATTTCGGATGCTAAACAGAGGATTTTGTATTTGATCCTGAAGGCAAAGGGAGTTTGTTGAGTGTGGGGTGACACTGATCTCTGTAAAATTGATTGGATGAGATGCCTTCTAAGATTCCTTCCAGTTCTAGGTCAATGATACTCACCCTAAGTAAGGACCCTAAGTAACAGAGATAGGATTTGAACCCAGGTCCAATCTCATTCCATTCTAGAACTCTGACTTTTAGCCAGGGTGAAAGGTGGCATGGGAAGACAGATTCCTTTTCCTACTTTTCAGCTAGGCACTTTTGTAGATTTTGCTCAAAGGTTTGGCATTTTGTTATGATCCAACCATAGGCTAAATACGCTAACAAAACAAACCTTGATCTCCAGCAATATTAGGTCCTTTCTCAAGGGGTATGGACTGCTTCTTGTTGATCATACCAGGTGACATTTGGCTGTGTGACTGCAGTGGTTACTCTGAGATCTGCTGGTGGAAATTTATCATGATGAATTAAATAAAGAGGGAGCCCTCCTCCCCCACAATTATGCACATTTATCATTGGGTTCTGTTCCATAAATAGGGATTGGGGGAGGAAATCCACAGGGAACATGACAACAAGACAAACTTGCATAGTCAGAGGCAGCCAATCATTTTGCTTTTTCTAAACAGGAGGAGGAAAGCCTAAGGGAAAGGCATCAGAAGCCCGGAGTCCTCGTCTTATGGCAGTCTTTAAATAGCTGTGTGTCCTTGGTCTTAGTCTTCTCATCTGTAAAATGGAAGCATTGGACAAAATCAGTGGCAAAATCTTCCATTAAAAATATTTGGCAGAACATTTTGCAGACAAAATGTTTATAACGATCTTTGAAAATGTCCATGCTATTTTTTTCTTTTTTGGACTGGACCTGTGGTTTCACCAATTCAGGCAGCAGTTTTCAAAGTGAGGGCTGGGTTCCTTAAGGGACTATGGCATGACCCCAAGAGGTATGTGATCAACTGGAGGTGGGTGGGACAGCCATAACTGAGAGTGGGGCTTGTCTCCAACACAATCACACCAACCCTTCACCCATTGTCTCACAACACTCCCTCATTCCTCTTCCTCCTAATTCTCTGCCAGCTCCCAATCTCTTCCTTCTAGCCCCGACCATTGGCCCCTCAAAGCAATTAAAACTTAGCTATTATCTAGGTAGTCACAGAAACACCTATGTAAGTGCTATAGGGAAAATTCCCCCCATCACAATGCCCAGCCTCTTGTACCCTAGATCTGATCACCTCGTCTTTGCTACAGGGGACCTCTCAATGGTCAAACTCCACACTCCGTTGCCATGGTGCTAAGCCCACAAACCCCACCCCTTTTTTTGTTTTTCAGTTGGACTGAGTCCACAGATGCCTAATTTATAAATACACAAACCTACAAATATTGAGGGTTTATCCTCAATTGTTTTTGATGGTGGAATATATGATCAAAGGGTTTGGAAACAGCTGGCCTAGGGGATTCTTCCAGGAGAAAATTCTTGAGGACCCCAATAATTTATAGTCTTAGAGAACTGCCTGGGGGCATTTAGGGTTAGGGGGAAGTGCTGAGAGGTTGAGTGATTTGCTCTGGGTCACACAGTCAGAGGCTAGACTTGAATTGAGCTTTTCTTAATGATCACGTTGGGTCTCTATCCACTAGACTATAGGGATGACTTTTAAATAAGAAGCTTTCCTGACTGTTGGAGCTCTTTTGATCTTCTTATAGAAAGGAATAAAAAGGAAAGGTGGTGTTGATTGGGCTAAAGGGAAGAGGGTAATTGAGGGGCATTTTAGAAAGAACGGCTTTATAGACCCACAGGGGCCCAAGGGACACTCTTTGAGATACACTGAACTGGGCAATCTCTAAGGACCCTTTCTTGCTTGTATATTAGACACAAGAGGGTCTAAAATTTTAGATTTTAAAAGTGGTTTTTGTAGGAAATGTAGAACCCTCAGCATTTTCAATAGCAAAAATCATTGTCTTTTTCCTAAGCCCTTAATCTCCTCCAAACTTCTTTTTTTTTTCCTAATCAGGGTACCACTATCCTTCCAGTTACCCAGGTTCTCCGAAGCCTTGGACTCATCCTAGACTTTCCCCTGTCACTGTCTCCTGATGTCCAATGGTCCAATGATTCTACTCCCAAAATTTCTGTCAAATCCATCTCCTTCTCTGGTCTCACATAGCCACTACTATACGTCAGAGCCCAGACCATACCCCACTTGGTCCATTGTAATAGTTCCATGATTAACTTCCCTGCCCCCTTTTTCTTCTAACCCGTCTTCCTTCCACAGGTTGTCAAAATAAAATTCTTATGACCCAGATCTGACCATGGTGCTCTCTTCACATCTCAAATATCATGGACCTTGTAGCAATAACGTTGCTAGCATCTGCTATAGGAGTATAAGACCCAATAAGAAAAGCAACAAGAGCTTCCACCACAGGTTCTTTAATCTGCTTTTCTAAGGAAAGTAACTTTAAGGGGTTAACAATCTCACTTTAATCAAACATACATACAAACAAACATACATACGTCATTCACTTAGTTCAGGGGGAAAAGCCAGCACTCTGAACTTCAGAGAGAATACAAACAGAAATTACAAACATACATTACATAAACAGAGAAAACAGCACAATTCAACAGACAGGCTTTGTCTGATCAAGACATCACATACATAGTTACCAAAAAGAGAAGCACCAACATCTGGGTTTTCTTCAAAGCCATGGGGCTTTTAATAATGGCTACCCAGAGTCTCCACACCAACACTCTTCCAGTGAGTGAGAGCCTCAAACAAAATGCTAACCTCTGAGTTTATATACCCTTCTTAGGGCCCAAAGGCTTCATACCTAATCAGCAAAAGGGTGTGGCCCTGGGGCTTTGCACCTAGTAAGACTTATTCAAAGGCATTTGATTACTTCAGTGCTCCAAAAGGGAAAACAGTAAAAAAAAGTCCCACTTTAATTCCAATACAGACCTAGATAGACATAGAAGGAACCTGGGCTAGTTCCCTTGTTTTAAAGAGGATGATGCCAAGAAGTGATGTGACTTTGGATTACAGAGGCATTGATCTAGAGTTAGAAGGGAACCCTCGAGTCATTTAATCCTCCTCCCTCATTTTACAGATGAAACAGTAGCAATGATTTGAACCCAAGCCCCGTTGACTCCAAATCTTCAGTGGCTTCCAAATACCTCTCTGATGAATAACAAACTCCTCAGTCCTGCCCAATGTGATGGCCAGCTACTTTCCTTGACATGGGTCTTTACTCTCCTTTAACATACTCTACATTTCAGTCCAACTGACCAGCCATTCTCTGAACTCAGCAAAGTCTCCTTTCCTTGTCCCTCCCAGCATGCCTGGACCACACTCCCTCCATTTCTTAGAATATTCCTTCAAGGATTAGCTGAGGTGCTTCTTCATAAGGAAAACCTTTTATAGGATCAAAGGGACACAGAGCTGGAAGGGACCTTGGAGGCCATCTAGTCCAACCCCCTCATTTTACAGATGGGAAGATCAAATGATTTCCCCAAGATCACACAGGTAGTAAAGGCCAGAGTGGGAATTTGAACTCAGGCTTTCTGGCTCTAGGGCCAGAGGTCTTTCAATAGGTACCCTGAAGGTAGAGATTGTGGACATCTTTGTTTCTGCATCCCCAGAGCTTAGCACTTTTTTTCTGATAGGGATTTGTCGAATTGAATGGAGTGTTAGAGACAGTGGACAGAAACCGAGTAAGTGAAAAACAGCTAGAAACACCCTCTTAGGGATTGCAGCACGGAAGGAAGATTAGGCCCCAGACCTGGAATTCCTCCATCACTTTGACTTGGATGTTACTGAGGTTTTTTTCCTCTCAAAACATGTTTTCTTTTGAAATCTCCTTAAAGAACATTTCTCAGGCTGATGTTCTGTTCCCCTTTTTTCTCCCAAAGCAGTTCAGAGTTCTCAGTGACCAAGTCACTGTGGTTTAAGCCTGGAAATAGTTTCCTTTTCTGAATGGGGATCCTGGCTTATCTGTCCTGATGTGGTTGAACCTGAGCCTGGCATGAGGATTGCATGAGCTTCTGTGTGGCTGCTGCTGCTGCTGCTGCTGCTGCAGAGATGTTGGGATTATATTTACCTGCCGCTGAGCAGTCAATTTAAACTCCACGTGCTCACTTGCTCTTTCTCCCCCTTTCAAAGAAAAACCCACAGCTGCTTGTCTGAAGCCCAGGCTTTGAGGACCATCTTTTGAAGTCTGTAAAAAGTGTTGGGTAAATCACTCAGGTTCTTTCTTGTGAGGAAATGGTGTTCTTGACAACCCAGGTTTGCCATGCTGGGTTAATTACCTCTGGATGCTAGAGACAAACTCAGTAGAATGACAGGACCGAACAGGTAAAAGGACAAAAATGTGTGTTAGGAGAATCTCCTGACAGCCAAGATAACTAGAGGTTCCAAGATGCACAAAGTTGAACAATTTTTCCATACTGAAAACAAATGGAAAATACCCATAAAATCGAAAATAGCAGCAGCTGGTGTTTATAGGCTCTGCTTGCCCCCATGGAGACTCAAAAGGACTCATGATGCTGTACGGGACTCTTCCAAACACTAGAGTGCATCCCCCAGCAGACTGCAAGGCCCGAACTTGGGAGGGGGCAAGAAATAGTGGCTAAAATTATTTTTTGAATATAATTCCTGTGGAAATATAGCCACTCTTGTCAATGAAAGTAAAATTCAAACGAAAGTCAAGTCAACTTGTGCCTACTATGTGCCAGGTTCTGTGCAAAATATTGGAAATGACCATTAATGAAAACCAAACTAATATAGTGAATTCATTCAAACTCAGGGTGAATGCAGTTCAGTGATTATTCAGCACAGAATTCACAAACGAGGTCAAATTCGACTTGGTGAATATAAAATCCGTGGGCATTTAGAGGGCATGAAAAATTTGTAAAAGTATGTGCGGGGTCATTGTTAAATCCCATTTGGATCCTATTGCCCCGATGATGCTGCTGAAATGATCCTGTGAACCTGGGCAAATTATTTGACCACCCTGGGCCTCAGTCTTCATATCTATATAATGAGGGAGTTGGCCTAGGTGGCCTCGGAAATCCTTTCCTGGGCTGGATAATGGTAACTAGTATTTATGGGCTGGTTTACTGTGTTAACTCGTGGGTTCCTCCTAACTCTTTGAAGTTGGTGCTATTGTCATCCCTATTTTAAAGGTGAAGAAACTGAGTCTGAGCAGGTGAAATGACTTTCCCAGGTTCACACAGTCAAGAGGAGTCTGGGGCAGAATTCAAACTCGGTTGTTTCTGACCCCAAGTCCAAGATTCTACTGATTATACTTCTTTGTTCCCTTTGATTCTATGAACGTTGAGATAATTAGAGCTTAGCACATATAAGAAATGATGAGCAGGATGGTTGCAGAAAAATATGGGAAGACGTACGAATGGATGCAAAGTGAAGTGAGCAGAACCAGGAGAACATCATACACAGTAACAGCCATATTTTAATGATGATCAACTGTGGAAGACTTAGCTGCTCTGACCAAGACAATGATCCAAGGCGATTCCAAAGGAGCCATGATGAAAAATGCTACACACCTCCAGAGAGAGAAATGATGCACTCTGAATATAGATAGACTGAGGCATATATTCTTTACTTTCTCTTTCTTTTGTGTGTGTGTTTTCTTTCGCAATATGGTTAATATGGAAATGAGTTTTGCACGATTTCACATACGTAATCAATATCATATTGCTTATCTTCTCAAGAGGTAGAGGGAGGGTGGGAGGGAGAGAATCTGAAACTCAAAATTAAAAAAAATGAATATTAAAAACTTTTAAAATTGTAATTGGGAAATAATTAACAAAATAAATAAAAATATTAAACAAACACAAAAAAGCACTTAGCACCATTCCTGGCACATAATAGGCCCTTAATTGATGGGTGCTTCTTTCCCCTCCCCTTTAACTTCAGGCTCTGTATATACCTGGCTCAGATTTTGGGCTGTGTCTTGGAGTTCTCGGACTGAGCCTGGCCCAGGACATGTGAAAAGTTTGGCCAAATATGCAGATACTTCAATGGCCCACCTGGATTTTAAGATTTTGCAACCTGACCAGCTCTTTGCTTTTTATAGAGTTCTAGAGCAGCAGCTTGCATGAATAAAACTGAAATAATAAAAGGGAGATATTAGGGGGAGGAGCCTAGAAGGTGGAATTGGAGGGATGAGAATCTGAGAGAGCAGGAGGCTGCTGACATATACCTCGGGCAAGAGGATGAGGGGCTGGGGACCGGGCAGATGGTAGGAACAAAAAGTAAAGGATGATTGCAAGAAACTTTTATTTATTTATTTTAGGATTTTATTTAAAAAAAATTATCCTTTATTTTTAGTTCACAGTACTCAGTTCCACAAGTTTTTGAGTTGCAAATTTTCTTCCCTTCCCTCTCCTCCTCCCCTCCCCCCCCAAGACAGCATGCAATCCAATATAGATTCTACGTATACCTTCACATTAAATTTATTTTCACAATAGTCAAGTTGTAAAGAAGAATTATAACCAATGGAATGAACCATGAGGAAGAAGAAACAAAAAAAGAGAGAGAGCAAATAGCTTTCTTCTATCTGCATTCAGACTCCATAATTCTTTCTCTGGATGTGCATGGCTTTTTCCATCATGAGGCTTTTGGAGTTGTCTTAGAACCTTGCATTGTCGAGAAGAGCCAAGTCTATCAAAGTCAGTCATGGAACAATGTGTCTCTAACTATGAACAATGTTCTTCTGGTTCTGCTCCCCTCACTCAGCATCAAATCATACAAGTCTTTCTAGGTTATTATGAAGTCTGTCTGCTCCTCATTTTCAAGAAACTTTTAAAGGAGGAATGGATAGGACTTTGTGATCACTTGGGTATATGGGATGAAAGAATTTTTCAGTCGGGGACAAAATAATGGCTTCATTGACAGAAATGTAGAAGCTCAGAAGAGAGGCTGATTTTGGATTTGAATTCAACAAACGTCTGCTAACTACTTACTATGTGTAGAGAAGAATCACAGGGTCTGTGCTTGGCCCTATGGTATTTAACATATCTTATCTATGACTTGGGGAAGGGCATAGATGAAGTACCTTCCAAAGTTGCTCAAGGCACAAAGCTGAAAGGAATTAGGGAGCCTCAGAGGTCCCCAGACCACACTTTGAGAACTACTATTATACATGATAATGCTCATCTCTCCCAATAGAATGCAACCCCTTGATGGCAGGGGCTATTTCATTTTTATCTTTTTATCTTCAGCACGTAAAGCAGTGGCTGGCACATAGTAGGTATTTAATAATTTTGGTCGATTAATATATTAGATTACATAGCCCAAGATGTTAATCTCAGCCTATTTTTGTCAAAGGGCTTTCCCATTTCCCTAATGATTCTTGTCAGATAAGCTCTCACCCTGGTACTTGATTTTCTTGGTTTATTGGATACTGGGTCATTTAATTCAATTATTTCTGATCTTTTCTTATTTGGTCTGCTCTGCTAATCTATCTTTTCATTTTTTACAACCAATAGTGAATAATTTCAAAGATTACTGCTTTATAGGCTAGTTTGAGACTTGGAAGCTCACTTGCTCCTTCATTCTAACACTTGACACATAGTAGGTGCTTAATAAATATTTAAAAAAAAGGAATGAGTGAATTTCCCTGGACATTTTGGATTTTGTTATTTTCCTTCCAAACAAATTTTGTCATTAGTTGTCTAGCTTTATCAAGTCAAAATTTTATTAAGAGGAGAAAATAAGAGATTAAAGAAGTAGAATTTAAAAGTAGCATAAAAGAATCTAACCTCTTTATTTTGCAGAACACCGAGGAATATTAAGTAAATTTTAGCCCAGTGCCTGGCACATAGTAAGCACTTAATAGATGCTTATTGATTTGACTTCTTGATTCACCCAAAGTCACAAAAGTGAGAAAGTAATGGAGCTAGAATTCAAACCCAAGCACTCTGATTCCAAATCCAGGATTTTTCACAGTACCCCACTGCCTCCCAAGGAAACAAAATTAATTTAGTCCACATCTAAGAAAACCGAAAAGAAGCTAAGTAATAAATCAAAGGAAAGAAGACAGGGGAAATAGAATCAGTGCAAAATGAAAAAAATAAAAGAAAGGAACAATTGATATGAAAAAACCCACTTTTTTAGGATCAATAAAATGGATAAACCATTAACACCCAGTCAAAAAAAGGAAAGAAGGAATGGAGATGAACAAAATTACAAATGAGAAAAGCAGTGCCGCAATAAACCCAAACAAATGAAGAAAATCATAAGAAATGATGAAGTACACTTAGCTACAGGCTAATCAATGTGAGAAGTGGAAAGAAATGGATAATTATCTATGTGAGCGAACAATATTCACATTGGTGCTATAGGAAATGAATAACTTAAATAGACCACTTTCAGAAGGAGAAATGATGTAGACCATTAAAGAATTTTAAAAAAACCCTGGATCAAATGAGTGAATGTTTTTAACCTTTTAAAGAAGAAATCATCTCAAGGCTTCATAAACTATTTCTATATACAGAGAAAGATGGCATGCTAGCCAGTTCTTTTGTAATCAGGTAAATGTGTTTTTAGGGAAGCTAGGTGGTGCAGTGGATAGAGTACCTGGAGCCAGGAAGACTCCTCTTCTTGAGTTCAAATCTGGCCTCAGACACTTACTAGCTATATGACGCTGGGCAAGTTACTTCACCTTGGTGGCCTCAATTTTCACATCTGTAAAATGAGTTGGAGAAGGAAATGGCAAACCACTCTAGTACCTTTGCCAATAAAATTCCAAATGGCATCATGAAACATTGGACACAACTGAAAACAATTGAACAATGACAAATTTGTTTTATCCCCCCCTTCCTAGGAGCACAAGGCTGAGAAGTATCATTACAGACAATTTCATTAATGAATATAGCCAAAGAATTATTACACAAAATGCTGCTAATTAGAACACAACAAGAAATACAAACAGAAGCAGTGTAGCATAGTGGATAGGGAACCTATCTCTGAGTTGAAAGACCTCAGTTCAGGCCTTTCCTCAGACTCTTACAGGCTGTGTGAACCTGGGTAAGTCAATTGGCCTGTTGGTGCCTTTTATTAGACAGAAAGTTGCAGACCAGGTGCTGTTCTGAATTGGAAGAGAAAATTCTTGATTCAGGGCTCCTGATACTGACGAAATTATAGGTCTGGTAAAGAAAAAAATAAAAGATATTCAAAGAGTCTACAAAAACACAGGAGCTCATGACCTTAAATGCATTTCAAAGTGGCTTCAAGAACTGGAAGAATATCCTTTGTCCATGGTTAGGATGGTCCAATGCTGTGAAAATTTCATTAATGTATACATTTAGTGTGTTGTCAATGAAAAATTGCCATTACTGAAATAGATAGATAATGAAATTGAGTTGGAAAAATTAACAAGGATTTTGAAAGAACAGTGATGACTTGGCTTATCATAATTCAGCACATAGTATAAAGAAGTAATTATCAAAACACTCTGGTGTTAGGCACAAAATAAAAAATGACATTGATGGAAGAGAATAGAGACACCCAAAACAGAATAAAAGGTACATAAAGGTCTATTGTTTGGTATGCTATAGGACACTTCACTAAATATCATGAAAACAATTAGTTATTTTATATTTAAGATTTTTATGAATATATTTTGTTTTTATATAACCTACACTTCCCATTGATTCTCTCCCTTCTTAGAAAATCATCCCTTAAAGAATAAATCTTAGAGAAAACACTACTTCAGCAAAACTAACCTATGCATCAAAAAAAGTCTAACATCATCATTCTATTCAGTGTTCTACATCCTAAATAATCCTTTATTAAAAACAAAATTGGTTGGCTACTGGGTAGCAGTATTTTGTTTTAAATGCATCTAGGGCTATACCACAATATGCAACAATAAATCTTATTGGATCAATGATCAATAAATTTAATATTAAAACTCCATAAAAGTTAGAAGAAAAAGAAATGATATATTCATCTCAACTTTCATGGAGTGCTAACATTTTTTATCTATTGAACTTTTGGAAAAAATTTGGAGGCAAAGTAGATGGATTTGATTATGTGAAAATCAAAATCAAAACCCATAAAATCACCAAAACAAAATAAGAATGAGCAGAGAAGGGGAAATTATTCATTCAATTATTTTATGAGATTAAAGTCCGATATTCAGGATGCAGAAGGAACTGATATAAATTTATAAGGTCAACAGCCAATCCCTAAATGAAAAAAATTCTCAAAAGATACATGCTTTCTTACTTGACAAAAATCTACCATTTTATACACAGACGATAACCTCTCTCTGTCTTACTAGGCAGTCTTCTTGATTTGTTTTTGTGAATTAATTAGCTGGTAGCCAATTTCCTGATAGAGCAGCTACGTGGTGAAGTGGATAGAGCACTGGGCCTGAAGTCAAGAAGTCCTGAGTTCAAATCTGGCCACAGATACTTACTAGCTGTGTGACCCTGGGCAAGTCACTTTATCCTGTTTGCCTCAGTTTCCTCATCTGTAAAGTGATCTGGAGAAGGAAATGGCAAACCATTACAGTATCTTTGCCAAGAAAACCCTAAATGGGGTCACAAAGAGTCGGACACAACTGAAATGATTGAATAACAATGACTGAATTTCTGATAATGGGCTAGGCTCTGTGCTGAGCTAGGCTGGTTCTCAGGCAGCATCAGCCTGGTCCTCAGAACCTTGTATGACTCTGCCAAAGCTTGTTCTCTGCAGGCCTTGCCTCGGCAAACTAGGCATTCTCACATGGACAAAGCCTCAGAGTAGGGCCTTAGTAGGGGGCAGGGGAAATCTGTGGAAGCATAATAAAAGCTAACATTTATGTAACGACTACTATGGGCCAGGCACTGTGCTAAGCACTTTATAATAATCTAATTTGATCCTCATAACAACCCTAGGAGGTGGGTGTTATCATTATCCCCCATTTTATAGATGAGGAAACTAAGGCAAACAGGGATTAAGTGACTTGTCCAGGGTCACACAGCTAGTAAGGATTTGAGGCTGGATTTGAACTCAGATCTTCCTGATTCAGGCCAAGCATACTATCTACTGTGCTACCTAGCTCAAAATTGTAAGTAATCACCTGGAAAACCATTCGAGTAATTATCAAAGAAATGCAAGTTAAAACAACTTCAAGGTAGTGCCACCTATCCTTCAAATTGGCAAAAAGCATCAAAAGTGACAAAACGCAGTGTTGGTGGGGACGAGGGCAAACAGGCTCTCTGTTACATTGTTGGTAGAATTGTCAACTGGTTTAGACTTTGTGGAAAGCATTCTGGCAATACACATTAAGAGTTAGAAAGCTGATTATGTCAGTTGACCCAGTATTTCCACCACAAGGATTATGCCTTAAGAATGTTTAAAAGAAAAAAATTTAAAAACCTAGCTGAAACAAAAATATTTATAGTTTCGTTATTTGTAATAGCCCAAACTTAGAGCATCATAGATCTAAATCAACAGTTGTGGAATTGTCATACAATCTGTGATACACCGATACCATGGAACACTCTTACATTTAAAAATGACAAACGTAAGGAATATAAGGAAGTCTAGAAAGATTTTCAAAATAGTGGAACAAGAAGAGATAGAATAACAGTTCACACCTTGTAGGGTGAGGTGGGAAGAGCGTTGGGTTTGGAGTCATAGAACCTAAGTGTGAATCCTGGATTTTTTGTTCAATCCCTTGGTGATCTCGGGAGAGTCACTCCATGACCCAAACCTCAGCTTCCCCATCTGTAAAACGAGAGGACTGGACTGTGAGGCCTCTGAGGCCCCTTCCCACTCCAATGCTGTGACCCTACAGTTTCCTCATCTATGAAATCAGCCTAAAAATATTTATATCATTTCCTTCACAGGGTTGTTTGTGAAAACCTCTCGGTAAGACTTAGAGTGCTACATAAGCCGTAAGCAGTTTGTACTTTGTAAAAGCAAACTGTTCTCGCAGCATGGTCATATTGCTTTTTCCTGGAATTCTTTTCTCACCTTTTTCTGTTTTTGTTAAGATCTTTGTTATGTTTATAATAAAAAAAATTATGTGGAAAAAGTAAACAGGTCCCTTTTGTGTGGTAGCCTCCAGGGATATCCCCAGGCAACTAATTCCCTGAAGGGTTTGTTTTCTAGCCCTTAGTTTCTTCCCTCTTAGTGGCTCACTTGTGCCCCTACGGTCTCCTTGAGGGTCCTTCTTTTGTGGTTCCAGCCAACAGAAGTCTGGTGCGTGCTCAGAGCTTACCCACCTCCAATCCATGGATACATTCATTCAATTCATTCCATAAACGCTTATTAAGAGCCTACTACGTGCCAGGTGCTGTGCTAAGTGCCCATGTTACAAAAGAGGCTACAAATCCTTCAGGAAGCTTACAATCTTCTGCTTATATAGCAGCCTCATTCTCCTTCTTGGGATTCAAAGAATTTTCCATAAGTGGGCAACCCCATAGCTCTGAGCAATCAGCAAGAGAAGATGGGAGATGGGAGGTGGGGAGAGGAGAACATGACTGGAGGCAAGATAGAAACAGGACTTTTGGAGACCTGTGATGTCAGTGAAAAGAGTACTGGACTTAAAAATAGTGGTCCTGGGCTCAAATCCCAGCTCTGCTGTTTAACTGGCCATGTGGCCATGGGCTTCAGTTTCCTGATCTATAAAATGGAGGGGTGTTGGGGATGGGCTGGGTTAGGTGGCTTCTAAGCTTCCTTCCAGCCCAAGTCTATGATCCTCCAATCCTTTTCCTAACGGGGGAGGGTGAGAACCTTGTGACCCCTCTAAAATGTTAGTGTCTGGGGCACAAAGCCCCAGTGGCACCTTCCTAGTTACAGTTTTGTTCAAGCCTCTGAATAAATGTTTAGTGACAAGGAAGAAGATCTCTCTCTTTGGGGAGGCAGCCCTTTCTGCTGAGGGACAGTTTGAATTCAAAGGTTCTTTTTTAACACCCTGTCTAAATATGCCAAAATGTGTATAGAATGTTTTAAATTTCTCCAAGTGATTTCATTATTTCTCTTCAGATTCTAGACCTTTTATTCTCCAAATGATTCTTTCTATTATTTTGTCTAGTGCTACAGAAGTGATATTTATAGTAATGAGAGGAAATAGAAGATAATAGATTTGGAGCTGAATGGGACGTTCGAAGCTTCCTGGTATAGACGCCCTGCTTCATTTTGTGCAGGTGGAACAAAAGGCAGCGGAGAATATGAAAAGGGCATTGGATCTGGGCCTAGCTACAAATCCAACCTCTGACCTTTACGAGCTACGAGACGCTGGGCAAGTCTTTGATGACTCAGTTTCCCCATATGTTAAATGGGTCGGTTGAACTGATGTCTTCTCAGGTCCCTTCCAGCTCTAGAGCTATGAAGTGTCAACAAGAAATAAAGGAGCTGGTTAGAAAGGTATGAGTTGGACTGGATAGCCTCTGTAATCCCTCTTTGTTGTCTACCTCAAGCGAACAACAAATTCAGCTCTTTCCCTTTCATCTCTCTCACAATGCTGTGAGGTTGGGAGGGGGGGGCATTTTTATTCCTTCCTTCTTTAATTAATTAATTAATTCCCATCCCCATTGAACAGACCAGAAAGCTAATAGAGACCCAACAGTCTGACGAGGTCCATG
Organism: Trichosurus vulpecula; assembly: GCF_011100635.1. Lineage (NCBI taxonomy): Eukaryota > Metazoa > Chordata > Mammalia > Diprotodontia > Phalangeridae > Trichosurus > Trichosurus vulpecula. The sequence goes on from NC_050579.1 coordinate 18,436,593, forward strand.
CACTGTGTCACCAGCACATCGAGGCTGGGAATCCAGACCTCCTGCCTCTTCCTGTGGCCAGGCCTTTGTCATGTTCCAGGCTGCCTCCATCAGTGAAGACTTTTTCTGAGAGTGGCTTTACTCTGAGGGAGAGAAATGAGACAGGCTGATAAAGAGCCTTCCTGAGTTTGAGCCTCTGAGAAATCCCTAGAAACGAATATTGCCTGTAACACAGCAGAGAAATGAGCAAGTGCGTGTCACTGGAAAATTCCAAGTCTCCCTTCTGTGTACGAAATGCCGCAGAAATCCAAGCCTCAGATGTTCCCCCCCCAACCCCCTTAAACAACAAAGAACAAGGAGGCTTCAAAAAACCCAATCCTCTAAGCCCCCACAATGTCCATCATAAAAATGGCATTTTTCAAATAGGAAATAAACATTAGCATGTTCCCAGGCCTCCGGGCTTTTCTCCAGTGAAGGGAAAATTTCTTCAGAAGTTGCTTTGTAAAGGGTGGGGAGGCGGGGAAGAAAGAAAGCAGCCCCCTCCCCTGGACTCTGCCTCACTATTAGGGATGCGGAGGGGGTGGAGCACAGGACAATCTGGGCCGACTATTGAAGGCTCCCCAAATGTGTTAAATTGCTTTCCGAACATTTGGGCTCATTCTACACCCTGACCTCCCACTGATGCTTCCTTTAAGTGGTCAACCACTCAAGATTTCAGGGGAAATTTAACCCATGTGTTTCATTTCTAGTTGGTAATTTCATTTCAAAGTTGCTGAATTTTACCAACAAGTCATTAGAAGAGTTGATGGGAGGGAAACATGTCTTTCCAATGAGAGCTGCCTCAAAGTGGAGGGGGCTGACCCCTTCCTGGAAGACTACTTGTTGGTTATGTTGGAATGGATTCTTGGGCAGGTAGGGGTTGGACTCTATGGGCTCTGGGTCCTGACCAGCTCTAGATGTCTAATGCTATGACTGAGGGAGGCATGTGGAGAGAAAAGAGGAGGAAGGTGAAGGAATTGATAAGCCAGCACTGAACCCCACCAGATCATTGGAAAGATGTCTGGGGATCAGGCAAGACCATAAAGGTATGATGAGCCCATCTAGACTAGTAGGCTCTCCCTCTCTGTCTGTCTGTCTCTCTCTGTCTCTCTCTCTGTCTGTCTCTCTCTGTCTCTGTCTCTCCCTCTGTCTCTCTCTGTCTCTCTCTCTCTCTCTGTAAGTGTGAGAGGGGGAGGGTGGGGGAAAAAGAGAGACAGACAGAGAGACAGAAACAGAGAGATAGAGAGACAGGGACAGAGAGACAGAGACAGAGAAGGAATTGGGTGGAGGTTACCATCAATGCCTCTGTTTTCTGACAGACACATTTAAGCTTATAGCACATACATATACACAGTGTAGAAAAGCAGAGTTTGAGAGTCAATCAATCTGAGTTCTCGTCGGTCACTGATTGACTATGACTAGGAACAACCCTCTGGACTCAGTTTCCTCACTGATACACATGATAGAATAATACAGACAGACCACATACTTCTGAAAGCTCTCGTGAGGACTGGAAGCTTGGGAAAGTATAAATCATATATAGAGATGTTTGTGTTTGCTGATGGTTGTTCCATTTCATAAGAAAAAAGAGAAAAATGTGTCAAGCACAGTTGGGATATGAGCCAATTCTGTATTTTTCTTAAGAGATGGGGTCACTCCACTTTTTCCCCTTCTAGCTCTGTGTCCTATGGGTAAGAGTTTAGAGAGAGGGAGGGAGCCAATGTCCAACCAAATGGGATGATGTAAAGCATTTAGCACAGTGCCTCACACATAGTAGGCACTTCATAAATGCTTGTTCCCTTCCCCACAACTTGATCCCAGGCTGCATTTCAGAGCACGGGAGAGAGAACCCTCTTGTCCTCTGACCTGTTCAGGTCATGCCTTGAGTATTGTGTCCAGTGCCCTACTTGAAGAAGGACATCGGGAAACAAGAGCTTGCTCAAAGGAGGCTGGCCAGCATGTCAAAGGTATGACACCATGCCATGGGAGCATCTGTGTGAAAAATTGAAGATGCCAATCTGGGGGACAACAAGACTTACGGGGCACTGGGCGTCCATTTTCAAGTATAAGGAGAACTGAAAACATGGATCAGAAAGGCTTGGCAATTGAATTGGTAACTATGAAAGACATGCAGGTGGAAACATTCAGACCATTATAGATTCAACCAAAAGAGGCAGGATAGCAAAGCCATTGGACTGGGAGTCAGAAGAGCCTGGGTTTAAATCAGCCTCACACACTCAGTAGTGTTGCAACCCTGGGCAAGTAACTTAACGTCTCTGGGCTTCCATTTCTCAACCATTAAAGGAGGTGAATGGGACCCAGTGATCTCTTAAGTCCCTTCTATCTCTATGAAAATGGTGGGATAGTGAAAACCTGTCATTACTTGGAGTCAAGATTAGTGTTTTGCATATTCTCTTTTATTTTATTGGATAGAACAATGTGTAAAAACAGACTTAACACATACACATGGGAATTTTTTTAAGACAAAAAGGTATAGACAAAAAACAATGCTGAAAGGAAAGAAGCTGGCGACTTCCAATCCATCCCTAGAAAGAACGGACCCCAATCTCGATGAATGATGGATTTGCTAGCTTGGTTCACTAACTAGTCTTCCTAGTCAAAATAATTGTAGGAAAGAGATAATAGTCTATGTAGACAATAAACACAAAGAATAAAAATGGAGAAAAAACCACTGGAAGACAAACCAGATGTGATATTTATGACATCAGTATGATGGAATATGTTGTAATTAAGAATGGCATGTGAAGAAGAGGAAGGAAGAGGAGAAGGCATATGAAATGTGGTAGAATGGAAGTTCCTTGAAGGCAGCGACTTTTTTGTTTTTGTCTTTGTATCGCAGCATCCAGTGCAGTACCTGGCATTCAGTAGGTGCTGAACAAATGCTTGTTGATTGATTGAATGAAATCATTTGAAGTGAGGAAAAGCAGGCACAGGTCAGGATCTATGGCAACTGACTGCCCTTATATAAGATGACAATATACACAAGTGCAGGGGTACTGGACAGACACACACAAGAGATGGAAACTCATTGGGAAGGACCAACCAGCAGGGTTTTAAAACTAATTGGCTGTGTGACCCTGGGCAAGTCACTTAACAATGTTTACCTCAGTTTCCTCATCTGTAAATTGGGCTGGAGAAGGAAATGGCAAACCACTTCACTATTTTTTTTTTTTTTGCTGAGAAAACTCCAATTGGGGTCACGGAGAGTTGGACACAGTTGAAATTACTGAACAACAACAATCTTTAAGGGGTAACAGATCTTGAAGTTATAATTTAGGGCAGCTGTGTGGCACAGTAGATAGAGCTCTGGGTCTGGATCTAAGAAGACCTGAGTTCAAATCTGGCCTCAGACACTTACTGGCTGTGTGATCCTGGGAAAGTCACTTCAACTCTCTTTGCCTCAGTATCCCCATCTGTAAAATGAACTGGAGATGGAAATGGCAAATTTCTTTAATATCTTTGCCAAGAAAACCTCAAATGGGGTCATGGAGAGTTGGACATGACTGAAATGACCGAACAAATGACCTGACTTGTGATGTCACTGGTATAGGCAACTTCCAGAAGAGGAAATTCCCTTTGCTCTCATTTTTCATATGAAAAGTGATCCTATCCAGGATCACATGGATAGTAAGTATCAGAGGCAGGATTTGAACCTACATCTTCTGACTCTAGAGCCAGGGCTTTTTCCAATTTGCCACACTAGCCCTCAGTTTCTCCACCTGTAAAACAGAGGTCTGAATTGGCATGCATTAACATCCTTCTTAACTCTAAAACTCTGACTCTCACTGGGTCTACACCCAACAATCTGAATGTAATAAAAGCTCCCTTACTCCCACCCATACCTTCCCTCTCTCTTCCTGCTCCCTGCCCCAATTCCTGACCATTCTGTCCTCTGTGGAGCCATCTTTTTAGAGAACATTTCTCACATACACAGCCCCAAGCACTTTGTCTGACCAGGCAGACTTAATCAGTCCTCTCTGGGGCCAGTTCCAGTTATCAGTTGAACGATTTTCATTGCTCATATTCAGCATCTTCCAAAATGCATTTCCATGAAAAAGAGGTGAGGGATTTCTTCCCTTCCCCCCCCCCCCCCCAGCTTAACAAGGAAGTGGTCATCCAGCTCTGCTCCACCCATCATCACCTGGGGTCGGCAATGGGACAGTCAGTCAGTGATTGCTCCTGTGTTCTAGGCACTGTGCTAAGTTCAGTCCCTGCCCTCAAGGAACTCATGAGACAACCATGTACAGCAGGATAAGGACAGGATAAATTGGAGGTAATCCCAGAGGGAAGGCACTAGCTAAGAGGAGGATGGGAAGAGGCTTCTTGCAGAAAGAAGGTGGGATATTAGTTGGGACTTGGCGGAAGCTAGGGTGGCCAAGGAGCAGGGCTCGTGAAAAAGAGCAATGTATGATTTGGATTCAGAGAACCTGGGGTGAAATCCTAACTTGCCACTTACTTCTAGGGTGACCTTGGGCAGCTCAGCCTGCCAGGGTTTCCATCTCCTTATTTGTATTATGTGCCCAGGGGCCCTTCCATAATAGGGGTTCAACCTGACTGATCCCAAAGATGAGGATGGGGCTCATAGAATCATAAACTTATAGGTCCTCTGGTCCAAGGCACTCACTTTACAGGCGAGGAAACCAAAGCCTCTTCTAGCCTTAGATCTATGAGCCTCTGAGGTCTTGGATTCTATGGGCCACGGCCATCCTCTGAAAATTCATGTATCTGCATCAATGGGTAAATTTTCATCCCATAAGTAATTATCAAATATTTCTCAATTTCTTCTCCTTAGCCACACATAAGATGGTCACACACTGGATCTCACCATCACCCACAAGTGCTTCACTCTCTTCATGAGAGCCTCTGGCATCCATCTATCTGACCAGGACTACCAATAATTCCACCTCTCCCTACACCTCAAGCTTCTTGAGCTTCTTGTTGCCTTTCACAGAGGCTTCTAAAATCCTTCTATTTGTGGGTATTTTCTCAGGGTATTTTGCTTTTCTCCCTTTCCAATCTGGTCTTCTCTCTGTTCCTCATCCAAGTTGCTCTGTCTCCCATTATGCCAACCTTCGTATTGGCCGTTCTCCATCCTTGGAAGGTTCTCCCTCCTCTCATTGAATCCCTTTTTTCCTTCAAGACACATGTGGCTCAAGTGTCACCCTTCACATAAATCCTTTCCCTTATCCCTCAACTGCTAGTGCATCCCCCCTCCCAAACTACCTTGTCTTTAACTGGGTTGTACATGTTCCGTATCAATTCCTTTGTTTCTATTCTGTATATGCTTGTATGTGTACTGGCCATCTTCCCCCTAAGAATGCAAACTCCTCAAGGATAGGGACTGTTTTGTTTTTTGTCCTTGTATTAACAGTGCCCAGCATGGTGTTTGACACACAGTAGGTGCTTGTGGTTTAATTGATATAGGTGCTTGTGTTGAAATAAATGATTCTTCAGTAAACGCAGCTCCCTGGGACCAGGAACCAGTCCCAAAGCTTGTAGAGTAACAGCAGTGAGGAAGAGGAGGTGTGTGTGTGTGTGTGTGTGTGTGTGTGTGTGTGTGTGTGTGTGTGATTGCATGCCTGTGCATGTGTTTAGATTCCCCTCAGGGCTATTTTGTCCATCCAGAGAAGGGTTACCCATTTGATGAGCTATTAACAGTGATCAGATGGGCCCTGTAAGTCTTCTGGGGTCAGTGAAGCCCAGGAGGTTAACTGGAGAACTCTGAGGACAGAAACCCAGGGGCCTACTAGGTCCAGATGGTCCTGCCCCCAATCACACTAGCTTTGATTCTGGGGTAGGCTAGGGTATGCCAGTGATGGACTCCGAGGAGACAGGGTAAAGGACACAGTTGACTTCACGGCCTTCCTTGCAGTTTGATTCCTCTCCTAAATGTTTCAGGCTGATTTTCTTGCCTCAGTTTCCTCATCTATAAAACGAGGGGGCTAGACTAAATGGCTTCTAAGGGTCCCTCTAGCTCTAAATCTATGCTATGATCTTGTGCCCAGCACAGACATCCACACCCCCTTCCTTCACAGGGGTCTCAGCCTTTCACCTCCACTTGCCAGCCTTGGCTGGGAGGAGGAGCTAAATGACTCCAAATGAAAAGGTAGAAAAGTCCCCAGTCAGGTGGCAGAGTAACTACTATTACTGACCCTTCCTGGTGACTGAGAGAAGGGAGCCACAGGCAATAGAGAGGGAGGCTTGCTGCTTAAATCTTGGTCCTGGGTCCTGGTTTGGCTCTAGGAAGAGCCACTTCGATGTTCAGATGGAGGTCCTGCTCCCTGGCTTCCAGCGGAAGGATCTGGCTTGTCTGGCCTCACACGCCATGAGCTTGTCTTTAGGACTGAGCCCTTATGACCTGGAGAGGCTACAGTTTTCACCCAGCCCCACTCCCTGTCAAATTTTGAAACCTTTCAATTGCTGTGGGGAGAGGCCGGGCTGCCTCGTTGGGTAACAGTCATGATGCCAGGTTGGCATTCAGTGTAGCCAATCCTGTATTTCATGAGCATCAACAATGACTCTTGGACCAGTATACAGGCCATTAAGGATTCATACAGATCTCTGATCGGGGGCATGTAGGAATAAGAAAACGTCTCTGGAACTTGGTTTTTAGCTTCTCTTAAATAAATTGGGCTGGGAAATGTAGAGCGATTAATTGGCCACAATGAACCCATGGGGTGTTCGGTTGCCAGAGGGAACAGAAGAGATTTGTAAATAGACCAAAGCCCCCTTGTGACGGGCTCTGCCCAGGACCAGGGCCTCCCATACGTGCCCCACAGGTAGCCCTGTGTGCATGGTGCAAGGGAGGTGTCTTCTGGGGGTGGCTGTACCTGTCCTGTTGGAGGAGGCAAAGGACCTGGTGACAAGAGTGAGGTCAGTCAGACCCCCGGGGACCCACTGAGCAGGTGTTTGCTGACTCTCTGACTTTCTCTTCTGTTGAACCCTCTGGAAACTTGTAGTTTTCATTAAAGAGCTTAACGTCATTAACATTTCTTTTAGACCTTGTAGCATAGTGGATAGAGAACTGGACTTTGAGTTCGAATCATACCTCAGAGTCTTACTACCTGTGTGACCCTGGACAAGACCCTACCTCTCTGGGCTTTAGTTTCCTCATTTATAGAATGAGGGAGCTGTACTGGATTCCTGCGATGTCCTTTCCAGCTCAAAATCTATGATCCTAAGCCCCTGAACCTCAGTTTCCTCATCTGTAAAATGGACGGATTGGCCTTGATGGCCTTTCTAAAGTTCCTTCCAAGTCTAGATCTATGATCCTTTCATTTTATTCTATCTGTGCCTTGTTTTCTCTACCTGTAAAATGAACATATTAGACTGGATGGATTCTAAGGCTTTCCAGCTCTATGAACCTCTCACAGAAACCTGGTTCCCTTGAAAGACTCTCCAGTGTGGGTTGCTGCTTCCCTGAGGGCTGGGAGAAGGAGGGGGCATAGACCTCTTCTCTTCCATTATCATTCAGAAGGCTTTCCTTCTTTGAGTTGACTCTATCCATCCATAACATTCTTTTTTCATTTACTTTTATTTATATTTTTAAAAATATATATATTTTTTCACATCCATAGCATTCTATGCTTCTGACCTTCAGATCACTTCCCCTCCTTTCTCAAGTATCCAGCTTGCAGTATTTCTCTCCATCCCAACACTGGCCAACATATTTTGAGACTTCAGTATGCAGGTTGTGCAGGTTCAATGCATTAGCCTCTCCATTAATCAACCTTGCTTAACTCCTTTGACCTAAATCTTCACTCTCCCACTGCCACCCACAGTGGGGTCACATCTCAGATTTCACCATCACCTCCAGCTATGAAGTTTCCAGGTTCCTAAACTCTGAAATGTCTCCCTGTCCTTTTGTCCTTCTCTCTTCCCAAAACTACTTTTCATCCACACTGTGACTTCCAGTCACATTCCCTCCATTTCTCCCAGACCATCATCCATGCACTAATTTCATTTCTCCTCTTGCTATATCCACATTATCGCTGATCAAATGATCAAATAAATTTCTGTTCAAATAATATACAATAAAATACGTACTATTCTTTAGCTTGGAATTCTTTGTTCCATTTCTGCTCAGTCCTTGTCAAACCTCAGACCTAGGTTGACCCCATCACATGCTTTTCCCACTCCTTTTCTGATGATGCCGCATACTCCCAAAAGAAGTCATTCAAGTGAGCTGACTTGGTCCACTATAATTCACATTATCCCATTTTACCTGGGCTGTGACATCACAATTCTTTTATTCTTATTTGACTGGATCATACTCCCCAAGGAGGTGTTCCAAACCTTCCCCTCTCTCTTTGTATTCTGTGGAACCTCTTATTCACTTCCCTGAAAAGGACCTTGCCTGTAACTTTACCAAAGCAAAAGCTGGTCACTACAAGCTCCCTATTCTCTTACACTATACACCTCAAACTCCTCTACATTTTATCTTCCTTGGTTCCAGTTTCTTAGGGGACATGACCCTTCTCCTTGGCAAGCCCAACCCCACTACTTGTAACCTTGAACAGATCCCTACTACTCTTCTCCAGGAGTTTGTTCATTCTCTCATTCTCTCTCTGTTTCATTCTCTCTCTCTCTCTCTCTCTCTCTCTCTCTCTCTCTCTCTCCTTTCATCTTTACCTATTTTTTTTCTCTCTACCAATAAAACATTTACTCAGCCCTGACATCCCCTCAAGCTATTATCCTATATCTCATTTCCTTTTCATGGTCAAACTCCCAGAAAAGACCCATGTTCACTACTTGCCTCCACGTGCTTTTCTCCCACTCCTCAATTCGTTTCAATCTGGCTTCTGATCCCATTACTTGAATTAAACCACACTCTCCAATGTTACCAATCATCTCTTAAGAGCTGGATGACATGTCCATTTCTCAGTCCTTAAGCTCCTTGATCTCTGCAGCTTTCAACACTATCGACCACTTTCTCTTGGATTCTGTTTCTTCCCTTGGTTTCTGTGACACTGCTATGCTGTGGTTCTCTTGGCACCCATGAGTCTTTCCTCAATTTTCTTTGCTTGATCACCATCCATCTCCTACCCTCTGAACATTGATGCCTCACAGGTATTTGGCCTTGATTGCATCCCCTCCTGTATTTTTTACTTACCCCTCTTTCTTGAAATGACACTGTATGTACTTATCTGTGTCCATATCCAATCTCCCCTGCTCCTCTTAGAATGTAAACTACTTGAGGGCAGGGACTGTTTTCTTTGTTTCTTTGCATCCCTAGCACCTTGAACAATGATAGAGACTTAATAAATGCTTGTTGAATTAGATTTCATTTCATTCTTATACAGAACTTGTGGAGAAGGTAGGATTGCTCTCACTCCTCTATTTACAGGTGAATGGATGGTTGGATGGATGAATGAATGGAAAACCATTATATAAATGCCAACTATGTGCCCGCAAATATAAAAGTGATATAGTTCTTGCCCTCAGGTTGCTTATACTGTAAAGGAGGAGAGAATACATATTGGGGAATGGTGGTGAGGGAAGGGAATTTTCATTTGGGGAATCACTGAGATGGATAACGGAACCTGATGGCAGTGAATTGACACATTCTTTTCAGAAGGAATGGTTGTTGTTTGGTCATTTTTCAGTCATGTCAGACTCTTCATTACCTCATTTGGGGTTTTCTTGGTGGACATACTGGAATGGTTTGCCATTTCCTTCTCCAGCTCATTTTACAGGTGAGGAAACTGAGGCAAAGAGGATTAAGTTATTTGCCCAGAGTCACAGAGTTAGTAAGTATATGAGACTGAATTTGGACTCTGGAAGACATCTTCTTGACTCTAGGTCCATCACTCTATCCATTTCACCACTTGGCTACCAGAAGCAATAGTAACATTGATTTTGTTAGTGTTCTCATAACATGTTATAGAAAAGGGGAACAGAACATGGTACAGAGGAAAAGATCACTGCCTCTAGAGTTAGAGGGTCTAGGCTCAAATTTCACCTTTGACACTGCCTATATAACCTTGCACGAGTCACTTGACTTCCCTGTGCCTCAGTTTCTTCATTTGAAAAGTGAGGACTAGTGGACTAGATGACCTTTGAGGTCTCTTTCTGTTCTAGATCTGTGGTCTCTCCCTTTTCAGATGACCTTCCATCTACTGTCTATGTAAGTCTTATATGTACCTTGTTCTCTGCATGCTATTCCCTCCATTGGACTCCCTGCTCCTTGAAGGCAGGGACTGTGTTTTGTCTTTCTTTGTATCCTCAGTACTTAGCATAGCACCTAGGACATAGTAAGCCATAGTAAGTAAGGACATAGTAAGTAAATGCTTGTCGACTGACTGGTAAGTTGTTTGATGCTATGGCAAATCTTGTCTGGGGGGTGAATGGGATGTGATGCATGGTCTGGAGCCAGGTAGATACAGTGGGCTAGGTAAGTTTGTACTCACTACCCAGCCAAGACAGTTCCAAAGCAGAGTTCCAAATCTGAGCAGAGAGTACTCCTCCCTGGGAAGGGGACTTGGAGAGCCCGAGCTTGAGAAGTGAACGACTTTGTCTAGAGCAAGTTAGTAGCAGAGTTTGTCCTAGAGCCAGCTTTCAGGGATCCAGTGCATTCATGCCCATTTTCTAGGACTTATTAAGCATCACTTTACTGTTTTCAAGAGTGACAAAAATTATTGTATCTTTTTTATTGTTACCTTCCTGGATCAGTACTTGTTCAACGATGCTGCCCCGTCTCTAAAAACCATGTGCCATTGGTGATTAGCCCATTTCTCCTCACGCTACTATTCCTATTCCTGTCCATAAATGATTAATTTTCACAGTCTAACAGCATGCAGTGCCATTGAAAAAAACTCTATTAAAGATTTTCACACATTCATTTTGTTGAAATTCCAAACTTCCTTTCCCTCACCAGCCTTCATTCTCTAGTGAGAACACAAAGAAAGCAAGTGATACGATCCTCCAATGAAAATTAAATTTGCCTTCCCAACTCACCCAAGAAGCTGTAGAGCTGCCTATGATGGTGGGCTTCCCTTCCAATACATTTTCAAACATGCAGACAACAAACCTCATCTCTGCTTGGAGGAGACCATGAGGATCAAGCTTTAGTCCCGGTTAGCTGGGAATAATTTAATTTCCATTTTGAGAAATCAAACCTTCATGGTGATGGGACTGGAAACAGCACTTTCCTTGAAGCCAGCAGCCAGATGTATTGGATCAAAGCTTTGTTTTTCTTTTTCCCCAAGCAATATCTAGGAAAAAAATATCATTGAAGAATGCAGTGGCTGAAGCCAAAGTAGACATAGCAACTGTGTGGTTTTTTTAAATAACTTTGAGCAAGTATTCCTAAGAGATATTCTGCTGTTTGATGTAATTGGACTTTTCTCCTTGAAGCTGTTAAAGAGAAAATGCTGCTTCCCATCTTGGAACTGGTCCTGAGGATGATGGAGAAGGTTAGGGAGAGAGTTTAGTGTTCAGTGGAGAGGGAGAGAGGGAAGGAGGGATAGGAAGAGAGAGTAAGGGAGAGAGGGCAAGAGGGCGAGAGAGGGAGAGAGAGAGAGAGGGGCGGGATATAGTATGTGCATGTTTGTGGGTTTTGACATTTGCACTGCTGATTAGCAATTGGTTTCTGATATTCAGGGCAACTATGTGGTAAAGTATATAGAGTGCCAGGCCTGGAGTTGGGAAGATTCCTCTTCCTGAGTTCAAATCCAGCCTCAGACACTTACTAGCTATGTGACCTTAAGCAAGTCACTTAACCCTGTTTGCCTCAGTTTCCTCATCTGTCAAATGAGGTGGAGAAGGAAATGATAAACCATTCCAATATCTTTGCCAAGAAAGCCCCAAATGGGGTCATGAATGAAAAGGGACTGAACAACAATTCTAACTTTTTATCAACCCTATGAAAAGTTCATAGGGTTTCTCCCCTAATGTTTTCTCTTTAGCTTCTCCCTTCTTCAGACATTCACTGTGAAGGAATTAGAATTTGGAATCCCCTTTAAACTTCTATTGATCAACCAATCAATCATTTGGAAGTTACTAAGTCCCTACTGTGTGTCAGTTGCTGTGCTAAGTGCTTGGGATACAAAACCAAAAGTGAAGCAGTCCAGAACCTCTAGGAGTTTACATTTCATTGATATGGGATGCACATCAATAGGATCTGAGGGAGCTGGTCCTCAGCATTATGAGATCATATAGTTAGTGCTGGAAAGGACCTTAGAGGCCATCACCTCCCATTACCTCGTTATAGATGAGAAAACAGACATAAAGAAGTTAAAGGAAGTTTCCCAGGGTCCTATAGATAGTCAATTTCTGCAGGAGGGATTTGAACCCAGGGTTTCTTTAATCCAAATACAATGAACTTTCCATGATGATATACTGACTTACCTCATTATAGAGTACTGTTAAAAAGTATAATGTCTTTCAGGAAGTTATAGCCTCTTGTGATTTCTAGGCATCATATTATTCGCTCTAGACATTCCTGCCTTCCTCTCTTCTCTTTGTTCTCTTCTCTCTTTATTATGAACTGAACAGGTATCAACAATCAATTAGCAGGCATTAAGTGCCCACTATGTATCAGACAATGTACTAGATTAAGAAAAGGATAAGAATTAAACTGTTCTTGCCCTTTTGGAACATATATTCTTTTTTCATATTTTATTATTTAATATTTTAGTTTTCAACATTGATTTCCACAAGATTTTGAATTACAAATTTTCTCCCCATTTCTACCTTCCACCCACTCCAAGATGGCATGTATTCTGATTGCCCTGTTCCCCAGTTAGCCCTTCCTTCTGTCACCCCACTCCCCACCCCCCCATCCCGTTTTCCCTTACTTTTTTGTAGGGCAAGATAGATTTCTATGCCCCATTGCCTGTATATCTTATTTTCCAGTTGCATGCAAAAACAACTTTTTCTTTTGAGTATCTGATTTTAAAACTTTGAGTTCCAAATTCTGCCCTTCCCACCCACCCTCCCTAAGAAGGCAAGCAATTCAACATAGGCCACATGTGAATCATTATGCAAAAACCTTCCACAATACTCATGTGGTGAAAGACTAATTATATTTTGCTCCCTCCTATCTTGTCCCCCTTTATTCAATTTTCTCCCTTGAACCTGTCCCTTTTTGAAAGTGTTTGCTTTTGATTAGCTCCTCCCCCTGTCTGCCCTCCCTTCTATCGTCCCCCCTTTTTTATCCTCTTCCCCTACTTTCCTGTGGAGTAAGATATCCAATTGAGTGTGTATGTTATTCACTCCTCAGGTCAAATCCAATGTGAGCAAGTTTCACTCATTCCCCCTCACCTGCCCCCTCTTCCCTTCCAACAGAACTGCTGTTTCTTGCCTCTTTTATGTGAGATAATTTACCCCACTCTATCTCTCCCTTTCTCAATATATTCCTCTCTCACCCCTTAAATTTATTTCATTTTTTAAGATATCATCCCTTCATATTGAACTCACCCTGTGCCCTCTTTCTATACATATGTATATTCCCTTCAGTTACCCTAATACTGAGGTCTCATGAATTACACACATCATCTTTCCATGTAGGAATGTAAACAAGAGTTCAACTTTAGTAAGTCCCTTATGATTTCTCTTTCTTGTTTACCTTTTTCATGCTTCTCTTGATTCTTGTGTTTGAAAGTCAAATTTTCTATTCAGCTCTGGTCTTTTCACTGAGAAAGCTTGAAAATCCTCTATTTTATTGAAAGTTCATATTTTGCCTTGGAGCATTATACTCAGTTTTGCTGTGTAGGTAATTCCTGGTTTTAATCCTAGCTCCTTTGACCTCTGGAATATCATATTCCAAGCCTTTCTATCCCTTAATGTAGAAACTGCTAGATCTCGTGTTACCCTGATTGTGTCTCCACAGTACTCAAATTCTTTCTTTCTGGCTGCTTGCAGGATTTTCTCTTTGACCTGAGAACTCTGGAATTTGGTGACAATATTCCTAGGAGTTTTTTTTTGGAATCTTTTCCAAGAGGTGATTGGTGGATTCTTTCAATTTCTATTTTACCCTCTGGTCCTAGAATATCAGGACAGTTTTCTTTGATAATTTCTTGAAAGATGATATCTAGGCTCTTCATTTGATCATGGCTTTCTTTAAGGTAGTCCAATAATTTTTAAATTATCTCTCCTGGATCTATTCTCCAGGTCAGTGGTTTTTCCAATGAGATATTTCACATTGTCTTCCATTTTTCATTCCTTTGGTTCTGTTTTATAATATCTTGATTTCTCATAAAGTCACTAGCTTCCACTTGCTCCAATCTAATTTTTAAGGTAGTATTTTCTTCAGTGGTCTTTTGGACCTCCTTTTCCATTTGGTCTATTTTTCAAGGTGTTATTTTATTCAATACTTTTTTGGGTCTCCTTTAGCAAGTCATTGACTTGTTTTTCATAGTTTTCTCACATCACTCTCCTTCTCTTCCCAATTTTTCCTCTACTTCTCTTACTTGCTTTTCCAAATCCTTTTTGAGCTCTCCCATGGCCTGAGACCAATTCATATTTTTCTTGGAGGCTTTTGATGTAGGCTCTTTGACTTTGTTGACTTCTTCTGGATGTATGTTTTGGTCTGCTTTGTCACCAAAAAAAGATTCCAAAGTCTGAGTCTGAATCTGAGTCCGTTTTCACTGCCTGTTCATGTTCCCAGCCAACTACTTGACCCTTGAGCTTTTTGTAGGGTATGACTGCTGGTAGAGTAGAGAGTACTTTGTCCCAAGCTTGAGGGGCTGCACTGCTGTTTTCAGAGCTACTTGTACACAGAAAGCTCTGCCACAACAGTGCTCCTTGTCCCCCAAGAACCGCCAACCAGTATTGTGGCCCAGTTCCAGGCAGGGCAAAGCAGGCTTTGTACTCCCTCTCTAATCTGCCACTTAATTCCTCCCACCAGGTGGGCCTGGGACCGGAAGCAACTGCAGCTGTAGCTCTGTAAGCAGCCTCAGAGCTGCAACAACTCTGCCACCCCCAGGGTGGTGGCCAACTGCCAACTTCTTTCACTCTGTCCCAGCAGCCTTTCCCACCAACCTGCTCTGTTGTCTTTGGCATTTGTCGGTTGAGAAGTCTGGTAACTGCCATAGCTCACTGATTCAGGGCCCTACGGCCTGTTCTGCACAGCTCCCGGTCTAGTTGGTCCTGGCGTGGCCCACAATGGGCTCTGCTCTGCTCCCAGCTCCATGTGATAGACCCTTCCCAGAGACCATCCAGGCTGTCCTGGGCTGGAACCCAGCTTCCCTCAGCTATTTCATGGGTTCTGCATCTCAAGAATTTGTTCAGAGCCATTTTTATAGGTGTTTGGAGGGATTTAAGGGAGAGCTTAAGTAAATCCCTGCTTTCCAGCCGCCATCTTGGCTCTGCCCCTTCCTGTTTTAATTTTCAAGGTGTCATTTTCTTCCTTGAGATTCTGGATCTCCTTTTCTAATTGGTTGATTTTCCTTTCATAACCTTTTGTTTTTCTTGAATTCTTTTTTTTTCCTCCATCTCTGTCATTTGATTTTTAAAGTCTTTTTTAATCTTCTATAGATTCTTTTTGGGCAAGTGACCATTTGACATTGCTCTTTGGGAGTTTCTTTACTTCAATATCCTCCTCTGAAGATGAACCCTGGTCATCTCTATTCCCATCATAGTTTTCTATAGTTGGATTCTTTCTCCTTTGCCTGTGCATTTTTTTTTTTGGTAGTGATAACTTGCTTTTTACAATCTCCTCTAGCCTTGGCGTATGGGAACTGGTGCTTCTTGCCCCAGATCTTTAGTTCTCTCTTCTAGCCTGGAACCATAGCCAAAATTCCAACCTTCTGTAAGTGTCCACAGCCAGAGGCTTTCTACCCCACTGTTTCTGCATTCACAGGGCATGTGCCGGTTCCTTCTCGCCCCCACTGCTCTTCGGAGCACAGCTGAGTCTGGTGTTCCTCATCAGCAGAGATTTCTGCAGTCTTCCTGGGCTCAAACGCACAACTCCCTTCACTATCCTGGAGTGAAAAGTTCCAGTGGCTGGGCCCGAGGCAGCCTCTTCTCTCAGACCAACTAACCCTGGGGCTTGCCGCTAGTTGTTTAAATGGCTTCCCAGCTTGTTGTTAAAATGGTACCTAGCCTGGAGGTGTTTATTCCTGGCAGGGACCAAACCTAGTCCTGGGGTTTCTCTTCAGATCTTCTCAAACTGTCCGAGGAAAATCCGGGTTGTGCCCCTATTTTTCTTTGTCTCCATCCCCACTTTGTTTGCCCTAAGGTGCTATTTTAACTCTTTTGTGGAGGAAAATCTTGAGAGCTTAGAATTTTCTGACCTACTCCATCCATCTTCCCAGAATCCTCTCCTCTCTTTTTTTTTTGCAGGGGGGAGGCAGGGCAATTGGTTTTTTACATTATCTTCCATTTTTTCATTCCTTTGGTTCTGTTTTATAATATCTTGATTTCTCATAAAGTCGCTAGCTTCCACTTGCTCCAATCTAATTTTTAAGATAGTATTTTCTTCAGTGGTCTTTTGGACCTCCTTTTCCATTTGGCTAACTCTGCCTTTGAAGGCGTTCTTCTCCTCGTTGGCTTTTTGGAGCTCTTTTGCCATTTGGGTTAGTCTATTTTTAAGGTGTTATTTTCTTCAGTATTTTTTTGGATCCCCTTTAGCAAGTTGTTGACTTGTTTTTCATGGCTTTCTTGCATCACTCTCCTTTCTCTTCCCAATTTTTCCTCTACTTCTCTTACTTGCTTTTCCAAATCCTTTTTGAGCTCTTCCATGGCCTAAGACCAATTCATATCTTTCTTGGAGGCTTTTGATGTAGGCTCTTTGACTTTGTTGACTTCTTCTGGCTGTATGTTTTGGTCTGCTTTGTCACCAAAAAAAGATCCTATAGTCTGAGTCTGAATCCTTTTTCGCTTCCTGTTAATGTTCCCAGCCAACTATCTGACCTTTGAGCTTTTTGTCAGGGTATAGAATAGAGAGTACTTTGTCCCAAGTTTTAAGGGCTGCACTGCTGTTTTCAGACCTACTTCTACTCCACCATTACCACAAGCTCTGCCACAGCAGTGCTCCTTCTCCCCCAAGAACCACCAACCAGGATTGTGACCCAGATCCAAGCAGGGCAAAGCAAGAGAACCTGCCTCTGAGCCAGCGAAGGGCTCCTTGCCCTCCCACTCTGATCTGCCCCTTGATTCCTCCCACCATGTGAACCAGGGACTCTGGAAGCAGCCACAGCTGGAGCTCTGGAAGCAGCTGCAGGAGCTTCCTGTCACTGCTGCTGCCACCACTGTGCCACCTCCATCTCCCCCAGGGCTGAGGGTGGACCGCTCTCACTCCTATCCAGCAGTTTTCCCAGTAACCTGCTCTGTGGTCTTTGGTGTTTGTGGGTTGAGAAGTCTGGTAACTGCCACAGCTCAGTGATTCAGGGCCCTCCCACCTGTTCTGACTGACTCCCGGTCTGGTTGGTCCTGGCACGGCCCACACTGGGCTGCGCTCTGCTCCCGGCACTGTGTGATAGACCTTTCTCATGGACCATCCAGGCTGTCCTGGGCTGGAGACCTGCTTCCCTCTGCTATTTTGTGGGTTCTGCAGTTCTAGAATTTGTTCAGAGCCAGCCATTTTTTACAGATGTTTGGAGGGATTTGGGGGAGATTTCAAGCAAGTCCCTGCTTTCTAGCTGCCATCTTGACTCCGCCCTGTGGAACTTACAGTCTAACAATTTTTTCTGTTCTCTTTTGAGAAACCTCATTCCTGATTTCAGCCCTTTCAAGAACAAATGTCATCAGGAAGGAAAATCTCTGTACTCTTCAGGTGTATGCAGCTTAAAGACCATCAGGGCCTGGTTCAGCCAACTGGAAGCTCACCTCCTTGTTAGTTTTTACTTTTAAATTTCCACGTGCAAAGAACTTTTCTTTACAAATGAAAAGATGGATGTGTACTTCATGAACTGGTGAGCAAGTGGGGTTTAGTGTTCATGGTTCCTATGATACTGGAGTCTCTTTCTTATACTCCAATGTTGAGGAAATAGAGAACCCTTGATCCATTTCTTGCCATCTCTGGCCCTTTGGAATGTGGACTCATAGAGCCATTGATGTAGAAATTGAATGAAGTTCATGGGCACCCCCTTACTGTACAGAGAAGGAAAATGTAGCCCAGAAAGAAATGAGTTGCACAAGGGGTAAGCATAAAAGACAGGATTTGAACCCAGGTCCTCTCTCTCTAGTATCAACGCCCTCCCCACCATACCTCCCAGCCTCACTAGATTTATTTATACACCTGGCAATTGGGTTCAGTCCAGAGGAGGGATCAGCCATCTTTTTTAAATGTGTCATCTTGGATTTTTCATCCAGAATGAAATTTTGGAAATAAGGAAAAGTTGCTAGTCTTTATTCTAGAAACTCAGCATCTTACAATTGGTTTTTGATCTTTGCAATCCCTACATCCATCTTGGAACCCAGCCAGGATTGTTAGCAGGGTGTACCTGGTGATGGGATGAAGGCAAGTGTTGGCTTCTTGTGAAAAGCATAGTTTCTTTTTAAAAATGAATTTGCTCAAAGTAGACTTTAGGTTTTGCCATTGTGGAAGTTTAAATGAAGGAAGTAGGGATGGACCGAGCCTTGGGCTGTGGTCCTAGCTCTGACATTAACTCACTGTGAGGTCTTAAGCAAGCAACCTGAGATCACTTCTCTGGCAAGACACATAATAGGACGGTACATAGGTATAGCCTTTTGCCATTAACAAAGTTACCTTCATGACCTCATCTGAGTTTTATAGCACCTCTATAAGTAGGTCCAAGAGGTATTATGATTATCTCTATTTCGTAGATGTATGTTATTATATATGTACATTATATACATATATTTTATGTATTGTAGATATACGTATTGTAGATATCCATATCCATATATGTATGTATGTATGTATATTCTGTATGGTAGTGTATATTATTATCTCTGTTTTGCAGGTGAGGAAACAAGGCACAGAGAGGTGATAAGCCTACCACCCTCTGAGAACTAGTCTTCACACAGTTTTAGGATTCACCAAGCACTTTATATATATTATGTAATTGTCTCACTGCAGCCCTACTAGGTAGGTGATGCTGTTATATCCATTTCGCAGTTGAAGAAACTGGGGAAACAGAAGTTAAATGATATGCCAAGGGTCAGGGTCACAGAACTAGTAAGTGTCTGAGGTTGGATTTGAATTCAGGTCTTTCTGAATCCAGGTCCAGAGCTCTGTCCATTGTACCACCTGGCTACCTGTAGCTAGGAAGTGTCAGAGGTATAATATGATACCTGCCATGTTGAAATTTATAGTCTTGTGCCTCAGTTTCTTCCTCTGGAAAAGATGGTGGCTAAGGTCTCTTCTAGCCCTTAAGTCTACAATTCCATAAAGCCCTTTGCTTGGGGCAGGGAAATATACTGAGTGAACAAAAAGATAACAGCTTAAACTCTTATGGACAACTTCCTCCTCCTCCTCCTCCTCTTCCTGCTGTATTATTTTTATCTTTATTTTGTAGATGAGGAAACAAGGCACAGAGAGGTGATAAGCCTATAATCTTCCTCCTCCTCCTCCTTTCTCCTTCTCTTCCTTCTTCTCCTCCTCCTCCTTTATCCTTCTCCTCCTTTCTCCTCCTTCTCCTTCTCCTCTCTTCTTCTCCTTTTTTATAAAGAAATCTGGGTCATCCATAT
Source organism: Trichosurus vulpecula (assembly GCF_011100635.1). Lineage (NCBI taxonomy): Eukaryota > Metazoa > Chordata > Mammalia > Diprotodontia > Phalangeridae > Trichosurus > Trichosurus vulpecula. Next base: position 18,456,228 of record NC_050579.1, read on the forward strand.
CATCTTAGCTCTCCCTTCCTTCTCAGACATGGAATGAGCACCTATTACTTTCTCTGGATCCGAAATTTGAAGGCAAAGCAAACTCGTGCTAGCTAAACATTTAATCTGCGTTTATTGTAGCAGCAGCTTAGCTTTATGTCGAAGGCATCATCCAGCCAGGTTGTTTTACTCAACGCTGCGATGCACACATCTTAGAACAGTGGGGCCCCTTGTCTGCCCCATGGATAAAGCGCATTCATGCCCATTTTATAGGACTTTGCATTGTGTGACTATTATAGATTATTATAGAAGTTTATAGTTGTTGTTCTTTTGTTTTTATTGCAATCTTTGCTCAGGGACACAATCCTTGATTATAGTGTCATTCCTACAGGAAAATATGATCTACTTTATGATAACCTAGTGTGTGATTCACTTCCTTGTGATGTGTCCATTATGGTGAGAGGCTGTGATCCCAGAGTTCCCTTGCTGAGCCCCAAGACCCTTTCCATGAACAGATCCTGGCCTTCCACTTTAGACAAATCAACAGCATGGTGAATTAAAAAGTGGGCTGACTTGGAAGCAACGGGATCTCAGTTCAAATTCTGATTAGCAATGTGGCTTTGAACAAGACGTTTTAATTTTTCTGGGACTCGTTTTCTTCATCTGCAATGATGCCACCTGCACTCACAGAGTTTGTAAAGATCTTAAGAACTAATATAGGTCAAATGTTTTATAAGTCTTAAAGAACTACAGATATACCCTCTTTTATTTTAGTTCCTCTCTTTCTAGGCAGCCATCAGGCATCTCTCCAAAGGGTCACAACAAATGAGATTTGGCTGTGGCAATGAACCTGTTGATGTGTCTAGAATGGAGACAGGTGTGTCCTGGGGGCATTGTGTCTTCAAAGATATCCCATAGCTGGCTTAAGTTGGAAAGAGCTCGGGAAGAATCATGAAGAGAGACACTCGGGTTTAAAATTGTCTTTTGAAAATTCTTTTGATTTTAGGGTCACATATGTAGATCTGGAAGGGACCTCAGAGGCCATCTAGTGTAGTGGCTCTCAATTTACAGATGGGGAAACTAAGGCCCATAGAAGTATTTTTGACTCATAGTTCTATAATTTGCAGGGACCTCTGGGGTCATTTAGTGTGACATCTCATTTTGTGTTGTTGTTTAGTCGTTTTCAGTTGTGTCTGATCTTTCATGACACCATTTGGAGTTTTCTTAGCAGAGATACTGGAGTGGTTTGCCATCTCCTTCTCCTGCTCATTTTACAGATGAGGAAACTGGGACAAACAGTTAAAGGACTTACCCAGGATCACACAGCTAGTAAGTGTCTGAGGCCCGATTTGAATTCAGGAAGATGAATTTTCCTGACTCTTGGGCTGGTGCTCTCTCCACTGCACCACCAGTAACTGAGGCCCAGAGAAGTACATTGGCTCTTAGCTCTAGAGTTTGCAAGGACCTCTGAGGTTATCTCATGCAACTCACCCATTTTACGGATGAGAAAGCTGAGTTTTTGAGAAGTTGGGGGACTTGCTCGGGGTGTTAGAAGCAGGACTTGGAAAATGGTCTTCCTGGCTGGGTCTAGAACCCTAACCATGATACAAATTCCATTGGAAGAAGAGAGATACACTTTCTTTGCTTTATAATGTCTATAGATGTAAAGCCTAAAGGATGTGTTGAGGCCATCTTGAACAACCTTCTCATTTTAAACCCAAGGAATTTGAAGCTCATGGAAGTGAAGGGATTTGCTTCTCTTCTAATTCAGGTCATGGAGCCATTTTGAATTTATTGTTGAATAAGAGGTTAGCCTAAATCTAATTTCTGCCAGACTGATTTCCAACCTTCCTAATAGTCATTACCATATAGGGAGTTGCTTCCTAGGTAATGTAGGTTTGGGCGTTTATTGAACACTGGATTATTGAATTCACTTCATTATGATTCACCTTCTTCTAGCATGTTCCATTGACTTTCTGTTCCATTTTTTTAAACTAGCACCAAATGGTGACTGTCACTTTAATATAGTTTGAGTCTGAAAGTACTATTCCCCCCTTCATCCTTACCTTTTTCATTATTTTCCTGATATTCTATCTAGATCAAGATTGTTGTTTTTTTCCTTTGGTCATGAAGTCCTTTGGCAATAATCTGCTGACATCTTTGTAGACTTTTTCTCAAAATCATGGTTTTTAATACATAAAACAAAGTATATAGAATTGCAAAGGAAACAAATTATGTTGAAACACAGTTAGCAATATATATATGTGTATATATATATTTATATATATTTCATAGACTTCATGTTGAGAACCTTTTTGTATTCTTTGTTCCGCCAAATGAACTTTGGCTTTCTCTATAAAATATCCCTTTGGTAGTTTTATTGGTGTAGCACTAAATCTGTAAATTAACTTCAGTAGGATTGCCATTTTTATTACATCGCCATGGCCCGGCCACAAACACTCAATAATTCCCCAGTTATTTAAATTCATTTTTTATTTCGTTAAAGGGTGTTTGGCAGTAGTATCTATATAGGTTTCAGGTGTGTTTTAGTCCATTGACTTCCGTTTTGTAATTATTTTGAATAATAGCTGTCATAATAATAGCTAGCATTTACGTAACACTCTAAGGTTTGCATAACACTGTACAAATGCTATCTGATTTAATCCTTACAACCACCCTGAGAGAGCAGATGCAATTATTATCTTCATTTTACAGAAAAGGAAATTGGGGTGACCAGAGGCTGAGTGACTTGCCCCAGGCTCACGAAGCTAGTCATTGGCTAGATTTGAACTCAAATCTTCCTCACGCCAGACTCAGCACTCTGTCTACTGTCCTACTTCTGTAATTGCTTCCTGGATTTTGTTATTATTATATAGGAATGGTGTAGATTTTTTTTTCCTTTTGTGGGGTAATTTTGTAGCCTGATACTTTGCTAAAGCTAGTATCTTCATTGCTAACTCCTTAGAATTTTTGAAATATGTCAACAGATGAGTAAAAATATTTTATTAAATGCTGACTATGTACAAAGGCAGCTAAGGGGCATAGTGGATAGAATGCTGGTTTTGGAATCAGGAAGACTTGACTTTGTGAGTTCAAATCTGGCCTTAGACACTTTGTTTGCCTCAGTTTCCTCATCTGTCAAATGAGCTGGAGAAGGAAATGACAAACCACCCTAGTATCTCTGCCAAGGAAACCCCAAGTGGGGTCATGAAGAGTCAGACATGACTGAAAATTGAACAACATTAACAAAACTATGTACAAAGCCCTCCAAGTACTGGGGATACAGAGACAGTCCCTGCTTTTGAGGGCCTCACGTTCTAATAAGGGTGGCAAAACACAGGAAATTTCAGGTATAAGTTGGACAGAATGGTCATGATCCTTAGGGGGCAGTGGTAAAGAAGATGGTAATGCATCTTCTTTCGTCCCATTTTCACTGATAAAACCATACAATTTCTGGTTGTGACATTTGATGGTGCCAAGCACATCCTGTCATCAGCAAATAGGGAATATTTTTGTCTTGTCTCCTCTTCACTTATCTTTAAGACTTAAATTTCTTTCTCATGGCTTATTGTTATTGCCAGCATTTCTAGAACTATGTCAAAGATTAGTGAGGAATGAATGAATGTTTCTTTTTTATCTTTAATTTTTTAATTTTAATTTTTAAAAAATTATTTTATTTTTAATTTATTGAATAAAACAAGTATTTACATAACTGAACAAATGAACATTTCTAAGGTATGTACCGTGTGCCTGGCGCTGGGGGGTGATGAAGACAAAAATGAGCCAGGGAGCTTATATTCTATTGGAGGGATGCAGAAAATAAATATTTATTAAACACCTACTATGTGCCAAGCATTGTGCTGACCAAAGGCAAAAATGAAACAGCTCATAGGTTGACTATTTCCAGAGATCTCAATTTCCTACTCAGAAACCATTGAGATCTAGAACCTATCCCCACTCATGTTCCCGAGTCCTCTAATGGGACCATGTGCATGTAAAGCAAACATTAGGACCTTCCAACAGTCCTCATTTGACTAACTGGATGAGATGGAAGAGAAAAGCAATCAACATACATTTATCGAGTGCTTACTGTATATAAGACACTGTGCCCAGTGCTAGGGGAAATACAAGGATAAATAAAGCATGCCTCTGAACCTCCAGGGGTTCAAAATATAGCAGAGGAGGGAAAGACGGGTAGATATATGTAGAAACCCAGGCAGAATGGGAGATCCATGTTGTAAGGGAATTATGCTGTGGGACTTGCCTGGGGCCAGGAATCCCTTTAGCTTGGGGTGATGAGAAAAGTTTTCCTTGGAGGCAGCAGTGCCCCCACTCTTCCACTCCATTCCAGTCCTATTCTACCCACACCACCTCTGGTTATACCATTCCTGCCCACTGATGTGTGCTTCGAGGCCTTATGTAATGCCCCCACTTTTCATTTTTCCTCATCTTGGTATTTTCTCCCAAGCCACACTCCAGATATGGGTCTGCAATTAGTCTCTAGTCTCTTCCAGAACTGACGTCCACATGACAATCTCACCTTCTCCAGGAAGCCATCTTAGATAGTACTGTGGCACAGCGCACAAGTCACTCGGCCTCCTTAACTTCAGTTTCCTCAGCCGTAAAATGAGGGGTTCAGACTCTGATGTCTCTTCCAACCTGTGCTCTATGATATCAATAGCTTAAGTCAAAACTTCTGTGGGACTCAGTTTCCTCTTCTGTAAAATGAGGGGGCTAAACTCAATGACCTCCTCGGTCCTTTCAGAGTTAAATATATGACCCTCTGAGCCTGAAACCTTCCTGACCCTAGGACCTCTGTACTTTGTGGGTGATGGAAGTGGATGTCACATGATCATAGCCCTAGGATTTGAAGGGATATTAAAAACTATATTGTCCAATCCCCTCATTTTACAAATTGGAGAAACTGAGGCTTAGGGCAGTTAAGCAACTTGCTTGAGGTCAAACAGGTGGTAAGCATCAGAAGCAAGATTGGAACCCAGGCCCTCAGGCTCCAGAGTATGCTCAGTGGAGTCCAAGACTCTGGTCCCCATGCAGCTTCTCAATGGGAGACATGTCTCATCCAGGGGTTATACCTGCCAAGGAGATGGTTGCTTTGTATTACTTTTCTTGCTCTGACTCACTAATGGCAGCAAACTCTGGTAACAAAGTATAAAAAAGAAACAGGAAAAAAAGCAGTTTAGCAAAACTAACATGTCAACTGAGTCCTGCTGTAAATGCACCTCTCCATACCCACAGTCCCCCACCTCTGCAAAGAGGAAAGCAAGGGGCTTTGTTTATCTTTCCTCTGGGGACAAGCTTGCCTGAGAGCCAGTCTTATAAAGTGTCAGAGACTGAGGACAGGGATTTAAATACATACCTTATTGATTTCTTTTCATTAAGTCAGTTTGAAAGGAACCATCAAGCTTATGCCTGGGTATGGGGATTTCTTGGTATCAAACTTGAGAAGCTGGGTGGGAAAAAAATGTTCTTGCTAATTTTAATATCCTTGTCAGAGAGGCTTCTGCACATTTCTAAAGAGTGACTCTCATCTTGTTCTCCTCCGCTTCCAACAACTGTCTTCCCTACTCACAAGCCATTTCAGCAACATGAAAGGAGCTTTCTGGGTTGAAAATCCCCCCAGGGTGACGAGGGGGTGTGTAATAAATGCCAAGCTGTTGTGAGAATCCCAGTCCTTCGTCCCGTTCTCAAGATGGTTTGGGCAAGCCTTGGGCTGCCAGTTGGTGTGGACATTCCAGGGGGTGGGGGGCTTTGCCAGGGAGGGGCTTTGTACCTGCTGTCTGCCAGCTCTTCTGCCCTGTGAGCCTGGCTCTGGGCTCCATTGGCAAGTCAGCAGAGCTGGTCTGCTCTTTCCTTCCCTCCCATCCAAGCCCTTATCCATTCTGGACAGCCTTTCCCCATCTGTTCCAGCACAGATCGGGTCCAAGCCTGGGGATGGGGGATGGAGGGAAAAGGACAGAGCATATCCCTTGGAGTCCCGGAGGCCCAGCATCATTTTTTTTCCCTTTCCTGCACTCTTAGTACTTCCTCTCCTGGCCATCCCGCACTTCCCCACAGAAACCTAAAGCTTGTGTCCTCTGTTATAAGGAAAGCCCATGTGCCAAATATACTCCAACAGTCTCCCCTCCAATGGAAAGCACGGTCCTTGGCTCTATCCCATGATGCTGCAGTGTATGGTACAGTGGTCAGAGCACTGGTGTTGGAGTCAGAGGAACTGGGTTCAAATCCCACTTCTGCTGTTTATTGCCTGTATGGTCTTAGGCAAATTACTTCGTCTCCCTGCGCCTCAGTTTACCTATCTGTAAAATGAAAAGGTTGGACTAAATGGTTGCTGAGGCACTTCTTTGCTCTAGAGTTATGATCCTCAAGGACAGAGAGAGTTAACTATGGTGCAGGCCCAACTCTTAAGGAGCTTTTAATTGGATAAATGTAAAGACAAATATTAGAGGCATCACATTGCATAGTAGATAAAAAGCTGGCCCTGGAGTCAGAGGACTTGGGTTCAGATTCTGCCTCTGATGCTTACTGTCAAGTCATCTAACTTCTGAATGCCTCAGTTTTCTTATCTGTAAAAGAAAAGAGCTAGACCCAATGGCCTCTGAGATCCCTCATTGTCCCAGAGCTATGTATGGTCCTATGAGTGACCTCACCTTTCTCAGTCTATTTCCTCATATGAAAGGAGGGAGTTTGATTACATGCCCTCTGGGTCTTTTCTAGCTGCAGAATGATGTATGGTCTTGCAGGCCTATAAAGAGCCTTGCACAAACCCAGGGGACTCTGGGAACAACATAGATTTTAATGACACGTGGACAGAAGATGGAAGCAAGGATGCATGATGAAGCATGAATACAAAAGACAGACCCAGCCTGGTGGAATTGTGTCAGAAACATTCAGAGGGAGTTGAAGTTAGTGATGAGCCATTAGGACAGGGGTGGAACCTGTGGCCTCCAGGCCACATGTGGTTCTCTAGGTCCTCAAGTGTGGCCCTTTGACTGGATCTTTTGGATTCGTTCTGTGAAGTTTGGATTTAGTCAAAGGGCCACACCTGAGGATCTAGAGGGCCACACGTGGCCTCAAGGCTTCAGGTTACTCACCCCTGGGTTAGGGCAACAAGAAGGGCTTCCTTCAGCACTGTTGGAGACAACAGGAGAATCAGTGAAAGAACAGAAGTATAGCTTGGGGTGGATGGAGCAGTGATAGCTAATGATGGTGGGAAAGTTGAACTATTCAGATCTTAAACTGCTTCTTTTTTTCTCTACCAAGAAGGATAAGAAGGGCTTAAAAGGATAGAACAAAAACCATTACCAGGACATTTAAAACTAAGACAAATGAGAACAGAGAAATAGAACACCAAGACTCTTTCGATAAGACCAGGCCTCAAGGAACACTATCTTAGGGGACTGAAAGAACTAATGGGTATGATTGTCAAAAAATCATGGGGAACAGACAGGGTTAGAGGACAAATATGGCAGAAGGACAAATGTCTGAATTTAATTTTTTAAAATATATTTTGTTAAATATTTCCCAATGACATGTGGAATTTTTTTCACATTCATTTTTAAAAATTTTGAGTTCCGAATTCTCTGCCTCCCTTCCGTCCCCTCTTGAGAAGTCAAGCAATTTGATATAAATTATATATGTGAAGTCATGCAAATCATATTTCCATATTATCCATGTTGCAAAGGAAAATACAGATAAAGAACACCCAAGAAAAATAAAGTAAAAATAGTCTGCTTCAATCTGTATTCATCGTTCATCAGCTCTCTCTCAGGAGGTGGATACCATTCTTCATCATGGCTCCTTTGGAATTGTTGTCGTGATCAGAGTAGCTAAGCCTTTCAGTTTATCATTGTTCCAATGTTGCTGTTACTGGATACAATGTTCTCCTGGTTCTGTTCCCTTCACTTTGCATGAGCTCGTAAGAGTCTTCCCAGGTTTTTCTGAAGTCATAATCCTTGTCATTTCTTATAGCACATCACAATCATAGGCCATAACTTGTTCAGCCATTCTCCAATTTCCTCAGTTTCCAATTGTTTCTCACCATAAAAGGAGTTGCCATACATATTGGTCCTTGTCCTTTTTGGATACATACTTAGTAGTGGTATTCCTAGGTCAGTGGGTATACAATGCTTTATCGCTCTTTGGACAAATTACTCTCCAGAATGACTGGACAACCAGTTTACAATTCCACTGATAGTGCATTAGAGTCCCAAATTTTCCACATACCCTCCAGTATTTGACATTTAGTTAATTTAATGGGTGTGAGGTGATAATCTCAGAGTTGTTTTCATTTTCATTTCTCTAATTAGTAGTGATTTAGAGCATTTTATGTGACTATTGATGGCTTTGATTTCTTCTTCTAAAAACTGCCTGTTCATATCCTTTGACCATTTATCAACAGAGAACAAATGTCTGAATTTTCAAAAGAAGATTTGTGAACATCTGGGGCTGATAGGATAGTGATAACTCACTTTAGGTAGAAGGATGAACTATTCAGCTCTTACTTTGCTTCTCTTTTTTTCTGACAAAGAGAACGACTTTGGGATTTAAAAGATAAGGACAACAAATCAGTAATAAGGAACTTAAAACCAAGGTACATGAGGAGATAGCAAAAGAATATGTGATACGGTGGATATAATCATAGAAGCATGGAGTTTGAGATTTGAAAGGGATCTCAGCAGGAATCTGGTCCAACCCATCCATGGAATGAATTCCCACCATAACATACCTGACAAGTGGCTATCCAGCCTTTGCTTGAAGACCTCCAAGGAGGTCTCTCCAGGCAGCCTGGCCCACATTTGGTCATCATGAGGAAGTTTGGAGAATGGTGAAAAATCTGGTTTGTCCAGTTTGACTATAAGTTCTGTGAGGGCAACAATGGTGGAAAAAACTAAACCAAGGCCTGATCACAGAAGACCTTGAATGCTGGAGTGAAGAGTTTGGATTTTATCTTTCAAGGACTAGTTTTGAACAGAGCAGTAAGAGTGGCATAATTACGTGTTTGGGAATGGAATCTGATTCAAGGTTGTAGGATGGATTGGAATGGAAAGAGACTAGAGGTCAAGGGTGTGGCTAAAGGCTTTTGCAAACCCCTGATTTTGTTGATTTGGGTAGGTGGCTCAGAGGAGTTGATTTGCTACCTCCTTCTTTAAGAGGGGTCTGAAAGACAGTGAATATCATCAGTGAAGGGTTCTGTGCCTGGCTCTAATGCTTCTGCTTCTGGTTTGCTCCTACGCTTCCTGAGTCACCCCCCAGAGGATGGTCATCACTGGGAATGGCTGGTGGGATCACAGAAAGTGAACATGTACTGATCCCCTTCCATTAAAAAAAGCCACCATTTAGCCTCAGACAAAGATGGCTATTAATGCTTAGTATCTTAAAACCCTGCATTAAGTTATTAATGGATAAATGCTTCCTTTGAACTTTGTAATAATCAATGATGCTGCAACAACATAGTCAGTCTGACCTCCAATAGTGATGGGAGGGGGGATCCCATTCGTCTTCTGTAAAAAGACAAACACTCAGGGGGCTCTTATAAAAACTTGTGGTTACTAAATATATTTGCTTCTCTGGGTCTGTCAGGACAGGGGACATTGGAGATGGAAGCCATGAACATCACAGGCAACATGGATCCTTCTGCATCCTCCTGTGCCCTGGATTTCGGTGGGGTTGAGTTAGCTTAATGATCTAGGAAATTATCCTGACTCCTGAGGGAGCATGACTTTCATGCAGTGGTGTTAAGTGATTTAGGATAGCCAGGCACAAGAACTTGGAAGGAAAAAAGCCCAAAGGATTGAGAGGGATAGTCTAAGAGAGCCACCAGAGAACTAGGGGGAAGAGGTTGACCTATTGAGTCCAAGAGGGAGCCACAGAGATCAGCCGAATCTGGAAATGGGTCATGTCCTCCGTGGATCAACCAGGAGGCATGGAGAGGAAGAAGTTTCTTAAGAGGTAATTTAAGTGTTCTCCTTGGGAAAATGTATCTAGGATCCAAGTCATAGACCAAGGTGACATAGGCATCCCAGAATAGCCAAAAGGTCATAGATTTGGAGATGGAAGGGACCTGAGAGACCACCTAATTCATTTTACCACCTCTCATTTTACAGATGGGAAAACTGAGATCCAGAGAGGAAAAATGATTGTCAAAGGACCATAGCTTTGGTGTTGGCAGAAGACTTGTCCAAATGCCTCATTTTACAAATGAAAAATCGAGACTCAGGGTGGGTCCCCTGGTCATTTCTTTCCATGTTGCACTCTTGACCTTTTGAACTTTCTCTACCATGCCACAGAAGCCTCTTGACCCTGGAAGCTGACTTCACCACTCCTGGTCTTCTCACACTGGAAGTACCCTCTCTCTCTGTGGCCACCAGGCACGTAGGGTACCCATGTCTTTATCCCTCTCTAGTCTATGCTCTTGACTCTCTTGGACTTTCTCTATCATCCCCACACCTACCATATTTCACTTTCCTTTCATGTGTTGTTTTCCCCCATTAGAATGGAAGCTCCTTAAGGTCAGGGACCATCTGTATTTCTGTTTGTATGTATATTTTAAGTGCTTAGCAAAGAGTCTGGCACTTAGTAAGTGTTTATATACACATATATGTATATATAAGTTGTTTGCTTGCCTTGAAGTCACATATTGAGCATCAGGTGGGATTTGAACCCATATCCTTGGACTCCAAATCCAAAGCCCTTTTTTACTGTACTTGGCTGCCTTCTATGATCCTATAGATCATAAGATATTAGAACTGGGTGGTCCAGATAAGGAGATGATAGAGAGAAAAAATGAGATGTACAGTCTTGGACATAATCAATGTGGGAATTTGTTTTGATTGGCTAGGTATATTTGTTATAAAAGTTTTCTTTTCCTTTTTTTTCCTAGTGAGGAGGGATGTCCTTCCTCCACCACCACCAAATGAGAAGAGAACAGAAAGAAACAAGGACAAACAGGACAGATTTGAAAGTTACTGATCACTTTAACAAAAAAGTGTTCTCCACTTAGTGGAGACTCAAGGTGTTGTACAGTCACTCATCTTCTATTATATAATGTATGTGGAATTGTCCTTTTCATATTAAGTTCAGATTAAAAAGAAAACAAAAAGAAAAACTGGTTAGGTAGATATTTCCTTTGGGTTTTTGCTTCTCCAGTTAGATGGGATTGCTCCAACCTGGCTCGAACATGTTGTCTAGCACTATCATTTTTAGATGAAGACCCTAGATCCATGGGACAGTCAGAGGGTGTCTGGTCTAATCCACTCATTTCACAGATGAACTAAGGACTAAGGACTAAGAAGGTAAGTGGCTTGCCCAAAGGGGGAGGGGCAGGATTTGAACCCAGATCCTTTGACTCCAAATCCAGATTTTTTCTTTGAGGCCAAGAGAAGTGACTGGTGTGTCTGAAACAGTCCATAGTCTGGGTTGAAAGCAACCTTTCCTTCCCCACATTTTTTACATCATGTTTCTCTTTTCCTTTGCCACATTCCATCTTGTACCATGTTGATTTGTGTACATGTCAATTCCTCCCTTGTTAGATGGGAAGTCCTTCGAGGGCAGGGCTTGCCACTTTTTGTCTTTGGGTCTCCAGAACCTAGCATGGAGCTGTGCACATGGAAGATAAAAACGTTCGTTAAACTGACTTGTCCAAGGTTGTCCAAGGTTGCAATGAATGAGTCCCCTTCAGTACCCTCATCTTTGGGTTTAGAGTGATTAAAAGGTACACCTTGGGCTGCCGCTTGTCCCCTCTTCTCTCTTGGCTTCCCAATCTCAATGACAGCCACTCTAGCCAATCCAAACTAAGCAGCAGGTCATAGGATCACAGAGTTTGAAATGGAAGAGACCCTAGCAGTCATTCAGCCCTCTCATTTTGCAGATGAGGAAACTGAGGTATATGAAGTTCGAATAACTTGCCTAGGGTCACATTGGGAGCCAGAATCTGAACCTGGCCCTTTGGATTCCAAAGCCAGCACTAGGAGGTCCTCCAGTATGGATTTTCACTCACTGCACAATGAGTCAAAAATGAACCTTTAACCACCATCCCCTCCTCACTTGGCTGCTGTCTTGGGAGAAGCTCTGGCTTCCTCAACTTTTCAGCCTTCTCCGCACTCAGCTCTGGTAGCAAGACCAAATATGTGGAATCAAATGATATAATATTTGTAAAGCACAGTGCCTGGTATACAGTAGGTGCTTAATAACTGCCTGTCTCCTTTTCCTCCCCCCCCATCCCTAGGCTCAAATTGGTATAATTCATAGCAGTTTATTATTTAAAAAAAAAACAACAAAAGCAAACCTTCCAAGTTTGTTTATTATTATGAACTTGACAAACATAAAAAACACGAACATTTCCTTATACAAAGAACATAAAAGATTTATGTGGCACTGGAGTGTTTTGCAAAACTTTTAAGAGCATATGTTAAAACTTAAGAGTATCTATTAAATTTTTTAGCGAGTTGGCATGGTGCAGTGAGTACAGAACTGACCTCAAAGCCAGGGGGACTTGGGTTCAAATCTCACCTCGGACTCATATGGACTGTGTGACTCTAGACCAGTCACTTAATTCCTCAGTGCCTAAGAAAAAAAAGTTGCAGAAAAGGCAATGGTAGAGGGCCTTTCCTCACCTAGAAGTTCCCTATGCCAACGAAACCATAGGCTTAGTTCCTTTCCTATCTTTATGTTCAATGTTAATGCCACAGAGCCCGCCCTGACCAGCTGGGCCATGTCTTCCTCGCTTTTCAAAACAAGAACATTCATAAGGTTATAGATTTAAGACCAGAAGGCGCCTGAGGGATGATCTAGGGTAGGTTCTGAACAGCCAGGTGGGTGGGGCATAGTGCACAGAGAGCCAGGCCAGGAGTTCAAATCAGGCCTCAGACACTTACTAGCTGTGTGACCCTGGACAAGTCACTTAACCCTGTTTGCCTCAGTTTCCTTATCTGTCAAATGAGCTGGAGAAGGAAATGGCGAACTGCTCCAGCATCCCTGCCAAGAAAACCCCAAAAAGAGGTCATGGAGAGTCAGACACGACTGAATGACAACATAAAAGTGTAGCTTCTCTGTCACATTTTACAGATGGGGAAACCGAGGCCAGAGAAGTAATACAACTCTCTCAAGGTCACACAGGTAGTGAGGTCAGGAGTCAAACTCCTTGGACATGTAGGTCAGCATTCATTCCACTCCACCCCAAGTAGTCTCAGGCTGCCGTGGTTTTTCTCAGAGTCCTTGCCCAAGAGGGTCACTGTGGTCTATAACCCATGTTCTCAGAGCAAATTCCCACTTATTCTATCAAAAATCATTAATTAGCCTTCTAATTGCAGCATAGGGCAATGGGTGGTTTGTTTGGAGCTCTTTGTATGTTTTAAGGAAGAACAAACAGAAGGAAATCCTTCCCAGGAAGACAGATTTTACTTTTATGGTGCTTGTGACGTCCTCCAGCCCTCACCAAAAATACCTTCAAGGCTCTCCTGGATGATCCCATGGCCTAAGACATGTGAGTCATGCATGATTCAGGGATTCAGCGGACTTTGAGTCCCCTGCAGCCCCCACACCAGACCACAGGTGCATCCCGGTTATCTTAACTCTGAGCCCAAGGTGACAGGAGGAAGGCTAGAGGGGAAATGCCTTTAGGGAAGGGTTTTCACATTCCTAAGGCCACACACACACACACACACACACACACACCCCACACATCCTCACTTTACACCAATAGAGAAATTCTAAAAATTTAAAGTCCCATTTTGGAAAATTAAATCATCTCTGCCACTTCACCCTAAGGATCATGGGACCTTTCCATCTGACTTATAGCTGAAGCTTCCTCTCTGTTTTCTCTCCTGGCTTAGGATGAACTGTTACACAAATACACACAGAATCCAGGGAAAGAGCAGGCTCAAATTTAGGAGACACTACTTGGTGTCTCTTGCTTGGGTGTCTCTGCTGGACAGGCCATTCAGCTGGGCTCCAAAGGTCTGCTCCTCTTGAGTCTATAGCTAGCACCACCCTCAAATGAAAGGCATCTCTCCCACCTCTGGGTGTGTCCTCAGGTGTGTGAGCTTCTGCTCCTGGCTGCGCACATGGTCTCCTCTTGGATCAATAGTCCTGTTGATGTGACCAAGCTGGGGGAGAGGAAGAGGAGGAGGAGAGAAAATCCCTCCCTTCCCCCTCTTTGCTGCCCTCTGCTCAGGTTCCGGAGACTCCTTCCCCAACTTCCTCTAAATCCAAGCTGGACCTCCTCTGACTCAGGTCTGCTCATGTTCCCTGGGCCGTTGAAAGGCCTGGGAAGTGTGGCTAGCTTATCTGCTCCCTCTAGTCCTGACTCAATTAGAGAGGACAACACCTGATAAAAGGACCAGGACAAACCTGTTTACGGATGCATTAAAATATCATCACCTGAGATAGATATACCTTCTGCCTGAGGAGGGGAGAAGTGTCCTTAGCTCGGTGGAGTGTGACCTTGGCAAGATGACTAACTTTCTCAATCTCATTTTCTTCACCTGTAAATGGGGATGGTCATACTGGTACTATTTACGTTCTGTGAGGAAAGGATGTTATAATGTGAGTAAAGTACTTTGCATACACTGAAGCTCTATAGGAGAGGTCAGATACAATTAGAAATCCAAAGCTGGTCTCGTTCTGCTGTTGGTGTTTGTCCGTTTTTAAAGAGGACCAATGACATCGTGATGTGACAGGTGATGACTTGGGCTGCAGGCCTTCATGGCTAAGAACTAGCAGGTCAGACAAAAATGAAGGAACTGAGGCAGGTCAAGGCTTGACTCCTTTAATTGTGCCCTGAGGACCTGCTTTAACAGACCTAGAGCTTTATCCATTAATTCATCACGGTGGCCCCTCATTTATGTGGGAGACAGTGTTCTCCGTTGGAAAGAGCCCTGTCTTTGGGGCCACAGGATCAGAGTGCAAATCTGTCCTCTGCCACTTACCTGTGTGACTTTAAACTAGTCACATGCCCTGCCTGACTCTGTTTCCTCATCTGTAAAAGGAGATGACCTCTGAGGTCTCTTTCACCTCCAAATCTAGGATAGGAGAGTGTGTTTTGCTGCAGTGTTTGGTAGCAAACCTTTCCTAAAAGAATAATCACCTGCTGTTTCCCGGGAGCACGGTAGGGGAGATTTATATTTCTGTTCTCTCCAGCCCGACAGGCTGATTTTTGAGGGGAGCCAGTTTCAGGAAACTGAAGCAACGGGCGCTGAGAACCAGAAGTGGGGTCGCAGGAGCCAAAGCCAAAGCTTGCTGGTAGAAGGAAAGAAAGCGGTCCCTGGGAGCAATGAGGGCCCCCACCCCCTGCCCTGCATCATGCAGAGATAGACAGATCTCACCTGGGCTTTGGGGAGGGTTTGGCTTGGACCACCTCTGAGGTTCCCCCCCTCCCCGGCCCTCAAATTCCACGATTCTATGATTCTGTGGAACTGGCGAATAAATGGCAGCCAACGCTCCTGAGATCGCTTTCAGGGAGCTCCTGACAGGTGCCAGATTGTAGGCGACCATGGTTGATTCCCCAAACAAGTCCCTGAGCGGAAGGAATTCCATGGCGTGGTTTAAAGGGACCTACTGGGCATGGGATGGGGGAGGGGGAGAGGCGGTTCTCATTGGAGAGTACAGGAGCCTTGATTTCAGAGCCAGCCTCGTCTTCTCTCTCTTCTGAAGGGCCAGCTCTTTTCCACGTGGGCATGGCCAGCAAGGATACCCGAAGGTATCTAACCTCTAATCTAATGAGCTTTGGGTCTTCTCAATCATCTCTTACAGCACCACAGCGGCTGGACTCGACTCCTTTAAACCATTTGAGAATAAAGGACCAACAAGAAAGGAACAGACAGGGGCTGGGGAGCTGTGCCCACACACTCTTTTCCACAAAGGGGACCCAGACTAGTGGTCTGAACTGGGTTCCATCCTAAGGGAGCTGGCCTCGAGTGAGAGGTGGCTAGGCTCTCTATTCCCCTACTCATCGGCTCATCGTGTCTCACACCCCAGCTCCCCTTGGGGTGATAGACCTTCCCTCTACCCCCAAAGGGGAGGAGTGTAAAGGTACCCATTGTACAGCATGAATCAGGGATGGGATGAATTTAACTCTAGAATGCCAAACATAAACCACTCTGGAGTATGAGCCTATTGGAGAGACGTTAAGAGAACTGGAGCTTTGTGGGCCAGGGGGTGAAGCAAGCTGCCTGGTCACTCCTTTCCAGCTCTCACCCACCAAACACCTTGTAAAGGGACTTCAGCAGGAAGCTGGGCCCTGGGCAGAACTTGATGGGCCTAGCGGCCCCAGGGGTGTGATGGACTGAGCGATCACACTGAACACCCACCCCTAGAATGGAGCCTCCTAGGCACAAAGCTCTCAATGTGAATGTAATTAGTGGGGGCTGTTCCTCCGGGCATTCAGGACATGGGGGATCCAACTGCCTCCTTTTCAGTCAGGGCTTGGTGAGAGACAATTTCTAAGGTAACTTATCCTCAGTGGACAACTCACTGAACAAAACTCAGCCACGGGGATTGGGGGCAGATCCACTGGCTGCTTCAGTTTCAGCTATGGCTTTCAAACCTTCTTTCCATGGTCTCCTTCTCCATGCCCCTGCCTCCCCCCACCCCCACCTGGGTTGAGGATGACTTCTTGGGGGGGCCCTGAGATGTGGGGAACATGCCAGGGATAGAAAATACCATAAACTCAGTCCCAACACTGAATCAAACTTTGTTTCCATTCCCGTAAAACACCTCTTATGTTTTCATTTTTTTTCCCATTCATTCTCCCTCTGGTTTTCAACTAGTTTCAATTAGCTAAGAAAATAACTGATGGTGTGTGTTGGTAAAAGCCAGCTTGTTTCCCTGCTGTGGGTTGTAGCTGGGTCAGGTTCAGGGCACTTACAGCCTGGGGCACACACTATATGAAGTCACACCCAGCCAGGAGGTGATGGAGCGGGGGCTGCTGGCCTCCTGTATGTTCCTGCTGCAGCAAGTGCCCAAGATATGCACCCCTCCACCCCAGTCTTTGCCTTGCTCATCTCCACCCTTTGTGGAGGGACCCTGGGATCTGGGTGGGGCTCCTTCTGCCTGGTACTAGCCTGGGAAAATCTCCTTACCTCCCAATGTTCTAGGCAAGGCTAGTTGTGAAGAAAGCGCCAATCTGCCTTGGTAAAAGAACTTTCTCTCCTGGAATTCCCTACATCAATGACATCACAGATTTACCTAACCACTCTCACTAATCCTGAGTTCTGTTTGACATGCCAGATGCCAATGACGTGCCAACTCCACCCATAAAATGGCCAAGGATCTAGGGTTTGGGTTTTTAGTTCCCTTTGACTCTCCTCAACTTAAAATGGATGGTGACATTTTCAGCATTTAATCGTCCAGGCTTAGAAATGAAACAATTTCGTGAAAATCTGAAAACACAGAGTAGATGTCCCCAGGGTTTAGCCTTTCCCCCAGCTCCTCAGGTAAACTTTTCTTAATCTCCTGAATGTGTGAGAAAGTAAACTCCTTGAGAATAGGGATTAGGGTCCCCCACAGTGTCTGCAAGTGCAGCCTTCACTTTATTTACTTAGGTAGTAAAGGAAAGGTGAGAAATAGGAGAATTGTTTGAGGCATGAGCAAAGGGAAGAAAAAAGGTTGTTTTTTGTGTTTTTATATATTTTTTTCTTTAAGGAGAGGGGAGACCTGAGTAGCCTACACCAGGGGAGAGGGTTAAATTAAAGATGGCAGAAATAAAAGATGATTGACAGAGAAAGGTTTTGGAGTGGGTGAAGTAAAGGACATAAATGAATGGGCAGTCTTGGCATGAAGGGCAGGCACCTCATCCTTGGGGAGAAGGAGGAGACAATGGTGAATGATACCAGAGGTATGCCGGCCTTGAGTTCTCTCCGCAACATCCCTAGCTATTGCTTCCAGTGGCGTTTCCACTGGCCACGGAAGAATGGGTGAGATTTAGGCAAAGTGAATTTAACAGGCTGAGAGAACTATACTGTGGAGAGTCCTGAAAGAGGTTGTGATTAATCCAGTTTGGCCAGGGTGTAGGGTCTGTGTAGGAGGAGAATGAATGAATGGCCTGTTTGTAGGTGTTCTCACATGTGCAGATACTCCAGGAGGCACTGAAGTGAGTCCTGATTGGGCTTTGGTATTAAGTTCATCAATTCCTGTACCTGGCATAGGCATTGGTCTGGTCCAGGGAAATCAAGGGATCTTAGGATCATGACATCATAGCATTAGTTCTGGAAGAGTGCTCACAAGGCTTTTAGTCCAATCTTGGCATGAAGAATTTGGGAAATCACTTTGCTTCTCTCTGCCTCAGTTCTCCCCTCTGTTAAAAGAGGGGATTGGACTTGATGATCTCAGGGGTGTATTGCAGTCCTAAATCTGAGGTCCTCTGAGCCTGCTGGAGGCTTTAGATACAGCAAGTTACTCAGATAAGTCACAGAAGACTCGAACAAATAAATCATTTTACCTCTTCAGGACTCAGTTTTCTCATCTGCAAAAAAGAGTGAGTGGAACTTGATGTTGGTTCCCTTCCAGCCAGTGGCATGCTGGTAAATGTTTAACAACTCTCTGAAAAAGAAAAGATGTCAGCAGGACATACTTCTGAGTTTCATTTATATTATTAAGACTTTCTCCATCACTCTCTTAAGTCTAGACAATCAACACAACACCAAATCCAGCCCCGATTTGTAGCCTTTGTTGATTTCTGAGGTATAAATGCTCACACTGAAATTTAACGACTGGATCTCCAGAACCCTATTGAACTGGCTCCAGCGTACCCCTGCTTACAGCTCTAAATCAGGAATCTTTTGACTGAGGACTTTTCATGGATTTGGTTAGAATTTTTATGGATAGTCAACTCTCTTCCTTTTCTTCTTTCCTCCTCCTCTTCCTCTTTCCCTCCTCCTCTTCCTCCTCCTCCTCCTCCTCCTCCTCCTCCTCCTCCTCCTCCTCCTCCTCCTCCTCCTCCTCCTCCTCCTCTCCTCCTTCTTCTTCTTCTTCTTCTTCTTCTTCTTCTTCTTCTTCTTCTTCTTCTTCTTCTTCTTCTTCTTCTTCTTCTTCCTTCTCTCTCCACACCCTCAACTTTATGTCTTGACTCTGCTTTCCATGCTCTTTGTTCTATCCATGTCCATTAGATTAATCTTCCTACAGCCCCACTCTGACTGTAGGATTCCAGGAGCTGGAAGGGATCTCTGAGGCTATTTAGTCCCACCTCCTTTTTGTAGATAAGGAAGCTGAGGCCTAGAGAGGTTAAAAGAATGGTCCCTAGTCACACTGGTAGTGTTAAGTCTCAGAGGCAGGATTTGAACCCAGGTACTCTGACTCTCGTTTCATCACTCTTGTCACCGTAAGGCAAAGGTGTTTGGCACTGTGCCATGATGACTGATTCTCAGCTAACACAGTTGTTTGGGGCTTTCGGCAGCTCATGCAATGAGGAAAATGAATAGTTCTCTGGAGTGTGCCAGGGAGATTCTCTCAGGAGATGACAGCCTTGGTGGTAGCCCCTGTCCTATGCTTTGTATAAAGCAGATTTCTGTGAAGAAATGAGGGAGATGATTGCGGTATGAGGCTGAGAGGAGACCATGGTCCAGAATTATTTGTTGAGCAACCAGGCCCAGGTCCAGATGAAAACAGGGATTTGATGGGGCTCGGAGGCATCTGTTTCGTCAAGCATGCATCAACGACTTAGGGCCATGGTCTCTAATGAGCCCCAAGACCCCAGCTGGCTCAGATAGATCCAGAGCTGGCTCAGCAGCTGTCCCCAAACAAGGCTGATTCATGGATCGATGTCAGCTGGTGTGGAGAAGGAAGGAATCTTTGACAGTTTCCGAATGCTGGTCTCAATCTCTACCTGGGGAAAATTTTCTGCCAACAAGGAGTCTTTTCCCTTTAACAATGGAAAGGAGGGTAACTGGACTGGCCTACTAGAGAGTCATAGGGCCCTAGGCATGACCTGGTCTTATTCAACATTTTTGCTAATGACTCGAATGTGAAGGCAGAGATGCTTACTACATCTATATATGAAGAGAAGATGCAAGTAGTTAGCGGGGTAGATGACGGAGTCCTGATGGTAATAACAAAAAGTGTGGGCAGAAAAGAAGTGGGCTGGGACTGTGCACTGTGCTTCCAGAGGCTGTGTAGTTCAACCCCTGATTCCATAGAGGAGGAGACTGAGGGCCAGAGAGGTCTCAGGATTCTAACGGATCTTGTTGCCCATCCCCCCGCCCAATTCTAAATCCAATATATCTGTCGAGGAGCTACAAATACTGGTGACTTTTTGTGGGATACTCATGATTGACGGAGCTCCAGACTCCACTTCCAAGAAAAGGTGACAGATTACACTGGAGAGAGGTGCAAAACAAGGCCTTTTGGCCTTTAAAAAGAGCTATTTCTAGATCTGGAGTTTATGGCTTCCTTACCACAATAAGCATTTGTTAAACTATGTGCCAGGCACTGTGCTAAGAGCTGGGGATACAAATACAAACAAACACTGACAGTTTCTGCCCTTGAGGAGCTTATATTCTGATGGGGGAAGACTAATTGTAAAAGACGGCTGAAGTTAAGGGGGGGGGCAGAAGTGTCAAAGTATGGGGTGGGGTATGGGGGTGGGGGAGAAGGCAGTCCAGTCGGTGCACAAGTCCGGAGTCAGAAGAAAGGCTGAGAGAGGAATGAAGGCTGGCTGGCCTAGGCTCTTCCTCCAATGGACTTCTGGGGAGGAACTCGCCAATGGAAGAAGGCGGCCCCAGAGGCAGAGGGACTTCCTGACTCAGCATTAAGTTTTCCATAGACACAGATTTTCCAGGGTGGTCCTAGGAGCACAAAGGAAAAGGGGAGGGCCTCAACGCAGACCATGTGACTGTCCATCTCTTGGCTAGTTAATCCTGATGGAAAGAAACTAATGACTAGGGAGATAAGGATAATTTCAGTGCAGTTGGAGATACTGTTCTTACTCAGTCATTTTGGCTGGGTCCAAATCTCCATGACCCCATTTGGGGTTTTCTTGGCAAAGATACTGAAGTAGTTTGCTACTTCCTTCTCTAGCTCATTTTACAGATGAGGAAACTGAGGCGAACTGGGTTAAGTGACTTGCCCAGGGCCACACAGCTAGGAAGTATCTGAGGCCAGATTTGAACTTGGGAAGATGAGTCTTCCTGATTCTAAGCTAAGTGCTCTGTGCACCAGGGCACTCCCTAGCTGCCTGTGGCAGAAGGGGTTTTATATCTGCTCATGGTCCTTGGGTACCCTAACAATTGCGTAGGCACTACAATCAATTAACTACCATTTATTAAGAGGCTTTTATGTGCCAGGCACAAGCCCTTCTGTTCTCCTGACTTTGTAGCACAGAGGAAAGAGCAGTGACTCTGGAGAGGACTTGGGTTCAAATTCTGTCTCAGTCACTGCTTGTGTGACTTACTGGCCTCAGTTTTCCTCATCCATAAGGTGAACTAAATGGTTTCTGGGGTCCCTTCCACCTCAAGATCTTATAAAGTCCCTCGACCTCCCTGTGCCACGGTTTCTTCCTCTGTAAAATGGGAGCGTTGGACGTCATGATCTCCAAGGTTCTTCAAGCTTTAGATCTAAGATCCTAAGACCTTATGTCGGTCTACGGTCGATGGAGAGTCTGGGGTGGGAGTCGCCTCTGGGAAAGGCAGAGCTGGACCGAGCCCTACGGGAGTCTTGGGGAGACTTAAGGGGGAATCTAGACACCTGGTGAAGGACCGTGAAGAGAGGGCTCTGTGGAGACAATTTCCCCTGACTTTCCCGTTTGTCTGCGGGCCGGCCTCATGTTCTAGGTGACAGAGACCCTGGCTCCGATTTCTTTGTTTTTTTCTGCTCACACCCTTCACTGCATACTTGGGTGTCGAGTCACACGCTGCTTGGCCACAATTTCCCGGAACGCCCCGTGCGCACCTGTTGCCTCGCGCATCCAGTTACCGAATAACGATAGGGTGATTGTTCCCAGAAGCGGCTGACTTGCCTCCTTGACATCCCGGCGCACATGTGTCTGTCCGTTTCTCTGCTTTCCCAGCCTCCCCCTTCAGGTCGCTGGCCTCCGCAGGCCCTACAGCCGTCCAAGGGATGAGAGGAAAGGTCATGGGACCAGCAGGGAATGATGTATCTGCCAAGTCTGAGCCGTCCCACAGAGGACGTGGAGCTCGGGGTTTGGTCTCTGTCCTTGGTAATGCCCGACGATTGCGCCTGGCACATCGAAGTGCTAAAACGCCTTTTCATTCATTCGATCACTTCATAAACACCAACAGAGTGTTTCTTCTTGTGCAGGAATTCTCTGATTGGCTGGAGGTTACTCCTTTATGGCCAAAGCCGAGAAAGGGAAAGGAAAACGTACCTTTGAGGAGCCAAAGCACTTGATAAAAGTTAATCGACTAGACTCTCGGAAAGCTTGCTTTGTCCCTCACTCAGTGAGCGTTGACTCTTACTTTCTACAACATGCTAACATGCTTGATTATCTGAATTTTGAGCACGCAATGTATATTTGGCCAGATCTGGTTTCATCAGCATAGGGGATTCTCTATCAGTTTCTGTCCTGCAACTTAACCATCTTTGACACCTGCCTGGGCCTCTGAAAGATTGTGACTTGCCCAGGGTCACATGGCCAATGACAGAGGTGGGAAGCTCTCTGTCCATTCGGACACGCTGCTTCTCCTTTCTTCCTCCATTTTTGGTGGAGACACTTTATTTTTACTCCTTTAAAAATATTCTCCAACAGTTAGAAGCAGAAAATTAGAAGAGGACAGAGACAGCTGCCCAGTAGGGACCCTGACAGACACGACCGCTGATTGGCTTGGAAGGCGCAAACAGGAAAATGATAAAACGACACCCAAGGACTCCAAAGCACCAACATCTGGGGCCATCCTTCGACGGCGAGAACGTGACTGTAGCAGCAGAGCAGGGCAGGCTGGAGCCAGTCACGGCAGGGCTAGAATATGGGGCACCCCATCCCCGAATGCAGAAACCGAGGCTCAGAGAGGCTTTCCTAGGGTCCCACGGAGAGTGGCTCAGGGCTCTGGAGGCTTCATTCGTCCCGGGTTCAGCCCTCCTCTGCCGACCCTTGCACATGCTCTGCCTGGGCCTTCCAGCAAAGTCATCAGTTAAATGTCAGCCACTGACCTTGTATTTCCTTCTTGTTCATCTTTGTCATGGCTCCTCCTTAGTCACTGAC
Organism: Trichosurus vulpecula; assembly: GCF_011100635.1. Lineage (NCBI taxonomy): Eukaryota > Metazoa > Chordata > Mammalia > Diprotodontia > Phalangeridae > Trichosurus > Trichosurus vulpecula. Next base: position 18,479,374 of record NC_050579.1, read on the forward strand.
TCTCCAGTAATATTTATTGACTTCTGACATGGTAACAAGAAGAGGGGGGGATGTCTTCCTGCTATGGTCAGGTGGGAGATGGTGGAACCTGGCCCAGGCTGGCTGCGGGGGCGGGGGGCGGGGGGTGGGGAGGGAAGAAACTGTCCATGCAAATCTGGCTAGGGAACTACAGGAGCAGGAGAGCTAGTCAAGCCCCTGGGGGTGGGCTCCACTGGGTCTGGGTGCTCTGTGTTGTATTGTTTGCTGCTATCAACCTCTATGTATTGATCTCTCTCTCTCTCTCTCTCTCTCTCTCTTTCTCTCTCTCTCTCTGTGTCTATCCATTTGTCTGTCTGTCCGTCCATCCATCCATTCATTCATTTGCTGTCTATCTGTCCATTCGTGTGGCCATCCATCCGTCCGTTTGTCTGTCCGTCCATCCCTCTGTCTGTCTGTCTCTGTCCGTCGGTCTAGCTGTCTGTCTATCTACACAATACACTATACACACATATATGTGGATACACACATACATGTGTCTATGTGCATACAGATAGGTATGAACACATACACACATATTTGCTTATGTGTATACATGGGTATATATACACATATATTATGTATCTACACAGGGATGTGCAATATACTTACATGTATGTACGGATACACATGGAGGTGTATATACATATACATGCATGTATATATGTGGCTGTGTAAAATATGCCTATTAATACACATGTGCATACACACATATGCTTGTGTGTATGCAGTGGGTGTGAGCACATATGTGCATGTACACATAAGCATGCACAGAGGGACCTGTATAACACATAACCATAAATTGTGTATATATCTGTATACACATGGGTGTGTGCACATGGATATATACATGTGGGTTTGTATGTGTGAATGTATGTGGATGTGTATACACATATGTGCATGTATGACACACGTGGACATGCATACATGTATATACAGGATGCCCCAGAGGAGATTTAAGTTATTCAAACCAAGTATTTAATAGCCTAAAAGTGCATTGGTATTTTGGGGACATGCTATGTAAAATCAATCAATGAACAAGCATTTAAATGTTTCTTCATTACAAATATCAACAAACATACACGGTTTCATTCACAAAGAACAGGGAAAAATAAGGTTGACATACGAAGCTGTGAGTGTGAATCCCGTCCATCTTTCAGCCCTGTGTCTCATCTGTGTCAGACACTCTATGTGGTAAGGGGACAAAGGCAGGAATATCTCAGTCCTTTCTCTGGAAACACTAACATTATAGGGATGTGTGTGTGTGGTGGGGAAGGGCAGAGGGGATGGTGTAGACATGGAGAAGGAAATTATATGAATGTCAGGATGAGGGTAGAGCCTGGACCATGATGTCATGAGTGTGGGAGCCCCTGAGGAGGGGCTTCTCTCCCAATGCAGGCTGGCACCTTCTCTTCAGTGCAGCATCAAAGACAGTGGCCTAGATCGGGGGCCAAACTCGACTAGAAATAGGGCCACTGACCTGCACATAAGGATCCCTGTGGGCCATGTAGGGACTTAGAAAACCACACATTAACATTATCTATGTTTTATTGTATTATATTTATTTTGCTAAATATTTCCCAATTACATTTAATGTGGTTCGGGCACTTGGGATTGCATGTGGCTTGTGTTTGGCACCTCTGACCCTAGAGCTAATGTTCTTTCTATTGTACTACCATTGGGTCGGGGTAGGTGGGGACACCAATGGTAATCTCAGGGGCCAAATGAGTACTGGAAGAAAAAGCTTCCCATCAATCAAGCAACATTTAAGTGCCTACTATGTGTCAGGCACTATGCTAAGCACTGGGTATTGAAAAAGAGGCAAAAGACAGTCCCTGCCCTCAAGGACCTTGCAATCTAATCCTAGCTAGGTGGTATAGTGTATTGACTGCTAGACTTGGAGTCTGGTGGGACCCGAGCTCCATCCATTCTCAGACACTTACTAACTGTGTGACTGTGGACAAGTCACTTTCCCCTCTCAGCCTCAGTTTCTCCAATTTGTAAAATGGGGATAATAATAGCCCTTAGCTCACCAGGTAGTTCTGAGGATCAAACGAGATAATGTATGTAAAGCACTTTGCACACCTTGAAGGGCTGCTGTAGAAATGCTGGCAGTTATTGTAATTAGTATTCTGTCCCCAGGTACAGGGTGGACAACATCCTATGTTGCTTAGGTCTGCCCAGTCCTTGGGTCCATCAGAGGTGTCTCCTCGCCCTAATGTCTGGCTTCCAGCCCAGTGCCCTGGCATTCCCCAAATCCCACCCACATCCAGACGTCTCTTGTCTAGAGTGGGAATGCAGAGCTAGGACAGTCTTCACATGGGGTTCCCTTTCCTCTAGTAAAGCAAGTGCCTGCTCTCCGAGCTTCCCCCACCCCTTTGAGCTCTGCGAGGGTGTCAAGTGATAATTCCCAGCCATGTAGGAGCTCAGAGCTGCAGAGTCCTCAGAAGCTGCCCAGAACAACTCAAATTTGGACTAGCCCCCCTCCCCAACCCAGCTCAATATGGAGATGTGTGGTCATTCAACCTCCCACATAGCCACCTGCTGTTGTGTTTGTCCTTTGTTTTCGAAGAGGACCGTGACATCAGGAAAATGATGACATGACTTGTAGTTGACTTTGATTTGAGTGAGGGAGAGCTGTGCAAGGTCACCAACCTCACTTCTCCTCCAGGGCCATCTGGGTCTGGTGGCCTGCAGTCGTCATCTGGATACCAGTTTATTGAACCTTGTGAGCATAAGGCCTAAAAGGGAACTAAAATTATTAGACTCTTTAAAAAATACATGAAATTTCTGTATAATAGTGGTTAACACAATTGTTTTTAAAGCTCTCTATATATTGAAAGCCACACCTCATCCCAGGTTGATGCCCACCTCAGGGCAGGAAGCCAAGTCTTTGGAAAGCTGATAACCCAGCCGTCTCTTTCTTCAGTCATCAATGGTGTTGGCACTAAGGAAAGGGATGCCCTTGAACTCTCTTCTTCTCCCAGTCAGACAGATCCTCTTTAGTGAAAAAAGATACATGAAAGTCCTGGTGTTTTCCAAGGATCTTTTGACAACCTTTCTGGAGACCCAGAGTGACTTGGAGGGGCAGGACAGTTTAATGACTAGAGAGTGAGCTTCAAAGGCATGAGGGCCTGTATTAAAATCTCTGCTCTAACACACACTGTCTGTGTGACCCTGGATCAGTCATTGAACCTCTCCAGGCAACTTTGTAAGTTATGGAGGAGACACTGACCTGTGTTGGTAGAGGGATTTTACTCACCTGGGAGTTCCCAATACAAATAAAATCATAGGCAGTGATCAATTTTGTTTGTAAACCAAGGTTGGGGGTGAGGTGGGGGGAGAGCAATCCCCTAGCTAATAGGGCTATAGATAAAGAAGGTGAAGTTAAAGTAAGTCTGGGGAGAGGTCAAGAGGAAGGCCTAGAAGACAGAGGGGAGAAGTCACAGGGAGCTGAGACTGACAGGATTCCAACCACCTTTGGTGATGTTGGCTTAGCTCTTTCAACTTGTGCAAAGTTGGGGAGGTAGAGGATTCTTTTTCAGTTTGTTCCATGTGGGATCATGGGTCTAGAGACTGAAGGATCATCCAATGTCCAACCCCCTCATTTTATGAAGGAATAGAGAAGGGAAAAGGCATCCAGGGAGCACCATAGCGCATAGAAGTCAGGACAACCTGAGTTCAAATTCAGCCTCAGATACTCACAAGCTGTGTGACTGTGGGCAGGTCATTTAACCCAGTTTACCTCAGTTTCCTCATCTATCAAATAAGCTGGAGAAGCAAACCACTCCAGTATCTCTTCTAAGAAAACCCCAAATGGGGTCACAAAGAGTAGGGCACCACTGCACAACATTAACAGCAACAAAGGAAGTGACTTGTTCCAGGTCACATGGTAACTGGTGGAGGTAGGATTTGAACCCAGATCCTCTGACACATTTCACTGCTTCACATGTCTCCAGGGTGATTCTGCTCTTCTGGGTGCTGCTTTGAGATCCTGCCTCTACCTTGCATGGCCAACAACATGGAAGAGAGGGCTGAGCACCAAATTTGGAGTTAGAAATTTGGATCTTGGCTGTGATACATATTTCCCGTTTGATCTTGGACAAATCATTTCCTTCTCTTTGGGAGCTCAATTTTCTCATCTCTAAGAATGAAGGGAGTGAAGCCGGCTATCTTTTTCTGCCCAAGAGCAGAATGTTATCATAATATTTCATGGCAATTCAGAGTCTTGGCCTCTGCAGATTCTGAAAGTTGGACACTACCTTGGGAGGCCATTTGTCCAGTCTAGACACCATAGCAGACAAGTGGCTATTCAGCCTTTGTTTACAAGCTTCCAGTGAGGAAGATCTTTTCAACCTCACTAGCTAGCCCACTTAGCTTTTAGGCATTTCTCATCGTTGTACAGGGTGTCCCTAAAATCTGGACACATAGGCAAAAATGCATATTTTCAAGAAATGAAATGAATGAAATTTTCAACAACATTTTATTTAATTGGAATATTAACAGAGGGGTATGCTAAAGGAGAAGGTGTACTCAATGAAAATCACAGATGCAACACACTTGACTGAACGCATAAAGAGTGAATGTGCTAAAATTGATGGCAATGTGGAGTTATTACATCGAGTTCACGTGAATCTTGCAAAGCACATCAATCTTTGCATCACACATGATGAAAATCATATTGAAGATGTTATTTGTTAATATTCCAATTAAAAAAAGTTGTTGAAAATTTCATTCATTTCATTTCTTGAAAATATGCATTTTTGTCTATGTGTCCAGACTTTAGGAATACCCTGTAGATTTTCCATGCTTTGACCTTAGATGTGCTTGGGTGCAACATCTACCCACTGTTCCTGGCTCTGTCTCCTGTGACCAAACAGAACAAATCTTATTAATTCTCCTAAGTGAAAGCCCTTCAGTTGCTTGAAGCTAGACATGTCACCCCATGTGGCTGAAAGGTACTGATTTTGTGTTAAGTCAAATCACATGTGTTCCTGGGATGATTCCAAACCTCTGAGGACTAGGAGCCCGCCCACCTCCAGGGGAACACACAAGTGAAAGAAAATTCTTCAGTCCAAATTAGGTACCGCAAATTTGTAATTGGTGCTTATCCAGGCTGCGTTTTGTGGGCAAAATGGAAAAAAGAAAAACAGAGTTTGTTGGATTGAGCAGACTGAATACAGATCATGGAGCTGTCATTGCCTTCATTAACGGTAGAAGTGATTTATAATTTTTAGCTACACAAGTGTGGATTGGCGTTTCTCCCCCTTTATTTTCCAGCCCTGACTGTCGAGGGATGTCAGTTAATTAGGAAGGTGAGCACCATTTAAACCATTCAGCAGTCAATGATCATCCACCACCCTTGCTGCCAATAATGGAGGCGAGGTGGCAAGTTGAGATAGACTCTATTTCTGGCTGTCAAGTGACGAATAGCATTTCTCTCTCTACACATTTATGGAAATGAAGAGGGGAGGTGCTAAATCCAGGTGAGATTTCCCATAAAATTGTCATCCTCTGAATTATTTCTACAGTAGGTGAGGACAGAGAAATGATCTTGCTTTTCCCCTTCCCCTCCAGCACCTAAAACTATTTAGCTTTGTTGGATTTAAAATGGCACCTGAGTGACCATCTCACACCGAGTTTGGGGAGTGGGAGGAATAGCTTGATGGAGGAAGGATCACTCAGACCTTAATAACTTATAGCACAAATGGTTAATTACATAAGGGAGAATCATCACCTAACAATTGACTTCAGTGACTAGTGTAATGAGGACCATCAAAGTGTGACAAATGCGCACACCCCTCTGAAGTTCAAGGGACTTCTAAAAAGTTACCAGAACAGAGAGTCTATTGGCTATTTTATTTTATCTTATTGAATTTTATCATTTTTATTTAATATTTTAGTTTTCAACATTGATTTCCACAAGATTTTGAGTTACGAGTTTTCCCCCCATTTCTACCCTCCCCACCCATTTCCAAGATGGCATATATTCTGATTTTCTCACTCCCCAGTCAGCCCTCCCTTCTGTCACCCCCTCCTCACCAATCCCCTTTCCCCTTACTTTCTTGTAGGGCAGGATAGATTTCTATACCCCATTCCCTATTTATCCTGTTTCCCAGCTGCCTGCAAAAACAACCTTTTCTTGAGCATCTGCTTTTAAAACTTTGCATTCCAAATCGTCTCCTCTCTTCCCTTCCCACCTACCCTCCCTAGGAAGGTAAGCAATTCAACATAGGTCCACACATGTATCATTATGTAAAACACTTCCACAATACTCATATTATGAAAGGTTGAGTATATTTCCTTCCATCCTGTCCTGTCCTGCTTTATTCAATTTTCTCCCTTGACCCTGTCCCTTTTCAAAAGTGTTTGCTTTTGATTACCTCACCCTATCTGCCCTCCCTTCTGTCATCCCCCCTTTTTATCCCCTTCCCTTTACTTTCCTGTGGAGTAAGATAACCAATTGAGTGTGTATGCTATTCCCTCCTCAAGTTGAATCTGAGGAGAGTAAGATTCACTCATTTCCCCTCACCTGCCCCCTCTTCCCTTCCTACAGAACTGCTTTTTCTTGCCACTTTTATGTGAGATAATTCACCCCATTCTATCTCTCCCTTTCTCCCTTTCTCAGTTTATTCCTCTCTCACCCCTTAAATTTATTTTATTGTTTTAGATATCATCCCTTCATATTGAACTCACCCTGTGCCCTCTGTCTGTATATATATGTATATTCCCTTCAACTACCCTAATACTGAGAAAGGTCTCCTGAATTACACACATCATCTTTCCATGTAGGAATGTAAACATAACAATTCAACTTTAGTAAGTCCCTTATGAATTCTCTTTCTTGTTTACCTTTTCATGCTTCTCTTGATTCTTGTGTTTGAAAGTCAAATTTTCTATTCAGCTCTGGTGTTTTCATTGAGAAAGCTCGAAAGTCCTCTATTTTATTGAAAGTCCATATTTTGCCTTGGAGCATTATAATCAGTTTTGCTGGGTAGGTGATTCTTGGTTTTAATCCTAGCTCCTTGGACCTCTGGAATATCATATTCCAAGCCCTTCTATCCCTTAATGTAGAAACTACTAGATGTCGTGTTATCCTGATTGTGTTTCCACAATATTCAAATTCTTTCTTTCTGGCTGTTTGCTGTATTTTCTCCTTGACCCAGAAACTCTGGAATTTGACGACTATATTCCTAGGAGTTTACTTTTTGGGATCTTTTTCAGGAGGCGATTGTTGGATTCTTTCAATTTCTATTTTACACTCTGGTTCTAGAATATCAGGGCAGTTTTCCTTGATAATTTCTTTAAAGATGATGTCTAGGCTCTTTTTGGATCATGGCTTTCAGGTAGTCCAATAATTTTTAAATCATCTCTCCTGGATCTATTTTCCAGGTCAGTGGTTTTTCCAATGAGATATTTCACATTGTCTTCCATTTTTTCATTCCTTTGGTTGTGTTTTATAACATATTGATTTCTCATGAAGTTACTAGCTTCCACTTGCTCCAGTCTAATTTTTAAGGTGGTATTGTCTTCAGTGGTCTTTTGGACCTCCTTTTCCATTTGGCTAATTCTGCCTTTGAAGGCATTCTTCTCCTCATTGGCTTTTTGGAGCTCTTTTGCCATTTGGGTTAGTCTATTTTTTAAGGTGTTATTTTCTTCAGTATTTTTTTGGGTCTCCTTTAGCAAGTCATTGACTTGTTTTTCATGGTTTTCTTGCATCACCCTCATTTCTCTTCCCAATTTTTCCTCTACTTCTCTAACTTGTTTTTCCAAATGCTTTTTGAGCTCTTCCATGGCCTGAGCCCAATTCATATCTTTCTTGGAGGCGTTTGATGTAGGCTCTTTGACTTTGTTGACTTCTTCTGGCTGAATGATTTGATCTTCTTTGTCACCAAAAAAGGAATCTAGAATTTGAGTTTGAGTCTGAGTTTGAGTCTGAGTTTGTTTTTGCTGCCTGTTCGTGTTCCCAACCAACTACTTGACCCTTGAGCTTTTTTTGTCAGGATATGACTGCTTGTAGAGTAGAGAGTACTTTGTCCCAAACTTTAGGGTCCAAGCACTGCTGTTTACAGAGCTACGTCTACTCCATTGTCACCCCAGGCTCTGTCCTCCTCCCCCAAGCGCTCCTCCTCCCCCAAGAACCACCAACCAGGACCGCAACACAGATCTGAGCAGGGCACAGCAAGAGAATCTGCCTTTGTGCACACTAAGCGCTCCTTGTACTCCCACTCTGATCTGCTGCTAGATTCCTCCCATGCTGGGAGCCAGGGACTCGGAAAGCAGCTGACACTGGAGCTCTGGAAGCAGCCTCAGGAGCTTCCTGCTCCTGCCACAGCCACTGCTACACCACCTCCACCACCCCCAGGGCTGGTGGCCGGACTTGTCTCAACTCGATCCCGCAGTTTCCCACTACCTGCTCTTTGGCATTTGTGGGCTAAGAAGTCTAGTAACTGCCACAGCTCAATGATTCACGGCCCTAGGGCCTGTTCTGCCGGCTCACTCCAGGTCTGGCCTGTCCTGGTGCAGACACTGGGCTGCGCTCCGCTCCCAGCCCCAGGTGATAGACCCTTCCCAGCAACCATCCAGGCTCTCCTCGACTGGAGACCTGTCTCCCTCTGCTATTTTGTGGCTTCTGCAGCTCTAGAATCTGTTCAGAGACACTTTTTACAGGTGTTTGGAGGGATTTGGGGGAGAGCTTAAGCAAGTCCCTGCTTTGCAGCCACCATCTTAGCTCCCCCCTCCCCCACTGGCTATTTAAAAAAAAAAAAGCAAAATGTCAGATTAGAGAGAGTGTTGTACTTGGGAGGACCTGGATTTGAATCCTGTCTTAGATACTCTCTAACTCTGTGACCCGGGGCAACTAAGTCCCTTTGCCTCTCTCAGCCTCAGTTTCCTCATCTGTAAAATAGAAATAAGGATAGCACCTGCCTCACGGAGTTGTTGGGAAGATCCAGCGCTATCACATAGGTGAAGAGCTTTGCAAACTGTAAAGGACAAGAGAAATATTACTAAAGAAAAATCCATGATGTCTTGGGTGTTCCATCTGTCGATTCAGATTGCGACCCTCCCACGCCTTAGACAGTTTCACGGGCAGCCATGTGGCACTTTGTGGACTTGAAATCAGGGAAACCTGGGCTGGAATCTTGTCTCCGTTCGATGTTTTTTTGGGTCTGACCCTGGTCCAATCATCAACAGCCTCAGTTTCCTCACCTGTAAAATGGGGATAATTAATGGCACCTACCTCCCAGTGTTGTTGTGAGCATCAGACAAGACCATATCTATCAAGTGCTTTGCAAGCCTTATAGTTCTGTATGAATGCTGCTGTTATTATCATCATCCGTTATCACCTTGGATTCATCAGTGGGTGGCCTCATGTGAAGCAACAAGGCTGAATTTCTTGAGTCCTCAGATGATGGGCATAGAGTCTGTCACCAGGCTGTTGCTTGAAGCTTTGATGGGTTTCATAGGATTTGCCGGAGCTCACCTTCTATAGGCATACATTTGACAAACATGAGGCAGGTAGGAGTACCCCGTGATGCTGAAGGTGTCAGAGCAGGGAAGTAGAAGTCAGAGGTCCACTGGTTAGAAAAATAGCGAAATTCCACTCAATGGAAGTCCATCCTGGCCCAAGAGAAAGGCTCAAGGTGGGGGGTCATTTAATGAAGCATCATTTTAACCAGGAAAAGAGGTCACGTCAGAGTCAGCCAAGACATCAGGCACTGATTATACAGGTTATTGTTCGATTTTCCAGAAAAGATGCAATAAACTGGTCATGTAAGAATTGTAGATAGTTTGATTAACAACTTGGTAGTAGAATGGATAGAGTCTTCTGAGGCTGGGAAGACATGAGTTCAAATGCAGCCTCAGGTACTTATTAGCTGTGTGACCCTGGGCAAGTCACATAACATTTATTTGCTTCAGTTTTTTCAACTTTTAAGTGGAGATAATAATAATACCCAGCCACCAGGGCTGTTGTGAGAATAAAATGTTGTTTGTGCTTTCTTCTTGAAGCGGACCATGATATCTACAAGGAGATGTCGTGACTTGCACTCACTCTGAGTCATCAGAGTGTAAACACTCTAAACAAGTGGGGCTTGGGCTGGGACCTGTTGTTGGCCAATCAATGGAAGCCAGAAGGATTTGAGTTTAAGGCACAGTCTATAAAAAGAAACCTAGCCTGTAAACCGCAAGCTGTCCTGTTAGGTTTCTGTGATCAAATTTATATTCCTTTGGCCAGAGCATCTGCAGGTAAGGGTATGATTCCTTATGTGGGCAGAGGGAGAGGAGGGAGAGAGAAGAGGGAGAAGAAAGGGAAGGAAGACAAGAAGAGGGAGAAGAGGGAAGGAAGGATGGAAGAAAGGAAGGAAGGAAGGAGGGAAGGAAGGAAGGAAATAGGATATTCACAAAACATTTAATGCAGTGCCTGGAATGTAATAAATTCCTGTTTCCTTCCTAGATAGATACATAGATAGATAGATAGATAGAGCATTTATTACTTATGTAATACCTACTACATGCTTACTATGTGCGAGGTATTGTGCTAAGTCTCAGGGATACAAATTCAAGCAAACAAGAACTTACATTCTAATGGGGGGAAGATAAAGCATAAAAGAAAGCTGAAAAGTGAAGGGGCTTGAGATGAAGATACTCGGAGCAGGCACATTGTGGAGAAAATCTGAGAGAATCAAGAGTGTAGCCTGGAGAGAAATGAGGACATGGCAGACCTGGGCATCCTCCTGAAATTCAGGTTCTCAGAGCTAGGATGTCTTAATTTTGTTGGTATCTTTGGTTTTTAATCACCTTGATTTCCCAACATATCCCTCCCATTCTCCCAACTAGAGATGTCTCTCACAATAAAGAATAAAAAAGAGAGAAAAAGAACTCAGTAAAACTAATACATGAACCAAGTTGGACAGTATATTGTTTTCCACACCCATAGACCCCCACCTCTGCAAAAGAAGGAGAGCTAGTAGCATGTGGTCTTGTTCTAGGAGGTGTAAATGTCACTTCTTTGAATGATGGGGCTCTTGCTTTTTTTTTTGGAATAATACAAAGACTTTTCACAATTTTTTCCCCCTGAGTCCCACCAACGGCTGGGAAATGTTAATGAACACATTTCTGACATCTGTGAAAGGTCACACAGAAACGAGCTGGACTTCTCAAGCCAGAGCTATTCAAACACCACATTCAAAAACAACAGAAATACTTAAGGTGGTGAATGTCATAAATATGTTGACAAATCCAGAAATGATTTCTACGACCTGCAGTTGGTTTTTTTCCCAGCAGACAGATTTTTAATTTTTGTGCACATTGATAACCTGGAGTTGAGTTTTGCACTGTACTGATTGAGCCTTCAGAATAGAGCAATCCAAGCCCATGGTAGCCTTGTCACATTCAAAGAATGGAAGGCGAAAGAGTGAGTGTGATGGGGCAGTGGGGGAGATGTGAGTTCAAGTGTCACCTCTGACACCTACTGGCTGTGTTGTGACCCTGGGTAAGTCACTGAGCCTCTTTAGTGTCCCTGGCAACTAGCAGGTACTGGTGGACGGAGTTTCCTCACTGGAAGTTTCCTGTACTATTAATGAGATCTCAGGAGTTTCTGAAGTTGGAGTGGGGCAGTCTATGGCCAGGGAGGATGGCCCCATTGCTTATAGCTGTCCATTTTCCAATAACAATAACAACATTTAATACATCTATAGTGTTTGAGTTATTTTCTTGGAGAATGGCTTTCTGTAGCTCCTCATGAACACTCCCCATCTTTTGATGCTTCATCTGGGTTGTTTTCAATCAACTATTGAAACTGACTTCATAGAGCATAAAGAGAAGTGAAAGAAAAAGCTCACCATCCTTAGAGGTCTGTTTGGGTGAAAGTATAAATGTACACCAGTTCCAGAGGGCCTGTCAGGCCAGAAATTAGCAGGAGGCAAAGACATAGCCTTTATCAAGGACAGCCATGCCTGCAGCTTCAGAGATGACACTGGAAGTGACTATAGCATCACCTAGAAGAGTCGCTCAAAGTTGTTGAGTTGTTCCAGTCACATCCAACTCTTCTTGACTCCATTTGGGGTTTTCTTGGCAAAGATACTGGGACGGCTTGCCATTTCCTTCTCTAGCTCATTTTACAGATAAGGAACCTGAGGCAAACAGAGCCAAGTAATTTGCTCAGGGTCATCCAGCTAGTAAGTGTCTGAGGCTGGATTTGAACTCGGAGATGAGTCTTCCTGATTCCAAGCACAACGTTCTATCCACTGCACCACCTAGGTTGTGTATCCCTTAAAGCATTCTTGTTAAGGAGTTCAGTGAGGATAATACCACTAGACGTCTCCACTCCCCTCTTAGCTTATTTAATGCCTACCCATCTTTTAAAGTTCCAAACGTCATCTTTAGGAAGTCTTCCCTGGTCCCTCTTGGCATTCATATAACACTTTGTTTGCCACTTCTGATGCATGCAGATGCCATTGTGTATTATCATCATCTCTGTATGTGTCAAATCCCTTCCTATTGACTTCATGGGGTAGGTAGATCCATCTCATCTGTGTTCTAGTTCTCCCCCCATATCTGGTACAGTGGTCCATACATGGCAGATGTCAGTAAATTGGTGCAGTGGAAAGAATGCTGGATTTGGGAGTCTGGGGACCCGGACACAAATCCTGGATTTACTATTTGCTACCTGGGGTGGGTCGGTGGGCTGAACCTCCTAGGAAGTGGGTTCAAATCCTTTCTCTGACACTATTTGTATGACCTTGGACAAAACAACTTGCCCAGTAGGAGATGCCACATTCAGCTCTGGCAACCAGGTATTGAGCTGCAGAAAGGATAAGGTCCAGGGAGCCCAGGTAAGCAACCTACTCAGCAGAGATGTATTGGGGCAGAGCAACTCACTCAGGAGAAGAGGCTGTGTCCAGTGGAGAGCAGGCCCAGAGAGTCCAGCTGGAGAACTGAGTGGAACTATGGAGAAGGGCAGACTCAGCCACCTCACTGGAGAGATATACCCAGCAGAAATGTTATGTTTGGGGAGGAACAATTCTGTAGTTACCATTGCTGGTGTTGGGAGGTGGGCATATTTAGGGTTCGTGTGTGTGTGTGTGTGTGTGTGTGTGTGTGTGTGTGTGTGTGTGTGTGAGAGAGAGAGAGAGAGAGAGAGAGAGAGAGAGAGTGAGAGAGAGAGAGAGAGATACCCTCCTTCTGATCACTGCAAGTTCCTGGGTCCTACTTAACAAGCTCCTAAGAAAGGAAGAGAGAGAGAGAGAGAGAGAGAGAGAGAGGGCAAGGTCATCCTTTTCAAGTGTCCTGAGTGGTCTGGGTGACTACTCTTAGCTCAGCAGCCAATCTGCTTTGAGTGTCCCTACCTCCCCACCTCTCATGGGGACCAAGGTATCAACCAGGAACCTCAGGTGGCACACACCCTTCAGCAGGAGGCCAGACATTTGTCCCCAAGTGGCCAGTCATGGGGCCCAATGGAATGGGCCAGGGTTCATCTCCATGAGATGCACACACTTTTTCCCCAGGGCTCCCATTCAGCAAGTAGAGGAGTTGCCCTGATTACCCCCATTATGCTTCCTTTCTGCTCAGCCAAATCCTATAAATCTTTCCTTTCCCTTCTCACTCTGTATTAAGTACATAGTAATTTACACATTGGCCCTCTAATTCGAATGTAAGCTCTTGGATGCCAGGAATGGGTTTTACTTTTCTTTGTATGCTCAGAATTTAGCACAGTGTCTGTTGCACACTAAGCATTTAGAGTCTCCCTGACTGACTGAACTCAGGTCAGTTCTCTAAGCTTATTCTCTAGGCCAATCTAGCTCTCTCTGCCTCCCTCCCTCCATCTCCTCTGGACTCCCTCTCTGAGTGGAAACCAGACAGCTCACTCCTTGGTCTTGTGGCTTCTTTCAGCATCACTATTTAATTTCTTCCTTGTGTGTCTTGTCCTCTCTCTGGGACTAGGAGCTCCCCCAGATCAGGGACCTGACCTCTATCTCCTGTCTTCCCCTCTCTCTTCCTCTGCATCCTTCCCTCCCAGCCCCACAGTGTAACCAAGCATAGTAAATACTCAATGCTTCTTACTGAGCTGAGCTGCCTTGAAGTTCAGAAATCAAGCCAGTCATGCTCTGGCTTTTCCTGCCCCAGGGTTCTCCAGGGAGGAGTCCAGGGGACTGACCTCAGTAAGAGTGTGCACATCAGAGCCTTTCTCTGACTGACCTCTCTTCCCCTCTCTCAGATAAAGAAGTCTTTCATGAGTCCATCCTATTAATTTAGTGGAAAAACAATAGTGATGTACTGGAAAGGGACAGCCTTTATTTTCAACAAAAGTTTTAATTAGCCATTTCCATGAGAAATAGCAAAAGAACCAATTCCAGAAAAACAATTTTCTGAAGATCTCAGATTCTCATAATCAGAATGCCAGGCTCACAGCTTATATTGGTAGGTTTTTTGGTCTCTCGGTAAGTTGGTTTTTCCTCTCTTCTCTTCTATTTCCCTCCCTCTCTTCCTCCTCCTCCTCCTCCTCCTCCTCCTCCTCCTCCTCCTCCTCCTCCTCCTCCTCCTCCTCCTCCTCCTCCTCCTCCTTCTTCTTCTTCTTCTTCCTTCTTTCTTCTTCTTTCTTCTTCCTTCTTTCTTCTTCTTTCTTCTTCTTCTTCTTCTCTCTCTCTCTCTCTCCCTCCCTCTCCCTCTCCCTCTCTCTCTCTCTCTCTCTCTCTCTCTCTCTCCTTTCTTCTCCCTTTCTCCTCTCTTCTTCTCTTTCCCCCCTTTCTTTTTCTAATACTCAGCTCGAGCACTACCTTCTTTATGAACTTTTTTCCATTCTCTCCAGATGCTAGCATTCCTTTCTCTACCACTACCTTGTATACATTTTGCATGTGTTCTGTATTTATATGTGTACATGTTATCTATCTCCTCCATTAGAATGTAAGCCTCCTTGAAGGTAGGGACTATTTTGCATTCCCAGGACTTAGCACAGTGTGTGTGTCACATAGTAAGCTCTTAATAAATACTTTTTATTAATTATAAAAAACAAAAGTTATTAATAATCATTTAAAAAGAAATGAAAGGGCATAATTGGCAAAAAAAGACAGGAGATGGAAAAAAATCAGTGTTGGAAGAACTGCAGAAATCAGGCTCATATGAATTGTGATGGGACTGTGAAGTAAGTAGTCTAACTAGTCTGGAAAGCAATTAGGATTAAAATGTTTATAACCACTGATCTAAAGAGCCTACTTTTAAGCATATACCCCAAGGAGGTCAAAGACAGAAGGATAGGTATTATATATGCCAAAAGATCCATAGCAATACTTTTTTTCTGGAAGCAAAGAGCTAGAAACAAAGTAGTTGTCCATCAATTGGGAAAGTCATATTTTTTTCTATCCACAAATATAACAGAATATTACTGTGCTGTAAGAAACAACAAAGAATTGATTGGGGAATAGCTAAACAAACTGTAGTATATAATTTTAACATAAAATTATTCTGCTTTAAGAAACTATGAATTAAGAGAAACATGGGAAGATCCACATGAACTGATGCAGAGTGAAATCAGCAGAAAGTCAATGTACACCATGATTACAACAATGTAAAGGGAAAGAACAACCACAAAAAATATCAAAAGTGAATGACACAAATTTTTTTTAAATTAATTTATTTATTTTTAGTTTACCACACATGGTTCTACATAGTTTTGAGTTCCAGATTTTCTCCCCTCCCTCCCCCCTTCCTCCCCAAGACGGCATGGAAGCTTATATAACTGTCCTGTATAACTTCGCATTGGATTAATTTATGCACTAGTCAAGTTGTGGAGAAGAATTTTGACCAATGGAATGAATCA
This sequence comes from Trichosurus vulpecula, assembly GCF_011100635.1. Taxonomy (NCBI): domain Eukaryota; kingdom Metazoa; phylum Chordata; class Mammalia; order Diprotodontia; family Phalangeridae; genus Trichosurus; species Trichosurus vulpecula. Next base: position 18,495,206 of record NC_050579.1, read on the forward strand.
TGAGAAAGAAGAAACAGAACCAAAAAAAAAAACCAAAAAAAAAAAAACCCAAGCACAAAAACAAAAGAGAAGCAGAAAAGGCGAGCATGTGGTGCGCCTCGTTCTGTATTCAAACTTCATAGTTCTTTCTCTGGATGAAGATAGCATTCTCCATCATGAGTCCCCTGGAGTTGTCCTTGCCCCTTAGGTTGCTGAGAAGAGCGCAGTATGTCAGGGTTAGTCCTCACAGAATCCATATATCTGTGGCTGTGCACAACGTTCTCCTGGCTCTGCTCCGCTCACTCAGCATTATGTCGTGTAGGTTTTTCCAGGTTGTTACGAAGTCTGCATCATCCCCATTTCTTATGGCACAGTAGTATTCCATCACCTTCATATACCACAGCTTGTTCAGCCATTCCCCAATTGATGGGCATCCCTTTGATTTCCAATTCTTGGCTACCACAAAAAGAGCTGCTATAAATAGCCTTGTACATATGGGTCCTTTTCCCGCTTGTGTGATTTCTTTGGGATACAACCCTAGAAGTGGTATTACTGGGTCAAAGGGTATGAACATATCTATAGCCCTTTGGGCATAGTTCCAAACTGCTCTCCAAAATGGCTGGATCAGCTCACAACTCCACCAGCAATGCAACAATGTTCCAATTTCCCCACATCCTTTCCAGCATTTATCATTTTCCTGTTTTGTTATTTTAGCCAATCTGACAGGAGAGATGTGGTATCTGAGAGTTGTTTTGATTTGCATTTCTCTAATCAGTAGTGATCCAGAGCATTTTTTCATATGCCTATAGATAGCTTTAATTTCTTCCTCTGAAAACTGCCTGTTCATATCCTTTGACCATTTCTCAATTGGGGAATGGCTTGTATTCCTATATATTTGGCTCAGTTCCCTGTATATTTTAGAAATGAGGCCTTTATCAGAGATACTAGTTGCAAAGATTTTCTCCCAATTTTCTGCTTCCCTCCTAATTCTTGTTGCATTGGCTTTTTTTGTACAAAAACATTTCAATTTGACATAATCAAAATTATCCATTTTGCATTTTGTAATGCTCTCTATCTCTTGTTGGGTCATGAATTCTTTACTTTTCCATAAATCTGATAAGTAAACTATTCCTTGCTTTCCCAAATTACTTATAGTATCAGCTTTTACTCCTAAATCATGAACCCATTTTGACTTTATTTTGGTATATGGTGTAAGATATTGGTCTATGCCCAGTTTTTGCCCTACCATTTTCCAATTTTCCCAACAGTTTTTGTGAAATAGTGAATTATTAGCCCAGAAGCTGGCCTCTTTGGGTTTATCAAAGAGTAGATTGCTAAACTTGTTGATTTCTCCTACTTGTGTACCTATCCTATTCCACTGATCCACAACCCTATTTCTTAACCAGTACCAGGCAGTTTTGATGACTGCTGCTCTGTAGTACAGTTTAATATCTGGTGTGGCTAGGCCACCTTCTCTAGCATGTCTTTTCATTAATACCCTAGATACTCTAGACCTCTTGTTTTTCCAAATGAATTTTGTTATTATTTTGTCCAGCTCAGTAAAATAATTTTTTGGTAGTTCGATTGGTATGGCACTGAATAGATAGATTAATTTAGGTAAAATTGTCATTTTTATTATATTAGCTCGGCCTAACCATGAGCAACTGATATTTTTCCATTTATTTAGATCTGATTTTATTCACGTGAAAAGTGTTTCATAGTTATGTTCATATAGACCCTGGGTTTGTCTTGGCAAATAGACTCCCAAATATTTTATAGTGCCTTCAGTAACTTTGAATGGAATTTCCCTTTCTATCTCTTGCTGTTGGGCTTTGTCAGTAATGTATAGGAATGCTGAGGATTTATGTGGGTTTATTTTATATCCTGCAACTTTGCTAAAGTTGTTTATTATTTCAAGTAGTTTTTTACTTGATTCTCTAGGATTCTCTAGATAAATCATCATATCATCTGCAAAAAGTGATAATTTAGTTTCTTCTTTTCCTATTTTAATCCCTTCAATTTCCTTTTCTTCTCTTATTGCTACAGCTAACGTTTCTAGTACCAAATTGAATAATAGGGGTGATAATGGACATCCTTGTTTCACCCCTGATCTTATTGGGAATGCATCTAGCTTATTCCCATTACAAATAATGCTTGTCGATGGTTTTAGGTAGATGCTATTTATAATTTTGAGGAAGGTTCCACTTATTCCTATGCTTTCTAGTGTTTTTAATAGGAATGGGTGTTGTACTTTGTCAAAGGCTTTTTCTGCGTGTATTGAGATGATCATATGGTTTCTGCTAATTTTGTTGTTGATATGGTCAATTATGCTAATAGTTTTCCTAATATTGAACCAGCCTTGCATTCCTGGAATAAATCCTACCTGGTCATAGGGTATTATTCTCGTAATGAGTTGCTGCAATCTTTTTGCTAATATTTTATTTAAAATTTTTGCATCAATATTCATTAGAGAAATTGGTCTATAATTTTCTTTCTCTGTTTTGACTCTACCTGGTTTGGGTATGAGTACCATATTTGTGTCATAAAAAGAATTTGGTAGGACTCCTTCTTCACCTATTTTCCCAAATAGTCTACAAAGTACTGGAATTAGTTGTTCTTTAAATGTTTGATAGAATTCACATGTAAAACCATCTGGCCCTGGAGATTTTTTCCTAGGGAGTTCATTGATGGCATGCTCAATTTCTTTTTCTGATATGGGGCTATTAAGAAATTTCACTTCCTTCTCTGTTAGCCTGGGAAGTTTATGTTTTTGTAGATATTCATCCATATCTCTAAGGTTGAATGACACAAAATTTTAAAGAACAAGTATTGCTTGAACAAAGAGCTATAAGAAGATACCCCCAAACTGCCTCATTTGAGGTATACGTTGCACGTATTTTCAATCTTTTTTTTTGATGTATTGATCAGTTATGCCATTTTTCCTCTTCTTTTCTCTTTTTTTTGCCTTAAAATAATACTGTTTGTTCTGTGGGATGACTTTCTGGGAAGCTGGGAGAGATAGTGGAGGCTAGATTGATGTAAAACCCCCCAAATATATCAATTAAACATATTTAAAAGGAAACAATGGACATGATGAATACAGAGACAAATGGACAGACTTATAAGAAGTTACACAAAGCAAGTAGGACAAGGGAAACAATATAGACAATGACCACCACAATGGAAAGGGAAACAACAAAGCACACATGAAACAATGCTGTATAATTAGAAGCTTAGTCCATGAGAAGAGATGAGAAAACAGATTTCCTTCCCTTCTTTGTAGAGGTGAGGGACTATGAGAGGAGAACATTGCACATATTATTGAACTTAGTTGATGTGCTGGTTAGGTATGTTCAATTTTCTTTCTTCCTTCTTTCTTTTTTGTTATTTATTATAAGGGATAATTAGCTTGGCAAGGAATGAGGGAGAGGCATAGTGAAATGAAAATGATGTTAAAAACAAGGAATAGCAATAAAATGTACCTAAAATGAAAGCGGGAATCTCTGAGAGGGGAAGGGACACAGGGAAAAATTTAGGTGATTCAAAAATAAAAGATATCAATAAAATCATTATTATTAGTATCATTGATAATAATAGTGATAGAAATGAAATACAGTCAACATTTCCTTCCTCGGTCTAACCTAGATTTCTCTTGGTATAATGTATGCCCATCTCTTCTTATATTCCTGAGGGGATTGAGAATGGATGGTTACCAGAAAGAAAAAAAAACCCTTTCCTATTGCTTGTTCCTTTAAAGAAATATTCACTGTTCCTTTTGGATGCCCTCCAAATTCAGGCCATCTCTTCATCTGGAGGACTGCGGACTAGGCAGCTTGCTCTAGGTAGATTCCGGCCAGGATTGCATTATCCCTGAATTTTCTTTCAGATATCCCAGGATTAGATTCCCCCACTTAGGCACCAGCTCTATAGAACTTTGCTGATTCACATGTGGCTTCTAGCCAAGCAATGGCCTTCGATTGAATCAGCAAGGCATATGACAGTCTCTCATGATATCCTGTTGACAAGTTGGAGCAAGAGGGCTGGTTGACTGTGTATTTACATAGATTTGGGCCAAAAGGATATTGAAGACCAACTTAAGTTCATCGAGGTTCATTACTAGGCTGGATTGGAGATTTGTTGGCCCAGACAAATCTTAAAAAAGCTGTGTATTAAGTTATGGAGCAGTTGTGAGCGATTTGGTGGGGTAAGTGCCCACATTAATTAAATGATGGCTTTTTAGAGTATTGAAATGTTGGGAGAAGGCACAGATGGTTCATTTAGCAAATCTGCAGATGACACAAAACTGAGAAAGATAACCAGTTCTCTGGATAACAGGACCAGGACCAAAAAATATCTCAGTGGTTTGCAATGATGATCTCAACTGAGCAACAGGAATTTTAATATGAAAAAATGTAAAATTCTGCACTTGGGTTCAAGAAGGCAACTGTAGATTTACAAGAAGAGTAAGAGTGATTTAAGAGTGATTCATATGCACACTTATTAGCTGTGTGACCTTGGACAAGTCACTTAACCTCAATTGCCCTGCCTTCCCTCCTCCAAAAAAGAAAAGAGTGATTCATATGAAAATGACATGGATGGGAGGTATATGGGACTATAGCTCAATAAAATGAAAAACTTAAACAAAAGTTTGTAGAAAAATGGAATGGGTTACAACAGTGTAAATGGGAAGAACAACACACATGAAACCATCAAAAATCAATGTTGCACATTTTCAAGACTTTTTCAATGTATTGATGGATTGTGCTTGTTTTTCTTTTATTTCCCCATATTTAAAAATACTATTTGTTATATAGGATAGTCATTAGGGAAGGGGAGGGGGAAGGATACTGGGGAAAACAAAAGGTAACAATCAAAACTTATTAAAAATAAAAAAATAAAATGGAATGGATTGCTTTTTGAGGTAGTGAATTCTTTATCACTAGAAGACTTTAACAGAGGCCTAATGACCACCTAGCAAGCTGCCGTAAAGGGAATTCATGATTTCTGGGTTCTTGTCCAGTTCTAATATTCTATCTTTATCTTAGCTGGGAATCTTCTCTTTGCTATGACTCAACAACGGTGAGGGAGGTAATTCTAGCATCTTCTACTGACATCCAAGTCATTTTTCCCACATTCTCAGTGACTTGAGTGATGGCTTACAGTTTCCCTCTCCTTCCTCTTCCTGTCCATACTCTTCTAGGACCTGGCGTTCCTATTAACAATTCCTATAAGAAACTGACCTTTCAATTTTTCAACCTTCTCAACTCCAACAATTGCCTTCTCCATCCCACTTTAACCACATACCAGTGTGGTCACATATTAGACTCTATCAACCCTTGTAAATTGTCAAATAATGAAAAATAAGGTAAAAAGCAGAATTAGGAATGAAACTCTTGACTGGCACTAGAGTCAGAGAACTTGGTTCAAATTCCATCCCATCATACTACCTGTATGATCTTGGGTAAGTCACATATGCTCTGTGGGCCTCATTTTCCTCATCTGTAAACTGAAGGGGTTGGCCTCTGGGTTTTCTTCCATCTCTAGATCTATGATTTTATTAGAATTCAGATGAAAATGGAAAGCTTCAGTTAAAAAAAACAACCCTGAATATTTAGGAAAATGTGTTTGACTCTAACTTTCTGAATAAAACTCTGAGTTCTAAATCATTCAAAAAACATGTCCCCCAGGTGGCCGGAATGAGCTGTGGTTAGAAATCAATAAATTCATTACTCTTGCCAGTTGTTCTTGTTGTTTCTGAGCTAATATTCCTGGTTTCTAGAAGCCAAGAAAAAATCTGGTCAGAATCCATATGTTTTGCAAAACATTTTCTAAAACATTCAATATTTTTTACTGTATTTTTTGTTTGTTTTTATTGGTATGCTTGAAATCACATAGACAAAATATCTGTATTATTGGCCTCATGCTTATGCTTATTCTTTCTTCAACCAGAGGGTATGTTGGATAGCCAACATGGAACACTGAATGTGGAGGTACTGAGCACAATACAGCAATTCAAGGGCTGACATTTTTGTAACCATGGATGAGACTACGGTGGAGAGTTCTAGCACACGAGGGAAATGACAGGGTTTGCCACATTGTCCTCTCTGTCCTATTGACAAGGCAAGACGTTCGGTTGGGAAGCAAAGGGCAAGAGGGTGAGGGAGAATAGTTGCTGCATGGTGGGGGTGGGGTATGTGCTGTTTCCCCTTACCCAGTTCATTTAGGTTGCAGAGGGATGCCTCTTCTGAAAGGATTTTGGACACAGGGGTTCCTAACCCTAAGGGCAGATGGGCTTGTAATTGGATCCTGCTTCCTCATTCCCTCTCAACAAGTTCTATTGAATATGGTATGCTTCCTCGGCCCCAAAGATGCCAGAGGATGCAGAGCAACCAAATAGAAGATGAGCTATGGTTCACAGGGGGTGGGGATGGAAATTTCTTTCTGAAGGTACACATTGCAGGAAGTCAGCTTCAGGCCTTTGAACCCAGAGTATCTGCCAAATCAGTGTTATGGATGACTAAGAATTCCAAATGCAAACAGAAATCACTGAGGAACAACGATACGGTAATAGCAAACATTATCCCTCACGAATCCTTCCAATTTTCCGAAATCATTTTACATACATCATCTCATCTTATCCTTTCAACACTCCCTGTGAAGTAGTCAGGAGATAAATTACTGTTACTTTATATGTGAGTAAACTGAGGCCAAAAATCTCTCCTGCCTCCCTGGAATGCAATCCCTTGTCACTTCTTTCTCTTAGAATTCCTATTTTCCTTCAAGGCCCAACTTGAGTCCTACCTCCTACATGAAGCCTAATCTCCCCAACTATTAGAGTCTTCCTACAAAAATTACCTGGCATCAATTGTGTGCATAATCTGTATATACCAATATTCATTTTGCCTTTCTTGGACAGAATGTAAGCTTCTTGAGGACAGGGATTATTTTCTTCTTGTCTCAGTACCTAGCACAGTGCCAGAGACACAGCAGTTACTTAATAAAGGCTTATTGAGTAACAGAATGAATGAATGTTACTGGAATTCAAAGTCCTCCAGGTTCAAACTCATTTGCAAAAATAACACAAGAGGATGAGAAAAGATCTGAACAGTGGCCAACTCGCAAAGCGATGAGGAGCATTAGAGAGAGAAACAAGCCCACACAGTCATACTTGCTGTGAGATCGAGCTAAATCATACTCTCTACCCTTCTCTCTACTGTCCTGAGCATTTATAAATTTCATCCACAGGTTAACAAATGGGTGCACAATGAAACAGTTTTCCCAGTGTTTCATTAGCTACTTAGTCACACTCTTGGCGATAGTGGAACCACCATATTTGGACTCTTCTGTCCCTGATGTGCCACAGGAGGAAGTAGAAATAGCCCTCAAGAAAATGAAGTTGTGAAAAGCAGACGGACCAATTGATGGACCAGTTAACAATATATTAAGTTCTTAATCTGTACCAGGCATGAGCTAGTCACTGGGAATTCAAGAACAAAGAATGGAAAAATCCCTATTTGCAATGACATTACATTCTAATAGAAGAGAGAAGTACACATAAGACATATATGCAGCTGAAATATAAAGTGAGTAAATACAAATATGTACATTATGATTATTTCTGAAAACTTATATCTGTCACCTGAAGGGAAATCAAGAGATGCATGGTAGACATTGGTAGGACACAGCATGTTACTGATGACTGATGACTTACTCAGAAGATATTGGGTAAAAACCCTTTATCAAGGACATTTTGACCAGACCAAGAGATAGTTTGGTCACGGAGAATGAGTAAGGGATGACAGGTGGCCAGCCTGTGTGTCATACTGGTATCCATCAAAATAAAAAAAAAACACCGTTTTTGTTTTTTTTTTTAATCACATTTATTTCCCAATATATCTCTCTGTCCTCCCCTACCCAGAAAGGCATCCCTTTTATTTAAAGAATACAAAAGAGAGAATAAAGGGAAAAATCAGTTCAGTAAAAATTAAACTATACATCATACAAGTCTCAATGTCCCCAACTATAGTCCCTCACCTTTGCATTTTCTCATATCTTTAGGATTGAGCTTGGTTGTTTTAATTATAACATTCTGTGTAATTAGATAGCATTCAGGGTGTTTTTTTAATCATCACTGTTATTCCTTCCATGTGCGTTGTTGAATTCACAGTGTTCCTGGGTCCACTTACTTCACACTGAATCAGTTCATGTAAGTCTTCTCAGGCCAGGTACTCTTTCATCTGTTTCATCATTACCCCCAGATCCTTATGGACATATCCAAGATATGGGGGATGGAAAATCAGAGAGGAAGAAACCATTTTGAAGCCAGGAGCAAAATGTGATGTGCCACCTAGAAAATCTGGGACCTTTCTTAGGATTTTGTTCTTCCTTCAGACAAAGTCTTTCTTACTCTTGACTCTTTCCTCACCTCCTGATCCATTTTCTATTCAATTTAATTTAATTCCATGACCCTTACTAAAACCTGCTCTACAAAGTCACATGTTACACACTGTGTGGTCTGCACAAGTGTACGTGTTGAATTTAAGGAACCGGCAGGAAATCCAGATGGAGGAATCCTGAAGACACTTGGAGAAGTGGGAGTTGTTAGAGAGGTCAAAGCTTGGGAATCATCCTTATAGATATGGTAGCTGAAGCATTGGGAGTGAATGACGTTATTGATGGAGACGGTATATAGAGAGAAGGTCCATAATAAGGGGGTGGTCAGAGAGGTAAGAGGAGAACTAGGAGAGTGCAAAATCATAGAAGTCAGAGGAGGAGAGAGGTAGTCAATCTAAGCCAATCCAACCCAACATTAATTATGTACTTACTGCATGCATAGTGCTAGGCACTGGAGATACAGGGTATAGAGACTGAGATAGAGTCTAGTCTTATGATCTCATTGGTACTGGGCACTCCTAGGTGAGGAGATAGAGTCTAGACTTATGATCTCATTGGTACTGGGCACTCCTAGGTGAGGAATTTCTTTGTACCAATGAAAGTCATCACTTTTTCTAAAATGTATTGTCTTAAAGAGCTGGATAGAGCAAGGAAGAGAAGGGAATAAGCATTTATATAGCACCTAATACGTGCCAGGCAGGGCACTAAGCACTTTTACACATATTATTTCATTTGATATTCACAACAGTCCTTTGAGGCGTGCACCATTATTATCCCAATTTTACAGATGAGGAAGTGGCTTGCCAGGGTCACACAGTTAGTAAGTTTCTGAGGCCTTATTTGACTTCAGGCCTTCCAGGTCTGGGGCTTTATCTACTGAAACACCAGTTGCGTCTGTGGGTTGAAGTGACTTAGTCAGTACATATCAGACATGAGACTGGGCCCCATGATTTACTGCTCCACGGACAGCTTGAACTGCAACGAAAAAATGAAAAATAATGTCATAGCCTTTAAGTCAAAAGAAGTCAAAGAGGAGAAAGACTGACAGAGGGCCATTAGATTGCATCGTTGTTGGGGACCTGGGAGAGAGAAGTTTTATTCTAGTGGCTGGTTTAGAAGCCAGATGATAAGGGACAGAAGAGTAGGTAGGTGGTGAATATATGAGGAATGTAGACCCCAAGTACTCATAGCAGCACTTGTTTGTGACATCAAAAAGAGGGAACCAAGGTAGGTGTCCATGGATTGAGGAATGGCTAAATGAAACATCTCTATCCTTTGATGAAGAGATTCCCTTGCTCTGTGCATATCCCAGGAAGGTCAAAGAGAGAAAGGTTCTATATGCGCCAAAATATTCATAGCAAAATTTTCAAACAGCTTCAAAGAACTGAAAACAAAGTGGACATTCGTAGACTCAGGAATGGCCAAATAAATTGTGGTACATGAATGTGATGTGATATTCCTGTGCTGAAAGAAATGACAAGTATGATGAAGCCAGAGACGCATGGGAAGGCTTGCATGAATGGATTCACAGTGAAATAAGAAGAACCAGGAAAACAATTTTACCCAATGATTAAAACAAAGGAAATGAAAACAATAACAAAACCAAAGCCAAAATGAACACTGTGTATTATAATGACCAACCTTGACCCAGGAAGAGTTGAGAAAATGGACTGCTTCCTTTTCATTGCAGAGGTAGGAGGGATGGAAAATTGCTTGTGCTGTCAGACATGGTTGATGTGTCAGGGTTAGTTTTGCTGAATTACTCTTTTTGTCTTTTTCAGAAGTCTTTGTTGCAAGTTATGGAAATGGATGGGATGCAAAAGCAAAAAGCATCGATAAAAACAAATAAAATTTAACCAAGAAGATTGAGTGTTGACTACTTTTACGAAGTTTGGCAATATGAGAAGTAGAAAGATGAGGCAGTCAGGGGGTAAAGGCAAAGCTTTTTTTTTTTAAAGGAAAAGGGACAAATGGAAAAGAGCCAGTAGAAAGGAAAATAGGAAAAGTTCTGGAGGGAGAGGTTAGGATTAATGGAGAAAGTTGCCCAAGGAGGCTGAAGGGCATGGGACCAAGGGCATAAGCGAAATGGTTAGGGTTAGTGAGAAGCAGAGATACATTTGCCTAGGCTGAATAAGAGAAGGAGGAGAAGATTGGAGAAGACGCAAAAACATTTTGAGGTAGAGAGGATGAATGGGCCATATATCACAAAGACAATGTGTGTTATTCACAGCTGTGAGGAATTTGCTCTTTTGTATTTGTTACCAGGGAGAAAACTTAATAAAATGCTCCAGCATATTCTCCTGGGAGACTTTTCTTGATGTTAATTTGATGTTGTAAAGCCTCAAACCCAAGACTTGCTGCTCCAAGGGAATTCTAAATGGGTCAGGCCTATTGTGATGGTGGGGCCCAGCTTTGGGGGAGAAGCTGCTGGAGGAGCAGAGCAAGATGGGGATCCCTGGGGGGCTCAAGGGCTCCTCAGGCCATATTTCCATATTCATAGGTGGCTTCTTCCAATTTCCACTTTTGGATTCTGAATCTAGAGCTAGGAAAGACCTCAGAGGCTATCTATTCCAACCTCCTCACTTGACAGATGAGGAAACTGAGTCCCAGGGAGGTTTCAGTGAGTTGCTTGGGGTTGCGCAGATAATAAGAGTCAAAGGTAAGATATTAACCTATGTCCTCTGACTCCAGAGTCAGTTTTCTTTCCTTTGTGCCATGCTGGTCCACACTGACATGCCACCATAACTTCTCTCTTTCTTATAGGACCACGTAAAGAAATTTTGCTCCACTCAGCACGTACTCTGTGCGTAGTCCTATGCTGGGTGCTATGATAGAAGAACAAAAGAAGAAATAGTGTCTACTCTATAGGGATTTTTATCACCTCCCAACCCCCATACACCATCTATCCATCCATCCATCCACCCATCCATCCACTCATCCATCCATCCATCCATCCATCCATCCATCCATCCATCCATCCATTAAGGATGTTGGGAAAATGGCAAGGCTTTTATGGAAAACACCCAGGGCTGGGGGTTATGTAAACTAGGTTTGAATCCTAGCTTTTCTACTAATCAGTTATGTGACCTTGGGCACCACCCCCAAACTTTCTAGTCTTCAGTTCCCTCCTCACTATAAGGGGAGGGGCAGACTTGCTGGTCTCATGTCCTTTCCAGTTTTAACGTTCTGTGATTTGGGTAACAAGGGGCTAGCTATGGAGCTTGTGGGTCCTTGCTCTGACACTCTGCTGAAAATGGAAACAGATTTAATTTCCCATGCCCATGACAGTGAAGGCACTCTGAATCATTGGGATTCCAGTGCTTCTGCTGACTCAGCAGCTGCTGGAGGGATCCCAAAGCACCATTACCAATAGCAACCAGGAGACAAGCAAACTGGCCCTTAGTGCCAACAAGCTGGTATTTGATCTGTCTAGCACTAGGACAATTCATTTAGTGCTCAGCACGTTTTGGGGGGAAATCTCCCCAAAATAATTGTTGGAGAGACCTCCCTGCCTCCATCAAAGCAGATCAATATCTTCTTGGCAATGTCTCTGGGGCACTTAAGTAACTTGTCCAGGGTAATGCGGCTATTATGTATTAGAGGTAGCATTTGAACTCAGGTCTTCCTGACTCTGAGGCTAGCTTTACAATCCATCAGCAAGCATTTATTTCTGGATTTCTTTTAAATCAATCAATAAATGAGCTAATTTGAAACATTAATTTGTAAAATTTTGAGTTCCAAATTCTCTTCCTTCAGCCTATCCCTACCAGCTTTGAGAAGACAAACAATATGATGCCTATTATCCATGTGAAGTCATGTAAAACATATATTTCCACATCAGCCACATTTCAGCAAGTATTTATAAAATGCCTAGATTGTGCCTAGCACTGTGCTAGGTAGGCCCTGGGCACACAAAAACCAAAATATCCTATCCTGATGATTATGTTCTATCAGAGAAGACAGCACATTCATGTACGGATAGGTACAAAGTAATCAGTATATTATGTTGTCATATATGGTGGGGATTGAGAGACCTCCTTCCTCAAAGGTCCCTTGGGGACAATACACCTAGTAGGTGCTTAATCAATATTTGTTTTAATATTAATTTTAATATTAATAAAATTTGCATTTAGATAGCATTTAAAGGTTTCCAAAGTGTTTTACAATTATTATTTCATATGATTCTCACAAGAACCCTGAGAAGTAGGGCTATTATTATCCCCAATTTACAGATGAGGAAACTGAGTGAGAGTCAAGCTCATGCAGATAGTAAGTGTTTGAAGCCAGATTTCAACTTTCTGACTCCAGGTCCAGTGCTCTAACCACCTAGATACCTGGGATTGTCAGTGTAGTCATAAAAAGAAGGAAGCTGGTCCTTCCATGTTGACCCCTTTCCGCTTTGATGTCTGATCATTGGATATAGAGGGAACTTGTCTGGCACATCTTTCCCCCCAGCTTAGAATTCTCTGTAATGAACATTTCTGATAACTTACATCCACCACTGTGTGAGGATTGAATGTCTGAGCTCCTTCCCAGACTGGTTGGTGGCTTACATGGTTAGGCCAGCTGGTATCTCAGGTCCCTCCTAACTTGAATTCTAAGAGGCTGAGATTCTGCAGAAAAAAAATCCCAATATTGGAATTTCTTGCATCAAGAGAAATATTTTTGAACAAGGGCTCTTCTCTGAATTCCTCACTCATATTATGGAGATAGTCACCTATACCAGCTATGTTAGGGCAGGGCTGTCATACCTTCATTCCTGATTTTTTCTGGCTCCATGCCTATCACCCCTCCACATTCCTGTGTGCCTTCTCTTTCCTCCCCTGTGCTCATGAGGTTAAATCCAAACCACTTCATCTTTATTGAGTCTGGAAGAGGTTGAGTGGGGATGAGGGTGAAGCAGGACAATGAGGTAGTATTGATGTCATTAAGGGAAGAGATGTCTGCATGAGGGTCATTCAATAAACCATAGCAGTTGGGCAAGATGGGAGTGGGCTGGCAGCCAGCATGGGCTGCTCCTGACCTCACACACCTCCAGCCTCTGGATCCAGCCTCATCAATTCTTCCCTCTGTCAGAAATTGATGTGGCCTCTGGGCTGCTCCTGTCCCTTTCTTTGCTGCAGAGAAGGGAACCTTTAGTTCATGTTCTTTGTCCTGAAGGGGATGAGACCAGCCCCACCCCCCTAATTAATCAGACAATCATTCCATAAGCATTTACCGGGCATCTACTCAATGTTCAGCTCTGTAGGATGGGGGTGGGTGGGTGTAGATTTGAGGAGTTGGTGAAATATAGTATCATTATTTATTTTTAGTTTTCAACATTCACTTCTGTAAGATTTTGAGTTTTCAATTTTCCCCCTACCCTCTCTTATCCCCTCCCCAGGACAGTGTACAAAACTAATATAGGCTCTATTTATATATTCATATTAAACGTATTTTCACATTAGTCATGATGTAAAGAAGAATTAGAACTAATGGGAAGAACCACAGGAAAGAAGAAACAAAACAAAACGGCAAAAGAAAAACAGCAAATAGTCTGCTTCCATCTGCATTCAGACTCCAAAGTTCTTTCTCTGGATGTAGATAGCATTTTTCCTCATGCGTCTTTTGGAGTTGTCTTAGATCCTTGCATTGCTGAGAAGACCTGTCTATCAAGGTGAGTCATTGCACAATGTGGCTGTCACTGTGGACAACGGTTCTGTTCATTTTGTTCAGCGTCAGTTCATATGAATCTTTCCAGGTTTTTCTGAAGTCCACCTGGTCATCATTTTTTATAGCACAATAGTATTCCATTACATTCATATATCACGACTTGTTCAGCCATTCCCTAATTGATGGACATCTCCTCAATTTCCAATTTTTGGCCACCACAAAAAGAGCTGCTATAAATATTTTTGTATATGTGGGTCCTTTTCACATTTGTGTGATCTCTTTGGGATACAGACCTAGAAGTGATATTGTTGGGTCAAAGGATATGCACATTTTTATAGCCCTTTGGGCATAGTTCCAAATTGCTCTCCAGAATGATTGGATCAGTTCACAACTCCACCAACAATGTATTAGTGTTTCAATTTTCCCACATCTTCGAGTTGGAGAAATATAAAAGAGGCATAAAAGTGGGTAGGGCATTGAACCTGGAGTCAGGGAGACTTGTGTTCAAATTCTGACTGACATTTACTAGAGGTATAATCCTGGGAAAGTAACTTAAGTTTCCTGGTCCTCAGTTTCCTTGTCTGTAAAATGAGGAGGTTGGGCATGGTGAACTGCATAGTACAGTGGAAAGGGGATGGAATTTGGAGTCAGAAGACTTGGTTTAAATTCTCACTCTACTGCTTCAATTCACTTAACATTCATTAAGTACTTGCTATGTGCCAGGCACTATGCTAGGCACTGGGGATACAAAAAAAAAGGCAAAATACAGTTCCTGCCCTCAAAGAGCTTACAATTTAATGGCGGGGGAGGGGGGACAACATGCAAACAAATATATAGAAAGCAAACTATAGGCAAGATAAATAGAAAAGGAAGACACTGGAATTAAGAGGGGTTGGGGAAAGCCTCCTGTAGGAGGGGGGATTGTCGTTGAGACTTCAAGGAAGCCAGGGAGGTGTGACTTTGGGCAAGTCTTTTAGCATCTCGAGGTGTCAGTTTCCTCGTTTGTAAAGTGGGAGGGTTGAGCTTATTGCTAGCTAGGTTGCGTTCCACCTCTAAATCTATGAGCCTCTCTCGTCCTTTAAACGCTACATCTATGATTCCTATCGACTGGAAACATTCCTTCCAGCCCGATATCTATGAGCCCATGAAAAAATCGCTCTCTGCCCTTGAGGAGCTCTGGGTTTTTATGGGAAAGTCGGAAATTCTAAACTATAGTTCTAAACTATAACTAACAGCACGAGGTGACGGGCTATCTGTGCCTAACGCAGGACACAGGCATTCAGTGCTTTATCAGATCAGAGGACAGATGCTGCGGTCTGGCGCGCTGTGAGTGGGGATCACCAGGAGAGGTTTCATGAGGGAAGCTGGATTGAGGCAGGCAGGCTTTGGGTGACGGAAAGGGTGAGGGAGAGTGTCCTAGACGAGAAGATCGTCTTGTCTTTTCTTGACCAAATTTGCGATTTCATTGTGCATCGCTTCCCCACACGGGAAAGTCCCACTACCAATACAGTCTGCTCACCAAGGCAGGATGCCCCCAGACCAGAAGGCTGGCCTCGCACTCCACAGTGGAAATGATCGACTTTCTAACGTAAATCCTTTTGAAAGAAGGAAAACAGGAACTGGTGCTCTCACTCTAATGTACACAGTATCTTGGACTCAGAACTGGAAGGGACCTCAGAAACCATCTAGTCCAACTTCCTTATTTTACAGATGCGGAAACTGAGGCTCAGAGAGGGGAGTGACTTGTCCGAGGCTGAACATGCATCAGCATCAGCAGTGGGTTATGAGAGCCCCGATCTTCATCCACGCGATACTATTCTAAGTGAAAGTGGAATGACCAGGAATGGTCTAGACTATTTTTCAACATGGGTTTCAAATTGTGAGAGAATAAATGAGAAGGCATTTCTTAAGCTCCTACTATGTGTCTAAGCACCATGCTAAGCTCCAGGATCGAAATACGAAAACATAACCTTGAGGTCTCTGTCCCTGAAAACCTTCCATTCCAGGAGGGGGAGATGACTGTTGGCCAGTGAAGGCTGTTTTTGTTAGGGAAGTCAAAGGGACCGTGAGTGGAACCATTTTAGAGCAGCAACAGCATTATCAATTTGATTATGTGTGATTGATCACTCCCTCCCCCATCAAATTAACTACATTGGACAGCTGTTATCAAATCCTATAGATACTGCTGGCACCAGGGAATAGAATGCTGGAATCAGATGGGACCTTAGGAATCCACATGACCCATCCAGCCTTATTTTACAGAGGAGGAAGCTGAGGGAGGCCTAGAAGGGCAAAGTGACCTTGAGTGACTGGAGTCCTGGGAGCAGAGAGTAGGTCTCCTGGCTGCCCAGCTGCAGTGCTCCCATCAGAAGCCAGTCAGCATGCTTGGTGCACTGTTCTGGAGCCCTGAGTGAGGCTGGAGGGTGATTTTTTGACTTTGGTCCTCACTGAGCATGTCAAGGCTGGAAAGCATGGATTCCTTTTTTTTTTTTTTTTTTTTTTTGCTTACTCATAATTCAAATACAAACACAGGCTCTGAGCCACACCGCAGCTCAAGTCATAACCGAGAATGAGAGTGTCTGAGCTCAGTGCACTAGAGAGGAATGTTGGAAATTATTTGGCTTTTCTTTTCAGTTGGCACAGAGCATCCTGAAGCATGGGGCTTCTTTGTGAGGGTGATTTACAGGCCAGGGCTTCATGCAGCAGGAGCTGTGTCCTTGAGGAGGGGGGAGAGAGAGAGACAGAGAGAGAGAGAGAGAAAGAGAGAGAGAGAGAGAGAGAGAGAGAGAGAGGGAGAGAGAGAGAGAGAGAGAGAGAAAGAGAGAGACAGAGAGAGAGAGAGAATAGAGAGAGAGAATAGAGAGAGGGAGGAAGGGAGAAAGAGAGGAGGGAGAAATAGAGATAGGAAGAGAGTGAAGGGGGAGGAGGGAGGGGGACAGAGATAGAGAGGGGGAGGGGAAGGGGAGAGAGAGAAAGAGAGGGAGAGAGATACAGAGATAGTTGGAGGGAGGAAGGGAGAGGACAGAGACAGAGAGAGAGAGGAGGGAAAGAAATGGAGAGAGGTGGAAAGAGGGAGGGAAGGAGAGAGATTGAGAGAGAGAGAGTGAGAGAGAGAGAGAGAGAGAGAGAGAGAGAGAGAGAGAGAGAGAGAGAGAGAACCATTTGAACTATAAATCTGTGGAACCTGAAGGGAGAGGTCTGTGTCTTTGGGATGCCCTTACTATTCTCTGTACTCCAAATTCTTCAAGGAAGTCACCCCTTGCTACTCCAATCCCCATGGAAGCAGGACTTACCCCTTCTCCTTTGAGAGTCAACCTGATATAGCAGAAATAGCCCTGGACTTGGAGTTGGAGGACCTGGGTTCAAATCATGACTCTATGACTTACTACCTTTGTGACCTTGGTAAAGTCATTTAACAGGTATTGGACTGACATCCTACCCTATGTGTGCTATGTCCTATGACACTTATATTCCATACAGTGAGGGGCAGGCAAATCACAACTTCCTGGTGTATTAGTTTCTTTATCTAGAAAATGAGAGGATTTGGATGAGAGAACCTTTGAGCTGCCCTCCATCTCTAGGTCTGTGATCCTATAAAACTACCTGTGTGATCATGAACAAGTCACATGACTTCTCTGAGGCTCAGTTTCCATATCTGTAAAATGGCGAAGGTGGATTTGACCCCAAAGTTCTCTTCTAGCTCCACAGCTATGATTTTACCATCTCCCTGTGTGTCTCTGTCTCTCTCCCTCTCTTCTCCTCCCCTCCCCCACCTCTTTCTCTGTCTCTCTCTCTGTCTCTGTCTCTGTCTGTCTGTCTCTCTCTCTCTCTCTCTCCCCCCCGTCTCCTATTCCTCTCTTCTCCCCCCTCCCCCACCTCTCTCTGTCTCTCTCTCTGTGTCTCTGTCTCTGTCTCTCTCTCTGTCTCTGTCTCTCTCTGTCTCTCTCTCTCTCTCCCCGCCCCTCTCTGTCTCCCATTCCTCTCTGTCTCCCTCCCTCCCCACCTCTCTCTTTCTCCCTCTTTCCCTCCCTCCCTCCGTCTCTGTATCCGTTTCACCTATCGGCCACATTTCATACCTGATTCTATGGTAATTTGTCACACGTATACCACGCCTTCTCTCCCTGCAGAGTCTGAAGGATACGGAGGGTTATTCAAACAGAATCTTGTCAATTGGGCCTCAGAGAGTTGGCAAAGGGCCTTCCCATGTATGCCCTTACCTGGTTTTCATAACAAACTGTGTCCCAGGACAACAGTGAAGGATGGTGGGGAACCTCTACGGGCTCCACTCATCCTCTCAGAAGAGAAACTGATGGGCAAACTTTGGGGACAATATAAGTACGAGTCCCACAGGATGGGCAGGAGGGCTGGGGGTGGTGATTAGTATCAATGGAGGGGTCTCCTGAAGCAATGAAATCATGGATCCGTTTGAGCGTTCGGACATTCTACAGGTAAAACCCAGAGTTCCAGAGAGGATGGATGCCTTCCAGGGTGGCACAGCAGCAGAGGCAGGGCTCAGTGCATTTCTACCATGATGCTGATCCTCATTGGCTTTTTGGATTTTTGTCCAGAGTGTCTATTAGATTATTATTATTTTTTTTGCGTGTGTGTATGTGGAAAGTGGAGACTTAGCCGCTGTTTCACAAAGACATTCTTCTTATTTGAAAGTTTTCTCTTTCAACTTTTAAACAAGGGCAGGGTGCAAATGGGTTTTAGGTTTTCTTTGTGGTTTGTTTCTTTTCTTTCTAAACAGCCTGGAAATGGCTTTGGAATAACATTCTACTGACATACTTGTGTGTGTTTGTTTTCTTTGGTACTAGATCCATGTTATCATCTGGGCAGGGAGCTCTTGGAGAAGAATTTATTCCTCAACCTTTTCTGCCCCTTGTAATTTTAGACAGTGGCCTGGGATGGGGGTGGGGGAGGGGCTGAGAAATTCAATGACCTGCCCAGAGTCACCCAGTCCCTATATGTCAGAGGCAAGCCTTGAGGCTAGATCTTCTTGCCACTGGCGCCATCTTTCTATCCACTAACTCCTGTTGTCTCTCCATGCTTTATGGGGATAAGGGTAGAGAATGGAGGCAGCGAGGTAGTGCAGTGGATAGCACCCTGGGCTTGAAGTCAAGAAGACTCGAGTTCAAATCTAGCTTCAGATACTTACTAGTTGTGTGACCCCAGTCAAGTCATTTAACTTCTGTCTGCCTCAGTTTCCTCAACTGTAAAATGGGGATAATAACAATAGGTTGTTGTGTGGATCAAATGAGGTAATGATAATAAAGCTGTTGCACAGCACCTCCACATGTTCAGTCACGTCTGACTCTTCGTGACCCATTTGGGGTTTTCCTGGCAGAGATACTGGAGTGGTTTGCCATTTCCTTCTCCAGCTTACTTTACAGATGAGGAAACTGAGGCAAACAGGGTAAAGCAAGTTGCCCAGGGTCACACAGTTGGTAAATGCCTCAGACCAGATTTGAACTCACAAAGATGAGTCTTTCCAACTCCAAACCCAGTGTTTCATCCACTTTACAACATACCCCCTTCCCCCTCCTCCAAAAAAAAAGGAAAAAGAAAATACCCCAGGGACCATACTGTCCATGGAGTTTTCTTGGCAAAGACATTGGCATGGTTTGTCATTTCCTTCTTCAATGGATTAAGGCAAACAGAGGTTAAATAACTTGTCCAGGGTCGCACACCTAGTGGGTATCTGAGGCTAGATTCAAACTCAGGTTTTCCTTACTCCAGGCCCAGTGCCTAGCATACAGTAGGTGCTTAATATGTGTCTATATCCTTCCTTCCTTCCTTCCTTCCTTCCTTCCTACCTTCCTTCCTTCCTTCCCTCAGTTATCATAAGAAACTTCCAGGTGAGGAAACTTCTCCTACAGAAGCATATTGGTGCCCTTTCTGCCACTCAGAATCTTAGTGAGTCACTTGGGGCATTGGGAGGCCAAGTGATTTGCCCAGGATCCCCGAGGTAGGACTTTGTGGCTATGAAACTATCTCTTTATTAACTATGCCAGAGAGAGGTTGTTTCTCTATGCATGAAAATATATATACATAAATATATATGCACATGATTAATTAATTGTTCAACAAGCAGTTAGTATGACCAAGCGGAGAGACAGTATAGTAAAGTAGATGGAGGGCTGGTCTGACAGTAAGAAAGGCCTAGATTCCATCTCATTTTCCCCACAAGACTTCCATATATGAATGAGACAATATATCTGTCATTATCTCACCCCCCAGTCTGTGCCTTGGGCATAGAAAGCTCTTCCATTCACCTTCTACTCTTACCATTGCTGGCTTCCTTTAAGACTCAGATCAAGGACTGCCTTCTGCTGGGGACTTTTCCCTCCCCGCTTCTCACCTCCCATCTACTAGAGTCTTCTCCCCCAAGGTTACCTTCCATGGACTCTGGATATATCTTCTCCATTCCTATTCATGTACATGCAGGCTGTCTCCCTCATTAGAACAGAAGCTCCTTGAGGGAAGGAACCATTTCACTTTTGTCTTCATATATCCAGCACTTAGCACTATGGAGGTGGAAGTGAGGAACAGCAGGCCAGAGACAGGAAGTCAAATGAGGGCATGGGGGCTTCCAGCTCAGAGTCAATCGGCTCTCCTGCCTCCTGGGATAAGGAATCTTTCTTAGGAAGAGAAAGGAAGGAAACAGAGATTTACTAAATGCCTATGACATGTCAGGCACTGTGCCAGATGCTTTACAAATATTATCTCATTTGAGCCTCACAAGACCCCTGGGAGGTAGGTACCATTAGTAGTAAAATGGGACAACCCCATTTTACTATTGAGTAAACAGAGGCAGGCAGAGTCTGGGTTCCTTGCCCAGGGTCACGTCACTCTCATCTGAGGCCTGACTGGCCCTCAGGTCTTCCTAACTTGAGGCCTCACATTCTACCCCCTGTACCACTTCCTTGTGGGCCAGAGCTGGCCCTCAGCGACTTGATAGTATCTGTTTCTGGCACCACCTCACCTTATCTCTGACCCACACACAGAGCTTGTCTTTGCCATCTCCCCCTTGGCACAGCCCTGTCTCCCATCCCATCCTTACTTATCTCTATGCTCTGGTCTCCAGTATCACCAACAGGGTCATGGGCTTCAGAGCCAGAAGGGGTCTGGGGGAACATGGAGGCTGATGTGTTCTCTGAGGTTCGGAAAGTTAGTGACTTCACAGCATTGCTGTAGATCCCTCATTGTGCTAGGGCTAGAAGGGGCTTCCCCTGCTTCCAGGAGGGTCAGGGAGGCCAAGGGTGGGGCAGAAAGTACAGATCTGGGGAAGTCACCCTAACGTCACTGAAGCGGTCATCTAGGTCACCTGTGATCACATCTGTGTATCTGTAACAGACATGAGACAATCCTATGCACACATCCCTGCAGCTCCAGCGATAGCTGCAGATATCTGCAGAAAGATTAGGTCCAAATCCTGACTCTCACTCATGACCTATGTGAGCACCCAGACCTCAATCTTCTCCTCTACTAAATGAGGTGTTTGGACCAGGTTAGCTGTTGGATTCTGGAGTTAAAGCTCGAAGGGACCTCAGAGGCCATCTAGTCCAACTCACTCATTTTATACAGATGAGGGAACTGAAGCCCAAGGAGGGGAAGTGACTTGGCCAAGGTCATATAGCTAGTAAGTGACAGAGGTAGGTTTTGAACCCAGATCCTCTTTAAGCTTCTTTTCAGCTCTAAAATCCCATATAAACTCTAAGGCAGAGAACTGGGCTGTGGAATCACTCACTGGGTGAGGCAAATGAAATTTCCCTCCTGGGGGATTTGAGCCAATTGTCCTCAAGGTCATCTTAGGTCCCAAGGTTGATTCCATATCAGGTTTCCATTGAGATCCTAATTTGGACATTTCCTGTGGGATATTTGCTTAATTTCTCTGCCATGAGAAGGGAGAATGCCGTTTCTGAGATCCCTCCTTACTCTCCCCTATCTTTCTTCAGAGAATTCAGCCCTTCACCATCCTAGCTTGGGACCCTCCCTTGGGATCCTCCATGGAGAATGGTCAAATCCTCCTGGGAGGGTGCCGGGGAAACAGAACCTTGGAAGGAGCCAGACTTGGGTTAGCAGATATTTGGTATTAAATTAAAGATCGATGAGGCATCCAGGTGGCTGGGCTGCTGTGGTGTTTGGGATAAACTGATTTGAGATTAACAAGGTTTCTCTGCATGGTGTCATGTCTAGAATGGAAGAGAGCCTGAGAAAAAGCAGGGCAGAAACCAAGGGACAAGCAATCCTTCCATTTTCTTGCAGATTGAAGCCAGGGGGAGGCCCTGAAATTCTCTGGTTCTGGGAAAAGCTCAGATTGTGCTCAGAGGGATGGGAGATGGCGCCTGTCTGTGCCTGTGGTGACTGCATCATCTGAAGCTCTCATAGAGCTTTGCACATGGAGCACACTACCATAGTCCACCTCTGACACTTGGCTACCCTTGTGACCCCGGGAAAGTCCCTTGACCTTTTATACTTTCGTCTTCTATAAAATGAGGGGGTTGGGTTAGATGGTCTCTGAGACCCTTTCCAGTTCCAGAGCTGGGATTCTAGGATCCTAGGCCGCCTAATATTTCCATGCCTCAGTTTCTTACTTTGTTAAGTGAAGGGGTTAGACTAGATGGCCCCTGATGTCCCTTCCTGCTCTAGAATTGTGTGTGATCCTAGGGTCTGACATATGCCTCTGGTTCCTTTGTAGGACTTGGCATCCCATGAATAGTAAATGAATTATTATTCTTATGAATAGTGGCAATATGTAATGAAATGAATCTCATAAAAACATGGAACACGATACGAATGACAATAAATGCTTATTGACCGATCAATTTTCTAATGAATCAGGTCTCTTTCTCCTTCTGGGGTGCAGGGTCTAGAACCATGCATCTTATCCCCATGTGAGTGTGTCTGAAGATCTGCAGAGGCACATGCTCCCTCCCCCTATTCTTTCCCCATGGAGAAAATTTGACCATGACAATTCCATGGTTCTGGGCTCTTAATGATTCCCAATCATCTCATTAAACAATTACCTGCAATCAGCCAGGAGAAGAGCATCAATCTAAGCTTCAGGGACGGCTGTGGGGAGGGGGAAGGGTAATTTCCTAAGCCGTATAGAGGGATAAGGATGGCCTCATTGGGGGCTTTCTCCTGCCACATGTCAGGAGTGATCATCTTCATCATCACCAGGAAATATTATTATAACAACAGCTCACATTTATCTAGCGTTCTACAGTTTAGAAAGGTCTTCCTTCCCAGCAACCCTGGGAGGTAGGGAGTGAATGCAGGTAGTAAGGGCAGCTAGGTGGCAAAGTGAATAGAGGACTGGGCCTGGAGTCAGGAAGACCTGAGTTCAAATCTGGCCTCAGACACTTACTAGTTGTGTGATCCTGGGCAAGTCATTTCACCCTGTTTGCCTCAGTTTCCTCACCTGTAAAATGAGCTGGAAAAGAAAAAGGCAAACCACTCCAGTATCTTTGCCAAGGAAGCTCCCAGTGGGGTCACGAAGAGTCGGACACGACTGAAATGGCTGGCAACAGCAATGGCTGGTGTTCAAATAGAAAATGCCAGCTAGCCATTATTAGACAAAGACAAATAAGGCGTGATCTCTGCCTTCAAGTGGCTTATAGCCAGCCGCACAACCATAGAAACAAGTGGCCTTAGGCACCATAGTCTAACTCTGTCATTTTATAGATGAGCTAGAGAAATGAAGGGGCTTAAAATTGTTATCGTTTAGTTGTTTTCAGTTGGGTCTGACTCTTCATGTCCCCATTTGGGATTTTCTTGGCAAAGATACTGGTATGGTTTGCCATTTCCTTCTCTAGTTCATTTTACAGAGGAGGAAACTGAGGCATACAGGGCTAAATGATTTCCCCAGGGTCACACAGCTAGTAAGGGTCTGAAGCTGGATTTGAATCCAAGCCTTCCTGACTCCAGGACTGGTGCTCTATGTGCTATGAACCCACCTAGTTGCTGGATTATAATTATAGGGTCCTTTTTCTAGAGCAGGAAGGGGATCCCAGAAGGCATCTAGTCCAATCCCCTCATTTTAGAGATGAGGAACCTGATGTCCACTGGGGATGTGACTTACCCAGGTCATACAGGTAGTGTCAGAGGTGGGATTTTAAACCAGGTGGGCATCTCTTTCTGCCCTATCCATCTAGCAGGGGGAAAGAAGAAGTGTAACCAAATAAGTATAGCCTAAATTAGTTTGTGTTCTGGTGCACAAAAAGAACACAAAAACCTACAAATCAGGTGGAGGAAAAATCACCTCCAGCTGAGAGAATCAGGTAAAACTTTATAGAGCAGGTAGCAGTGAGCTGCTCCTTGACAGGTACATTGCTGGTCACCAGAGGTTGGCCAAGGACAAGCATTCCAGGCAAAGTGAAATCCATGAACAAATACTAAGAGGCTGGGGACTGCAGTGGAATTGGAGTCAGAGGACCCAGGTTCATGTCTGAGCTCTCCCATTTACTATCTGTGGAACCTTGGACAAACTCCTTGCCTGGTTTGGGCTTCAGCTTCCTCATTTGCAAAATGAAGCATCTGGACTGGTCTCTCTGCCTTCAGCTTCCTCCCTCTCCAGTCCTTTCTCTTCAGTCTGTCAAAGTAACACTCCTAAGGCACAGGACTGATAATGTCTCCACTCTGGCCCAGAAGATTCAGTGGCTGCCCATTTTCATCCTTTGGGATGGGAACTCCTAACCTTTTTGCACCATGGAACCCTTGGCAGTCTGAGGATACCTATGAACCTCTTCTCAGAATACTGTTTTTAATGTATGAAATAAAATACATAGGATTGCAGAGGAAACTAATCATATTGAAACACAGTTATCAAAATATTTTTAAAACCAAGTTTGAGAACCACAGATTGCTTAAAGATAAATACAACCTCCTCCCTTTGGCATTTAAAGCACTTCACCAATAGATGTGGTCTATCTTTCCAGGTTGATTACACATTAGTGCATCTCATGTAATCTACATGTCAACCAAAATGTTTAATTTGCAATTCTTTGTGTGTGGCGTGTCATCTCCTATCTCCATGTTTTTGTACAAGCTGTACCTCAAGACTAAAATACTTTCTTTCCCTACTTCTGAGGCTCAAAATTCGTGACTCCCCTCAAGGCTCAGCTGCAGTACCACCTCCTTCAAGAAGTTTCTTGATTGCCCCAGTTAATGCCACTCTCCCTGCCAATCTCAGTGTAATCATTTTGTATGTATCCTCTGCTTACTCACAAACATTTCATATTGTTCTATCCAAGAGTAAGCCCTTTGAGGGCAGAGACGGAATCATTTTTGTATTCGCATTCCTAGTGCCTGGCACAAAGTCAATGCTGGTTGATTGATCCGAGGACCTAGGAAAGAGCCTGGAGGAAGAAGAGGAGTAAGGATATTTAGAGAAGGACCAAGTCGGACGATTAGGAGAAGAAGCAGAAGAATAGTTATGGAAAATGAGGGTGGAGGGAAGCATTACCTTAACACATGGTCAGCTTATTTTCAGTGAGGAAAGCTACTGGCCCTTGGGTTCCTACTTGCTCACTTGCTGGGGGAAGGGTCTCTCATCTCTTATTTCTCTTGCTTGATCTTGTACAGCCAGACATCTATCATCCGTGCCAAAATTTCATGTAGTCTAGAAGTCATGGGCAACTGAGCTTGGACTAAGCCATTTCTTTGCAAAGCTTTAGAAGTGTGGACCAGGCATAACTGATGTCTCAATCTTCTCCCCTGAACATCCGCACTGTCAAAGCATCCCTCACGGCAACTTATTCATATGGAGCAGATGGTGCGCTTTCCCTTAAAATCTCTCTCTTTCCCTGAAAGGCAAAATCTCGACTATATGAAGTACCCACGAGGGAGAAATCAGTCTTAGTGACACTGGGGAGAAATCAAGAGCATCCGTAGGAAGGCTTGCCTTCCTGCCTTCTGTATAGAACAGTAACTGGCTTAATAAATTAGTTTTGCAGAAAGCAGATTTTGAGTCAATTGCTAAGCAATCATTTATTAAGCTCCAACTGTTTGATGCAGGGCATTTGTGCTAGGGGCACAAACAGATAAAACAATTTCTGCCCTCGAGGAGCTTACATCCTAATGAAAGTTGGTTATTTTTCAAAGAGTTCATGGAAAAGATAGCTGGATGCCATGGCCTGGGAATCTACAAGGGATAGCAGTTCAAGAGAAATGGAGAACTCTTGAGAATAAAATCTTGAAGACATAAGTACAAATTTGATTTCCCTAACAAAGGAAAGGAGGAAGCCGCCCCTAAAGATGGATGTGGCTACACGTTGAACTCACTTATGGGGTCAGGTTTTTAAAGACGTGTATAGAAGAAGCAAGGGCAGATAATGAAGAATAAATTTTAAAAAGTGGCCCATTCTTGTGAGAATAGTTTCAAGAAGGTGAAAACATAGAATGAGCCAAGGCAGGAAATCAAAAAAGGGGGGTTTTGAGCCACATAGGAGGAAGAGGAGACTCAGGGAACAGATAACATTACTTGGGTGGTAGTGGTGGTGGTGGTGGTGGTGGTGGTGGTGGAATGATGGTGACAGACAGTGGAAAGAAGCCACAGCTGTTTAACTCCTACTTTGTTTTCCTTTTATCAACCAAAGAAGACCTTTGGCCAGGAAAGGATGGATCAAAAATGCTTTGCATGGAATTCAAGTCCATGAGTGAAAGATGGTAAGAAAGCTCCTAGATGTCCTCAATGAATATATCCCAGGGTACTGAATGTGTAGATGTGATTGCCGAGTGACTATCACTGATCTCTGAAAAATCATGAAGAATGAGAGAGGAGCTAGAGCATAGGAGAAGTTAAATGTGCAAAGTTTTAGAAAGGGAAAGGAAGATGGACCAGTGCCTACAAAGTAGGGGCTTAATAAACATTTGTTGAATTTAATTCTTCAAACAATAGGCTGGGGAGCTTGATTTTGATTCCTGCCAAAGTTCTGGAATGTATTATTAGATATTAGTTCAAGAGTATGGAATGAGAGGCCAAGGACTTGTAGACTACACAGAAGCCACATGGCTGTACAGCCTGCATACTTTCTCTGAAGAAGATTTGAAAGGCTTTGGAAGAGGCAAGCACCAAATAGCATGACCAAAAAAAGAAATTAATTATTTTTAATGGACTGGTAACATCTCCTTCCTTATGTGTGAGTCATGCCTCTATTAGTTCTCCATGTTCTAGGAGAACTCTGATTTGGTAGATCAAAGACCACAATTAACACAAAAGGACAAAAGTGGCAACAAAACAAAATGTGGTGGATAATTAAAACCACTCCAATTTGACTTTGTTAAAGAAATTATTGACTCCCTTCCCCACTCCCATGGGAAATGGATGGAGAAAAGGATATTGATAGAGACTGTAATATTTACATAACTTATACTACATATATACACACATCCATACATGTATACATGTATATATCTTTTATCTATGTTTATATACAGTCTGTAAATATATATATGTATATATATGTATATATATATATATATATGTATATAGCCAGAAGCAAGAGACCAAAGGTACTCCAGGATTATTTTAATCAGCAAATACTGGATCCACCTGCCAAGTGCTGTGATAAGGCAACTGAAGAAAACACCAGTTTAGCATATGTATTTGTTTGTAGATTGTTTGTTCTTGACTTCAGGAAGGTGAGGCCATGATTTGCAAGTTAATTGGATATAAGTGAGGGAGGGCTGTACAACTTCACCAGCCTCACTCTCTCCTCCACAGCTATTTGGGTCCAGTGGTGAGATATAGATCAGGATGACTGGAGATGGCTCCTGGTAGGGTGGGAGGCCTTGGCGTTTGGTCTTTCCCAAGTCTCAGTTTGTCTTAGGCAATGCCCATTCAGTGATCAAGACTAGGTAAAAAAATGAGGCAAAGAATGACCTCTTTTACCTACTCAAAAAAAAAAATCAGTCTGAGAGGTAAAGCTCCCCAGGGTTTCTGGCCAAAACAGAAACAATTGCTATTTACACTCACTCTGAGCCATCTGAATCTAAACAAGGACCAAGTGAGTTGGGCTGAGACCTGTTGTTGGCCAATCAATGAGAGCCAGAGTGATTTGGGTTCAAGGCATGGTCATAAAAAAGAAATCTAACCCATAAATCCCAAGACATCCTGCTAGGTTTCAGTGATCAAAATTCACATTCCGTTGAGCAGAGCACCAACAGGTAAGGGCATGATTTCCTATGTAGATAGAGGGAGAGGAGGGAGAAGAAAGAGGTTCAAATGGAGCTACTTGACTATGCAATCACTCAGAAGAGTTTGTCCTAACTGTCCACAGAGGAAAAACTAAGTGGATGAAGTATGCTTATCATCCAGGCTAAGATAGGCATTGGTATGAGCAATCTGTAGAACTTGTTCATCAGTGTATATATTTCTCTTGAATGGACACTGAGTATTGGTGGCCAGGAAATTGAGTTGGAACAGAGAAGCCTTTGGAAAATTGTGCTATTCTTTGAAGGACCCAACACTTCATCCTCAAACAAAGGCCCATCTTTTTGTATACCATTATTCTCTGGGTATCTATATGGCTTGTGATTCATGGTCTGATGGTCCATGGTCCTGAAAATCTGAAAACTCAATGGTTCAAAAGGCAACGGCAAAGTACATGGTGGACATGTTCAAGCCACCATAAGTTTTAGTCAGGGAATAACGATGGAGAAATGATTTTTAAGAAGAGGTCTCAAACATGCAGTCCTTCACATGTGAGTGCAACCAGATTTAAATATTGTTGGGACATATTTAACAAAATAAATAAAAATATAACACAATGTAAATAACATTACATTTTAAAATTTAGCCAATACACTGCCTACAGGGATCTTTACATACAGATTAGTGGCCATGGTTTTTATTTGAGTTTGACCCCACTGGTATAAAGGATGAAGATAATAAAAGATTGGCTGTCCACATCGTAAGAGTGAGGAATAGTTCACTAATAGCCCAACTATACAATTCCACTGATATCCTTGTGATTTCAAAATAACCTGAGGAAGAGTCTTGGCATGTACAGTGGACCTCTGGTGCTGGATGTGGGTTTCAACTTTCCTGCTTTCCAGCTACATGGCACTAGTTCCTCTCTAGATCTGTTTCTCCACTTATAAAAATGGGTGAAGTGAGCAAGATGATCCAGTCCATTCCAGCTCTTATATTCTATGATTAAGTTACTTCGCATACATGGTAGAAATAGATTTAGGATTAATACAAGTGTAAACGTGTACATTAAAATCATTTGTTTAACTTTGAAAAAAGTGGGCAGATATGGAAGAGGATAGCAAAAGATGGGCAAGCACAGGATGAGGTAGGTTCGATCTATCACTGGAAGGAATACGTATGTATAGTAAGATGACAGCCCTATGTGAGTGTTGGGGAATTATCAAATGGATAGATTGCACATGCTTCTAGAGGGAATCACTATAAGCCAGCAGAAGTGTATTGTCATGCTGGTCTGGTGCCATCATCATCATCATATTCTCCTTTTGACAGTGTGACTAGATTGACAAAAGAAGGGAATCCACTTGAATTTTTTTTGAGGCATTTAACAACACTTCTCATGATGTATTTGTCAATAAGATGGAAAGATAGTACAGTTAAGCAGATCTGGAAACTGGTTGAATGACTAAACCCAAAGAGTTGTGATACTGATCAGGAAGGAAGTTGCTAGTGGAGTGGGTATCTCATGATTTGATCTGTTCAACATTTTAATGAATGACTTGGAAGAAAACATAGACAGTACATGTATCAAATCTCCAGATAAGTCCTTTTTTGGAACCCAATCTAGCTAGTTATCTGGAGTGGGGTCTTTAAAAAAAAGAAGTATTCTAGTCTAGTCTATTCAACACTTTCCAGAAAACTTCAGGTCACTGCTCCATCTCCCCAGTAGGAACAATTCTATTGGCCTTTCCTCACTAAGAGTAACTGTTCACATTAGCACATTAGATATTTTATCCTGGGATTATAGATGGAAGGAAACTGAGAGGCCCTTAGAGTCTAACCTTGTCATTTAAAGATGAGGAAATTGAGGTCTAGAGAGGTTAAGGGACTTGGCCAAGGTCACAAAGTTTTTAATGGAGCAGGATTTGAACTCGTTTCCCTGACTCTAAATCCAGTGCTCTATCCGCTGTACCAGGAACAGCACAGAAACATGGTAGCTAATTCTCTTTTCATTCTCTTTGTTGAATTTTCTCAAGTTTGCTGACAATATCTGCTTGGAGCTTTGCCTCTGACAGCCATTCAAAGCCCCTCCCGCCCCCCCCTGTCCCCCCCCACCCCGATGAAGGCAGTAAGGGTTTGAAGGCATTTTCAATCGAAGCATCCTCTAAAAAAGCTTCCCTTTGGAAAGAGGGCTAAACATTAATCATGGACGATGATACTATAAGGAGAATTTATAGAGTTCTTTATAATTATTATCTTGATATGCTCTCACAACAACCTGTGAGGGTAGGTGTTACCATCCTCATTTTGTTGGTGTCCAGCTGTTTCATGTGTATCTATCTCTTTGTGGCCCCATTTGGGGTTTTCTTTGCAAAGATACTGGAGTGGTTTGCCATTTCCTTCTCTGGTTCATTTTATAAATAAGAATACTGAGAAAAACGAGGTTAAGTGACTCGCACAGGGTCATATAGCTAGTAAGTGTCTGAGGCCAGATTTGAACTCACGAGGATGTCTTCCTGATTCCAAGCCCAGTGCTCTCTCCATTATAGCACCACTTAGCTACCCGATCCCAGTTTTACAGGTAAGGAAACTGAGATAGATAAAAGTGAACTAACTTGCACAGTGTCCCACAGCTAGTAAATCTCTAACTCTGGATATGAAGAGAGGCCTTCCCGACACCAATTTAAATGTTCTAACACCTAGTTACCTCCATTATTCCAACAGCAGTGTTCAGAGAATTCAGGAGGTGCCGGGTCAGCTAACAATGCTTGGGATTGGGGTGGAGGATGTATGGATTCCCATTCTGACCTGCCAACTCTTCTGCAACTCAGGTAATGACTTCAGTGAACCAGATTGTGAACCTCTTACCTTATTGTTGGATCATCTCTGTTTGGCACATGCATAGGAGTGTGTGTGTGTGTGTGTGTGTGTGTGTGTGTGTGCACGTGCGTGTGCTTGTGTGTGTATGTGTATGTGTGTGTGCGTGTGTGTATGTGTGTGTAGTCATGAATAGCTATGTGGGAGTAGGATCTCAGAGCCAAGTAGAGCTGAGGGTAATTAAGACACTGAGGTTGAAAGATGGTACAAGGACTAACTCATTGAAGATCTGGGTTCAAACCATCTCTCTGAGACTATCTGTGGGGCCTTAGGCAGGTCACTTAACTTCCCTGGGACTCAGTTTCTTCATCTGTAAAATGAGGGAGTAGTATTAGATGACTTCTGCGCTCCCTTCCATCTCTAATTGGATGCTTTTATGAGGATCGCCATATTCATCACCTGTAAAGTTGACTCCTAACCGACCTCCTTCCATTTGTGCTTTTCCCATCAAGTTCCCCAGAAGATTGGCAGTTTGCAGACTCGTGGTGGGGTATATAGTGAGAGAAAGGATATGAATACATCAGGTTTTCAACCATTCAAACGTTGAACTTTTCTCTGTCTCTCTCTAGCTCCCAAAGGGTGGCTAGTGCTGGTGGTGCTAAGGGCCTGAGGTGTGGCTTAGTTTCCTGGCCTCCTACAAGACCACTGTGAGAAAACCTAAGGAAAACAGGGATTTGGCTGTCAATGCTGGGATATCTGTGTGCACTCAACTCATTGGCCATAGGTCAAAATAGTATAAATGTTATGGGAAGCATCTGGTAGCATCTGAGTCATGGCGTCTAATCCTGGGTCTCTCCTCGAAATACCACACTCCCTAGTGTTTACGTCTGTTGGATCTGTAGAGACTCTCATGTTGCTGATTTGATGGTTGTTAGGACGGTTAACCTATCGTAAATATATCAGTCAAGTCTTCCTCCACTATCGTTGCTTCTGGAGAGGGTGACAAATCAACTGCCCAGTGGCTTGCCACTCCTGTGACTCCTCAGATTAAAATGTTCTCCCTTGTCACTGCTCCCATGTATGTATGTATGTATGTATGTATATATATATATATATGTATATATATATATATACACACATATATATATAGTTTCCCCTACCAGACTGGAGGCTCCTTGAAGACAAACTATCTCACCTTGATTTTTGTGTTTCTGGAGTTTAACACAGTGCCTGGCACATAATAAATGTTTAATAAATTCTTTTTCATTTATTCACTCACTCATTCATTCCTTTCCTTTAAAAATTCTCTTTTATTATAAACTTAGCAAGCATCAACAAAACCTTTCAATATACAAAGAATGAGGAAGAATTATACAAGAAATTAAACTTGAAATTAATTTCTTTTAAAAGAAAATTTCTTTAAAAGAAAATTTATGCATTTATGTATGTGAAATCTATCAAGCGAATAACAAAATCATTTTATCTGCACTTTTGTACTTCTTTTTCTTTTTTTCTGTCTATGTTAAAAAACTGTCTTATTGATGCTTTTTTTTGGGTCCTATCACTACTCACTAACCTCTCCCAGAATAGAAGCCCTCTTGTGTAACAAATATGTATAATTTTACAAAACAAATAAAGATGTTGGTGATGTCTGTGGGTGCACATCTCTATGTTTCCTGAGGCTTCTTATTGTTTATCGACTTTCTTGTGTTGAAAGAAAATAACTAAACATCTTTTTAAAAATAGATTCTGCACCAGGCAAACCAGATCTAAAATAGGAGCTTAATTGTTTGCTACTCTCCAATGCTAGAGGATGAGGGAGAAAGTTTAGCCATTTCTTGCTTCTGTTTTCTTCCCCCCACCCCTCCCCTAACTCATTAACTCAGCTAGAAAGCCTAAACTTTCAGCCCTTCTCTCCCATACTACTAGTACTCCCTCTTTCTTTCCATAATTATATATGTAGAAGTTACAGGGAGGCAAACTTTGGCTTTATGCAAAGAAAATCTTTGAATTCTATGACACAAATATACTCCTTAAGCCAAAACCAGGAAGTGATAAAGCAAGGAAAGAGAAGGTAGACTAGCACCACTAATCAAAATTGATAAAAAATGTTTTTTTAAAAACTAATAACTTAGCGTAACTAGACTCATAAACCAAGCTGGGTACAAGAAACCAAGTTGGATGGGGAGGGATATCCTTTTACTGCATGCAGTCTACCGAATATGATTCCTGATTGGTGGTAAGAATTCAGCAGCATGCAACAGAGGACTACCTTTTTCCCACATGGCTTAGTTGAGAGTTGAGTAATATTGGCAGAAATATTACTGTGATATATAAAAAATTGAATTTATAGCAGGAATATAAAAATGGTTCAATGTTTGGAAAACAATGAATAATTAAGAGTATTAAAAACAAAACCATTCTATTACACTAGCACTATTACAAAATGGAATGGGCTATCTCAGGAAGCAATTGATTTTCCCTCATTCTAGCAGAAACTGAAAGACCATTTGTTGGGGATAGTATAGAAGATATTCTTGGTTGAGTCCAGGTTGCACAAAATAACCAAAAAAGTAACTTCTGATTTCGAGATTTCTGCTGTTCTAATTTCAAGGGAAGGAATGGACTTCTGGTTTAAATAAATTATATAGGCCAAGCACTATAGTAGGTACAGATTGGTAATACTCAATCAATGGACTTATAGTCAGAAGCATCGTTTGTCAAAAGGAGTAATGTTTGACTATTGCTAGTCATGTTTGATGTTAGAACATTACTTCTAGTCTTGGCTGGAGCCCAAATTATAAAGTAGGGGAAGTGTGTCCTGGGTGGCCTTCCCATGTGAATGTAGTCTCCCTCCAGTTATAGCTCTATAGATAGCCATCCCAACTATGTAGGATCCCTTTATGTCTTCTCACATTAGCTTGTCCTCTCTAGGTAGTGTTCCAGGCCCTAGATGTTCCTTGAATATTTCCCCCCCCCCCATCCCATACTAAAAAAATAAAATCTATCTTTCCTGTGCCTCTGCCCTCCAAATGTGACAGCTAGCTAATATGGTAAACTTCTCCATGTTAATGATGCTAATGCATTTCCCCCTGATCAATCTATGTGAATATTAGTAGAGACTTTCTAGAGGTCGCAGCCCATCTCAAGGGAGTGATGGAAATTGGTGGAAATTGCAAGCTCTTTAGTGACTTATAAGGGTTGTATTTTGGTCAGGGAGGTCACTCAATCAACAATCATTTATTAGATACCTACTTTGTGATCTTGCTGGGCCTCACTTTCTTCATTTCTAAAATGAAGGGTTTGGGCTAGATGTCCTCTGAACTCCTTTCCAGCTCTAGATCTGGGATCCTATGTTCCCATGTTCTCAAGGGACTCGATCCATTATGGTGAAATTCATCACAGGTGATGATAAAAGATGTCTTCTGTGGAAGTGAATGATGACCTCTCCTGCAAGCCCCCTAATGGTAAGTCTAGATTCGGTATCCTAGCTCCCCCTCCCCCTTGGATCAAGAGTCTTTAGCACTTCTGAGCCAACATGGCTGTGGACCAACCTGCAGAACTGCCCAAGATAGACTCTTCTCCATGATACCATAGAATCTGTTTTGTTCCCTTGGCGAGACCTCAGCTTCTATTTCATGGATATATAAATATATACTGGTGCACATGAGTGTGTGTTATTCAAAGCTTCATTCTTCAGCTCAGCATCACAAATTGACTCCAGATGCTCTTCCTGCAGGCAGCTGTTTTGCATTTGAAAACACTGAATGGTGGGGCTAATTGATGGTCAAAAAACTGGCCAGAAAGTAGAGTCAATTCATTACAATTACGATTCAAACCGAGGCACATCAGAGAAGAACACACACAAACTTACACATGCATAGGCTTTCTAGCTTCCTAATATGTTTCTCTGGACAGTGTGCTGATGTTGTTAGGAGAGCTGCTTCCTACAGGAAGCCTAACCTGATCTCACCTCCACCCTCAAGTGCTAGACTTCTCCCTGGACTTGACTTGGCATAATTCGGTTAAATTTTCTAGGAACATGGTGTCTATCTCAACAGAATATAAGCTTCTTGAGGTCAGAGACTTTAGTTTTGTCTTTTTAATCCTAGTACCCAGCACTGGTAGTAGCCTATTGAATTGGATTTAACTGAATTGAATTATGGCATCATTTTCCTGCCCTTATTTTAATCCTCCCCAACTTTTCAGATCTGTCCAAATGCCACCTCCTCCATTAATCCTTCCATGACCATTCAAACCCATAGTTATTTCCCCATTCTCTGATCATTCATATTCCATAAAGTAAAGAACAGTGGACTGATGAAACAAAAGAAATGCCAGATTGGAAATGAAGAGATCCTGGGCAAGTCACTTAACGCCCCTCTCTACACTTATGTTCTATAATCAATTGAATAGTTTTTCTAGTACCTAATTGTACACTGTCCTGTATTGATCTTTTTGTGTTTTATTCTGCATATGTAGATGCTTTCTTCCATGATAGAATGTAATCTCCTTGACGGCAGGAACTCATTCATTTTTGTTGTTGAATTCCTAGCCCTTAGCACAGAGCTTGGCACGCTTGCAGTAGGCTCTTAATAAATGCTTGTTGATCGATTCTCTATATCCTGTATTTAGCTATCCATGAAACGTTGTATCCCCCTATAGATTATAAACTTCTTGAAGCCAGACACTCATGCATTTTTCTTGTCTTTGTATTTTAACATCTAGCACAGTGCCTGGAATGGTAGCTCATTGGTTGATCCACTGACTCATGGCTGGAACGTGTTTTGTCTTCTCAAGGGGACCGTTAAGTTTCTTCTAGGTAGGAGCTGTGTCTTCTGTCTTCCCCAAAGTGGAGTCAAGACCAGTCTTGGTAAACAACAGGCACTTAGTGAATGTTGGTCAATCTAAAGCTGTATTATGGCCACCCTGACTCAGAAGAATAGATGTGGGCAGATCTTCAAATATTTTAAGTCTCAGTTCTCCTTTACTGAAATGCCCTCATTTTTGAATGCCCACTTGTCTAATGTCTATACATCTTCCAAGGCCAAGTTCAAATGCTTCCTCTACCAAGAAGCCTTCCCTGATTTGCTTCTCTCTCCTCATTCTACTCCAGGAGAGTGGTCTCTCATCCCCTGAATTTTCGAAGCATTTTTCTTGGAACAGCTTCACATTCTGCCTTTTTTGTAGCTTTCTGTGTCCCTGTTTTATCTCTCCCATTAGAGACTCAGAATGCTTTGAGGGCAATATCCTCTATAACATGTTTAATGTTTAATTCAACAGACATTTATTAAATATCTATTATTTCCAGGGTATTAGGCTAGGTGGTAGAGAAGCAAAGATAAAAACTAAACATTTCCTGCCCACAAGGGGTTTATAGTCTATTGGAAAGATATAATAATATTAGATGCATGAATTATTGAATGAATTGGTACTCATTCAATGTTTGCTGGAAATCAGAAGTCATTATCTACCTCCACTAAGCCTGTCCCTCTCCAAACCTCTCCAAACCTCTCCATTTCTTCTCTGTTCTCTCAGTTTCGTAGCCTCAGTGTTACACTTGATCCTCCCCCTCCCTCATATCCATAGGCCATCAATTGCCAAATCTAGCCAGTTCTCCCTCCCCAATGTCTTTCTTACACTTTTAGCTCCCACCCTAGGCTCTCATCTCCTCTTACCTAGACCATTGCAATAACATCCTGTTAGAAGCCTGGTCCCATCCAATCTCTCTTCTTTCCAATTCATCCTCTGTACTGCTGCCAGAATAATCTTCCTAAAGCACAGGTCTGATCATGGCATCCCCCTTCTCAATAATGTTTAGTGGTGCCTAGTTGCCTCTAGGCTAAAATCCACTCAGCTTGGCATGGAAAACTGGCTCCAACCGACTTCTGGACATTCCACGCCACTTCCCTCTTTACATGCTCTTTAATGTCCTTTGAAACACAGCTCAAATGCTACCTCTGACACAAATGTTTTTCTAATTCCACTAGTTCTTAGCAGTATTCTCTTCATCTCCAGTTTCCTTGTATTTCCTTCTTTGTTTACATTTTGTATCTCTTGGTAGGATATAAACTCTTTGGGGGAGGGGGTCGATTTCAGGTATACAGGTATGTGTGTGTGTATACACATGTACATGCACACACATATATAGACAGAGACAGAGAGGAGAGGGAGGGAGAGAGAGGGGGAAGAGAGAGAGAGAGAGAGAGAGAGAGAGAGAGAGAGAGAGAGAGTAAGAGAGAGAGACCTTTGGCAAGTCACTTAACCATGATGTGACTCAATTTCCTGTTCTGAAAAGTGGGGATAATATTAACACCTGCATCATAGGGTTGTTGTTAGGATCAAGTGGGGTAAAGGATAGGCAAGGCTTTGAGAGCCACCTAACATCAGCTTGTGTTGTAATTAGTGTTGTGGTTATGGACCTGGGACTTTATTGGTATAGGGAACTCCCTCTCTTAATGTAGATCGGCACTTGCTCTGCAACTTACAGTCTCAGAAAATTGCTTTGATCACTGAGAGGGGAACTGAAAAAGGCAACTCAGACCATAATGGCAGAGTTCGGATTTGAACTCAGATCTCCTAGCTCCAGATCCAGCAATCTTTCTCCGGCACCATGCTGCCACACAGACTTTTCATAAGCACCTCTAGTGAAGGGGAATTGATTCCTTTCTTGGGTGGTCCATTCCACTCTTGCCAAGGCCCTTAACACCTCTGTGCCTTAGTTTCTTCTGATGTAAAATGAGGAGAGTGGACTCAACGGCCATTAAGAACCTTTCTAGCTCTAAGTTTATTATTCTGTGACATTTCCCAGGGCTACACAGCTAGTATATTTCACAGGCAAGGCTTGAATTCAGGTTTTCCTGGCTCTGAGGTCACTCACAATGCTACAATGCAGATTGCAACATCATTACCACCATTTTCATGCACCACCATTTTCCGTCTCCAGCCTCATCTGTTGCTCCTTCTTTCTGCACAAAGGTACAATGGAAATCATCATAGAAAGAGGATGAAGCTCTAAACAGATATCTCTGGAAGTCCCCTATGCTGAATATTTTTGGAGCCTTAGAACATCTTTTTCCGTGGCTTCAGTAGGCGTAATTCTCCAACCTTTTAGGTGTGGATTTGAATTTGCAAAAGTTATTGAAAGCCAAGTCCACTGAAGGGAGAGTGATCAAGTTTGGTGACACCAGCAGCGTGATTACAAAGTAACAATGCTGGAAACAATCAATCATTCAGCAAGCACTTATTAACATCCGCTGTGCTGGATGTTAAAGATACAAAGACAAACATGAGAGAGCTCCTGTCCTCAAAGAGCTTACATTCTAATGAGGGAGACATGTATGTGCATGGACAAGTATACACAGAAGTTTTCTATCTATCTATACATATACATATATATACATATATATGTATACACACACACACACACACACACACACACACACAAAGAAATTTTGGGAGGGGCTGCACTAGCATCTGGTCTCTCACATTCGCACTCACACATACCCCACCACACACATTATGGTCCTTAATAGCTTCCTTGGAGGAATAGTTCATTTACTTTAGCTTAATTCTCCTCCAAAAGGAACAAATGCCCACTCCTCACTCTTTTGAGAACTCTTTGAGGAGACAAAACCATTAAGCATCCAGAATTTCATTCCATTTCCCTCTCCAGACATGTTGGAAATAACTCAGGTTGAAGCAGCTTACACACCTGCTGACTCTGAAAGTATGAGTTACCATAATCCTCTGGCAGGTGGGCCATAGAGTTAGAGAGAGGAGGAGCCCAGCTTCCTCCAGAGAGAACAGCAGATGATTGTGTGTGGTGAGAACTGCTCAGAAAATGTGTTTGTGTAGCCCACACTTAGGGCAACAGCTACATTTTCCTCTGAGAAATAAGAGAGCCCCATATGCCATCCAAGGACATGTGTTTCTGGCCTTAGTGACTGAAAGACCAGTAATCTGCTAATGCACACCAAGGAATAGAGGATGAGGGGGACAGGGAAGAGACAGGCAATGTTGTATTGCTATTCTCCATTTGCTTAGTAAACCTGACAAGCTTTCAGGAAGACAGGTCACCTAACAAAAGAGTCAAAGTCTATCCTTCAAGAGAATAGTAATCACACACATACACATAAACACATAAAAACACATACACAAATGCACACACAAAACCAAATAAATACATGAACACACAGTGCTCTGAGGCTTACAAAGTACTTCACAAACATCCCTTTTGACTCTCACATCAATCTGATGTGGTTGATGCCATCATTAGCCTCACTTTACAAATATGGAAACTGAGGCTCAGAGATGTTAAATAGTGTGCTGAATGCCACATAGGTACTAAGTGGCAGAATCAGGAGTTGAATCCATGTCCTTTGACTTTAAATTTATGGGGTTTTTCTTTGTACTTCACTGCCTCAGTGATGATGATGGTGGCGGAGGTGGTAGGAGCACCATCTCCTTCTAATCTGATTTGGAACTATGAGAGCAGTCCCTACCACACAGTTTGGGATTTGCCCTCATGACCAAAACTTCCTTAAGAGTCAGCAAAACTTTCCTCAAGATAATTAGTTCCAAGGAATAAGGTTTTAATCGTTGATGCAAATTCCTAGTCACTTAATGCAGCACTTGAGTAGTCAGGATTCATCATGCTTGACATGCTACTTGAGTGAGTCAGTACACACATTCTCCTTGGAGGTCAGGGGTCGGGGGAGGAGAATGGTGCTGTGTCTGATGGATCCAATGCTGTGGTTTTTTTTGAGCATCTTTTCCGAGGAATTACTGAGTAAACTTGTTTTGTTTAATATTATGTGGTCAATGAATGGCTCACTTCCATCCGGTCCTGGGCCTGAACCATCAGGCTAGCATGATTAAGGCTTTGCTTTAAACAATGATGATGATGGTGATGTGGAAGAAGGATTAGATTCCACCCTCCTCAATCACTAGTTGTTAGGATTTCCTATCACCAAAGTTAGAGGAAGTCAGATGATGGCTTAAGAGAAGGGGACCCCTCCCTCACTTTTCTTTCTACTAGAGCTGTCTCATAATGGTACAGTTTGAATCATTCTCTGCCTTACTTAAATCCAATTCATGCTCAAGACAAGACATCACCATTGTGATGTCACTGGTCCTCTTAGAGAATGAAGGACTACCACCACCACCACCAATCTCTCTGTCTCTCTGTCTGTTTCCCTACTTTGTGTGTATTTATATGTGTGTGTGCGCATGGTGCATGTGAAAAGTTATTGTAAAAGAAAACAGTCCCCTGGATTGTGATGTTGGACTAGGTGACTTCTACCCCACTCCCCTTCAACCCTAAGATTAAAAAATTCTGCAATGCTCTTCCTTAGCAAGGTAGTTTGTTTTACATAGCCTTCATCCCATTTTCTCTGCAGAAACTAGTGGGGGGAGAGAAGGCAGCATAGGGTGATTTGGTGGGCTGTGATAGAGATGAGGGGAAAAGATAGAATAAAACATCAATAAAACATTTAAAATACACAGAAAAAATAAAAAGAAGTTCAAGAGGGTACACAAATGGGGGGTTTTGTTACTGTCATAATTAATTGAATCTGTGGTTGAAAAAACCTATATGCCTGCTACATATAAACTGTATTGTATATAGCAGATATATCTGCTACATAAAAACTGTGCTATATGTAGCAGACATGATTTCATAGACAATGTTTTTGGTTTTTATGTATTGACATGTTCATGGTTTTTTGATGATTAGTTTCAGAATAAAAATAAAATTTAACTAAAAGAAAAAACATTTAAAAGAACCTAGCAACACTATGGAATTTTAAATTCCTCTGCCTCATTCAGGATTTGGCTCTACAAGAGCAGTTTGCTAGGTGCAATAAACACATCCCTAAAATGTGAGGAACATCAAGTTTTTGTAAACCAAGTCATATTTCAGCTGGGCTCAGGGAGCCTGCTATCAAGGGCACCCCTGGGGCAAATCCTTTTGTAACATGAAGCTTCCTTTCCATACACTTTATAAATCTAGATGTTCATAGACCCGAGGACCATCCACCATCACTCAGACACATCTGCTTCTCAGTCGGGAGCTGTCCACAGCTGAATCTCTTTCAGGAGAACAAGGACGAGAGGTTAGCATCACACACCTCAGCTTAAAAGGACACAGATATACTCACCTCATGAATGTGACAAATTATCAATGAACTTCCTTTGATCTGGCTGGTTTCACTGGGCAATAAGTTTTTTTTTCATAAATGGGCTGCGTTTCTTGGTTCCCTTGGATTTTGCTGATAGTTTCCTGTTGGCTCCATCATTACAGGCAACATACCGTCCTCTGGCCTCGGGTCCCTGTTTGTTTCATATTTGTTGATGTAACTGACCTCTGTTCATCTGCCTCTTGCTTTTGTCCCTCTAAGACCTGTCGACTTCCCTGGCCAGACTTCTCCAGCCCCACTGGGATCCCACAAGATCTCACAAATGTCACTGAGGCTTCTCCCCATAATATCTGGCTGGCTACAGTCCTGGTCCTGAACTTAGATAGTAAAGGGGGAAGAATATAGTGCTTTACTTAAAGTACAATATAAGAATAATCAGCTTGAGAATAATAATGACTAACATTTATATAAATGTATATATATAGTATATACTACGTAAATATGGTATATACTATGCAACAGGCACTGTGATAAGCACTTTACAAACATTATCTTATGTGATCCCCATAAGGTGAGGAAACCGAGGGAAACAGAGATTAAGCATCTTTCCCAACTATAAGTGTCTGAGCCTGGATTTGAACTTAGGTCTTCTTGACTCCAGGCTCAATGCTTTATCCACTGTGCCACCTAGCTGCCCAACACATAAAAGCCATGGTACAATGGAAAGAGAACTTTTGGGGGGATCAGAGGATCTGGCTTCAAATTATACCTCCTACATTTCCTAACTGTGGCTTTACCTCTCTGGGTCTCGGTTCCCTCATCTGTACATAAAATGAGATAACCTATGAGCCCCCTTCCAGCTCTAGCTCTATGATCTGTGGGAGCCTCGTTAAATGTATATCTTATCACAGCACAAGACAATGTGCTATAGTGAATAGAATACTAGACTTGGAGCTAGGAAGACCTGGCTTCAAATCTTGCCTCAGATGCTTCCTAGATGTGAGACTGTTGATAAATCGGTCCAGTTTCCTCATCTTTAAAATGACGGAGTTGGACTCAGTGACCTCAAAGGTCCCTTTCAGCTCTGACTCCATGAGACTATGACTTGTTAGCTGTGTGACTATGAGAGGGGGTTGAACTAGATGGTCTTGGAGGTGGCTTCTAGATTCATGGTTCTTTGATACTCATCACATCTTAGACTGCTTCACTTTTTGTAGCATTTTCTCCTGAAGAATGTAGAAGAATATTATTGTTAATTAGTTGCTGCCATCTTTCCCCTGCTTAAAGTACATCCTTTCCCGAAGATCTAAATTTTTTTGGGTGGAGTTGGCAATTGGGAGACAGAGGTGAGAGAGGAAGGAAAACCAGGAAAGGTAGTATTGTCCACTGGGGAGATGGAGAGACTCTAATGCCTTTGTCTTGCATGGGAACACGCTAGAAGGAGTAGAGAATCATTGGGTCACATAATCATAAGTAAAGACCTGGTAGGAACCTTAGAGATCATGGGGTCCAATCTGCTAATTTTTCTGTGGAAGAAATTAAAGCCCAGGGAAGTTGCAACTTCTCCAAGATCACCCTGGTATTAAATGGCAGGGCCAAGATTTGAACTTAGGTCTTCTGATTCTAAACCCAGCACTCTTTTCATTATATTATGCTTTCTCTCCTAAGACTTGTGTTAGCCTTGCCTAAGCAAATTGTGGCCCATATATCCATACTACCAGGATGGGAGTGTCATGAAGGATACTAGGAAGTAAGATGGAGACAATAAGTAACTCCACATGCAGCCCTTTCAACCATCAGGAAAAGGCAGGCCAAGCCAGGAATCTGCTGCCAGATGATTCTTCATTTTAGGAAACTTTCTTCATAGCCCCAGTACCTAATACTGTACCTGGCGCATATCAGGGGATTAAATGGATGTATGTTCGGGCAATTGACTGATTGATACTAGCTGTGTGACCCTGGTTA
This sequence comes from Trichosurus vulpecula, assembly GCF_011100635.1. Lineage (NCBI taxonomy): Eukaryota > Metazoa > Chordata > Mammalia > Diprotodontia > Phalangeridae > Trichosurus > Trichosurus vulpecula. Next base: position 18,538,310 of record NC_050579.1, read on the forward strand.
AGTAACATAACCCCTCTGGGTCTCAGTTTCCTCTTCTGAAAAAGTCAAGTGTTGGACATGATGATCTCTTCCAGTTCTAACCCTATGACTCCATGATCTATGGTCCTAAAGTTGACGGATTGATTGACTGTAAGTGACTGCAAAGATTTATATACAATTTGAGAACTAAGTCACTTATCCAAGGAGAGTTCTCTTTGGGTTTCCTCTTTCTTTTAAGAACATAATTATACAAATGATGAAGAAAGCCCCAAGATTCAGTGATTTTGTGATGTGTGTTCTGGGAATGGCCACTCAGTGAATACAGTGAAAGAGGAAATGCTCCCTGACCTTTAGGGGACGAGGGGGGCTGGTCATGCCTTCTAAAGAGAAAGCACACTGATAGGGGGCATACCAGGGAAGGTGTACAAAAGCAGTTAACCAATCACAAGCAGTCACTGTACCCAATTACCCCCTAGCTTTCTTCACTCACAGTAGGGCTGGGTTCAGCAAAGTGTGAGATGAGGAAGTTGGATTATACAACCTCTGAAGCCCCTTCTTGATTCATATATGTGATTCTATTTTTGTAAAGACGCCATGTGCCATAAACCAACTCGACTATACCTGTATCATGTGGGAACCTGGAGGGTGGGGCATCCAATGGCATAGAACATGAGAAAATGTTTCGTAGCTGTCGTGCTTCATACAAATCTAAGCTCTTTCTTACATTAAATTGAGCATTTTATAATATGCTGTCTTGTATCATATTTTAAAGCTTTTAATTCTTCTCTTTCCATTCAATTAATAAACATTTATTAAGTGCCTACTATGTGAACTCTGCAAGGGCATGGGCCATGCCTTCTCTTTGTCACTGGGATCTTCTTACTTGCCTTACTGGTAGCTTGACTTCAGACCTTCTTCCCTATTTGGATCTCTAGGCCCTTTGTGTTTCTGATTTTTGAGTGCTTATCTGGTCCCTGACCCCAATGTTCATTAGATCGGGGATGTAGAGCTGGAAGGGTCCCAAGAGACCATAAAATCTAATCTCTTGATTTTACAGAGAAGGAAACTGAGTCTCAGATAGGTTATAGAATCAAAGATTTAGTACTAGAAGAGACAACAGCATCCCATTCGCCTCATTTTATAGATGAGGATGCTGAGGCACAAAGATGTGAAGTGATTTGCCTAGGGTTTCCCAGCTAGTGTTTGAGGCCAGATTCATCTTCAGATCTTTCTTTCTCCAAAATCTTACTCTCTAGCCCTATCCACCGCTGCTTCACAAAGTTTTGCCTTGATTTCTGGCTTCCCTGTTCTCCCTTCAAATCGCAGAGGGGGTTGCTTCCTCTTGATTTCTGAAGTTTGCCTTGACTCGCTCCTGGTTTTGGCTTCCTTCCCTGTCTCCATGACCTACTGTCATCCACAGACCGGGTGTGTTCGTATTCCAAGGCACCACAGCACTTGAGATATCGTTACAAATGCTTTGACTGAAAAGAAAGTATGTGTGGAGACATTTCCACTCAGAGAATGTGACCAAGACTTGAATATTTAAGGGTGAGAAGGAATTCCATTGAACTATTTCTAGAGAGAAAGAGAAGGCCAGGATTTCTGCAGCCTAACTAAAAAAGAAAGAGCCTATCCTGTCACCACCATGGCTCCTAGAAGCCATGAGGTGATCTTGGGAATTTTGGTGTTAATTTTGAGTGTCTGATGCTGGAGTCTAATTCAATTTATTAAGATACATGCAGTGCTTAGAGAAACCCGAGTGTAGGCAAACCTTGTTATATTGGTCTCAAGAGGCAAGAGGAGAAGGGCTAGAGGCAGCCAAAGTGCTGACTATCTGAAACATCATACCCCAGGACTTGCCCTGTTTAATGTTAGATGCAGAATTAATATGGTGTCTGCTCGGGAACGCACTTCAGGAATGCTCTGCTTAGGGAGCCCTGTGGTTACCAGAATGTGCAGGCCCCCTGGAGGAAATGTGTCTCATCCCTCTAACCCTTGCCTCATTTCTCTACCCTTTCCTTCCTCCCTCTGCATCTCCTTTTCTGATCTTCTTATCTTCATTTTTTTCCTTCTCCTTCTTTTATTTTATTTTTTTTGTTAAAAGAGGTACTGACTGATCTGTTTCTCACACACACCACTCCCCCTCCTGAATGTACTCCACCCGCACCTCTACCTCTGCAAGACTCTCTCTTCCTCTAAGACACCTTCTAAGCCGCATCTTTTCCATGAAGGCTTTAATGATCTCTCCCTCAAATATTAGTTCCCTCCCTCTCCAAATACTTCATTTGTAAAATGGAGTTATAAAAGCACCTGATTCCCAGGGTTGTTATGAAGGTAAAATGAAATATTTGTAAAGCAGCAGCAGCAGCAGTAGAAGTAGCAGCAGCAGCAGCAGTGGTAGTAGATAGTTTCCTTTGATAAAAGGTAAGATCTTTCTCTAGTTCTCAGTGACCTCAACGGCTGTGTGCTTATTGGATCCCTAGTAGAATGTAAGCTCCCAGAGGGCAATTTTGTGTTTGTATCTTCAGTTCAGTAGCACATTCAGTGGTTGTTCAGTCTTTTTTCAGTCATGCCTGACTCTTCACAATGTCATTTGGGGTTCTCTTGGCAAAGATACTGGAGTGATTTATCATTTCCTTCTCCAGTTCATTTTACAGATGAGGAAATTGAGGCAAACAGGGTGAAGTGACTTACCCAAGGTCACTCAGCTGGTTAGCGTCTGAGGCCAGATTTGAACTTGGGAAGATGACTCTTCCTGACTTAGGGCCCAGCGCTCTATCCACTGAGTCACCCAGCTGCACAATATGGTAAGTACTTTTCATTGATTCACTGATGTGTCTAGAGTCAATGAAAAAGTATTTATGAAGCTCTTAATGTGTACAAGCACTATGCCAAGTCCTGGGAGTACAGGTAAAACACTGAGACTGTCCCCAATATGGAGGAGCTCACTTTCCCACTAGGGGAGAAATTGTGTGTAGAAGGATTCAGTTGGAAGGTGAGAGACCCAGTGGGTCCTTTTGTCAGAAAGGACAATCACGAGGCTGGTGGGTCTGGAGGGTGCAGAGGTGGGGTGGATGGTGAAGTCTGGTGATCCTCAGGCTGCTGAAGCAGGACAGATAGTGAGACTTGGATGTTAGAGATGAAAAGCCTCTTGGAGATCACTGAGTCAGAACCCCCCATTTTACAGATGAGAAAACTGAGACCCAGAGAGTGGAAGTGACTGGTTTAATTGGGTTTGCAAAATCAGGGGCAAGGTCCAAATCTCCATCCAGGTTCCCCCCCCCCTTTATTTTTTGTTCCAGGAGTATAATGTCCAGTTCTCTTTTCACTGCTTTACATTTCCTCCCATATTTCTATAAGTAATGACTTTAAGGCATTAGACATATATCTTTGCTCTATTTCTCCTACTCAGAGCTTTTCTATCTTCTGGGGTCTAGCTTGCTTTTTCCAAAAGATGTTGGTTCCCTCAGGAATTTCTCACTGTGCTTTTGAGAGCTATGGTGTTTTTGACTTGAGACATTTTCTAGTTGTGTGAGCCTGGGGAAGTCACTTAATCCTGTTTGCCTCAGTTTCCTCATCTGTAAAATGAGCTGGAGAAGGAAATGGCAAATCATTCCAGTGTCTTTGCCAAGAAAACCCCAAATGGGGTCACAAAAGGTCCGAAATGACTGAAAAACAACTGAAGGTCAAATGCAGAAAATATTGAACTCGACTCTGGGGATCCTTGGATCCTAGTTGGCGAGCTGGATATTTCCTCAGAGGTCATCTAGTTAAACCCCTGAATTTTATAGATGAAGGGATTAAATGACTTGTCCCTTCAGTGACCATTGACTCTAAGGTCAAATATACTCTCCAGTCCTGGCATGAACAGCAGCATGGCGCAGTAGGTAGAATATTGGTCTCGGAGGCAGGAAAACTTGGGTTTGAATCCTGACCCTGATACTTATTTACTATCTATGTAACCATCAGTGAATCACTTGACCTTTCTCCACCTCACCTGTGAAATGAAGGGGATGGACTCAATGTGGCACACAGTAAGTGCTTAATAAATGCTTTACAATTGATTAGTTGATGTTGCCCTCAGGAGAATATAAACTTCCTGAAGAAGGGGACTGCTTTGTTTTTGTCTCTGTACCTCTCACACCATAGCTTGGGAGAGAAGATTCTTTGGGTTCAGCCAGTTACGATTGGAGGTGGGTGATACTGGGGAGAAAGTATTGGCTCTGGAGGTTTGTGGTTGTCCGGTTAGTTTTCTGTCATTCTGACTCTCTGTGACCCCATCTGGAGTTTTCTTGGCAGAGATACTGGGATGGTTTGCCATTTCCTCCAACTCATTTTACAGGTGAGGAAACTGAGGCAAACAGAGTTAAGTGACTTGTCCAGGGTCATATAGCTAGGACGTGTCTGAAACTGGATTTGGACTCAGGGCTTCCTGACTTTGGGCCTGATGCTTTACCCATTATACCACCTAGCTGCCCTCCAAGATGCTGGAGAAAGAAAGAAAGATAAAAAGATAGTAAGGCAGCAACACAGAGAGCAAAAAAAAGAGAGAGACCTAGGAGAGACAGGAAATACACAAAGAAAGAATGAGAAGAAAAAGAAGGAGGAGAAAGGGGGTGGGGAGAGAGAGAGACAGAGAGAGACAGAAATGGAGAGAGATAGAGGGAGAGGGAGAGGGAGAGAGAGAGAGAGAGAGAGAGAGAGAGAGAGAGAGAGAGAGACAGAGACAGAGAGACAGAGAGACAGAGAGAGACAGAGAGAGACAGACAGACTGAGACAGACAGAGGAGAGAGACAGATAGAGATAGAGAGACAGAGACAGAGAGACAGACAGAGGGGAGAGAGAGACAGAGATAGAGGGAGACAGAGGGAGAGGGAGAGAGACAGAGAGAGACAGACAGACAGACAGACAGAGACAGAGATAGACAGAGGAGAGAGAGACAGATAGAGATAGAGAGACAGAGATAGAGAGACAGAGACAGAGGAGAGAGACAGAGATAGAGAGAGAGACAAAAATAGAGAGACACAGAAAGAGAGAGAGAGACAGAGACAGACAGACAGAGACAGAGAGAGAGAGTGATAGAGAGAGAGAGAGAGAGAGAGAGACAGAGACAGAGACAGAGACAGAGACCAAGAAGGAGAGAAATAAGCAGGGGTGTGGATAGTAAAAAGAGACCTTCCCCATCTTGTACCTAACCAAGAGGAGGAGGGAGAGAACAAAGCAAAGAAGTCCTGGGAACTGAAGGAGCCAGGTAGGGCCAACACGCAGTCAGGGAAGGGGGGGACCAGAAGCTCCCCAGAAGTCGTCCTTTCTGATGCTGTTCCAGGTGCTTCCATGAGCTCTGGCCTCAGGTTTTTCTGGAATTTCCCAGGAATTGCAAGGGCTGTTTGTACAGGATGTAGCTTGTTTTCCCCCTTCTCCCCTGGTACATGCAGGTCATTTCTTCCTTTCAGGGACTTGGGAAACTGGCTCCATTTTGGGATGCTCTCTGTACTCTGCTCTCCGTGCCTCTGGCCTCTGGCACAGCCTGCACAGATAGGATTGATTGTGACCTCTCTGGGTCTCTGTTTCTTCAGTTTTAAAAGGAACCAGATGATCTTTGAAGGTCTTTATATTCTCGAAGTCTCTGATTTGATCATCTATTATATTTCTGTTTATCCTGGAGGCAGTCAGACAGTTAGGAGAGTTTCCCATTCCTAGGGGCTCTGGTGCATATCTTTCTGGATAGACACCTGCTTAAGGCTGCCTTCTACAAGAAGCAGCTAGGGGTGTAGTGTATAAAATGCTGGGCCCAAAGTCAAAAAGACTCATCTTCCTGAGTTCAGATCTGGCTGTGTGATCCTGAGCAAATCACTCCACCCTGCTTGCCTCAGTTTCCTCATCTGTCAAATGAGCTGGAGAAGGAAGTGGCAAACTTCTCTAGTATCTCTGCCAAGAAAATCTCAAATGGGCTTTGAAGAGTCAAATACAGCTGACAACATCTATCTACACACACACACACACACACACACACACACACACATGCACACATGTATATACACATGAATACATGCAATTGTATATCATGTATATAGTATATTATTTTGTGGTCATCATAGTACAGTGGCATATAGTAAACTCCTAAGAAATGGTGATGGAATGACTGATCTTGGACTCAGAGAACCTAGGTTCAGATCTCACCTCTGGTACTCAGTTTTTCAGGGTGTCAGTTTCAACAACTATAAAATGGTAAACTGAGGGCATTGATGGCCGTTTAAGGCAAGAAAATGGAGAAGTAGAAGGAGGAAGAGAAGGAGGAGGAGGAGGAGGAGGAGGAGGAAGAGAAGAGCTTTCACTATTCTCAGATAACCTAGTAAAGATAGTTATTACAAAACCTTCTCAGAACCTGGTTCACTCCTTACCAGGAATACACATAGCACCCATGGGAGGAATAAGTTTAAATTTAGTCCGTAATAGTAGTGAGACACACCTGTAAGAAATCCGGGTCCCAAGCTTCACCTCCCCTCCCCAGCTCTGGAAGTCCTCTCTGTGTAGAGACCTTGTACAGAACCCTTTTCACTGTGGCTGTTTGTCCTTTGTTATAGAAGACAACTGAAGCCAACAGGAGTGGAATGTCTAGACTTGTCTGTGAATTGAGCTCGAGGGAGGCAGAGCTGGGCAAAGTCATCAGCCTTTCTCGGTTCTCCGAAGTCATTGGAATCCAGTGGATTGTTTCAGTCTTTGAATTTGTATTACTAGTGTATAGTGGGGAAGGGGGGCGCACATAGTAGGTGCTTAATAAATATCCTTCATTATCTCTTTTACTAACTGACAACCGCTCTCCACCAACTGCCCAGAAGGGCAAAGGTGTCTCTTTCCGGGCTAGGCTGTTACTATTTGGAACTGATAATTGAATTTAATGCACTTAAATGTGAGCTTCCCTGGGGGCAGGGAGTGTGTCTTCCTTTATCTTCCACCAAGCCCAGATCTAGGCTGAGAACTTAAAAGGACTTGCTAAGTGATGAAAGCCTCTAGGTTGGGCCTTCCCCTAATTTCCCTTTTCCTTATTCTGTTCTCAGGGCCTTGGGAGGCCAGATGCTAGAGGTAGGGGTGGGGAGAAGGGAATGATTGGGAAAACTTGGGCAGAAACCAAGAGTGAGGCAGTAGTGTGCGTGTGGGACAGCTGGGTGTCTCAGTGGATAGGGATCTGAGCTTGGAGTCAGGAAGACTCATTTTCCTGAGTAAGTCACTTCACCCTGTTTGCCTCAGTTTCCTCATCTGTAAAATGAGCTGGAGAAGCTAATGACAAACCACTCCGGTATCTCTGCCAACAACAAGCGTGATGGCCTTGCCTAGGGCTCCCTGGAGCCTTCTCTGTAATGGGCAATCTCAGACAATTTGCTCTCAGGTGAGCCCCGAGGCCAATTTCTTTTAGTTTCCATCTTTAAGAGAGTAAGGAATCCAGCCAGCCCCCTCTGTTCTTCTCTTTCTCCATATAGTTTAAATGGCAAGGAGGTTGGGCCCTGTCAAACTCAAGCCATGGATTACTCCCATCATCTCCTTCCTTTGCTGGATGGAGCTTGAGGAAGCCATAAGCCCCGATTCACTGGGTCCACCACACATTTGTGTTATGTAATCTTAATTGAGCCCTCACTGCATTGTGGTAAATGTTCTATTCCTCCCTAATTGATTCACTGCTCTGAATCTTCTCATTTCTCTTCAAACCTCCCACAGTACCCCCTCTTCTCCTCTTCACTCCTCAGCTGAGGACCAATCCTCCTCCTCCTCCTTTTATTTTTTCAACCCCTCTGAAGCATTTGACATCTTTCTGGACACTCTCTCCTCTCCAGGTTCTGGTTCTTCTATCTATCCATCCATTCCTCAGGATCCTCTGTGCTAGTTCTCTGTCCACTCCCCATGAGTATCCCCCAAACATCTTATGGTTGAGCTTTTCTTTTCCCTCTGTGCTATTTCCCTTTCTCAGCAGCTCCCATGGGTTCAGTTATCGTCACCATGCAGCTCTGTCCCAGATCTATATATTTAGCCCTCAATTCTGTCCTGGTCTCCGATTCCATCCCACTAGCTGCCTTCTGGGCATCTCAAATTGAATGTCCCATAGCATCTTAAACTCAATGTGTTTAAAACAGGACCATAATCATTCCCTCTTGCCCCCTCTCCTTCCTAACTTCAAGATTGCTTTTGAGGGTACTGCCATCTTCCCAGTTCCACAGACTTGAAATCTTAGGGTCATCCTTGACTCCTCACTCATGCTCGCCCCATATATCCAGTCTTTTACCTTTCCAACATCTCTCTTATAAACCCACTTCTCTTTAGTCATAAAGCTACCAGTCTGGTTAAGGCTGTCATTGCCACTTGCCTGGACTAGTTTTACAAACTTTGGTCCCTCCTACCTCAAATTGTCCCCCATTCTAATCCATCCTTCACTAAGATGTTAAAGGGATTTTCCTAAAGTGCAGATCTGACCATGTCAGCCCCCTACTCAATAAACTCCAGTGGCTCCCAGTTAACTCCAAGATCAAAAATAAAGTTTTCTGTTTGGCACTTAAGTCTCAGCCTGGCCCATTCCTAACTTTCCAGTCTTCTTAGACCTCTTTCTCCTCTAAGCATTCTACAAATTAACTACCCAGATCTACTGCTGCTCCTCAAACATGACACTGAATCTCCCATCTCTGTGCTTTTGCTTTGGCTGTGCCTCATGCTTGGAATTCTCTGGCCCCTCATCTATTTCTTGGTTTCCTGGGATTCCTTAAAGATTGAACCCCAATTTCACTTCCTACAAAAGACCTTTCCTGCTCCCTCCCTTTCCAAAATGCCTTCCAACTACTCTGCATATTTATTTTGAGGATAGCCAACAGGCCTCAAACCTGTAGGTGAGTTGAGGGGATGACTACCCCAAACATATGAAGACTTCCCCCAGTGGAGTAAGCAGATGAGAACAATTTGTTCCTATGGCCATGAAGGCTTGTGAAACAGCTTAGAACCTGGTCATACATCAAAGATGCCAAGGTCATCCGCTTCATCCCAGGCCATCCCCAGTCCTCCTGACTTCTGTCTTGCCACTGAACTGCAAGGACTCTAGAAGAGAGAATGAGGCTGATGACTTTGTGCAACTCTGCCTCACCTACATCCGATTCATAAATGAGTCAAGACCACCATGTGATGTCATTGGTTCCTGTCAAAATAAAGACAAACAACAACATACTTATTTTATGTGCCTAGTTATTTACATGTTACCTCCTCCATTAGAATGTATTCTCCTTGAGGACAGGGACCTTGTTTTTGCCTTTCCTGGCATCTCCAGTCACTTAGTATATCGAGATATTGGATGAAGGCTGAAGCCCAAATAAAGAGATAACCTATTTATTGCAGAAAGGTAGTTCTCCCCAAGTGGGACATATGTTCATATATTAAGAGCTGGAAAGGACACCAGAGGCCATCTCATCCCAAACCCTCATTTTACAAAGAAACAAATTGAGGTAGAAAATGTCACACATCAGAATGTGATCAAGGTCATGTAGGGAGTTAGCATTAGCCATGAGATTTGAATCCATGTCCCTTGACTTACAGCTGGGGCCCTTTGCACTGCACTACAAATGAGAAGTTTTAAACCTTCAGAGGTTTAAAAACAATGAAATTAAGACACAAACCACTTCATCTAAGTTGAAAAGATGATAATAAATTATTTTTTCTCATATAAAACCCCCTTTTTTGAACAAATAGTGAATTTAAAAGAGCAAACAAAAAGCTAAGAGAGAAATTTGTTTTACAAAAAGAATTGTATACAACCAAAACAATTTAACCTTACATTATTTAAGCAAATTATTAAAAATAACAAATTGGAAATTAACAACATTAATGACATTGACGTCAACTAGAATAATTTCATCCAGAAGTTAAATCAATGAAAATTAATTGCTGCAACAAGGAAAACAACGGAGCCCGGAAGGCACCTCAGTCAACAAACATCTGACTTGCCAAATAGAGATGGCTGCCAAAGGCAACTTTGAACTAGACGATAGATTCATTTGTAAAATCTTACAAAGTACGATGGATGATTACAAACAGTATCATATCGTAAAACAGAAAGATGCAGTTGAAGCTAAAATTTGTTTAAAGAAAGCTTGGCAAGATATTTAACTAAGCAAGGTCATCCCAAGGGCTTTCAAGGATGAAAACAGATGGAGGATTACAAAAAAAGAGAAAGAATGGAAAAGATTTGCAAAAATAAAAAAGTCAACAATGTGTTTTCTCCATCAGATATAATTGAATTGTCACCCTTGGACCCTAACATCACGGTACCCAAGTTGTTTAAAGAGATGGTATATATAATGAAGAGAACAAATATGGGAAAATCAGTCAGATTGGACCACGTATATATAGAAGAGATCCATGCTGGGGGTCATATAATGGTAAGTACATTTTGTAACCAATTTATAAGATGATTGAAGGAGGGGGAGCAAAGGAGAGGAAAAAATCATGGACTTCATTTATGTTAAACAAAAGGTGGCCCATTAGTAACTACTGACAAATATGACTACATCTATACACGTTTTATGAGACTCATCTATATACAAAATGAGGACATCCTCAAGGAGAATATTTGTATGGAAGAAACAGGCTTTTGAAGATGATTTTGACAAGGGACTCCATCTTTATCATCTCAAAATTGAATGAAATATCTAGAGAATTTAAGATCTCATTGTGCTTGTTCTTTGTTGAATAAAAAATACATTTGGTGATTTGGTGGAACAAAATAGGCCTTTTTATAGCAAAGTGTCTCCCATGTTAAGACCACTTAGGTGATTCCTTGGAAAATATAACAACAGAACTATCCCTGTATGATGAGCCTCTGATAATAAACATCACATGAGGAATAACACAGGGAGATGATGTTCACAAAAGACATTCATCACTCTGATGGAGGAGATCAAGAGTGAAGTTGAGATTGAGGAGGATTCCTTGGAGATGGTCAGATTGTCCAGATACTCATGCTTGAGGATGACTGTGTATTGACTGTCTCGATCCCCAAGACACCGTGGAGCTTCCTGGGAGACATCTGTGATTGGTCAAAGGAATTTGTCCTGACTACCCACATAAGAAGAATTGAGTGGATGAAGACTCACTGTTGCCTAGATTTCAACATGCATTGGGATGGACAACCTCTAGCATTTGCCCAACAGTGTGTAGATGTGGGGCAGACAATACAGAGGGGTGATGAGTTGAGACTAGAATTTTTTAAAAAGAGGAGAAAAATGCTCTGGATTACTTTTGGGAAATCATGAAACACTTTTATTGACCCAAAGCCTCCCCATGAAAGGAAAAGCCTATCTTTTCAATACTAACATTTTACCCATGTTTCTCTATAGCAGTGACACCTAAAACACTACTCCCTTTGAAGAACTAAAGATGGACACCATAGAGAAGGCACCAAAGAGGCACATGGTAGGTGTGAGCATGTTGTAACATGTAACCAATAATGAACACTGAAGAACAGGAGAAAAGGATGTCACCAAGGAATCATATAACTTGCAGAAAAGATGGATTGGTCACATGGTGAAAGTGAAGGAGGACAAGTAGGAAGAAATCTAGGAAGGCCTTTAGTACATTGGATAGACTCTCAATGGCCAGCTTTGGGGACAGCATAGATAAGAGCCCATGGACAGGCCTGGATGGGTAGCTATCTGAATTGTAAGAGGGAACCTATTTACTGATCCATGATCAATAAAATCATAGCTGTTTTGGAGTATTGAGTTAAAGAATTTTTATTCAGTTTTAAAAGACAACTTTAAAAAAGTATTTTAAAAATGAACTTAATTTCCAGACCCAATTCAGGATTTTTGCACACTTTGGGATGGTTCTAGCTCAATTTGGAAATGGGCTTGGTTCAGGATATGGATATTAAATCTAGAAATGTAGATTGTCAGAGTTGCAAGGAACCCTAGGGACCATCCAACTCTACCCATCTCATTGTCCAGGTGAAATAACTCACCCAAGGTCATATAACTAGTTAATGACAGATTGTTGTTGTTCTATCATTTCAGTCATGTCTGACTCTCCGTGACCCCATCTGGGATTTTTTTGACAGAGATACTGGAGGGGTTTTGCCACTTGACAGATGAGGAAACTGAGGCAAACAGGGTGAAGTGACTTGTCCAGGGTCACACAGCTAGTAAGTGTCTGAGGCCAAATTTGAATTCAGATCTTCCTGATTCAAGGCCCAGTGCTCTATGCATGATGGTGCCGCCTCACTGCCCCAGTTAATGACAGAACTGGGACTCAAACCCAGATCCCCTGAGGGAGACAGGGAAGTACAATGGAGTCAGAGGACCTGGGTTAAACTCTGACCTCTGAGTCTGCCTTGGTAAACTTGGCAAGTCACTCAAACTCCCTGGGCCTCCATTTCTTTATCTACAAGTGACCCAAAGTTGTAGAGTAGGAATTAATTTGAATTTGTGGAGGGTTTGCTTACATTGATGAAAACCCAGGTATGGGCCAAAAAACCCAACTACAGCCTTACTAGTAATCCATTATTGAGGTAGAGTGTTTTGCAATGGATAAAATGCTTTCTCTTTCACCACCAAAGTCATGTGAATCCAGCAGGTCAGTTACTAAAACTCTCATCTTATGGATGAGGCCACTGAGGTGTTTTCCCCAACTGGAACGGGAGCTTGTTAACAGCAGGGGTGATCTTAATTTTCTATTTGCATCCCCTTCTACAACATAATGGACACATGGTAAGCCTTTTCTTGAAAGTCTCCAGTGAGGGTGAGCCTACCATCTTCTGAGGAAGCCCACTGCACCTTTGGACAGCCTTATTTGCTAGGAAATGATTTCTTAAAATTAGCCCAAACCTACCTCATTGCAGCTTCTGTCCACTGTACCAAATTTGGCTCTCCAGGACCAAATAAAATAAATCCAATCTTCCTTCTGTGATTATATGTCTCTTCAACATACCACATTGATCCAAGGCTGGAAAAGTTATTGTTTTACCTGAGTTTAGAGTGAGTGTGTCAGTTTTTAAGAGGACACTAACCAGTCAATTAATCAATGAACAAGCATTTCTGAAGAGCCTACTGTGTGCCAGGCACTGTGCCAAGTACTGAAGATACAAAGACAAAAAATGAAAGTGACTTATCCCACATCTAATGGGGGAGATAAGACATATGGAAGATTTCAGTGGCAAATCAGGTGGAAAGGTCCCCTGGTTCTTTGGGTGAAGCTATAAAACAGATATAAATGGCTCTGCTTTAATGCTATTTCCACTGATAAAATCATATCACTTTCTGATGTTAAAGCATTTGACAGTGTCAAGGACTTTGAGGATGTGAACTTTCCTTTCTGGGTCTTCAGTAGTGGTGGCTATGATGCCTGCATGACCAGTTGCCCTTAGGGGGAGCCTCTTAGGATAATGGTTTAGGGCATTGGAGTGGAAGCATAGCTATTACCAAGGCTCTTAGGTTCAGATCCCTCAGTATCCGAAGGGAGATAATGGTTAGGGTGTTGGTGATTTGACTTGCCTGGCATATGCTGCTTCTTGTTTCTCCCTAAGGGTGCCCCATTGTTTTAGCTCGGCTAGCTTGTTTGCTCTGGGTGTGGCGATTAGTTGGCGTTTGGTGCCAGTAAGATTGAGGATGAAACATACCACTCACCTCCTGCCAGAGAAGTGAGGAATTTAGGATGCAAAAAGAGACATACTCTTTTGGACACGGCCAATGTGGGAATTTGTTTTGCTAGGCTAGACCATGCATATTGTAGTGAGAATTTTGTTTTCCATTTTTTAAAAATTGCTCATTTGGGCAGGAGCCAGAGAGAGGGACAGATTATAAATCCTTTGAAAAATAAATAAATAAAATGTTACAAAGGAAAAAGGAGAGAGTTGGACCAGCTGACCTTTAATATCCCTCCCAGCTTAAAATACATGATTTTATGAGAGTTTGAAATCACTGGAACCTTCTTGAATCAGCTAGAACTAGACTGGAATTTTAAGTGTTTGTTTATTCTTGGCAAAGTCAGACTCTCTATTTATAAAGCAAGATTAAAAAGAATAAATTATCTCATAAAATGGACTCTGAAAACAAATTCGGGTTAGGCTTGATGGCTTCTAAGGTCTCTTTCAGCACTAAATCTATGATCCTGTGAACCTTGTTCCATCAGGACGTATCATTGGGTGGGAAGATGCATGTTTGATCTGTGTGACATATCACAAGTTATATCTCCAATTAATCCCCCAATTAATTGAACAGAGTTTGAGATATTTTGCGCCCTTCTTCCCTAGAGGAAAAAAAATTAAATTGACTTTTATCTATGCTATAGAAAAATAGAGGTAAGTAGAGAGAATGCTATTTCCCACTGATGGGATTATAATGAAAAAAAAACAAACCCAAACTCCCCCAGATGTCTTTGATGTTTCATAATGCCCCGTGATAGATCCTCAGAGGCAGCCATAGAAAGGGTTTTGAAGATATCATTTTGAAATCCCACCTTCTGCTTTCTTTCACTAATTTTGTGTTTTGCCTCACAACGGACATGCAGATCTACTCCTGGCAGATGCTTGGAACTTGGTTAAATTCCATTTTATTTATTTTAATAGAATCAAGAGCCACCATTTATACTGTATACTTGGTGACCTTTGGAGAAGTGCTTCTGGGTAGTACAGAAGAAAAAGTCTGCATCATGTCCCCATCTCATGCATTGTTAGTGATGGTACCTCTCCAGCTGGTGGGAGGGGCACCCAGAGGGTCAGCCTTTGTTAGAGCCAAAGGTCTTGGAGAGGGGAGTACTACTGAGCTGTGATTGGATCAAACTGACAGGTTTCCATTAATAATAGAGCAAAATTCCATTATTGGCTAATGGAAAGAGCACTGGATGTATACTCAGAATGATTATATTCTTACCAGATAGAATCCTAGCTCTTTGAGGGGAGGGGATGCTTCATTTTTGTCTGGATCCTGAATGCCTGTGATGTAATAGGCACTTAATAAATACTTTCCGATGGACTGATTAATAATATCAGAATGATTTCCCCACAATTTAATTGCTATGTGTAAGAGATGGCACCTGAGACGTGTTACTTTGAAGTAAGCAAGGGATTCTTCAGAATGGAGGTGAGGAAGGGATGTGGGCTAGACCTGGGGGAGCCCTTGCTTAAGCCAAGGAGACTGGAGACAAAGCATCATACAGGTAGAGGCCCATCTTAGTTGGACAGGAGAGAATACAAGAAGATGAGAAGGGGAATAACATTTGACAATTATTACTAAAGTCTCATTCTGTGTAAGGTATGGGAAGGTGGAAAATGATAGTCATTGACATCAAGGGCTTTTTAAATAATCTAACAAGTCAGAGGTTCCTAACCTGTGGATCAAGGACCCCCAGAAAACTTTGGGGCTATTAGAAAGGGTCTGCAAGTTCATAGTTGCACAAACATTCCTCTATAAACTGTCCAGGTGATGTTTTGTACATACACACACATTGCCATTTTTCAAATGGAGGCAGTTACTATTACAATTGATACAATACTGGTCTGCTGGTGAGTAGCACTCATGAAATATGGAGGTTAAGTCTCAAAAAATAAAACAAAACAAAATAGATTGTTATTGATATCTCTTATGTTTCTATTAACTAGATTTTCCCCATAACTTTCCCCTCCCCTTCCTAGGGAGGCATTCCTTATAATGAAGAATTTTTTAAAAAGATGGGGAAAAATTGTCACTATCAGTATTATTATTTGCAAAACTGATAAACATATTAAAAAACAAAGATCTGACTTTCTCTGTCATGTTTCACACTTGTGTGAGAGTTGATTTTAAACGAAGAGAGTATAATTTCAGGAAGGTGACCTTGAGCAGTCAGTTCACACATTATTGGAACAATGTATGTGACCCCAGCCACATGTGGGTGACATTTGATGCTTGATGTGACCTTTTGGTGTGAATGAAAGGAAAACAAAGCTGTACTTTGTGCTCTGAAAGCTGTGCCTTCTTTCCCTTGGGTCCCAATCGAGGCAGCCACATCCCTCTGTTATAGGTAACCCTAGAGGAGGCTGCTGTTCTCACTTCCCTTTAGGGGATGATCAGAAGATTTAGTAGGGGCATAATATTTTGAAAAGCTGTCATGTGAAAGAAGGATTAGATTTTCTCTGGTTGGTCCCAGTGGGCAATGGAAGAAGGAGGCGGGGAGGAGTTCCAGAGAGGGAGATTTTGACTCAATAGGAAGAAAAAAAGAATCTAGTTATTAGAGCTGTCCAGACTAGACTGGGTAGGGCTGAAGGTGTAAATTTCCAGTCCTTCGACATTTTCAGTCAGGACCTGATTTGTCAGGAATGTTGGTGCTTACAGTAGGGGTTAGACTAGATCACATCTAAGGTGCCTTGCTCCTCTGTTCTCCAGCTTCAGGCCCAGAACTCTTTTCGTTGTGTAACACTGTTCACCCTCCTGCCAATGGCTGGCACAGGGGAGGGTGGCATGGGGTAGGGAGAAGGGACTTAGCATCTGTCTGAGAAAGACTTGCTATCCTAGTTCTATGGATAGACAGACAGAGCCTTGAAGAGCAGGCTCCTCTAAATATCTATTTGTGCAGTGGAAAGATTACTAAGTATGGACTCAGTGGTGCAGTGCATAGAGCACAGGGCCTGAAGTCAGAAAGACCTGAGTTCAAATCCAGCTTCAGATACTTACTAGCTCTGTGACCCTGAGTGAGTCCCTTGACCTTGTTTGCTTCAGTTCCTCATCTGTAAAATGAGGTGGAGAAGGAAATGGCAAGCCACTCCAGGATCTTTGCCAAGAAAACCCCAAAGAAGGTCATGAAGAGTTGGACCTGGCTTCAAATTCTGGGTCTTCCACTTGTCCTACCTGTGTGAGTTTTGGCACATAATCTCCTTCCACTCAGTCTCCTGCTCTATAAAATTAGTGGGTTTGACTACTTGTCTTCTGAAGCTCTTTCCAGCTTTATATTTATGTGATTCTCTGATTCAGTTTGCTGGTAAGTCTATCAGTCAGTCTGTGAGGCAGCCAATCTATTAGAGAACCAGTCAATGAGCCGAACTGTTAACTAATGTTTAGAGAAATGCACTGCCCCACTTTCCAGTGTTCTGCAGAATCTGTTTTCCTTGTCACAAACAAGTGAGACCAGAGAAGGGTTTCCCTGATGCCTCCTTTTCCTTCATGTAAATGACTGACTCTCAACACCCGAAATCCTGCTCATGCAATGCAGATCATCTTCCCATTCGCTGGTCCAATTAGCGTTGGCTGTTGATATGTTGTGACTCCATAGCTTGTAAAAGAGATGATGGCACTGGGACAATGGGGGGGAAGGGGGGGTTGATAACTGATACACTCTTGGTTTGGGGCCTCTTCCCTTAACTCCTGGGCAGCTTTCAGGGCACAGGGGCCATGGCTGACCACCAGTAACTGGGGGCTCTGACAAAATCGTCGTCTCGTGGGGGAGGCTCCATCAGGCGGTGAGGGGGCTCAGCTGGGATAGTCAGGCATGATTTGGAGGGTGTGGGATGGACGAGGAGAGTGAGGACAGCTTCACTGCTTGCTTCCTTGGAGACACGAGTTACTTACGCCTCCAGAAATGAGAGCACACTGACTTCACTGGTGTCCTGGCTCAGCACCAAGGGCAGATGGACACTTAATAAATGCTGGGGTATCTGATGAGGGGGTAGGCTGCATATGGGCAAAGAGAACATTTTTTCTCTCTCCCTTCCTCCTTGTCTTCTTCCACATCTTCTGGCCTCATCCTTCTCCCCTTAGACCAAGTACAGACACTCAGAGAGGGATGCAGCTGGTCAGTGGTGATATCTTCTTGGCTCCCTTCAGTAGTAGTTATAGGCTCATGAGATAACTGTTTTAAAGCTGGAAGGGACTTCAGAAGGTATCAAGTCTAATCCTGCCATTTCATGGTTAAGGAAACCAAGGCAGACAGAGGTTAAGTGACTTGACCAGGGTCATGTAACCCATAGGTGTCTGAGGCAGGATTTGAACCCAAGTCTCTCTGACTCCAAGTCCGGTGCTTTAGTCTCTACACCATGCAAGGCCTCCCTCACTCAAATCAAAGTCAACTTCAAGTCATCATGTCATCATTTCCCTGGAATCATGGTCCTCTTCAAGAATGAAGGACAACACAACAACAACAAAAACCATGCTAAGATAGATACCAATCAAGAAAGGCAGTGCGGTATAGGAGAAGGCAGAAAGGAAGGGAAGAAGCATTTATACAGCACAGACACTGTGCCAAGTGCTTTTTAATTGTTTGTAATTAGTATCCCATTTGATCCTCGCAAGAACTCTGGAAGGTGCTATTATTATCCCTCTATTTTGCTGTTGTTGTTGTGTAGTCAGTTCAGTCGTGTCTGACTCTCTGTGACCCCATTTGGGGTTTTCTTGGTAAAGACACCGAGTAGTTTGCCATTTCCTCCTCCAGCTAATTTTTACAAATGAGGAAACGGAGGCAAAGAGAGTTAAGTGACTTGCCCAGGGTCATGCAGCTAGTAAGAGTTTGAAGCCAGATTTGAACTCATAAAGATGAGCCTTCCTGACTCCAGACCAGGCACTCTATTTATTGCACCACCTAGCTGCCCCATTGTGCAGTTGAAGAAACTAAGGCAGACAAAGGTTAAGTAACTTGCCACAGCTAATAAGTGTCTGAGGCAACATTTGAACTCAGGTCTTCCTGACTCTAGGCCTGATGCTCTATGCACAGTGCACCCAGTTGACTCTGAATCTATTCCTTAGTCTGAAATGTTCAGTTTTCTTTATTCTTTCCTTTCTTCTCTGTGTCAAGTTCTTCTGCCCTATGGTCTCCTAATATAGGTTCTTCTTTGTTTTTGCTTTGAAGAATGCTTTCTTTTCTTTCAAGAAATACTTTATGTGCTATGATAACTTGGAATAAGAGTAAAGAACTATATCTCTAGGGGTTTCACCTTAGAGGGAAGCCAATCTGAACTTTTGGATACATAGCTGGTATTTGTAACTTAAAGAAATAATACATCAAACATTCTATGAAAGTAGTTTAAAAATTCCTTGCTCTCCATCCTTGCTAAGATGCTCATTCATCTTTTTTAAAAGTTTAATTAACTTTTTTCACTTCATAAAAATCTATTTTCTCTCCTTCCTATCTCACTCTAACCCCAATGAAAAAAAGGAAAAAGAAAAATAACACCCTTGGAACATATCTATAGTCAGAGATCAGTAAAGGTGCATCTGGACAACACAACTGCACATTTACTCTTAGTTGGAGTGCCAGTAGACTACTGCAGGCTTCAGCCCCTGCCAGATCTTTGGAAGGATATGCAGGATCATATTGACAGATCTCCAGACTCCCTACTAATCTCACCTTCCTGCCCTCATTACTCCATTGTAGGCCTCAGACTGGGTAACGGTTAAATCTGAGACCTAGCTCTGAGGTCAGAGCCACACAGTTGTTAATCACTTCTTTTCCTGTTTCTTGCCTAGTACATAGGTTCAGTCCCATGACCACAACCATAGGTCAGCTGCTCCGAGGCATTGTTCCCCTCATCTGTCTACATCAGACCTATAACCTAGCCCTGGGGTCAGAGCAATAGAGTTTCCATTTGGTTCCTGATCTTGCTCTCTGCACAGGGTCAGGCTAGCCCCTGTTGGATATATTTGACTATATTTTGCCTTGATGAGTAGCTGCAGGACCCAATTCACTCTCTGAGATGGAAGGCTTTGGGTAGAGCCCTCCTGGCTGGATCTTGTACTCACAGACCTCTGTTTCTTTCCTTATGCTGACCTAGGCTGGAAAATGACTCACTATGGGTTTTCCTTGGATTTCCTGACCACAACTCTGTCTAGTGCTCTTTCTAGGTCTTTGTCGGAGCAGTTGTCAGGTGGAGCTGAACCGAACTGTTTCCTCTCGCTCCACCATCTTTTTCTCATCCAATTTCCTGTTAATATAGTTATTCCTTCCATATCATGGGGGTTAGAGGCATGATCTGGAAAATCCATGTAAATTTTTTGGCCCTCCCTTTGTATCAGAGAGGAAGTCTGAAGTTTATCTTATGGGGTGTTTGCAGTACCTTATTGTAAAATTTGGGTTAAGTATTTGGTCATAGGCTCTGTGTCACCTGCTGGCCTTTGCATCTTGTCTGTGGCTTCTGCAAAGCTCCCCCAAATTCCCATTTAATTTCTTATGCCAACCTGCAATATATCAAAACCATGACGGGAGAAGTTGTGATGTGGAAGGGAGAACTGTAGCAGCTTTCATGTCTAACTTGTGATGAACTACTGTGACAAATTCTCCATTCTTCTTCACTTGTCATGGGGTCCAATCTCTGGAGACTGCGGAATCGGGCGTAATTAATTAATTAATTTTATCTTGGGTTCCTATTCCAGGGTATCATGCTAGAATCCAATTACCATTGAGGCTTTTTGTAATTAATTCTAATTACCTCCTCTTTTTTCCCCCTTGCTGATAGAATTAAGAGATCTTCCTGTGCTTCCTTGGCTGCAGCACTTTCTCGAATTCAATTATATGTGAGAAATTTTTATGAAGCACCTACTGTGGGTTCCAGATCTACAATCTTGGCATCAAGGTTACATGTGCGACCTTGACCAAGTCACTCATAGGATCATAGATGTGATGTGAGCAGGGTCCTTGGGTACCATCTAGTCTAATCCCTTCACTTTGGCTCTCAGTTTCTTCATCTGTAAAATGAGGGTATTGGGTTCCTCTTCTAAGTTCTGTGAATCCAAAGTTGAAAAATGACATAATCCTTGTTCTCAGGCAGCTTACATTCTAAAGGGGTCATGGTGGAAGATATGACATGCATGGAAATAAGCATAATATAAAGTAATATATGAAAGGAATAGAGGAGATCTGGATAAATTATTTTAATGCACCTGAAGATGGATATATCTCTTCAATTTAAAGCAAAGAATCCCTCCCTCACCTTCTATTCTTGAATTTTAACATCAATGGATAGCTTCCTGATGGTCAGATAGTTACCTGACAATCAGACCTGACAACTGCCTGACAGGCAGACCAAGAAATAATTGGAGGATAAGACAGGACAGCTGTCTTCCATTGATCTGCTTTGACTAGTCACTTGTTGTTGATTTAAAATATTTCTCTGGTCTGTCTTCGGATGACCTTTTCATTCTCTTCCAACATGTCCTCTGAGCTAAAAGGAGGGAGAGGTTTCTGGTATTTGATGTACTCTTTTCCTCTTTTATGTCTATGTGACTCATCCTGGCCCAGGGTTGAGTGAAGAATGGCTGTGTACATGGAATAACACGTTAGTGCCCTCCCTTTCCTCTATAATTAACTCCAATTTATCTTGTATATGTCTTGTTTGTACGTAGTTTGCATGTTGTTTCCCTCATTATATTGTAAACTCCTTGAGGGCAGGGATGTTTTTGCCTTTTTTTATACCCTTAGCACATAACTCAGTGCCAGCCATATAGAAGGCATTTAATGAAATGCTTATTGACTTGACTCGAAAGTTTGATGATTCAGAGATGGAAATATGAGGTGAGTCAATTGTAAAATCATAAAATAGAAATCTATAAAGGCCCTTAGAGATAATTTAATCCAATCCTGCCCCCATTTTATTTTTAATGTTTTGTTGATTATTTTATATCTTAGGACCTCCCCTGTCCCTGTCTTCTCCCCTCAAAAACCATCCTTTATAACAAAGAAAAGCAGTTAAGTAAGGACATCTGACAGTGTATATGACATTCTCTACACACTGTCTACCACCTCTCTTGAGCAGGGGATTCAGTATCAGTGTTTTGGAAACAAATGTGCTCAAATTTATTTCTATCCTCCCTCCCCTCCCCCCTCCCTCTCCCTCTCTCTTTCCTCTCTCTCTCATATCTACTGAGTGTTCTAAAAGTTTAAATCCAGTTTTAAAAATAAAAAATTAAAGCTTAAAACTGCATTTAGACTTTTGGGGTGGACACACACATACATTTTGTCTTCCCCAACAAAATGTAAGTTCAATGAGAGTAGGAATAGTTTCATTTTTTTTGTATATATACATACATATTTATATACACACATGTATATGTATATACACACACATATACATATATATACACATATAAATATATATACATATATAGTATACTAGATAGCATTATATATGTGTATATATGTATATGTGTGTATATATGTATGTGTGTGTGTATATATATACATATATACACATATATATATCTAATATGTATGTGCATGTATATTAGCATTCCCAGCATCAAACACAGTGCCTGGTACATTAGGCGCTTAATAAATGCTTGTTGATTGATGCCTTTGTGTCATTTTCACTTACATTATTATAGCCATAGGGAACACAGCTTTCTTTGCCATACAGCACTGTATATACAAGTCTTTCTGGGTTTCTTTTAATTCTTGATAAGGAAATTGTTTTTACCAAGGCAAATCGACCCTTTTTCTGCACTTTAGTTGCCTGGGAGCCATGAGAATTTAAAGGGTTAGGATATTTGCCCAGGGCTACACAACCAGTCTGTGTCAAAGGCAGGATTAGAAGCCAGGTCCTCCTGACTCTAAGCGTAGCTCTCTGTGTACTGTCATCCTGCCTGTTGTTTTTAAGTAATCCAGTAATATTCCCTTATATTCCTGTAGCACAGTTTGACCAACCATTCTACCAGTCAAAGGACACTCGTGTGATTTCCAGGATTTGCTAACATAAAACATATGTTATGACTAATTGGGTGTAGATGGCTCTTTCCTTCTGTCATTGACCTCTGGGTGTTTTTCCAACAGTGGGAGACCTGGGCCAATAATATGAATAGTTGAACAACTTTTCTTGCATGGTTCCAAGGTGTTTCCCATGATGCTAAGTCTTTCCCTTTATGTGTAAGGAAACTGAAGCCCATCGAGTGGAACCAATTAGACAGAAGTCACAAAGGCAGACACTGGATTTGAACTCAAGTCCACTGACAGAATGAACTTGTGGCGAACTATTGTGACAAACTCAAAGGCTACACAAGTTCTCCATTTTGTTTTGATGCTCTGAAAACTCTTCCATCTCTGTTTTTCTGCCTTCCCAGTCTCCTTCTTGTGTTCCCTAAAACAAGCCAATAAGTATTTATTAAACATCTACTATGTTCCAGGCATTGTGCTAAGTGTTGGGGCTACACAGAAAGACAAAAAAATAGTCTCTCCTGCCAAGGAGCTCAAAACTCAAGGAGCTTTCCTCTAATGAGAAAATAACATTCAAACACCTATGTACAAATTCATGATAAACTGGAGTTAGTCAAAGGAGGGAAAGCACTAGCATTAAGGGGTAGGGGAAGGGGCAGGTCAGGAAAGGTTTCTTGGAGAAGGTGGGATTTTTAGCTGTGACTTGAAGGAAGCCAGGGAAGCCAGGAGGCAGAAATGAGGAGGGAAAGAATTTCAGTCATGGGGACCAGCCAGTGATCCTCCATTCTCCCATCCTTCTTGCTCTTTTTTTTTCCTCTGCTTTGAAGCACAGAATGCCTTCATCTGCATGTGCAGGTCTGGAATTAAGAGGTATAGGACACAACTAGCCCATGGTAATAATCTTGAAAAAAATCATATGATTATAGATTTACAGCTGGAAGTGACCTTCAAAACTGTTGAGTCCAACCCCCTAACTTTACAGATGAAGAAACTTGGGCATGGAGTTAAGTGACTTACCCAGAATCATACAGTGGGTGTTGGAACTGAGATCTGAACCCATAGCTTCCGAACTCCAAGTCCAATGTCTTATCCACTGTAGTAGTGTCAAACTCAAATAGAAATGGGGACCACAGAGCTGCACATGAGGATCTCTGTGGGCCTCATAGTGACCTAGAAAACCACATGTTAACATTATCTATGTTTTACTGTATCTGTATGTATTTTTGTTAAATATTTCCCAATTACATTTTAATCTGGTTCAGGCCACACTCAGGCATTTTGTGGGTCAAACACACAAGCAACCTGTGTGTTTGACACTTTTGCTGGATGGTAGACATTGAAGAAGTTCTGGACTTGTAGTCAGTAGCCCTGGTTTTGATTTTGTAATTTGCTAATCTATATCCAACTGCTTGCCTTCTCAAGGTATGGGGGAAAGGAGAGAATATGGAACTCAAAATTAAAAAAAAGAATGTTAAACAGTTTTTGTTTACATGTAATTGAGAAAAAATAAAAGTGAAATGAGTTTTCATTTCCTAGGTTTTTGATCTTGGACAAATCACTTCATCTCTTTTAAAATAGGGATGGAAATGCTCACACTAACTCCCTCCCTGGGTTGTGGCGAGGATGAGATGCTGAATGGTAAAAGCTTTGTGAACATTAACATGCTATGTCAATGTAAGCTCTCATCATTCAAATATTCTTGGATCCCCAGAGCTGTGTCTTCCTTACCACTAATCTCCACTTGTTTGAGTCTCTGCGATTTCAGTAGAAACAAACCATGAGATGGAGTTGAGACCTGGCAGCAGTGGTTTGTCCCAGAGGACTCATTGCCCCTGCTTGTCTTACTTCAGTGGCTCCTCGATTGGTTGAGTCAGGAAATGGTGGTTCTAATCCTGGACCTGCCTCCAGCAGCCTATGGAAAACACTTTAGCATAGTCACCTTACCTTCTGAGGCTTCACTTTCTTCATCTATAAATTATAGAAAAGATGATTGTCAAGGTCAGTTCTAGCCAGGACGTTCTGTAATTCTAAAACAGTCTATGAGTTCGTTGTCTTCCTCCCTAAACCTTCTGACCTTTCAAGAAACCTGACCCACCGACCCCATCTGAGAATGTATACCTCATTCTACACCTGTAGTCCAACACATCTCTATCGATAAAAGGGAGGATTGTTTACTCGTTATGCATCTGGAATTGCCAAACTTGGGGACTTTCAACAGTTTGGGATTCATCTTTGACTCTGCCTTCTCTGCCTCTCTTCCCCCCTTCTCTCATTTCTAATATGTTAAGCCTTGGTAATTCTCTCTCCACAACATGTTCTGTATCTGTCCCCTTCTCTCCACTCATACAGCCACCCCTCTGGTTGAGATCTCCTCACTTCTCGCCAAACTGTTTCAATAGCCTCTTTCTTAATGTATGTCAAAGCTTCCAATCACCCTCCCCTCTGGGTTCCACTTCCTACTTTTTAGAGGTTTTTTTTCTACCACACCCCAGGAGCCTTCCCACCCTGGAAGACCACTCTGTCTTGTGGTTCCTTCCTGTAACTAGTCAGTTCTTCTTAGAACCTTTATTTTAAGGGAATTATGAAGGCCAGCCACATTCTCTCTTTGATCCCCTCTCTAGGCTCTGCTTCTAACTCTCTAGACTTGGAATGTCCCTTCTAGCTCTCAATCTAGGATTACATTTTATGATTATTCTACAGTTTTCAGATTATTATAGGGTCATCTATTACCTAAATTCAATGGCAAATGCTGGTTACATTGTGACAATCGTCAAGTCCTTGGCTCGTTCTAGGAATAACATTTTAGTAACCCAGTGAAATGAGAGAAGAAATGCTAATGGTGTTCTTGGTTAGGATTCCAGATCCAAGGCGTTAGTGATCCTTCTTTCTTTTTGTGCTTCCCACACCCTCCTAGGAGACAGTGATCCAGAACAGATTGGGTCTATAAACCTATCAGCCAGGCCTGGGCACTTCCATTTGGAAATATTTCTCTCAGCAAATACAATTGCATCACTCCACAGAGTGTGTGGGGGAAACAGGTCCATTTAATTTTGGCTTTAAAAAATACCAAGAGGGGGCTGTTGACTCATCTCCCTGGCACAGCAATGAGGATATTATCAAATTAATTTCATTTATGAAAAGGCCAAATACTCAAGGGGCTGCTGGAAAGCCACAAAACCACACAATTTTAAGTGGAAAGCAAAGAAGCATATGGAAAATATGAATTCACTAATGAATGAGAAAATAAAAGAATGGCCTTCTATTGGAAACTGTCCACTGGAGCAAAAGAGTCAAATGTGAATTCTGAAGTTTGCTTTTATAAGATGCAAGATGAAAGACGACAAGGGGGACACTGAGACTTTGTTGTGCTTTGAGGCTCTTTGGTCCCCCGGCTAAAGGAAAACAGCTCCAGGTCGTTAAAGAACCACATAGGTAGTTCATGTGTGATTCAATGTGAAGTGCTTCTGAAAAGAAAATTTCTGTTTAGTGAATCCGGTTTTTTCATGGACTTCCAATTTAAACTGAAGGATGGGTTCTACTCAACAACAGTTTGGGGTTTGATACAATGAGATTGCAATTAGGAATTAGAAAAAATGATTGAAAGAATATATTTAAACACAGTCCTACTTTGAGGCATTGTTGTTAGGTGGGTGATCTGGGGTTCCTTAGGGCAATGCCACAGAGCTCAAGTGCTGCTGGAGAGGAACGAACTGGAAAAAATGACATGACAAAATGAATACCAGACCCAGAGTTTCTAGGATCTTAGACCTAGAGATGGAAAGAGTTCCGGGGGCCAGCTGATAATCTCTGCATTTTACAGATTGGGAAACTGAGGCCCAGGAGGTTAAGTGACTTGTTCAAGGTTAGACAGACCAGAATTTAAACACAGGTCACGTGACTCTAGAGCCATTGCTCTTTCCATTGTACCAAAAAAACTTGAGTTCAAATCCAGTCTGGTAGCTGCGTGAACGCCGGCAACTCATCGCTCTATCTAAATAGCCTCTATTTCCTCATGTCTTAAATGGGGTTAAGATCCATATTACCTGTGTGGTGGTGGTGCTGTTGTTAGGTGGAGCCAGAGCTGAGAGGGATCACAGAGGCCCTCTAGTCCAGTCCTCTCATTTTACATGTGAAGAAACTGAGGCTCAGGGAAGTTAAGGGATTTGTCCAAAGTCACATAGGAAGCAGGCACTGGGGACAAGGTTTGACTCCAGGCCTTCTGACATCAGCCAGGGCACTAGATGTAGAGTTGAGGAAACCTGGCTTCAAGTCCTGCCTTGGGTTTAATTAATGACCACCAGCAAGTCACTTCACTTTCCCTACGCCTCATATGTAAAATTGGGGATCTGGACTTGATGGTTCCTAAGAGTATTTCAGTTCTAAACCTATGATTTGATGATCTTGTTTGGCCAGAGAAACACATGAGGATTGTTTATTAAAGTCTGAGGGGAGAGGGCTTTGGTTTTTTTGGGTTTTTTTTGCATTGATGAAGAACTCATACCCATGAAACTAAGTTTTTGAAGTTTTGGATTTTTAAAAAGAAAAATAATTTCTTAATGAATGAATGAATATTGACTTCAGGTATCTATGGCCTTATCAATGTGTGTATATAGGTTTAGATCACAACTTCTCCATAGTTTAGATCTAACTCTTTCATCTTCTATTACTTCCTTCCAAATTTCTATGACTTTGTTTCCAAATTTCTATTACTTGCTTCAAAATTTATCACAAGTGCCATCTTCTACATGAAGCCTTTCTGGATCCCCCCCCCCATACACTTCAATTACCTAGTATTGGTTTTGTCTGCACTTCTATATGTGCAGAGGCTCTCTTCTCCAATGGAACGTAACTTCCTCGAGGGCAGAGAATGTTTCCTTTTTCTCTTTGTATTCCCAATGCCTAGTGTAGCTCCTAGTATACAGTAGATGATTAATAAATACTCATTGATTCAATGTTGATCTGATGTAGTTCTTGTTTCCCCACTGGTCTCTAAATCCTTTGTAGCGAATCTGACCCAATATGTTATAGGCCTTCATCTGCCCTGGGAACTCATCAACAATCTTAAAAAAATTACAGGAGATGAAAGCAAGGCCATGTAACAGAAGATGAATATGGAAGTGGCATTAAATGGAGACTCCAATAGGAATTGGCCAGTGGCAGAAGGGGGCTGTCATGGCAGAGGGATATTCCAGACGGCCAGAAGGACTCAGGGAAGCTTCGCAGCTGAGTCATAGTGGCTATGTCACTAGGGAGAAGGGGCCATGAGTGCAACAATCCAACTTGACACAGATGGATGCAGAAAAATAGCCGCCTGAGGGAGGAAGCGACTGGAAGGGGAATGACCCCTTGAAGGACAAAAGAAGGCCAGCAGTGGACTCAAGAAAGTATTTCTAGGAAAAAGAGTTTTGGGTTTGGATATACGTGATCTAGACAAATGCTTCCTCATAACTATCATCCTCTAAATTAAATTCCAGTTTTCTCCTGACTTTTATTAGAAAGTGTGCCCCCAGATTGTAGGTGGGGGATGTTCTGTACCAGTTGCTACTACTATGCTACCTTAGTAAAATCCTTTGCTAAATATTAATTGAGCCTAGCTTACTATTGTTAGTGGAAAACATACCTACTGGGGGCTTGTGACTTGTGAGTTACATTACTAGAGAACATCAGAAAATGCTACAGTTACCAATAAAATAACCCTGGGGAAGAAGGAGGTAGTAATTATACTCTGGGGAATGAGAGTTGAAAAAGTAGTCCTGAAGGGGGCATAAGGGAGTGATCAGCTTGGGATCATTGAAAGCAATATACAATTTACAACATCTCATTCAGCCTTCAGAAAAATTCGGATGCTCCCTTGGAGGTAAGCTTATGTTTTGAAAAGCTATATACAAATGAAGCTATCAAGCTAGAAGGGCTTTAAGTGACTGATGATTACTATTGTCTGAGAATCAGCCTAGCTAAGGATCCATGGGCTCCCTATCATCACTTAAAAAAGAATTCTTCAGCTATGGCAAACCATGATTAGGAGCAAAAACCTGAGATCGGATTGTGTCTAGAACTGAATTAATAACACTCCTAAATTTAGTGAAATTCAAAATACTAACAATATATGTCCTCTGAGTTCTCTCCAGTCCTACAAATCTATAATTCTGATGTGTCATATTTATAAGTGTTTTTAAATGTTGTATTTTAAAATATCCTTGTGTATTAATGCAAAGATCATATTGAGGTGAAAATACAGTAAAGATACAAAAGAACTGGGTCCTTAACTGCCTTTGCTGAAATGCCCACAGTTAGAAGAGCAGAGTATGAAGCTTTCCTAATTTGCCATCTTATTTTTGTTTCACCCCCATCACATGCCTCTTTGCCGCTAAGCCCTGGCTAATATTTATAGGTTGTGATAGGCTCTTTGGGCAGGAGCAGCTAAGGGATGCAGTTATGGCCCTAAAATATCCAGGCCATACTGTCTGTAGAGACATTAGTAAGCTTGACAACTAGCTAATATCTAACATCAGTCAAGAAGCCTAGAACAGCAGAAAGAATGCTGGGTTTGAAGACAGAGGAACTGGGTTGGAATCTTAGTTCTGCTATGGATTGTGGGTAAGTCAGTCTGGGGTGAGAGGTCTTTAAGGTGGCTTCTACTGTTAATTCCAAGAACCTCCAGGATATTTGGGCCTTCAGTTTCTGACCTTGTGATCTCACTTACTCCCAAACTGTTGAGACTAGAAAAGTGTTTGTGGTTGACAAAACGCTGGCTTGTTGGCTCAGTGATTGAGGAAAGCCCCACAATCCCCTGTGCTGGGTTTGTGCTGGAGGAGAGTGGGCAGAGGGGAAGGCTGCTGTGACTTGAGATGTCCCCTCATACAGGAACACCCAGTGAAGCTGCCTGTGCCATGGAGCTAGAAGGAAGATTTGGAGATGGAGGCATAAAGGGGGACAAGGAAGCACCAAAGGGCACCCAAGGAAGCAGGTGATCATGGAACCAATGGATCAATCAATCAAAAAGTATTACTGAGCATTTACTATGTGTCAGGCACTGTGCTAAGTTCTGGGGATATAATGAAAGGCAAAAGACAGTTTAGGACTTTAGATCAAGATGGGAGCTCAAAGGCCTTATGTAGTCCAATGCTCCAATTATGCAATCAATTAACCAGCAACTTTATTAAGTTTCTGCTTTGTGCCGGGGGTCTGGGGATACGAAGACAAAAGTGAAGTCATTCCTGCTCTCAAGGAGCCTACATTCTATGCAAATAAAGGTATGAATAAGACACATAAAGAGCAGATACAGAGTAACCTTATGGGGGGCACTAAGAGCTAGGGGAAGTCTAGGCATGAATCTAGGGTTCTAAAGGTCTTCTACAGAAGGGGGAGATTGAGCTACCTTGTATTAATGTAGAATTTATTCCTGTGTATACTGATACACAAGAAAAGTAGTCTTTCTTGATAGAATGTAAGCTCCTTGAGGGCAGGGACTCTTTTATTTCTGCTAACACAGTGTTTGTCTCAGAGTAGGCACTTAATAAATGCTTATTGATTTAAGTGTGAGTTTGTGGCTTAATCAATTAACTCAAGGCAATTGTAAGATCTCAGGTTTGGACAGCACCTCACAACTTCTAGCCTGCCTCAGATTCACTTGAATGAATCTACATTAAATGAAAGACAATCAAATATCTCCTCCCCTCTCCTTCATTTTATAACAAAGAACCTTCTGTTTCCTGAAGAAAATTCCGGATGAGGTTCTTTTCATAGTCTTAGGGATTCTTCCACCAGCTTTCAGTGGAAAAATCCTCCCCTTTCCTTGAGATGACCACATGGGATGGCTCCTCATTATGCTTCCAGTGATTCTGGCTTATGAGTGTGGCCATGCATCTTTGTCTGGAATTCCCCTCATAGTTTGTGGCTTTTAAAATTCACAACATGTTTCATAATCAAATTAATGGAGCTGGAGAAATATACGATGTAGTTAAGCCCCTGTTGAGATGCTTGGCAGGAACTTCAAATTGCTAATGCTTTTTGCATCCATATTTTCTGTCAATATGAGAACTAAAGGATGCTGGCCCTCAAGAGGAGCAGCATCCAGAAAGACTGCCCAAGACTGGCCAGTCTGGATGTTCTCCTGATTCAGGGTTAGCTGGAATTTGGAGTTTTTCTTGCCTTCCGCTGGGTGGCCCAATACATCATAACCCAACTATTCTAGTGTCACTCCAATAATTTCACTGATGCCACCTCATTGTCTTTCCTTATGTTGTCCTTAATTGCATCAGGCAGGCTGTTGGCCTAGGATGGTGACAGGTCTAGAAACCAAGTCATTTGGGGATCATTCGATCATAGGTCTGGACCTGGAAGGGACCTTAGTGGTCATCTAGTCTACCCCCTCACTTTAAAGATAAGGATACTGAAGCCTAGAAAAGTTAAGTGACTTGTCCAAGATAACACAGACAACACTGGTTGAACAGCTTGGGATATTTGGAGGTTAGAAAAGAAAAGAATTGGTGGAATTGGTCAATATGATCAATGTGGCCTCCATGGGACTTTCCATCTATGGTCTTATGAATTAAAGACAAAGCATGAAAGTTAATAACTTTCTAACAATTTTGCAAACCATGGAGTAGGCTTCCTTGAGAGATGGTTCCCATATTGGAGATGTTTAAGTGAATGTGGGTAGAGATGACCCTTTGTAAGGGATTTTGTGCTTCAGGCACAGGTTGGACCAGATGACCCCTGAGGTCCCTCTATGCTCTGAGATTCTATGATCCAGTCATTTGTCTTACACCAAGGACAGAGCCTCAGGACACACCCCGCTTTTTACTGATGGTAGAGTAACATGCTGTGTTGGCAACCAAAAATGGGCTCCTTAGCACTTAGTCAACAAGTGCCCTCGACTAGTTTGGCTTTTTCCCCTGAACTGAATGCTGTTTGTATGTTGGACTGGAGTAAGCTTGTCGGCCCCTTCACCTTGCTTCCCTTGCTTAAGCTGATGGAAAGAACCTGTGCTTTCCCGGTCAACCCCTTCACCTTGCTTAAGCTGATGGAAAGAACCTGTGCTTTCCTGGTCAACCCCTTCACCTTGCTTAAGCAGATTGAAAAAACCTGTGCTTTCCCCGGTGTACCTTACACCCCCGCAGAAGCCAGATGGTTAAAAGCAGCTCCCGTTGGAGCCAGAGGCTGCTATAGCTACAGCCACAGCCACAGCTGAAGCAGGAGCTGCCAGTAGCAGAGCTGACCTACGGGAGGAAGCTGAACAAGGACTTCAGGCCAGTGGGTAATCTTTTTACCATAGAGGGGGAAGCATGATTTTGCTTTACGCAGTCATGCTTCTCTGTAGCCTCCTGGTTACTCTTTCGAGGCGTACTTATTGGGCCTGGAAGCTTTTGATCAATATATCAGAATGGGGTTGCTGGTTCATGGGTTGGTTACTGTGGAGCCTAAATATATGTTTTGATTCTTCTGCCTTCTACTTTGAGAGTTTCTTATATCTGGCGGTTCCGAACCTTTCAGACATGCATATGATCCTCTTTGAGATTATAAACTCTGCCCTCCTAATACACATGCAAAGGCTCTTCTTGATCTCTGTGCTGAAAAGTGAAGTGGGTGACTGGAGGTGTGTTGCATATCTCACTCATGATCCTGATGCACTGATAATAAGCACAACAGTAAAGTGTGAACTTAGCTCTAGGGCAATTCATAGAGTTAAAATACCCATGATACAATTAATATATAATAAAAATGCAAATGACTTTCTAATTTCCATAAAGCAAGATGAACAAAGACCAAGAGACCATAAGGCATAATGATTTTAAGACCTTGATGGCAAAGTAATCACTTTATGATGACTTCTCACCCAAATGTATTGTAAACATTTAAACTGTGTTAATTTCGATCACTTACGGTAAAAGTACAAAAAGATGTATTTCCCAGAGCTAATATTCTGAAATCATTCTCTGTTTTCACTCTTCTATATACACAGAATCATAGATCTGGAAGGGACCTGAGAAGCCAGCTAATTCAACCTTCTCATTTGGTTAAGTGGTCAAGGTCACGTAATTTTGGAGGTAGGATTTGCCCCCACGTTCCCAGACTTGGGGAAGTCACTGCGGCACTCTGTCTCCCTGGATCATGTGATTGTGATTTTAAATAGGTTAGTGTGTATGGAATGGCAAAAGGTCATTAGGTAAAGGTCTCATTAATAATCTTAATTAAGGAACAACAACCTTGAAAACACTTGCACTGGGCTTCTGTTTAGTCTTCTGTTTTTAAAGCTGATTGATTCCATAACCTTTCTTGATCAGAATTGCGAACGTGGGAAATCATGTTTTCTGAACCTGATGACAGTGTGAAATTTAGGAATTAAAATACAGTTTTGAAATACAAATATATTTTCATGTGAGTCAGAAAATAAATTGTAGACTTAGTTTTGTTGTTGTTGGGTTTTTGTTTTGTTTTTTTGATGAGGGTGAAGAGGGCAAGGTGAGGGAGCTCAAAACTGTGATTTCATTGGTTTAGAGAGCTTCCGGTGAGAAGAATCCCTCTATCTAGGCAGATCAACACCTGCTCCAGTATCTTGCCTTTGAGAGCTGCCTGGGACAACATGAGGTTAAGTGACTTTCTCAGGGTCATAGAGTCAATATGTGTCAGAGTCAGTCTTGCTGCTCCTTGTACATGGAGCTTCATCTCCTATATCTCTATCTCTGGATGTCTGCACCAGGATTTTACTACCACCAAGAGTTCCAGTACCAACAATAATATTAGTTACCGAGTACTTTACATTCATAATCTCATTCCAGTCTCATTACAACCCTGTGAATTAGGAGGTACGTGTATCATCATCCCCTTCATTGCAGAGATAAGGAAACAGGCACAGAGAGATCCAGGTGACTTGCTTGTTGTTAGATAATTGGTATTAGAAGTAATCCTAGATTTCCAGTTGGAAGTTGATGTCAGAAGTCATTGAGTCCAAATCTTCATTTTATAGATGAGAAAAAGGGAGGCTCTGGGGGGTTAGGTTTCTTGCTTCGTTGTTGTTTAGTTGTTTTAGTCTGACTCTTCGTGACCCCCTTTCTGGTTTTCTCAGCAGAGATACTGGTATGGTTTGCCATTTCCTTTTCCAGATCATCTTACAGATAAGGAAATTGAGGCAGTCAGGGTTAAGTGACTTTGAACTCAGGTCTTTTTGAGTTCTGTCCACATTGCCACCTAGCTAGCCAGGTTACTTGCTTAAAGTCACATAAATAGAAACCATCAGAGGCAAGATTGGAATCCAGGTCCTTTGACTCCAAAGCTAATGCTCTTTCTAACATAACTGATACCTGTTCCAACATGTAACCACCGCTCCACAGGACCTCATATCATGCCCATCAACTGTGTGATCTGTACTTGTCATTTTCCTCCTTTTGGTTCTAAGTTTCCTCACTTGTAAAATAAGGAAGGTGTACTCCATCTCTGAGGTTCCTTCCAGTCCTAAGGTTCTATTGTTTAGACTTTCTATCACACTTGATCTGCTCAGGGCTGATTTCCATGAAATCCACAGAAGATCCTCAGCATGGCTCTGGGGCTGAGTTTAGGAGTCTTCACCTCTAGGTCTTAGCACAGATGGCAGATAGGCTTCCTGAGCTCAGTATCACAGACATACATCCATCAAGTGAGAAATGTGTGCTGGGTGTTTCCCCTCTTCTTCTTGCAAGGCACAG
Organism: Trichosurus vulpecula; assembly: GCF_011100635.1. Lineage (NCBI taxonomy): Eukaryota > Metazoa > Chordata > Mammalia > Diprotodontia > Phalangeridae > Trichosurus > Trichosurus vulpecula. Next base: position 18,572,602 of record NC_050579.1, read on the forward strand.
GCAGTTGCTGGATTTTCCCATGATTCATCATTTTGGAATGTTATGGAGACATTTGTCAATTTCTAGGGCGGATGCTTTCTGATGTGATGAGCTTGCCGTGTGTCCTTTTGAGTAATCACCGTAACTGACCTTTATGTCATGCTTTAGGACCATAACTCTGGTATATAACAACTCTGTGAGGCAGGCAACTCATTGTCACCCCATTTTACAGATATGAAAACTGAGGCTGAAAGACATGAAGTGAGTTGCCCATCTATGGATAAGAGGCAGGCTTTGAACCTTGTCTAGTGCTGTATTTTGCTGTTTTTCATTATCAACCAAATAATAAGCATTAATTAATTTTTACATCCATATTTTCTGTCAATAGGAGAACTAAAGGATGCCTGCCCTCAAGAGGAGCAGCACCCAGAAAGACTGCCCAAGACTGGTCAGTATGGATGTTCTCCTGATTCAGGGTTATCTGGAGTTTGGGGTTTTTCTTGCCTAGGCACTGGGGTAGGCACTAAGAATGTTCTTGAAAGCTTGTATTTTAACAACATATGCATATATAGTCTTAATTCAACACAAATAAATCAGATTATCAGGTAATCTTGGAGTTGGAGACCCTTTCATCAGGGATGGTGGTAGGGGGAGAGCAGGAAGAATTTCCTGAAGAAGGCTGAACTTGAGATGAGTCTTGATGGAAACCAGAGAGTCATGGAAGTAGGAGGAAGAACATTCCAAGCAGCACAAAACCATGGAGGTGGGAGAAAGCCTTGTGGGTGAGGACCCACAAGTAGGACAGTACTGCTGGACTATAGAGTCTGCGGACAAAGATTTGTCCAAGGTCATAAAGGTTTGAATAACCTTTTGGGTTGTGAATTTGTATTGTTAGAGGGCCATAGTAACTCCCTGCCCCAGAATTTTGTTGTTCAGTTGGGTCTGACTTTTCTTGATCCCATTTGGGGTTTTCTTAGCAAAGATACTAGAGTGGTTTGCCAGTTCCTTCTCCAGCTCATTTTACAGATGAGGAAACTGAGACAAACAGGGTTCAGTGACTTGGCCAGGGTCACATGGCTAGTAAGTGTCTGAGGCTGGATTTGAACTCATGAAGATGAGTCTTCAGGCTCTGAGCTCTATATTCTGGGCCACTTAGCTGCCCCAGACTAATAATTCCTATTTGTATTGTACATTATAGTTCAAAAAGTCCTTCTTTTACAACCAATCCATGAGGTAATTCAGAAAAAATTCAGATGCCCACGTTACAGAAGAGGAAACTTAGGACCAGGGAGGAAAAGTCAGATGACCAGTCAGGCAGTTAGCGAACATCTATGAAACACTTAATATGTGCCAGGCACTGTGCCAAGCCCTGGGCATGCCAAGAAAGGTGAAGATAGTTCTCTACTTCAAGGAACTCACATTCTAATTGGGAAAACAACATGCTAAAAATTGTACATACAACAAGATATGTATGAGTAGTTGAGGAAGTAATTCCAGAGGGAAGCTCCTGACAGGAAAGGTCTCTTGCAGGATTTGGTGTGTTATGTTTGTCCTTGGTTCTCCAAGAGGACCATGACATCAGGAGAATTATAACATGACTTGCAGTTGACTGATTTGAGCTGTCTTCAAGGAAGCCAGGGCTGCTAGGAGGTGCAGAACACCTGAGGCAAATCCACGGAGGTGGGAAATGGGGAATTGTACATGAATAAGGGCCAAGCAGAGTCTCCAAGCCACGTCTTCCCATCCCAAGTAATCTTAGTATGGCATCCTTCATATATCTCTTTTTTGTTGATTTTCACATAGACCATTTCCCCCTTAGAGACAAAACTCTCCAGTGCCCCAACTGAGTCTGGCAATGGAGACAATGGCACACCTCTGAGAGGAAGGGAGGAGTTGCCCCATGTCTTCAGCTCCTAAGTCCCCAGCTCTCCCCACTGAGCTATACTGCCATTGCAGCCTGAGGAGATCTTCCAAGTTAACTCAGTTTTGCAAAGACCTTCCCAAGCAGTCAGCTCATTTTCTACCGTGTTCCTCCCCAGTGTTCAGAACAGTGCCAAATAGTGTTAATTAGGTGTCCAGGAAGGCGATCATGGGTGAATTGCTTATTCTCATGTCGTAGACAAACAAATTGAACATCTGCTAATTGCTTGGACTGTGGAACAAATTATTTCTTAGGATGCTGTTAAATTAGGTGAAAATATTATAATGACAAAGTATTGGGTGATTTAGCAAATAAATAACTGCAACAATAAAGCATGGAGGCTTTATTTTGGTTTTCAAGGGAATGGACAATTGACCCATTGGCGTTTGGTGTCTAATGAAGCAATTTGCATATTAAGTGACAGCACCTGGGGGCCCCTACCTGGTCCCAAATGCCTGAGCAGCAGATATCAGCTTATTTATAGGGCCACATCCTCTAAGCAGCCATGCGAAAGTCTTGTACTGGCCCCAAGAAAAGGCAACAGAAAGACTGAACTTGGGAATTCATGTGGTCAAGAGGGAAGGGCAAGAACGCTGAGCCAGAGGGCGCCATTTTAATCCCAGCTCTATTATCCATTACCCATGTGTCTTTGCTTGGCATTTCAGCTCTGCGGACCTACAATTAGGTGACTAGACTAGGTCATCTCTGAGGTTCTTCCAGCCCTAAATACCATGGGCATTTTCTATCTCTGTGAAGTGGATCTACTCCTGAAAAGTTGGGTTTAAATTAACTTTTATAAAACTGGATCATATTTCTCAGGTGCTGGGAAGCAGGCTGTTTAGAGGAACCTATTGTGAGATGAAGCTTTTTGGAAAGCCAACACAAATAAGAGGCATGCCTGTGTTCTCATGCCTAGAATTCTCACCAGCTGTTATGGCATTGTGACTGCTTGCCATTTGGAACTCTTCATAATGACATTTTCTGTCCTGACAAGACAACAACAGCCACAACAAAACCCCACAGAAATCGTGTCTATGTGATGACGAATCTCAGCTTAAAGAAGAGTAAAATATTTCCTTGGGCTTTTCGTGGCAACAGAATGAATCAGACACCCCCTCCCCACCCCCCCACAGACATCTGCAATTCTTCTGAAATTGGTCACTCAGATGAAATCAATCCAGCTCTAAGCAGGCTAGTTTTGTAGCCATTTCCTTAAAGCAGGTCTACAGTTAGTTATTCAGTCAGCACTTATTAAGTGCTTACTGTGTACCAGGAGCTATACAGTACAAAAAAATAGATCTTTTAAACAGACGGCTTCTGATTTCTTTTAACCATAAGCCAGGACCCATAGTTTTCCTTCAGAAGAAGCCATGACCCTGTGTACAAATTCCTTTAACATCAGATTTTTACACAAACAATGAGGGCAGTTTTCCAGGTCCAAGAGGTTTTGGATATGAAAAACTCTACCCAAGATAGGTTATGGAGCTGGAGGACTCTGGCTTCTTCATTTTATAGGTGAGAAATCTGAGATCCAGAGAGGTTCAATAATTTTCCCAAGGCCACACAGCTAGTAGTAAGTGACAGAAATGGGATTCAAATTAAAACAAAATTTTAGTCCCTTAACTCTTTAGATTACTTAGGGAAAGGGAAAATAACTGAACACATAGGTGAATACCAATTGTTAAGACTCTACTCTGTCTGTCTCTCTTTTTTAACTAGTTGGGGCTAGCCAGAGCTTCAGTCAAACATCAAAGCAGAACTGGCTACCCTGTTCTGAGGTCTTGCTTATAAGGTGAGATTCCAACTTCTTCAAGGATTTTGAAATATTGAAATACAAGGAGTAATTGAAACCTGCTGTTTCAAACACCTTTGAGTGGTGTTTTCACATCTAAAGAGGAAAGAATTGAATGGGGCAGTTGGTGTTAAGAAAAGCATGCATAAAGGGAGATATTTTGATTTTTTAGAAAAAACAAGGTGTTATCACAATCCTTGCCATGAAAACTATAGACAAGTCATTAAGCTGAGTATAGAGCTATGCCATTATTAGTAAATACGAGACACATTCCACACATTATAATAGTTACATATTAATAACTCTTCCATTAACACAACACTTTATATAGCTAGGGTGAGACCGTAACGAAAGTGGCCAGTAAAGGAATAATCTGGACCTAAGCTAATGTTGGTTTTGGTGCAAGGAAAAGAGCCCTGGTTTTGTAATCATAGGTCCCAGGTTCAAATCTCACCTTTGCCACTTTCTACACATGTGACTTTAGGCAAGTCACTAATCATAGATAAAGATAAAATAGATTATAGATAAAGGGCTGGAAGGCTTCTCAGAGCTCACCTGTTCTACAGAGGAGGAAACTGAAGTGCAGGGATATTAAGTGACCTGTCCAAGGTCACAGAGTTAGTGTCAGAGGTGGCATTTGAACTCAGGTTCTTTAACACCTCCTTTCTGGGCCTCAGTTTCCCAGATAGCCTCTGAGATTTCTTCTAGCTCTAAATTGATGGTCTTTTGATCCTATTTTTAAATTCTTTCCATGTATTTTTGCTTCTCTACAAAAAGCCTGGGAGCTTAAAGGACTCTACCAGCTATGGGATTCTCCGTCCTTTTCTCTCTGGTTCAGCTCTCACTGTAAGGGCACAGTTTGAAAAACCTGATCTTATGAAAGAGGTCTCAGCTTATGAAATAAATTTTGCTTTATAGCTATGCAGTGAAGGGCAAGGCTGCTAAGGGAGGAAGTGAGCCAGGTTGTTGGTTTTTTTGTGCAAATCAGATGAGTGGTTCCACATCTGTATGTTCTGGCTGTGCACTTTGTGGATAATAGATGGCTGAGGACCCACAGCTTTCCTTCCAATACACTGGCCTTCAGGAAGAAGCCATGACCCCATACACGTATTCCATCACCATCAGATTTTTACATGTTTTGCCCACAAAAGCTTTAACAGGCAGTAATTGGGTTTCACGGGGGCAAGGAAGTTAATTGGCCATGCTTGCTTGGTAATAAAACTTCCCTAAGCATTTCAAGATTTAATAAGAAAAAAAATGGGGAAGCTAGCTTGATGGTTTACCGGACATTTCCTATGCTGTTTATATCCGGACCTGTGATTTCATCAGTGCAGGGAATTTCCAGTGAAGAAACTCCCTCTACGATTTTGCACTCTAGTCTTCCTGACTCTAAGGCAGACCCCACCCACTACTATGCAATGCCTTTGTGAAAGGTATTACAATCAATCAAACAAAACCAATATTGAAGCAAAGAGAATTACTGTGTAAACAAATGTATCAGGCCCCTTTAGAGAGAGGCGATTGGCCAATCACGAAGGAGGTTGACAAGGTTATGAACATGTCCAATCTGACTGTGAATCACTTTGAAGATCCAGCTAGGTGGTACAAACTACCGCCTCACCTCATCAGTAAATAGCAGGAAGGCAGTGTCAGTTAGGCTCGTTTGGTATCCGAGAGCGTATAATTCATTCCATCTCCGTCTGCTGTCAGATTTCCTCTGTTTCCCTTGGGGGAATTGATGCTCCTGACAATGCAACAGGCGACATTGACCTTCAAGTCATGAGGGTACCCCAGTGGATTATAGTGGGTCATGTGGATGGCTATATGGCAAAGCAGAATGATCCCTGGCTTCTAACATCCAAGCCAGCTCTCTATCCACTATGCCTTGATACCTCGCGTACATACACAGACACACAGAGAAGAGTCAGAAAACCTCGGTTAAAATGCACTACCTTGGTCTCAGTTTCCTCATCTGAAATTGAGAAAGTTGGACTAGCTGTTCTCATGGTCAATTCCTTCTATTTATAGATTAATAATCCTGTGAATCAGAGAACTAGAGAAGATACTAGGTCAGGCAAATCAAAGAATATTATGTCAATAGTCAGTGTTCTCGTAGTGGTAGCAGAATGGGTGCAGCTATGGCAGACAGCAGACTGCACTTGCAAAGATGGTAATGGTGAAAACAAATACCCTTGAAGGGGAAGCCCCTACTTTGTTTCAAGACACATTGTTTTCAGAAGACTTTGATCTTCTCATGGCTATGTTGGGTTCTGAATTTTTCCCACTGTGGTTACTCATGATTCTACTTAACCATTTGCATTTACCTCCTTCCCCTCACCTCTTTCTTTCCTGGAATGTGTCTCAAATAAAGGACAAGCTCTATTGCTCAATGTTTAAGTCTTTGTTAGAATTGCTAGAGATGTCTCCTGGTCAGTGACATCCTCACAACATCAGTCACTTCCCTACTGAAGAGAACAGAGCTGAAGGGCATTGCAGTCTAAAATTCCTTGTGGTAAACTATCTCTTTAGTTTGTGGAAATTCCCTATATTTCAATGTAATGCAGCAAAAACTTAGAGATTGCTTACTGTGATGTAGATGCTGTGAAAGATTAGATAGAAGGCAAAGACCTTGCCTTCAAGGTGTTTATAATCTAAATGGAGAGACAAGATTTCCAGCCATTTATAGTAACAGAGGCATCACGTACACTACATGCATGACTGCTGAAATGAAGACTTTGGAAAAAAAGAAGTGCTGCTTGTATATTTCACAGAATCATAAGAACCTCAGAGTCAAAAGGGGCCGTAGACACCATCCAATAACTGAAGATTCAGTCCAAAACTAAAGGATCTTGTCTATAAGTCGCTTGTGTTGTCACAGATTTAGATCTGGAAGGACCCTTAGACATCAATAAGTCCTATACCTCATTTTCTAGATAGGGAAGCTGAGGAACAGCTAGATGGATAAGGTCTATCTATCCAAAGTCTAGATATTCGCATCTCAAGGTGGGATTTGAAACCAGTTGGTGAATCCAAGTCCAATTTCCTGTCCACTATGCCATGTTCACCTTGAAGCTCTCTGCTGAGGAGGAACCTACTATCTCCCAAGACAGACTATTCTTTTGAATAGGTCTCACTATTTTTCCTTACCTCGAGCCTCAAACTGACTCTCTGTAACCCCTACCCAATACTCTCAGCTCTGGCTTCTGGGACCCAGCAAAATAAGTCCAATTCCTCTTTCATATGAAAGCCTTCTATTTGAAGACAACGATTGTGTCTCCCCTAATGCTTCTCTCTTCTAGGCCAAATATTCCCCGTTGATTGATGGTGAGCATCTTGGTCATCCTCCTATAGATTCTATCTTATCACATTGTCTTTTCTAAATGTGGTAGATCAGGAAATTGCATAGCACTATGAACTTTGTCTATACACTGATGAGGTCAGAGTGTGGTAGTATGCTCACCTCCCTAAGTCCTGGTCTTCATTCCCTTAATTTAGCCTATGATGTCATCATCTTTCATGGTGCCCATGTCATGTTGAATTTGCTATCCATCAAGATCTATAGATCTTTTTCAAATGAAGTGCTATCTCACCACACCTCCATCTTATATTGTAAAAATGAGTTTTGTATCCAAATGGAAAGCTTTACATTTAACCCTTTTCAATTTCATCTAATTTGGTTTGGCCCAATGCTCTGGCTAGTCAAGATCTTTTCTCCATTCTGACTCTGTCATCCGATGCATTAATGATCTCTTCTAGCTTTGGGCCACTTTCAAATTCGATAAACATACTATCTAAGTCTTTGTCGAAGTTGGTGATAAAAATGTAAAACAGAACAGGATCAAACCCATCTTTCTAAATTGACATGGAAGCATTAATGACTTCCTTTTGAGTGTGGCCATCACCATTTTTGAATCTATTTAACTGTTCTATCATCTAGCCCACACTTGTCCATATTTCCAAAAGAAGGGCAAAGCAGACTTTCTCAAATGCTTCACCTACAACATTCCCTTGTGCTCTCATTTTAATAAACTTGTTTAAAAAGGGAATGAGGTTTGTCTGGAATCACTCACTGAACATTAATTAAGCACTTGTTATGTACTAGGAGCTGTGGTAGATGCTGGGAATACAAAGACAAGAAGAAATTATCCTGGCTGTCAAGGGGCTCAGGAATGAATACAACTGGCAAAGAGGAATCCCTATATCCCTGCCCCCCCAACCTCTGAGGTGCTTGTGTGAGTGTGAGAGACAGTATCTGGGATCTGAGTGCTAATATTGGGTGACTGGTTTCTCGGTGGCTCCCAAACCAGCCTGGGAATGGGACAGTAGAAGAGTTGCCCAGCTGAAGTGCTCACTGTGGGTCACTTTGTCACAGTCTGGCCTATAAGATGGTCTATGGTTATTCTATTAGACACTAACCATTAACTTCATACTGGGTTCTTTCTCTTCTTTCTGGAATCCCTGGACTGGAGGCAGAAAGAATTCAGGACTTAGGTGATCCTTTACTTTGGTCTAACAATAGTGGATGCTCTGTTTTCTTGATGAGAAATAGAAGAGGAGAAGAAAAACAGAGACTGGGAGGAGGGTGAAGGAGAGAAATCAAGTGCCTTATAAAACTCAAATCAATCAACAAATCAGTACTGAATGTGGACTGTGTTCCCAGCGCTTATTCCTAAGGACCTGCTAATTTGGCTGGGGAGAAGGGAATCATAAAGGAGACTGTTAAATACCAGAGCAAAGCAGGAGTAAGAGAGATGCCCCAAGGCATCTCTGTCACTGCCAAATGAGTTGTAGAGATAGGAATGGAGATAGGAAGTGGTATAGGAATCCAGAGGAGGGAAATGCTGCCAGGAGGAAAAAGCTGCTCATGCATATAAAAATATGCGTATACTCAGGGTATATATACATGCATGTGTATTTATGTGTGTATACATGTATGCACACATATATGTATATATGTATATATACACACGTGTGTATATACATATAAACATATACATTTGTATACATGCATGTATGCATGTGTATATGTATATGTACATATGGTGTTTTTAAGATGTTGTGATATTTATGAGGTCATTCTAATAATCATTCTTTGTATCTGGTCATTCAAGCAGTTTTGACTCTTTCAAATTATACTACCCATCAATTCTGCATTTCTAAGATAATAATATTTCTAATATAATAACACAGATACATACATACATACATACACATTCCCTTATATGTAATGGGTGAATGGACAACGAAAGCTTTGCCTCTGTGAGCAGGCTTAGCATGCTTATCATAATGTAATCCACATGTGGAAATTAGAGCATGATTTTGTCTGTTTCCATGATAAAGAAATGGGCTTTCGATTGACTGCTAAGCCATGCTAAGGGTATGCTTTTGAAAAGCAATAACCAGCCAGAATGAACCTCCCTCTCTCTTCCCCTCTCTCCCCCCCTGTCTTTTTCTCTCATTGTGTTTCAGTTAGGAGGCATGAATTATTCTTATAAGCCTTTTGATGGTGATAGAAAGCTATTGCCAGCAGTCTATGTTTCCCATCAGGGTGGCATGGAAGCCTGAGTACAAGGTTCTTCTATTGCTGCCATCCCTGTTAAGTTTATTCTTTGTTGGTTTAGGTGAAGAAGTATTGGATGTGAAAAGGACTAGGCTGAGATCTTGTGAGTTTCCAAAGGTCAAGAGAGTCAATCGAGGTCTGAGAGCTGGCCTCTGCTAGGGTTTGTAGACAGCCAAGTCCACAGCGTGAAGGATAGCCTGGACCCTTCCTCAAAAGTGTGGTTCTGGGGAGAACTCACCAATGGGAGAAGGAGGATTGTGGGGGTGGACAGTGAAGGTAGCTGAGCCACAGTGGCCAAATCCAAAGCAGGAAGGATGGCTTGTCTGGGGTTAGACATGAAGAACACCTGTCTTGAAGAGTTCCTGGAGCACAGAGTTTGAATGACTCACTCAGGATTTATGTAGTCAACATGCAGCAAAGACAAGACTTGACCTCAGATCAGGCCTTTCTAACTTGGAGGTCAGCTTTTTCTATTATTCTATGCTATCATTTCATAATATATCACAGGACAAGGTACATAGAAGGTGCCCAATAAATGCCTGTAGATTGGTAGATCCAAGTTCCCACACAGAACTTGTCTGCTTTGGTGCAACCACAGCAAAACCAAGCCCATCTGTAACATTGAAGTCTCTACAGCTCACAACTGGGATCCCAAAGCTTCTTCCTTCTTCTGATGTAAGGCAGTCTTGTGGTCCCAGAGATGAGGTCTCTAGTTCTCTTCTTTCCCATCAGTCCCCACCCCCCACCCCAGATGTTTGCCTGGAAGATGGAACGGGATTTTTATCATAAGCCTTCACAAATCATGACCACCCGAGGAAAATGACTGCATTTTTGTTTCTAAGAACTCATCTCTCTTTCTGTTTGTCCCAGGACTAACGGAATGATCTGGACTCATTCCCTCTTAGTATTCTGGGGACAGGGTGGGGCATGTGACTAATGACCAGGCTGGAAAAAGCTCTGGTTTTCCAGAAAGTGTTTTTGCGCATGTATTGATTTGCTTTGATTTACTGAAGAAAGCCCTCTCGTGGGCCTGCACAGTTATACTGTTGGGAGGAGTATGATGGAGGCAGTGGCTGAGTAGAGAAATCCCTGCATTACAACCATGAGGACAAGTTGGCCAAGAGTGTGTATTATACAAAGAGTAGAATTCCCAGTGGTCCTGTCTCCAGAACTGACTTCCCACTTCTTATGTGGAATCTTACTTCAAGTATCTTCTTGCGAGAGACCTGGGCTTCTTCCTTCTAACTAGAGGATCTGGCAAATTTCTAGAATAGACTATTAAAAGATGGCTTGTGAAGACTTAGAAAGGAAATGTCAATCCCTACAAGCCAACACAGGTTCATCAAGAGACCCTGATTTAATTTTTATCTTTGACAGGGTTACTAGGTCAGAAAAATATCATAAACATTTTAACCTGTCCTCAAATGGTTGGGACATGATCCTCTGCCCTCCCACCATTTTGATCATCTTCCTCTGGGCCTGCTTCGGTTCCTTTTTTTGTGTGTGGGTGGTCTGAATTTATGACTCCATCTATATAGAAAGCTAGCTTCCCAATGAAGAAACTCCCTCTGCCAAAGCAAATCTGCAACCTTATGCAGTCTCATCCTTCTTGGACATCTTCAAGCAGATGATGGATGACCCCTTGTCAGATATATTATATTGGGGAATCCTTTTGGCATGGAATAGTTGAGATGACCACTGAGAACCCTTCCATCTTACAAATTCTGTGACTAAAACCTTAGAGAATTGCCTGTGGGCTCTGACAGATTGAATGACTTGCCCAAGGTCACACAGCAAATATGTGTCAGAGATGGGATTTGGAGACAAGTTAACCTGACTCTCAGGCCAGTTCTCTAACCACTGCACCATATGTGTTGGATGCTCAGAACTGGGCGCTGTATTCCAGCAGTGGTCTGACCAGGGAAGAGCACAGTGGGATGTTTTCCCTCTTTGTTCTAGAAGCTCTGACTGTTCAGATGATTTGGGATCACTTAAATATTTTTGTCCACTACATCACTGCTGGCTCACTTTGAGTTTGTAGCTCACTAAATTCCCTGGATGCCTTTTGTGATAATTAGTGTCAAGCCATACCTTGTTCACCCTATGCTTGTATCCTTAGCATTTTCAACCTTTCTTTTCTCCATGATGTTGCAAAGTCGAAGAAAGCTGTACAGCAATCACTTAGGATTTTTTTGTACCCTGGGGTATTGTTCCTTTAGCCTCTCTTGTCATCATTCTCCTCCTCCTTGTCACCTATTTTCTCATTTTTTCCAGTTGGTCTATAGTATTCCAGTGGAAACATTGATTTTCTTCTTCCTGTTGGTCTTTATCCAAATGTTCTCGACCATTAAGTTCCTGGATTTCCCACATATGTATACATGTATTTTTGACTTCTGATGCTAATCTACTACCCCTTTTATCTATTCAGTCTCTTTTTATGAAGATAAGGCATACCCTCTTAGAAACACAGCCCAGTTATAAAGCCCAGCTCACCATATCTCAATGACACTGGAGAAGACTGAGAAATAGAAGGAGCAATAACTGCAAAGCAGCATGGGCTCATGAACAATACCTCCTGGTATTAGGGTAGCATTGATTCCTTGTGTTGTTTTTACTTAACACTTGGGATTATAGGATCACACCTTTAGAGCTAGAAGGGAACTCTGAGGAAATTGACCCAGAGGGGTAAAGTGATTTGTCTAAGGTCACACAGCTAAAAAATGGCAGAATGAGGATTGGAAGCCAGGTTCTCTGACTCCAAATCCAATGGATTTCAATGTAAGGAGATACCAGTGTTTTTATTGTTGGCTTTGTTCTTAGCTGTTACCTTTGTGAACTACTAGGTTTCTCCTCTGATAGTGTTATCGCGTTCTACTGGCTAATCTTTGTATTATCTGGCTAAGCAGTCATATATAAGCAGTTTTCTTCTTCCTCTTCCATTTCATATTAGGGCCCTTTGATTAGATTTTTAGAAATTTCATGCCAAATTTACATAATATATCAAAATATATGCATATATAATTAATACATATCATTATAACATCAATACATCAGTAGATATAATATTTAACCTTACATAAAAGTCTGCTAAATATAGAAAATAACACTAGGAAAAGAAGGGAAGAAGGAAAGGAGTAGCAGAATTTCAGGGTGTAGTTAATGTCCTCAGTGCTGTTACAAATGGAAGGTAGGGCTTTCAAGATAATAAGACAGATTTAGAAAGTGAATAATTGCTTAAGAAGATAACGGCTGGAAATGGGGTTTCAATTTGGCTGTGGCTTAATAAATGACTCTAATATATGGCTTTTGGCTAAGGATTAAGAAAATATAACATATTGCATATCTGTGTATATATGTGCTATATATGTACATATGTATGTATTCATATATATATACATATACACATACATATATGTGTGTGTGTGTATGTACAGCCACACACACACACACACACACACACACACACACACACATATTTCTGGTCAAAGGCTCATCATTCCTATAGATAAAGCTAGGGCCTCAGAAATTCAAACCTCATTTCCAGACACTATCTTTTAAAGCAATTATTCACTTTCTAAATCCATCTTCCCATCCTGAAGGCACTGCCTTCCATTTGTAGTGTCAATGAAGACATTACCTTGCCCATAAGTTCTTCTGTATGATCCCTTGGCTTACTTCTTAGGTTTCATTGGCCTGCATCATTTATCCCCATATGAATCATCCATCCAGAATGGCCAGTGGCCATCAGATCTGACAAGCCTTAGGGGAAGGAGACCTTTCTTTCACCTCCTAGATATCTATCCCAGGAAGATAGCAGATCTCACCTATGAACTTGACAAATGACCCACATGATGCTACTTAGCAAACAGGACCCCTTACCACCCATCTCTTTTCCTTTGGGCATCCTGGAAAACCTTCCTGATGACCCCTGTGAATCCACCTCATTATTCCTTGGAGCCGTCTTTTTAAATGTTTCTGCCCCACCTTTTCCTGGGAAAGCACTTTTGGACAGTTCCAAATGTGAAATAGCCACTCTCTATTCTTCTGTCCTGTAACCTCCTAGCATAGGTGAGGAGCTTCCCTATTCTCTGTATTCTTTTCTCCTTAATTCTCCCTTTGAAGCAGTTCTTTTTAGGAACATCTCATCTTTCTGATAAACAGTGGCAGAGCCTTCCAAGCTCATCTTGGTCCAATTAGCCACAGTCAGACACACTGTACATATACCCTCACATACAATGGGCAACAACCACCATTCTTCTGATGATCCACTGAATATGAAACACTGGTAAGTGGAGTATTTTTCTTGCCTTTTCATTTTATCTCCTAGCAGAGAGACAAACCTCCATTTGCAAACACACAGCATTTACTGGGCAGTAGCAGAAATGAACACTTAACACACTCTCTGGAAGTCACTGAAAGACTTCCCTTGTCTTCCCTCCTTATTGGAAATGAGTTCCTTGGTTCTTTTTAGGTCTTGGATGTCCTAAATGCCTTCAGGTTCATTGGATGTATTTGATGAGAATGGTGGTCTTGGGTGGTTTGAGTACTCCCTTGCCAAGCTTCTGTTGGAACTTGTGGCTAACATTTGTGGCAATCTGCCATGGTAACCTGTTTGTTAGTAGATCCTGAGTGAAGTTTTATTTGTAAAAGGCCTTGCCTCATGATAGGATGCAACTTTAATCAGTTACCTTTGTTTTATAGTTAGAAGATTTCTGCCAAAACCCTAATGCAAACATAAGCAACCCTTAGCTGTTCTTTGCAGGAAGGTCTTAAGGGGAAAAATGTTTCCATTGATTTCTCACTTTTGTCCAATTTTATTTTTCTCTCCCACTGCCAGGCTTCAAATATTTCTTCCCATCTTGCCTTTCCTCTAATTCAATGTATTCTATCTCCTCTCTCTATCTTATGTATATATCCTTGATTCTCCACATTATGTTTGGGGCTCCCCAAATACCATAAGCCCAAGGGGGAAGATTTTTAGGATGCTGCTGAATTAGAGATGCAGTCTAGGTTCTTTCAGGGAGGCTTTGTTTTTAATCTCATCCAATCTTAGAAGGATGATCTACAGTCTTCTGAGGAGGTGCTAAGCATAACCCTAAAACCCAAAATGTCCCTGAAGAAAGAGCACTTAGCTTTGGACTGAGAGGACACCGGTTCAAATCCTCTCTCTGATGCTTACTACTTATGTGCCCTTGGAATTAACTTTCGTGAGACTTAATTTCCACATGTATAAATTGGGGAAGTTTGGATCAGATGACTTCTGTAGATCTATGACCATCCATTAATCTAGGTCATTTAACCTTCCTGGGTCTCAATTTCCCCATCAATAAATGGAGAAGGTTGTTCTAGATGGTCCCTGAGCTCCCTTCCAGTCCCAAATATATGATATTTTTGATTAACCTTAACTTGTCACAACTTTCCAAGATCTTTGCTTCCTCCTCTGTAAAATGGATTGGGCTTGATAGAGGCTGAGCTTCCTTCCAATTCTAGACCTATGCACCATGAGGGGAGCCCTAGGTATAATCTTCCCTTGGCTGTCTCCTCTACAGCTGATGTATGAGGAGAAACATATCTGCATCAGGGGAGTCTCCAGAGAACCCCAGCAATGCAGCAGTATTTTTTCAAACTTTGAGGGCTCATTTGGCTTGAATTTCTCTCCACCACTAGTAAAATTACTTTAAGACACCACCTTAGAAGGAAATTGGATTCTTATCTCCTTAAACCCTCCACCGCATGCTGCCTCCATGGACCCTTAACGTCAACGTAATGGTGCTCAGGAGTGAACAGATCAGCACTGTCCATTGCTGTAATGCTGACTCAGCTCTCTGCTCAGCTTTCCCCACTATCCCTGCTTTGGTACTGACTTTAACTGAAGCCACTGAGTAGAGATTCCCAACACCAACATCTTGTGCTAGTATAAAACTTCTTGGTAATTTTTTCCCCCCACAGAGTCTCTCCCTCCTAATTTCTGCTTCATAAAACTTTTCTTCACCCACTCCCACATCATCTCCCTGCTTCACAATCTGCTATGGCTCCCTATGGACCACAAAGCAAAGTTGAAGCCTTCTTGCCTAATATTTGAGGTTCTCCACAGTCTGGTCCTTAACAATCTACCCTACCTATCTCACTATTTTGCCCTGGTCCCTTTGGCCACGCTGTTTCCCATGCCTGCAATGCTCTTTGCCTCCTCCATCGAATTCTTATCCACAATTTAAAACTCAGTTGAAATGCCAACTCCTCTGTGAAGTCTTTCCCCAAACCCCCAGTTGGAAATGATTTTCCCTAAACCATGGACTTCACATCATGCTTTGCTTGCATTTTGGGATCACAGATTTAGACCTGGCAGGTCAGAAATCATTTAATCAAAGCATTCATGTTATAAATGAGGCATAGGAGGGACTTCCTCAAGGTAACCCAAGTAGCTAGAATTGGGGGGATTTTAAATCCAGGTCTTCTGACCCAGAGTCTATGCTACTCTCCCTCATACCATGCTGCCTCCCTTAGCTGTCTTCAAATGATTGAAGAGGAATTTGATTTGCTCTGCAGGGACCCAGATGGCAGACCCAGGAAAAACATCTTGCCGATTTTAAATAACTTCCTTAGAACTTAAGTGCTAAGCAAAGCCCCTGGTATACAGTAGGTATATAATAAATGCTCATTCATTTATAACTGTCTAATAATGATAAGTGAGTTACATATCATTGGTAGTCTTCAAGTGAAGACTGGAAAAACATTGGTGGCGGTAGGATGTAGGAGAGATTCATGTAACCAGGAAGGATTGAATTAGACAAGCTCTAAATTCCTTTCCAGTTCTGAAATTCCATGATTCCATGAATTGTCTTTGGTCCCTGGACTGTTGTCTTGGGATCCTGGGCTCCTAAAGACTGAGAAACCTGGAGAGATGCTTCGGTCTTCTACCTGCAACCAGGTGTCATCCAGTGCCTAAGGATGGCCATTCTCCTTTCAGCACGAGCGTCATCCCTCAGCCTTCTGCCTTCAGTGTTTAATTCTGGTATTGTTGTGATGATAATAGCAGTACTGATGGCATTTACATAGCGCTTCGAAGTTTGCAAAGCAATTTAAATATATTTTCTCATTTAATCCTCATAACAACCCTGTGAGGTAGGTGCTGTTATTATTTCTGTTTTATTGTTGAGGAAACTGAGGATGGGAGGTGAAGTGACTTTCCTAGGGTCACACAGGGATTACGTATCTGAATTTGGGTGTCATGGAGCTGTGGAGGTGAGGGTGCTGACTGTCAGGTCCTGAGGCTGTGAGAGTAAGATCGCTCAGTCTGAGCCTGCACATGGGCTTTGCCACTGTATTTATACTTACTTGTATATTCACAGCATACACATATGAAGCTGGACATCCAACAGCCCTTTACTCTGGCCCCAACTTTGAGTGTCCTTGACAATAGTGATACCCTAGGAGCCAGGCTGAGAGGTATCTGCCATACTAGATGAGAAACAAAACACTGGAAGGGAAGGCAAATATAAGTTTCTCAACAGGGACCCTGGATTTGGCCTTTAAATCTTTTCATTGAAAAACTTGTTATCTGGCATACTAATTGCCCAACTGAGGAGCCAGGGACTTCCAGAATCAACCCCCTGGGATTGTTGTTGATTTTATGGATCAGAGATTCCCACCCTAACCTATAATGCAGACTGGCAAAATATGTGCATTCTTTACTATGGACTGGTTTACCCTCCAAGTGACCATGCTCAGCAACATGGCCATGTGACAAGGGTAGGGATGAGAGATGGACAGCCATGGTATCCTTGGGAGTCACGAGTATTCTTGTTCCCAAGGAGTTTCTATTTTAATGAGAAAAACATCATGTACAAAACAGATATATACAAAATAGATCCCAGGAGACTTTTTATTTTGGAGGGGGAAGATGGAGATAGCAGTAGATATAAGATTCTCCAGTAGCATTCAAAGCCTATAAATATGGCCCTTTCTTACACATCCAAACTTATTTTTCATTGCTCTTTATGATGTAACCATTACCATTTGAGGACCCATTGAAGAACTGGAAATGTTTCACTTGGGGAAGAGAAAACTCAGTGGGTGGTCAGGTAGGGTGGGGCATACCTGCTGTCCTCAAACACTTTAAAGGCTGACAGATGGAAGTGGGGCTCCACTTGTTCTGCTTGGCCTCAGAGGAATGAACTAGGAACAATGGATGGAAATTGTAGGAAGACAAATTTACGCTTGATGTCAGGAAAATAGTTCTTAACAACCATAGCCCTCCTGAGGCAAAATCCACTACTTTGGGGGAAAGTGAGTTTTCTATCACTAGAAATCTTCAGGCAAAAGTTGGAAGACCATTTGTCACAGATGTTGTAGAGGGGATTACTGTTAAGACTAGATGGTCTTTGAGGTCATTTCCAACACTGAGATTCTGTGTTAGGGTAGATGCCAGGATAAACTTCTTAACAATGAGTGCTTTCCAAAAGTGGAATCTGCTGCTACAGGAGGCACTGAGTTCTGCCCCACTGGAGGTCTTAAGCCAAGATTGAGTGACTATTTGGAGGGTGTGTTGGAGTGGTTATTCTTTTTTGGGAGAGGGTATGGGTTGGACTAAATTGCTGTTGATCTCCCTGCTAATTCCATCAAACTTTGTGATTTGATGACAGTACAAAAAGGTGAATTTAGGCTTTATAAGAGAAAATTTCCCAAAGATAATATTTATTTCAAAGTGCAATGCATTTCTTTAGGAGGCAGTGGGTTTTTCTTTTCTAGGAAAGGCTTAAAGTATGAATGACCATATCCAATACGTAGTATAGGAGAGATTTGTTGGCAGGTGTGGGGAAGACCAGATGGACACGATGTTCTTTCCAACTCCAACATTTCAGAAAAAAGGGGAAAAATATTGACGTGATTTTCAAAAAAGAGAAAAGAATGGAATCTACAAACAACTAACCAATGAGCCCAACTGAATTGGAAAAAATCTTAGAAAAGGAAGCAGTAAGTGTGAAACAGCAATGTGGCTTAGTGAAGAACAGGCCATGCCCAATTAACTTATTTGCTTTTTGGACAGGTTCACTGAACAGGTAGATATGGGGATATGCTATAGGCATAATGTATTTACATCTTATTTATTTATTTTTATATATACTTTTTTGCCCCATTACTTGTTAAAACATTTTTAACATTTGTTTTTTTTTAAGTTACGAGTTCCAAATTCTATCCCTCCATCTCCCCTCTCTCCCGAGACAATTGACTCACATTTTAACAAAGCTTTTGACAAAATATCTCATGAAATTCTTATTGATGAGACAGAAAGATGTGGGCCAGATAGTGGAATATTTAGCTATAGCTGGGAGAGGTTGAATGACTAAATCTAAAAAAAGTCATTAATTATTTAATGTCAACTAGGAAGACAGTGTCTAGTGGAATGTCCAGCATATCTGTGTCTCAACCTTTTTAATCAATGACTAAAAAAAGAAGAGATGGCATGCTTATCCAATTTTCTGGTGCCACAAAGCTAGGAAGGGAGAGTTTCCATGATATATGACAGAGGCTAGATCCAATGGCCTGAATGGAATAGAGAAAAAGATGAAGTCTTAAATGTGGATTCAAAAACTCAGCCTCACTTGTTCAAAATAGGGAGATGTGACTAGGTAATGGTTCACCTGTAAAAAGAAAAAAAAGTTCTTTAGACTTTATTAGACTGCAAACAATCCTAGGCTGCTTTGAGAGAAACAACATCCAGGACAGGGGCATGTGTGGGGGTGGTGATGATCTCAATCTCCTTTGCTCTGTTCAGCTCACATTTAGAACATGGTATTCTCAGTATGGAATTTTTGCCAAGATATTAACAAGTTGGAAAGTGTCTATGTTCCAACAAGTTGGAAGGTAACTATGATAATAAAGGACTTTGAGATCCTGCCCCGTGAAGATAAATGGAAACATATGGGGCCATTTAGCCTGGAGAAGAGACTTAAGGGGTGGCATGCCAGCAGTTTCTAAATATTCAAAGGACTATGGCACTATGAGGTCTAAGAGGCTGTAGATTAGTCTTTAGACTTGAGAGCAGAATTTGGTCTTTGAGGGCAAAAAGCATTAAGTAGAAGAGAAGAAAATTTAAGTTTGATGAAAGAAAAAGTAAAAACCCAATTCCAATTTAAATTAGCCCAAAGTAGACGTCATAAGACATGCAATGGGTTTTTTCTTATTAGGGAGCTTCAAGTAAAGACTATCTTTGCTTAAACCCAGAAAGGAGAGTGTCACTTAGAGAAGAGGGAGGTCAACAAAGACAAATACTATGAGACATCAAGAAGGATAAGAACCAAAAAAGGATCAGTGCTAACAATGGGAAGACAAGTTTCAGGTGAGTGATGAGGGTGTCAGCCATAGTGCAAATGGTTTACGATAGAGTCAGAGGAGAGGAAAAGAGGCAACATTCTTTTGCAAGGAGTTTGACTAAAAAGCAGGGGGGATATAAGGCAAATGGTGGACTATTTGTATTGACCTTACAAGCTTGTTATGAGATACTGCACAACCTGCTGTATAGTATAAATGTGAGTTGTTTTGTGAAGATTCTTCTTCTTCTTCCTCCTTCTCCTCTTCTTTCCTGTTCCTCCTTCTTTTCTTCCTCCTCCTCCTCCTCTGAGGTCCCTTTCAAGCTTGAGATTTGGCAATTCCCAGATAGTGGCAGAGTCTGACCAGAATACCAGTTATTCGGGGCAATGTTTTGTTTATTCACTTATTTTTTTTGTTTCATGCTATTATCTGATATTGTTTTCTTCTTCATTTCTCTGTCATCTCTCTTGTGAGACCCTGAGTTGCCCAAAGCAAGGTCCTGTGTTCCAACGTACTTTGTAACCCTGGAGAAGTCATTTAAATATGGAACCTTAGTTTTTTCTTCTGTAAAATGATGATAATATTTATACGTCCTGCCTTACAAGATTCATAGGATCATAGAATGAGCAATTTAGAGAAGGGATCATAGTGGCCATTATGTCTAACCTCATTTTGCAGATGAGAAAACTGAGGCACAGGAAGATGACTTGTACAAAGTCATACAGCTAATAGCTGTTTGAGGGAGGCTTCAGGCAGGGCAGTATTGTGGAAGGAGCACTAGACTGGATGGGGCATCATGAGAGTTATCTTTTGGAGCTGGTCCTGCTATGGATTTGTAGTGGATCTTGGAAAAAAAAAACACTAAACCTCTTAGGACTTTGGTTTTCTCATCTATAAAACGAGACTTTGGACTCCTGAATGGTTTCCTGCAGCTCCACAGCCTTTGGGTACACTTCCTTTCCCTGGGAGTCTTTCAGCTAAAGCTAGATGAGAGCACAGCAGAGATGTTCTTCACAGTGTATCAGGTATGCATTAGACTCTGAGGTCCCTCCCAACTCAGGCATTCCTTGGTTATGTAAACATTTTAGGCTCCTTTGGCCTGGTTGAAACCTTTTGCCCATCATCCACAGCAGATGCCTGTGTTGGAGAAGTAAGACCCCAACACAACAGACCCTTGGGTGGGTCATGAACCGGATCTTTCACTTCAGAAGGGTTCAGTGCTCTGGTGTGCTATGCAGAGAACAGCAGTCCTACTGCCCTTCCCGAGAACACAGCCAACCCTGGGCAGCCAGCCAGTGAAAGTCAGGACCGAATATACGCCTTTCCCCCTGGCAGCCTGGGCACAAGCCAACGTGTCATCCACCCACCCAAGGGCTGGCTGTTTCATCAATGTCACGCTTGTGAAATCGGACAGAGAATAACATCTGCAGGGATCATTGTTATTCTGTGGGCGCACCAGATCTAGGCTGTGACTTTGGTTATCCCACAAGTCTGCCACAGATATCAGGAGAAGCTCAGAATAGACCTGGAGCCACAAAAGCAAATTGTTGGCAGGGCTAAGAAGGACAGCAGGGATTCCAGAGATGCAATTGCACTCAGAGGGCTCTGTCCTCAGGGTGGCATTTGGCCAGCAATGAAGGCTTTGTCCTACCCCCTGCTCATGGTAAGAAAAAGCCAAATTTTTCTCTCCTGATTAAACCCTGAACCCATTACTGTCTTCCCAACTATCACTGACCACATGTGATTCCAATTCTGACCCATTCCAACCAAGTCATCAACTATCTAAAGGATGGTGACATCCAAAACCAGAGATTCTGACTCTGAATGTGTCAGTTAGTTAACATGTTAAGCCAAGTTCAAAATCCAGCAGGCCCTTGGACCTCAGTTTTACCATCTGTAAAATAAGAAGACCAGATGGCCTCTGAAGTCCCTTTCAGCTCGAAATCTGTGATCCTGTGAGCTTATGATTCAGGAAGACTTCAATTTAAATCTGGCCTCAGATACTTACTAGCCGTGTGACCCTGGGCAAGTCACCTCTGTTTGCCTTAGTTTCCTCATCTGTAAAATGGGGATCATAGTAGCACCTATTTTCCAGAGCTGTGAACCTCAAACAAGATAGTAATTATAAAACACTTAGCACAGTGCCTGGCACATAGTGAGCACAATATAAATGTTGGCCATAATTATTATTATGACCTGGGTTTGAATCTTGCCTTTGACACAATAACTGTGTCACCTAGGGTAAGCTGCTTCACCATGCCAGATCTCAGTTTCCCCATCTGTAAAATAAAGGAAGGGGTAGGTGGCCTTCGAGGTACCTTACACCTCTAAATCTATGACCCAGGGCTTGGCGCACTTCTTGGCACTCAATAAATGTTTATTGACTGACTGATTGATCCTGTGAGCAAATAACAGAGAGAGAAGGTCCATGGTTTTTGCAAAAGGGAGAGAAAAGCAGCCAGAAGCCACCGTTAGGAAATATCAGTATTCTGGAGACATGTACAGAAAAAATGGACAGCCTTCAGCCTGTCATTACAGAGAATTAAGAATAAATCACAGGAATCAGTGTGTCCCAGCAGCCCCGGACCACCCTCTCCATCACTGTCACTGTCTCTCCTTACTGGAGGGGAGAAGGGCTGATTTCTCACTAGCCTCTTTCATCACACCAGCTGGCCTGACTGTGGGCAGCCCAGGTCAACTCATTACATTGTGACCTCGCCGCTAACTCCCTTCCTTGCCTTCCTCAGCTCCGATGAGTCTGTAACTTGATAGGCGGCCTCCACGAATAGGGCTGACTCAAATGCACTAAATCATTTATTTTTCTGATATGGGCTTCACCAAACATCTAAGGAAAGATTTAACACTGTCAGGGAGCCTGTTGGTTTTTAAAAGCCTCCTCCGCAAGCAGTTGCTTAATGTACTGTGGACTACATGCCGGTCACTAAATAATACATTGGAAACTGTTGCCTCTAACCTTTTGGGGGAAAGGGCTGAAATGTTCATTTTTGTTTTGATTTCTGTAGCAAAGAATTTCCGGCTTGATTCAGAGAAGAGAATGGTCTCACAAATGATTTTTTTGAACATGTCAAGAAGCCTGCTTCCAAAAGGATCCTGCATATAGACCTAGAAGGCACTTCAGTGGACACTTACTCCAATTATCTCAGTTTATGAATAAGGAAACTGAGATACAAGGAGACATACTGTCTTGTCCAAGGCCAAATTGGGCAGCTAGGTGGCTCAGTGGGTAGAGCTCTGGCCTTGGAATCAGGAAGACTCATCTTCCTGAGTTCATATCTGGCCTCAGATACTTACTAGCTGTGTCACCTTGGACATTAACCCTGTTTGCCTCAGTTTCCTCATCTGTAAAATGAGCTGGAGAAGGAAATGGCAAACCACTCCAGCCTGTCTGCCAAGAAAACTCCAAATGCGGTCATGAAGAGTCGGACACGGCTGAAATGACTGAACAACAACCAAGGTCAAAAAGCTGTTATTAAGTAACAAAGGCTAGATTTGAACTCAGATTGTCTGACTCCCAATCTGGTGCTGTTCCCACTCCTCCCAATGCCCATTTTTAAATTGCTGCAAGGGATTGCAGACTGACCTAGTCTACTCCCCCTCATTTTGTTTGAATAAATGATTCCCAGAGAGGTCAAGAGACTTGTTCAAGATCACATCCTAACGTCAGAGCAGAGTTAGGAATAGAGCCTGGGGGTCTTTCCAGTTGAATGCTCTTTCCACCATCGTCTGGTTCCAGACTGGAAGAAGTCAAGCCAAGAGAAAGAAGAATTCAATTCAATAAACATTTATTAAGTGCCTGGGGACACAAAAGGAGGCGGAAGTTCCTGCCCTCAAGGAGCTTACCATTGAATGAATAATCACAGCTAATGCATTCTATTTTCTTCGTGCCAGGTGCCATGCTAAGTGTTTTACAATTATTGTCACATTTGGTCCCCGTAATAACCCTGGGAGGCAGATGTTACTCTTGTCGTTTCAGTTTTCTGTCATGTCCAACTCCTTGGAGCCTCATTTGGTAGATATACTGGAGTAATTTTCCATTTCCTTCTCCAAAGGCCAAAAGTGACTTGCCCAGGGTCCCACAGCTGATAGGTATCTGAGGCTGGATGCAGACTCCGGTCTTTCTGATTCTAGGCTCAATGCTCTGAAGCACCTAGGTGCTATTACTGCCCCTGCTTTTTAGTTGGAGAAACTAAGGCAAACAAAGGTTAAGTGACTTGCCCAGGGTCCCGCTGCTAGAAAGTATCTGAGGGTAGATTTGAACTCCAGTCTTCCTATACGGTCAGTCAAAGAGGCTTCAATGCACCATGTGGTTAGCAGATTATAACCAGTTCACAGAATGTCTACACAACTGCCATTGTCGCTGTGGGACTTCCATCAGTCAAGTACTCGACATATATTGGTAAAGACTGGGCTCAGCGTCTGGTTCCCCATTAAACTTGCAATGAATTCTTGGCTTTATGCTTGCTCAGAGGGAGAGGAGCCTAGTTCCTCATAATAACCCAGCCTTCCGAATTCAGGCCATCATGAGCATGCCCCAAGTCAAGCGAGCACACACTTATCTTGGAACATAAAGGATAGGGAAAAAAACCACGTAAATCAGAGTGGGGTTGAATTAGAGATTCTCCAAAGCGTTTTGCCCAGCCTTGCAGGTAGCAGTATCTTCCAGTGGAAAGAGTATTGGTTCTAGCGTCAGAGGAGCTGAACTGAAATTCCATCTCCCACAATCATTACCTGTGTTGTGTTGGGCAACTTCTCTGGTCCTCAGTTTCCCCATTTGCAAAATGAGAAGCTTAGGCTAGATGACCTCTGAGGTCCCTTTTGTATTCAGGATCCTCTTCTGTCCTTGGATCTTTTCTTTTCTCTCTGCTGTCTCTTTTATGAGGTCTTATTTACTCCCACAACTTCAGTTATTAACCTTATGTGGACAGCTCCCAACATATCCACCTGTAGACCCTTCCTCAAGATCAATCTGATATTTCTAAGGGACTTTTGGACATTTCTACCTGGACACATGCCACTATCCTACCCCCTCCCTGCCTCCCTTGCCCTATGTACAAAGCAGAATTTCTCTTTCTCTCAGAATAAACCAGTCTCTCACTGGCACCCCCAATCTTCCCATTCTCCCAGGCTCAAAACTTCAGCATCCATGATTGTATCCCGCTCCCTGCTCAAACCGTTGTCATTTCTTCCTCTGAAATAGCTTTTGCATCTGGCTCCTTTTTTTTCTACTTCCTATAGCCATAACTTTAGTCGATACCTTTTGTCTATAGTATTATTATCACCTCCTAACTGATTACTTAACTCAGTTTGCCTCAGTTTCCTCATCTGTAAAATGAGCTGGAGAAGGAAATGGTAAACTGTGTCAATATCTTTGCCAAGAAAACTCCAGATGGGGTGACGGAGAGTTGGACACGACTGGCCAGCAATGACAACAGCAACAGCACGCTGGTCTGGCCACCTCCAGCCTCTCTTCTCTTCAAGGAAGCCTTCGTCTGAGGCCATCTAGTTCAAGCCTTTCATTTTACAAATGAGGAAACTGAGGACCAGCGATGTGGAGTGGTTTACCCGATGTAACCCAGGTAGTAGTACAGGTAGTACTTCATACAGTCACCAAAATAACCTTCTAAATGCATGAGCCTAATCACAATCATTCTCCTACTCAGAAAGCCTCATGGACTCCTCGTTGACTACACAGTTCTTATCTCGCCATTCAATGACAAAAACCGCAATAAAGCGAGCTAGCAATTTGGTAGCACTTTGAGCTTTGCAAAGTGTATTATTTCCATTGATCGTTGCAATATCTCTGGGAGGTGGGTGCTATCATAATCTTCATTCTACAGATGAGGAAACTAAAGAAAGGCAAGGCTAAGTGACTTGCTCAGGGTCACGTAGCTAGCAAGTGTCTGAGGTAGAATTTGAACTCAAGTCATCCTGACTCCATCTACAATGCTCTATGCACCCTGGCACTCTCTAGCTGCTAATGTCCTTCCTCATTTGGGTCTAGTTGAGCTTCCTGGGCATATTTGATGCTATTCCCCATTTTGAATTCTATGATTCTGACAAACCTGTTCTTTTCTGAGCTGGTTCTGCCTCCCCTCTGCTCCCTTGGCTTTTACAGATGCCCTTTGTCACATCTGGAACAGACTCCTGCTCTCTCCATCTACTGAAATCCTTCTCTTCAAGATCCCTTACTTCAAGACCTCTCTTGCTTGGAACCTTGCAAATCACTCTGACTTTTCCTAGATGCTTAACTATTTTCTCACTTGTGTTATGGTTATTTTGCATGTATCTTCCCTTGAATAGATTGTAAATTCCTTGAAGGCAGGGATTACGAAATTTTCCAGTTTAGGTACTAGCATGCAGTAAGTGTTTAATAAATACTTGTGGAGGGTCATGCTCTCTGTGGGCTATTCTGACAGCAAAGACTGATTTTGCTAGGTTAGTGCTGTACCTGGGGTGGAGGGGTGTGGGACCAGAGTTTAGGTTGCATTCAATGAGATGTGTTTGAATCACTCTTACTTTCTGCTTGGGTCATATATAAAATTAATATCATTATATTATCATATTCAACTACAGACCATAAACTGGCAGCACAGGCTGGAAGAAAAATGAGCAAATCCATTCATCACTCTCCTGTTCACTCTATTATTCCAAAGGCTAATTGTTGATTTAATTAGGTCCTCCTGCCATTATCAGGACACTCATGTGGGCTCCCTGCTATTAAAAGCAAAACCTGTGAAATGTAGAATTTCTTACATTTTCTTAGACCTAAAATTGACCATCAATTTTTCTTTAAGTGTTGATTTAAAAAATAGAAAAACAGTCAATGTATAGGAATGTTCTACCTTAATGTGGACTTTTGTCCTGCCCTAGTGTGTGTGTGTGCGCGTGTGTGCGTGTGTGTGTGTGTGTGTGTATGTGTACACAAATACGTATACATATATATATATATGTGTCTTTATATATATATATATTCTATTTGGGGAATATATTTTTATAATAGCATTAGTGGGCCTCTAGTTATTATGATATAAAAGACTAGAATTGACGTGTTATCGTCAATTGTGAAATCTTTCAACCAAAAGGAACCGTATCAACTGGAGCCAAACACAATTCCCTAATGACCCTGTCACCATCCTGGCTACCTTGCTTAGGCCACTCTCTAATCAATTTCCTTCCTAAAATGTGACGACCAGGACCGAATGCTGCACTCCAAATGTGGCATCACCAGGACGAAGGACTGTGGGACTGTCACCATTCTTATCCTAGATGCTTTCCCTAAGATAGCTTTAGCTTCCTTGGCTGTCCTGTCCTACCGGTGACTCCTTTTGAGCTGGCACCATTCAGACCAGTTTTCTCTTTAGAAAATGGTAGTTTAGCCATGCCTCCCCCATTTTTACCTGTAAGATTGATTTTTTAACCAAAGCTTTCATTCATTCCTATTGAATTTCATCTTATTAAATCTAACCTGATGTTCTTAGCCTGAGGTCAATGTCTTTTTGGGTCCTGATTTTGTCCTCCAATGTATTAACTTGAGATCTCTGAAAACTTTGTATCATTGGCAAATTTGAGAATAATCCTATGTGTTTATCAAAGCCATTGGGTGCCATAGGCTTACAGGATCACATATACAGCTTGAAGTGGCCTTGAAAGTAATCGGCTCCAACCCCCTCACTTTATAGATGAGGAAACTGGAGCTCAGGGGAGTTAAATGATTTGCCCTAGAACAGAGAGGTAATAAGCATAAGAAGCAGCATATGAACCAAATTCCTTTGACTTTTTTTTAACTATACCTAAAACAACTTGCATTTCATTTATCAATCAACATTTATTATGAACCTACTATGTGCCAGGCACTGTGTTCAGCAGTGGAGGTGAGAGACTGATCACCCAGCCTAATCTTAAACGTATACCTCACCCGGGATCATGGTCAGGAAGGGTCTCAATGGAGGTTTTATTTAATGTCATGGTTCAGTTTTTATCAAGTGCCCTATGGATTCATTTGAATCTTTTCCAATGTGCATTTCAGAAAAATGGTATTTCCCAAATCTGTCATTTTGTTCCCGAAGTGTCTAGACGCAAGGACAGACATCGGGCTTAATAGATTTAGCACAGAGCTGTCCAGGTGTGGTCTCTGTTATGAACCGAAGTTGCTCATTCTTTTCTCCTTTCGTTCCTCAAAACTACCCCCTCCTCTACTCCCATCCACAGCCTAAAAAAGGGAAAGATTTAACGTTGTTGCATAGTGCAGGACGCTGTCTTGTTTTGCTCACTGTATCTCTGTCAACCAGGCACTAAGCTAGGCACTGGGGACACAGAGAGAAAGAAAGAAACTCTCCCTAAATCTCAGGGACCTTAAATTATGTGGGAGGAAGACAATACATACATATGTGAGTGTATGCAGACTGAAGAGAAAGAGAGTCAATACAAATAAATATAAGCTGGTTTGGGAGGAAGGGCACTAGCCGTGGGGGAGGGGGAAGATCGGCAAAGGCTTCTTATAGAAGGTGGTGGGTGAGCTGCATCTTCAAGCCTCATCTATGAGGCAGAGATGGGAAGGGAGTGCCTAGGAGATAGCCAGTTCAAAGAGAGGGGAAATGGAATGGTGGGTGTGAGGAATAACCACAAAGGGCAGCTTGTCTGGATTTTATAAAGTGAGAAGGGGAGGAACGCATGATCCAGTCAGGCCAATCTCTTCACCATTTTTCTGTTCCCCTGATCCCATCTCAATGCTTCTGCCCCCTTCCTGGAGCCCTGAGGTTTTCCTTCCTCCTTTTCATCTATCCCATCATTCAAGGGGAGGATATTGTAGTTGTAACAGCTCTTGTCCCACAGTGATCCATTCTTCCTCAGAGCATCTTTGACACTCATTATCTGGACCAAACCACTTACTTATCCTGCCTCAGAATGGGGTCAGATACTTTAATGGACGAAAGTCTTGTTTCCCAATTCTAGATCAGGGACTTTGTTCCCCCTTCCCATTTTTTTTGTTTTCTCCACAGCATAGCTGATTATAGCATAGGACCCAATAACGTCTATTAAAAAAGTTTTGTGCGTGCCTTTGACTTTTAATCACATCCCTTTTTGAATAAAGCCTTCATCTATACATTTAGTCCTAGCTTGTAACAAAGATGAACACACACACACACACACACACACACACACACATCTCAGTTCAGGAAAACCAAAAGACATAACCATTGTACATGACATTGTATATAATATTTCACACCCACAGTGCTTTATTTCTCCAGTGAAAAGAGGGAGATACATTTTCTCATCTCTGCCCAAGGGGCCAAGCTTCACCATTATAATTAGAGTATTTGGATTTGTTGGTTTTTGTTCTTTCCATTCTCTTTATTGTTGTTATCGTGCATCTTGTCTTTCCGGTTCTACCTGCTTCATTCTGCATCTTTTCATATGTCTTCCCATTCTTTTCAGAATCCTCTGTATCCGTCTTGCCTTATGGCACATTGTATTCAATTCAATCTCCAGTCAATGGGTTCCTGCTTTATTTCCAGTCCTTTGCAAATAGGAAAGTGCTGTTATAAATGTGTTAGCGTGTAGGGGGCATTTCTAGCTTGGACTTCCTTGGTGTGTATACTTAGCATTTAGGATCTCTGGGTCAAAGGGTATGAATGTGTAGGAGATCTTGGGTCCCACTCCTAGGAGTAGAATCTCTGAGTCAAAGGGTGTGGATGGGTGCCCCCTAGGTCATCTTCTCTTTGCTCTTCTGCTATCTCTTTTAGTGATATCATTGGTTCTTATGGGTTCAATGATCATCTCTCTGAAGATGAATTCCAGTCTGTGTAGCTAGCCCTAATCTCTCTCCTCAGCTCCAGGTCCACAACACCAGTTGCCTCTTACTCATCTCAATCTGGATGTTCCACAGGCATCTCAAACTCAACACGTCCAAAGCAGAACTCATTATTTTTCCCCTCAAACTCTTCCCTCTTCTAAATTCCTCTCTTACTATTAAGGGTACAACCATTCTCCCAGGCTCACAATCTTAGAATCTTCCTCAACTCTTCATTCTCACACACCCCAAGTAAATGATCTGTTTCCAAGTCTTGTTTCTTTCTTCAGGACACTTCTAGTGAAGCCTCCCTCCCTTTACTCACACAGCCACCACCCTATTTGAAGACTTCAGAACCTTTGACTTAAACTATTGCATTCAGCCTTCTAACTGGCCTCCCTGCCTCAAGACTCTCCTCACTCCAATCATCCTCTATGTAGCTGCCAAGATGGTTTCCCTACAGTTTGGTTCTGCTCATATCATGCCCTTGCTGAGTGAGTTGCATTAGCTATTATCTCCAGGATCAATTAGAAACTCCTCTTCTTGACATTTAAAACTCTTAGAACTTTGCCCCTTCCTACCCTTCCAGTGTTCCTAGACTTTACGCCATCTCTAATCTGCCTATCCTGGCCTACTAGCATTTTCCTGAACAATATATTCCATTTCCCATGCCTGGAATGATAGGCCGCATCCCCTCTACCTCTTGGTTTCCTGGATTCCTTTAAGACCCACCTTTTGCATGAGACCTTGATTTTTCATGCAGAAGCCAAGGAGTCATGATGGCAGACAAAGTGATAACTTTGGATTCCAGAGGAGCTGGGCCCAAGTCCCTGCTTTGACACTTCTCTGTGACTTTGGAAAGAGCACTTAACTTCTCTGGGCCTCAGTTTCCTCATAAGTAAAATAAAGCAGTTGTATTCTAGCCTCTGAGGCCCTTCCAACCCTAGACCTATGATCCTAAGACCTGCTGAACCTTTCA
Organism: Trichosurus vulpecula; assembly: GCF_011100635.1. Classification (NCBI taxonomy): domain Eukaryota; kingdom Metazoa; phylum Chordata; class Mammalia; order Diprotodontia; family Phalangeridae; genus Trichosurus; species Trichosurus vulpecula. Next base: position 18,602,958 of record NC_050579.1, read on the forward strand.
AAGAATGTCCGAGCTGAAAGGGAACTCGGAGATCAGTAACTCAACCCTCTCATTTTACAAATGAGACGAGGGAGACCTGGGTCTTCCCTGTTTTCTCTCTCTGTTGCTAGACACAGGAGGGGGGTATGGAAGGAGAATAGCTCAGAAATGCCCTCTCAGTGACAAGTCTGAGGGCGTAAGTTCTGAGGTTAACTCTCATCAGGGACCACTGACTTCTGGTAACTTGGTCAGTTGAAGATCTGCCTTCTTGTTCCTCCAGCCACACACAGACAGATAAACAGAGATGGGGGAGTGAGACCTTCAAGAGAGGGGCGCACCCTCCTCAGGTCAAGAGAGACAAGCTCCATCTGTTTTGGATCTGTTCCCAGGACATTGGCCTGCAAAGAAACATATAGAAAGAGTGCTGGAGGAAAAGAGCTCGGCTCCCATATGCTGCGGGAAGAAGCTGATTCCCATGGTGGCCTGAATCCAAGCGGCATTTTAGCTTCCAGAGGCCTGGTTTTGCAAATGACTGCAGAGGCCCAGGGGAGGGCAGATTCATTATGAGACTAGAAGCTTCCTGAGGGTAAAGACTGGCTTCTGGTTGTTTTAGTATTCCCCTCCATGCTTGCCATCAGAAGTATGCTGTACATGATTCATCAATTATGTACAGAGAATTATTTGGTTGTTGTGAGTGACAATCCTAAACTCTGAAAAGCTTAAAAAGTTAGAAATTATTGAGGCCCAGAGAGGCATAGATTTAGCCAAAATCACACAACTGGTTGAGGGCACCAGAAACTGGGTCCCTTGCCTCTCAGTGCAGTCCAGTGTTTTTTTTTCCTACCCCTCATTCTATGTCATCATACAGTATATGTCTCATTATTTATGTCTGAGAAGCAATTTGGAAAAGTAGACAGAAAGCTGGCCTCAGAACTGGGTTCAAATCCTGCCTCTGACCCACTGACACAGGCTGATTGAGTTTCTTTAACCCTCTGTGCCCTAGAAGGGGATAGGTGGCAGGGTAGGTGCATCTACATTGGGAGGGAGTTTACTCATTCTATACCTGTAGTTCTAAAACTTTTTGGTCTCTTAAAAAAATTTCCTCCCCCTCCCCATTATGTGTAAAAACAATTTTTAATGTTTTTTTTAAAGTTTTGAGTTCCAAATTCTATCCCTCTCTCCTTCCCTTCTCGCCTCCATGCGATGGTTAGTAATCTGGTGTTCTCTTTATACTCTTAAAAATTACTGAAGACCCCAACAGGATTTTATTTAAAAGGGTTGTATTGGTTAGTATTTATCACATTAGAAATGTAAACATGTTAGTATTATTATGAGAATTATTTTGATCTCAAGAACTTCCTGAAAGAGTTTCGGGGACTGCTGGGGGTCCCCGGCTCACATTTTGAGAGCTGCTGTTCAAAAGCAATGAAATCACAGGTTCGGACCAAATTTCAACATATGACACTGCCCATCCTCAGTCAGAACCCCTTGGGCAGGGTGCAGGAAATGTCCTGCAGAGACAGTCACCACTGGAGACCACCCAAAACATTGTTGATTGAACTGGTGATGCCATATCTGTGTTGGGACCGAGGAGTATCGTGAGCAGCTTGTGCCTTGTAGCATACTATGGGGGCTTAGGGCCAGGAGACCAGGAATCAAAAGGGCCCTTCTAGCTTTAACGCTATGATCTTATGGTCCTGTGAAGGGAGGACCCATAGTCCTTCACCTCTGTAATGAAGAGAGAGAGTCCTGGGTTCAAATCCTGGCTTGGACACTCAATAACTGTGACTTGGAGCTAGCCACTAAATCTCTCTGAGTCTCCTCCTAAAACAGGATGCTAATAACCCTTCTATCTATCTCAAAGAATTTCTAAGAGATTATATTAAAAAAAGGTTCCTTAGTAAAACCACGAAGCAGTGCGGAGACACGGGCTGTTATTCTCCCCATATCTTTGCATTCAGTTGAATGCCTGGCGTGAATTAGAGGAGAATGCAGTGAGATATTTGAGAGCCATTGAAAATCAAAGCAATGCAGGCCGGTACAGTGCCTGGGGGCAGCAAATGCATCTGAAATCTAACTGGGCCCTGCTGACAGATCTCTGGGAGGGAAGGGACAGAGGGGCCTGTGTGAGAACGTGCTGATCAAAGTTTTTCTTAACTGTGGCCAAGTCCTAATAATTCTCCCTTTGCTAATCAACAGATGCCCTAATTCTCCCAGAAGCAAGCTGTTTGGAGCCTGCCACCAGGGGTGATTTACTGGCAGACAACTGCAGGGAAGTTTCTCATTCCTGGGACTGAATTACATTGCCCCAAAGCAAGAGACCAGCCAGGAGTCGCTGGTCACACATGCCCTTCAGAGAGGGACCAGAGCCCATGTACCCCTCGTGCTGGTGCCAAAGGGCACATGCCCAGCTCCATGGGAAGTGTTTCAGTCTACTGCCTCCCCCAACCCAAGCAAAGAGACACCTTCCTTCATTGGCTCCAAATTGTTCTCATCCTATGACAAAAAGAAGTGAATGATAACCATTGTTCCCCAAATGGGACAGTCTCCACTATCTTCTCTTACCATGAGTTCAGGAGGTCCCAGGCTGTTCCTTTAGGCCATAGACTTAGAGCTAGAAGAGACTCTTTGGGCCATTGAATTATATTTGTGTCTAATGGAAGCCAAGAGGGAAGGGAAGGAAAAAAAAGGAAAAAAAAAAAAGAAAGTTACAAACTTATCACTTTACAAGACACTGAGGCTTATGGAAGTTAAAATAACACGCCCAGGGTCAATCAGTCAACTGTCAGTTAAGAAGCATTTATTATGTGTTAGGCACTGTACCAAGTGCTAAGGATACAAAGAAAGGTGAAAACAGTCACTGACCTCAAGAAGCTTACATTCTGATGGGAAACAATGTGTATTTAATTAGATGTATACCCCAAAGACCCATCTTCATGAGTTCAAATCTGGCCTCAGGTACTCCCTAGCTGTGTGACTCTGGGCAAGTCATTTAACCCTGTTTGCCTCAGTTTCCTCATCTGTAAAATGAGCTGATGAAGGAAATGGCAAACCGCTCCAGTATCTTTGCCAAGAAAACCCCAAATGGGGTCATGAAGTATCAGATATGACTGAATAACTACTGAACAATAAGAGCTTACCAAATATAAAGCCAATGGAAAGTAATCTCAGATGGAATATATTAACAGTTGGGAGGGAGGGCAGCAAAGGCCTTCTTCCAGAAGATGAGGTGATAGGAAAAGACATTCTGCCCAATGGTGGGATTTAAGTAGAGTCTTAAAGAAAGTCAAAGTCACACAGCTAGGAAGTTTCAGAGGCATAATTTGAACCCATGTCTTCTTTACTTTTCCCTCACTCTATCCACAATGCCATCCCAAGGCCCACCTTCTTCATGTAGCCTTACCCAATAATTTAAGTTCATCTCTCCTCCTCTCTAGGCTTTCATTGAACTTATTATCTACCATTCACTTAAAAATCTTGTTTTTGTTGGTATTTTGTTTATTTCAGACTTATTTCCAAGTCTATCTCCACCCCCACCCCACCCCCCCATCAATCATGCTATTCCTTGTAACAAAGATCAAAAAAGAAAGAAGAAAATTACTCAAGGAAAACTAACACATTGCCTGTATCTGACAGCATATGCAATATTCCTCACCCACAGGCCCCCCTTCTGCAATGAAGGAATGGATATATATATATATATATTTTTAACTCTTCTCAGGAGTCAAATTTCTCTTTTCTACTTTAGTACCCAAGAAGAAAAATGTTGTTTTTGTTCATCCTTCATTTTCAAAGAGGACCAAAGGCATCATGGCGTGAGGTCTTGATTTGTGTGTGAATTGAATTTAAGTGAGGCAGAGTGCACAAAGTCTAAACAGCCTCACTCTTTCTTCCTGAGTCATTGAAGTCCAGTGATAGGACAAAAGTTAGCGTGACTAGTGGTCAAGCTTGGCATCTTCAATGCCTGACCAAACTCTAAGCTCTCCACAGCGCCTTCTTCAGCCACCTTCAGGGCTGTTGGAACAAATTGTTCTCATCTACACATTCCACTGGGGGAAGTCTTCACAAGCTTGGGGTAGGACCCCTCCCACCCACCCGATGCACTGATAGGTTTGAGACCCATTGGTTACCCTCAACCTGATTTAGCCTGTTTGCCAAGTTGGTTTTTGCCAGAGTATGGCAGCTAAGCATGCTGCAGCTTCTTGGAGCCACAGGTGAGAGTTGGGTAAAAGGTGGGTAGCCAAAGTGGATAAGCAGCCTGCATACCGGAGGTGCTAGTCCTCCCTGAACACCCCATACACCAAATGGGGTCATAAAAAGTCAGAAATGACTGAACAGTAACAGAAACCCTATCTTTATCCAAGAGGAAAAATAACTTTGGGGGAATACAATTACTTGTCTTTAAATATCTGAAGATCTGCTGTGGGCAAGGGATTAGGAAGATTCCTTGTAGCTTCTGAGAGAATTGATAGGAATGGGTGGAAGAAACATAATTCTGAGAAGGAAGGGGTCCATAATCTTCTCCAGATTGTCAAATGGGTCCATGACAGAAACAAGGTTAAGAACTAGGAGCTCTACATGCTCTTGGTATAGTGGGAAAAAACACTGGCTTTGGTGTAAGAAGACTCAGGCTCATATTCTACCCACGATGCTTACCACCTATGTGATGCTGGGTCAGGCTTTTTACTTTCCAAGACTTCGGTTCTTCATTTACAAAAATAAATGGGTTGGCACAATTCTAAAGGATCCATGATAAAAGATGCTACACACTTTTGTAATATAGAGATGATGGACTGATGTATTTTTAAACATGGCCAATGGAGGAATTTGTGCTGCTTGATCATACATTTGCTATAAGCATTTTCCTTTTTTTTTTTCCTCCAGTGGGGTGGGGTAGAGAGAGAAAATAGATTTTTATCAATTGAAAAAAATAAATTAAAAGTTCAACCATGAATAATGGGATAAAACAATGAAAGTCCTAGACAAAAAGTAATGAGACATACTTCCCATTTCATATCAGGGAGCTGGGGGATCTCTAGGACAGACTATGATATACAATTTGGGCAGTTTCTATATTGGCTGCTTTTGCTTGATTGTTTTTCTTTGTGATAAAAAGGGATTGCCTTTGGGAGTGGGTGGAAAATAGCTGCGATATAAAGACAAAATTCATGAATAAAACATCTTTAAAAAAAAGAAAAAATAAATAAAATGAAGTTGGATCCAGTAACCTCTGAGGTCCTTTCCACATCAAGTCTTGGGTCCTATGTATGTATTCATATGCCTAGGATTCCTACAGTAGGTAAGAAGTTTGACCAGATCTGGATGATCTGCAAGTCCCTTTCCTACTGGGATATCTCGTGATCTGGGGAGAGAAGCACCTGGAAGATCACCCACAAAGGCTAGCATCAGCCCTATCATTAGCAGCAATTCCTGCCAACAAGCCATGTCTCAGAAAACCTTTCCTTCCTGGAGCAGATCTCCCAGGCCAGGCCACTGAGGTAGGGTGTGTATGTGTGACACAAACTGTGGGGTGGCCCCTTGTAGGAGCTGCAGACTTATTCATATTTCACTGGGGAACAGCCGTGCCATGCTGTTCACTCTATGAAAACTGTATGAACTGTTCCAGCAGGCTAATGTTCCCTATGGCCAGGAATTCATGCAGTGCTGGGACGTATCCCCAAACACCATGAACAGCTGGCTTTTAAGTCTCAGAGCAGATGGAGGAATTTTTCTACCAAGAGAGCATTCTTCTCAAAGCTCAAAGACCAACCAGCATTGGGAAGGTTTTCAGGTCCAATGACACGGAGGGGAGTGGGGGATGGGTACTCTCATCTATACACAGGAACTGGGTTCTGCTTTGGATCAGGACCCCATAGAGGAGAAGTCATGGCCAGAGAGAATGACTGACACAGTAAGCAGCCAGATTTGATCAAGTTATTCAAAACCTTAGAGATAATAACAAAATCATAAGATATCAGAGATCTGCACCAGAAGCCCCCTTTTTATAGGTTTTGGACCCCTTGAGCCATTGGCTGTTGACACCTATGGACCCCTTCTCAAAATACTGTTTTTAAATGAATAAGATGAAACATGTACAATTACAAAGGAAGCCAAATATTTAATTATGGTTATAAAATATTTTTAAAAAATACAACAAGAAGAAGTTCATGGATCTGAGGTTAAGATCCCTCAAGAGCTAGAAAAGACCTTCGATTCTGCCTCCTTCAACCCTTTTGTTTTATAGATGGAGAAGATAAGCGATTTGCTAGTGTCAGAGGCAGAATCTCAAAAGGCAACAAGGAAAAGAAAGTATATGTTATCATGACCCAATTCTATTCATAGGATCATAAACGTAGAGATGAAGAGGACCTCAGAAGGCAACGAGGACAGCCCTCTCGTTCTATAGAGAGGGAAACAGGCTGAGGGGGAATACATGGTTTACTTAAGGTCACACAGATGGAAAGTTTCAGAGACAAGATCTGAATAGAACCAATGGTCTTTCCATTGTACTCCCTTCCCTCCTAATTCTATTCAGTTCAATTCAACAAATATCTGATGCTCCTTCTATGTCTGAGGCACTGTTCAAGGCTCTTGGGATACAAAGTGAAAGTAGTGACAATCTCTGCCCTCAAGGAGCTTATATTCTGCTAGACACAATGTATCTACAAATAAATGACTATAAAGAATATATAAGAAGCTGTTCTCAAACTTCTTTGGCTCGTTGCACAATATTTTTGCCACAAGGATGTTCATATTGGCAACATTGCAGGTGAGTCAGAAGACTCATGTATATACAATTTCCCTTAAGGAAGCAGATGGTTTTGTTGAGTTTGTGTGTGTGTGTGTGTGAGTTCAAGGTCTGTTGTGTCTTAAAGTTATTGTTTATATGTGATAGGCAAATTTTGCTTACATCGTAAATACTATCCTAACCATAGCCTGCATTTGGGGTTAGATGCGTATTTATGTTAAATATATTTATTTATAAATTTTCTTTGGTCTGAAATAACACAACATCCAAAGTTTTGTGGTCTACCTCGGAAAACTCAGAGCTCACTCTAAGAGAACCCCTGATAATGCTGAGTAATACAAAGCAATGTCAAGAAGGAGACAATACCTTTAAGTGGTGAAATTAAGAATGTTCTCCTTTCGGGGGTAGCGCCTAGACTGTGCTATGAAGGAAGCTGGGGATTGGTAGAGGTTGAGGTTGAAGTGAGGAGAGGGAGCGTCCCAGCCACAGAGTGCCATTTGTGCAAAGATTGGCGTCTGGAGATGGATTGCATCAATCAACTGGTGAACAATCATTTACTAAGTGTTGCCATGCTCCAGGCGCTGTGCTAGGGGTGGGACTGCAGAAACAAACTAAATAGCCCCTGCTTTCATGGAGTTTTCATTTTTGTCGTTCTGTCATTTTCAGTTGTGTCCTACTCTTTGTGACCTCATTTGGGGTTTTCTTGGCAGAAATACTGGAATGGTTTGCCATTTCCTTCTCCAGCTCATTTTATAGATGAGGAAACTGAGGCAGACAGGGTGAAGTGACTTACTTGTTCAGGGTCACACAACTAGTAAGTGTCTGAGGTTGGATTTGAATTCAGGTCTTCCTGACTCCAGGCCTGGCACTCTATCCACTGTGCCACCCAGCTGCATTCTACCCAGGAGCTAGGAAGTCACTTTGCCTAGAATGAGAATGAGTGAAGGAGAAGTACATGAAATAACCCTAACCCGTTTATTGAGAAATTTAAATGGAATATTTTGTGGCATACAATGACACAGTCCAGCCAGTGAGAACGCTATTCTGTCCATTTGGTGGAGTGCATAGATTGCTGGATTTGGTGTCTAGAAGACCTGGGTCCATGTGTTACCTTGGACACTCATTAGCCATGTAACTCTGGATGGTCTCCCTCCTCTCTCCCTCTCACAGCCTCGGTTTCCTCATCTGCACAATGGGAAACTTGAACTGGATGGCTTCCATGTTCCCTTCCCATTCTAGGTCTGTGATCATGGGATCCCATGCATGGAACAGAGAATGTGTGAAGGAGCATGACATGAAATCAGAGTGGGAAGGTAGGTGGAGGCCACGCTAAGGTCTTTGTATGTGATCCTAGTGTCAGGAGAGGTCAGCAGAGGTATCTGAGTACATGTGTTTGCGTGTGTGTGTGTGTGTGTGTGTGTGTGTGTGTGTGATCGTTGACACAATTTAATGTCAGAAATGGTTTCTGGTTTGATTTAAACTTCCTCTACCAAGACTGGTCATGTGTCTTGACCAAGGTATTTTGTCTTAGTTGACTTCCAGATCTATCACTACAGGTGGAATCCAGGCTCACCATGAACTGTTGTTCTGTTCTGTTTTGTTTTGGCAGTCAGGGTTAAGTGACTTGGCCAGGGTCATATAGCTATTAAGTATCTGAGGCCGGGTTTGAACTCAGGTCCTCCAGACTCCAGGGCCGGTGCTCTATCTACTGTGCCACCTAGCTGCCCCAACTGTGTTTCAACTCAAGAGATCAGAGTCTTATAGAGGACAGTGTGGTGTGACCAAGGGTTGGACTTGGAGGCAAGAAGATCTGGGTTCAAATTCATATGCTATGGGACCCTGTCAGTTACTTAACCTCTATGGGCCTTGGTTTCCTCATTTGTAAAACTAGGGGGAAGGATTCCATGACCCTTATACCAAATAAATATAATCAAGTAAAACAAATGACCTGGGCAGCTTTTTTTATTATCATCTGATAGGGCTTACTAAGCTAGGCATTATGCTAGACAATTGGGGGCAGGAAGATACACAAAGGCAAAGAAGAGACAGGCCTGGCCTTGGAGGAGCTTACAATCTAGCTGGTGGAAGTGATCAATCAATAGCCATTTATTAAGTTCTTACTGTGTGGCTGGCACTGTGTTATATCATATCACTGGGGATTCAAAGTCAAAGAGGAGACAGGCTTTCCCTTTAAGGAGAAAGTATCCCACATTCTTGGGACCCTAGAGTCCTAAAGATGAGAGGGATGGAGGGGCAGCTAGGTGGTGCAGTGAGTAGAGCACTGACCCTGGAGTCAGGAGGACTTGGGTTCAAATTTGACTTCAGACACTTGACACTTACTAGCTGTGTGACCTTGGGCCTCACCTCCCCCTACTGAAAAAAAGAGGGATTGGTTTATCTAGTCCCTGTCCTGTCAATGTCTCTGAAGACTGGGCGCAGCCACCACATAGCTGGCTCAGGCTGCATGTCCTCTCCCTATAGTCCAACATTCCTCCTTCCCACCCACCCCCACACCTGCTACCCATCTCAAACAGTCTAGTTTTTACGTCTCTGAGTTGAATTTCTCCCTTGGGTTGGTCCCACACAAGAGGAGCTCTCAGGGTGGAGAGGGCTTGATCAATTCCAGTAGTTTGCATTGTGACAATTATGTAGGATAATTATGTGCTTTCATAGGCAGCAGGAAGCACAAAGGAGCTGTCACTGCCTAGAACCCGGTGCATCCCTGCAATGGCCACACTCGGAGGTATGAGCTCCCCAGACAAAGTCCACGCCATGCTTTGACTGTCAAAGTGACAGATGTTTCCACAGTAGACCCTCAGCAGCAGTGGCAGCCTGCTTCAGTTTATGGAGAGAATGTTGCCTGTCAACAGAGTGGATCCAAAGAGTGTGCTCAGTCTGGGAAAAGATGGCTGAGTGTTACGCGCAGGGCTGCCATATTGAGAAGAGGCCCAGAGGACCAAGTTTGCTTCTGACTTCCTGGACTTCATTGCCTTGGTTCTACAAGGACCTTCCTCCTCCTCCATCTTTTCTGCTTGTGTGTATGTGTGTGTGTGTGTGTGTGTGTGTGCGCGTGTGTGTATGCATATGTGTGTATGCGTATGTGTGTTTGTATGTATGTGTGTGCATGTGTATATGTGTATATGTAAATGTATGTGTACATGTGTGTGCACATTTGTGTATGTGTGATTATATGTGTGTATATGTGTGTGTGTGCATATGTGTATATGTGTGTATTGTGTTTGTGCATGTGTGCGCGTGTGTATGCATATGTGTATGCACATGTGTGTTTGTATGTAAGTGTGTGCATGTGTATATGTGTATGTATGTGTACATGTGTGTGCACATTTGTGTATGTGTAAGTATATGTGTGTATATGTGTGTGTGCGCATGTGTATATGTGTGTATTGTGTGTGTGTGTGTGTGTGTGTGTTTTATCTTCCCTGATGAGAACATAAGCTCCCTGAGGGAAGGGACTGTCTTTTTCTATGTTTGTATTTGTCTGCTGGCTCTTAGCACAGTGCATGGCACATAGTGAATGCTTAATCATGCCTGTTGCTTTGTCGTGCTTGCATTATCTCATTTGATTCAATGCAGCTGGTGGACAGAGGCCTAGGTTTGGAGTCAGGAAGACCCGAGTTTGAATGCTGCCTCAGACATTTACCAGCTGAATAATGACTTAATCTTTCTCAGCCTCAGTTACATCATCTCTAAAATGAGGCAGCTGGATGTGATGAACACTACAGTTCCCTCCAGCTCTGCTCTATGACTCTCACACTATCCATGCAAGTTCAGTGCTTATTATTATCCTCATTTTACAGATGAAGAAACTAAGGCTCAGAGGGCTTCAAGGTTCACCGTCATGACCTGAAGACAATAGGTCTAGGGGAATATCTCTAGAATGAGAGGGTTTTTGTTGTTCAGTTGTTTTCAGTCATGTCTGACTCTTTGTGGCCCAATTTGAGATTTTCTTGGCAAAGGTTCTGGAGTGGTTTATCATTTTCTTCTCCAGCTTTTTTTTTTTACAGATGAGGAAACTGAGGCAAACAGGGTTAAGTGACTTGCCCAGGGTCACACAGCTACTACTTAGAACCAGAGGCCCTGAATTCAAGTTCCACCTAAGAATATCTGACCCACATGATCTTGAGCAACTCAACTGACCTCCCTGACCCCAGTTTCCTTATTGCTAAGATGATGCAGTTGGGCTAAGTGGGGTCCCTGAGGTCCCTTTTCAGACTTAGCTCTATATGTCTTTGAATCCAAGTCCAATGCTGCACCCACTACATATGAGACACCGACCACAGGTCTACCTCCAGACTTTCTGCCTATCCTTGGTCTTTCCCAATATGCCTCCAAAGCTCCTATACTCCCTTTATATGGTTTCTCTTCTGGACTCTTCCTGACTGGGAACTGAGCTCACAATGGTCTTATCTAAGGAAAAGCATCTTCCCTTAACCCAAGAGCCTGTGTGCTCCTTGGGTGTGTAAACTAAACTAGAATCTATGACCTTGTTGCAGATAATATCACAGAAGGGGAAACCGAAGGGGTTTTTCTGCCCTCAAGTCCTCTGACTTCATGATGTTAAGGCCAGAACTAGAAATTCCTCCTAGAGACTTTGCCCTCCAGGGTAGTGGATGCTTTAGTAAGGGTGACCCTGGCTCTGGAAACCTAGGCCAACTGGCCACCATTCAACCCAAAATCATGGGAAGCCTTGGTCAAGACAACAGACTTTATGGCTCCCCCGGAGGGATTGAGGACTGTTCCAATCTAGAGACCAAACCCTGAGGGTGGAACAAGCCCTAGAAACACTCTCATGCCCCGTGAATCAATCACACAATCATTAGGCATTTGTGAAGAACCTATTACGTGCTAGGTACTGTCTTAAGACACAGAAGTGACTGTCATCCTAGTAGTGGAGGTGGGGGAAGCAAGGAAGTCATGTACATATGTTTATATGTACATACACATATACATATATACATATACATACAAACACAAGCTATAAAAAAGCAGATACAGCATAATTTGAGTTGGGAAAAGTGCTATCAGCTGGAGAGAGAGCAATGAAAGCCTTCAAGGAAGTTGGGGATGAGGGGGAGGGGCATTCCAAGCATGAAGCGCAGCTAATACGAAGGCAGAGAGACAGAGATTGGAGGGCCAGGCAGAAGGAATGGTGAAAAGGCCAATTTGGCTGGACTGTAGAGTGTGGGAAGGGGAGTCATGTCGAATAGGGATGAAAGGTAGGTTGGGGTCAGATTGAGGAAGAGCTTTAAATGTCCAAAAGTGTGTCCATTCGCTTCTAGAGCCCTCACTCACCCAATCCGGGAAGTAACTTTCACACAACCAGGGACACTATGATTGGAATTTATTAGCATCCTATTGAAAACCCTGCCTGGTCATTGGCCAATCTACTGTCCCCTGTGGTACCTGATTGCATAGAAAGAAGGACCTTGATAGAAGCAATTGTTGACAAGTGCATAATAATATGGTGGGAAAATATATGAAAGAGAGGCTTGTTTCTCCAAATTTCTAGTTTTAGTGTCTGCCATAATGACAAAAAGAATGATGGTTTCTGGATTTACCCGTCGAAGAACTTTTACTGCAAATAACAAAATGTTTGTATCCAGCAGACTTTGCTTTTCCCTTTCCCATTGTGGATTATGCCTTAGTTTACGAGTGGTACTATCATTTCAAGGCCTAATTTGTGAGAATACCAAATCAACCGCAGCAGCTCTCTCTCTGCCATTGGAGGCAAAAGCAGGCTAAGATTTCTGTGAGTCTCTAGTTCACAGGTAAATCTCCTAGATGAAGTTGCTCCATGAAATTGGAGATTAATGTCAGTGCCCAGAAGGTATTGAACAAAGGGCCGATCAGTCCATGCCCTAGTGAAACTGATGAAATTTCTCTCCAGTGCCTTCCACTTCTGTCTTCTGCATCCCTTTCTCTGCTCTCCCCCCTGTTTCATCCATCCCCCTATCACTTGGGTCTTCTCCTTCCCCAGCTCTCCCTTGGAGGAAGGAAAGACATAGACATGGTTAAACTCACAGTGAGATCGGAGGGACTGACTGTGTTATAATAGGCAGGTGGATGGCATAATGAAACAGAACCCTGGGAGGGTCAAGTGCTAATGGTGGAATCTCAGGCATCATTGGGGGAGCTGATACTCTTCAAATGATGGGATCATCAATTTGGAGCTAGAAGGGAACATTGGAATTATCCAGTTCAGTCCTCTCATTTTTACAGATGAGGAAACTCGGGCCAAGAGAATTGAAGTGATTTGACCAAGGTCACACAGATAATAAGGGAGGATCTGGATTTAGAACCTGAGGCTTCTGACTCCAAATCCAGTACTCTTTCTATGGCCTCAGGCATCATGCAGGTGACTGTCAATTCTTTCAGAAAAGAAGCAAGTTGGCCCTCTCTGAGCCTCAGTTTCCTGATCTGTAAAGTGAAGAAGCTGGACCAGATGACCTCTGAGGTCTATTCCAGCTTTAAGATGCTACAATTCTCCATTTGTAGCGTAGGAGTGAAAGGATTTCCATTCCAAGTGATCAACATTTCTATTTATGCTGATAAAACATTTTGAAATCAAAAAAAATCAAACGGACTTAGACTATATGAGCTCTATGGTCCCTTCCAGTGCCAACATTCTTTTTTAAAGCATTGACAATATAACTTTGTTATTTTTTATTAGCCCAGGTACATTTTATTCACAAAACATCATTGCTAGCTTTTCTTTTTACTTCACCTTCACTTCCATACTTCTCTCCTTTCCTACCCAGAGAGCCATCCCCTATAACTAATAACAAGACAAAAAGAGAGGGGATGGAGGAAATGGTCAGCAAAACAAACCAATATATGAACCAAATTTGACAGCATATACAATATTCCATAACCACGGTCCCCCACCTCCAGAAAGAAGGGTGGGAGGTAGCATTAACATTCAGTGATCTGATGTTTATGTCTAGCTCTGAGTAAACATCTATTTGCTTTGACTTAAGACTGGCCCTTGCTGGATAGGAGAGTCTCCACAGCATTCAAATAATATGTATAAGCTGCCCTCCCACTCTGAGGCTGTGTGCTTGTTGGGTAAATGTTCTTGGAGCCTACCCTTCCATTTCACGTGGATGCATTTGCCCAGTGAGCCGGAACGGCTGTTCTATCAGCCTGACAGTTATTGACAAAGACGGGGATTAGAGATATCTTTGTGAGGGACCCTGGGAGCAAAGAAAGCATGCTTCATGAAGGATTCAGAGGGGGTTACTGGCACTATCTTATTAACAGCAGCTGTGAAGCTGATGAAATCGGATCTGATTCCCCAGAAGGAATGGATGGGAGTGGGAAGGAAATGGGAGGAGCAGACACTTTCAGATCTATGGGGACAAGGGTCCCTAGCCTCCCCAGATCTCCCCCGTGTTTCTAGGCTCCCCTGAAAGTGCACCTCCTAACTCTTGATAACCTCAACCAGTCACTCATACCTGCTTTCTATCCACACCAAGCACTAGTTTTTTGCCCATTCACTTTGGTCAAGGTGATCATAACCAATTTGGGCTGGTCTAGATTTTAGGAGTTTGTCTAGGCTTTGAAAGCTTCTTGAGTATCATTTTTTCCTCATAATCTGGCTCCGACCTAACCTTCCAGGCTGACTATACATCATTCTCCTTCTCTTCAACTCTCCCCATGTATTCTATACTCCAGCAAGCCAACCTAATTACTTTTCCCTGTATACCACATTTTTTTTCTTATTTACCATATTTTATGTTCCCCCCATTACATATTAAAACAATTTTTAACATTAAAAAAGTTTCGAGTTCCAAATTTTATTCCTCCCTCCATCCCTGCCTTCTGAGATGGTAAGTAATCAGATATAGGTTTGTATACAACATTCTGTTTCTCATCTCTGAGGCCCATGACTGGAATCTTCCCCCTCCTGAGCTCTGACTCTCAAACCCCTGCACCAGGGCTTCTCAGTCTGGGGTTCATGAACTTGGTTTCAAAAAATATTTTGATAATTGTATTTGTTTTAATCCTCTGTATTTTATTTATTTTGTGCATTTAAAAATTTAATTCTGGCTCCACCAGGCTTACAAATAGGGTCTAATACACATAGTGAAGAAGGCTTGTCCTAGATTCAGACCTGTAAGAGGGTCTTTCTAATTCTTTCTCTTGTCACTGCCTAACTAATGTCTGCTGAAAGGACTTCATATTTATTTTGCATACATACTGCATTTGTAGAGAAACAGCTTGGCATTGCTGAAAGAAAGAGAGCTCCAGCTGGCCTCTGTCTCAGAATGACCTGAATTCAAGTCTTACCTTTTCCATTCTTTGACTGTATGACCCTGGAGATGTCACTTAATTCCCCATGCACTGGAAAGCTCTCTGTATTCCAGATTTCTTGCCATTTTGCATTAGTGGAGGATTTTTCCTCACTGTGAATTCTCTCTCCCTATGAATTCATAAATCTAGTGCAAACATATACTGTATTTATCTATCTGTGAACATGTTGCATCTCCCTGGTAGGAAGTAAACCTTATGAGGGTATAGGAAACTATCTAACTTTTTTTAATTTATATCCCCAGTGCCTAGCATGGTATTTAGTACAATTCTAATATTCAGGGAAGATGTCAACACATATTGGTAGAGGAAGTTTCCTTATGAGGGCACTGTCTTTAACAAAGAAATCACAGGTCCCAATTAAAAATAAAATAGTATAGTTCTCTGCTCTAGGAACTTGGGGATGAGGGGTGTGTGTGTGTGTGTGTGTGTGTGTGTGTGAAACAGAGAGACAGAGAAAGAGACAGACAGAGACAGAGATACAGAGAGAGACAGAAAGACAGACACACAGAGAGAACAACCAAAGGAATTAATAAACCTGGATGAATGCTTTTCACAGTATGGCCTGCATATGTCTAGAGGGTCCCCAAGACCATTTTAGGGGGTCCATGAAGTAAAAACTATTTTCACAATAATGCTGTCATTATTTGACCATTAAAATACTCCTCCCTTTTCCAACTATGCATCTGTGGGAGACCAGATTTTCTTTATAGACTTCTATCAAAACAGCACATCACAAGAGACTGAATCCAGAAACTGGAGAATTCAGCTGACATTCATACATTAAAAGGTGTGCAAAAATATGTAAAACAAGGTCACTCTTCACTCTAATTTTTTGTGTTTGGGAAAATAGTCATTTTTCATAAAGCATGTTATTTATGTTAACACAATTGGTTTGTTTTTAAAAATAAAGTAGTATGTAAATATTTTAACATTTTTATCAGTTTTAATTTGAAATATGGTAAATGTTAAAAATATAACCCACATAAATAAAAACTCTTTGGGTCCTCAATAATTTTTAAGAGTGTAAAGGGTCCTAAGACCAAAAAGTCTGAGAACCATTCAACTAGGCAAATGAGTAATATAGGAAGTATTTCAGGCTTGGAAATTTATAGCTGAGGAAAAGAAAAACAAAAGCCTATGGACATCTAATCAAAAGGTCATAGATTTAGAAGGAGAGGGCACCCAGAGATCATTGTGTCCTACCTTCTTTTGTTGTTGAGGAAACTGAGCCACAGGGAGGTTAAATGACTTGCCTAAGGTCACAAAGATTTACCCAAAGTCAATGAGTATTTGAGGTGGGGTTCTTCCTCTTCCCAACTGGTGCCCTATCCACTACACTATACTGACCTTCAATTCTCTGATTTTACAGTTGGAGAAACTGAGGCCCTCAGCACTTAAGTGATTTGCTCCATCACAAAGTTTAAAGTCATAGAAACAGTGAGATATAACTTTTGGTTGGGAGTGGGGATGAACTTGGGGCAAGCTTCATGGAAGAAACTCTATAGAACTTGATGGCGTTTTATTAACCCCAATCTCTTCTATTCTTCTTGTTCACGATGCACGTTTGGGAGTATCTCACATATGGTCACTCGGATTACTTTGCAGCTCATTTCCTGGAGCATCCACCAGATGCAATTGTGGGTGTCTCCTCTTCTCTTAGAAGTACAAACAGCACTCTGAGTTTATGAACTTGTGAATTTTTGCTGCCTGTCCATGATTTTGTTTCCTGTCTCTCCCTTGTCTCTCTAGTCAAACTGGAAGCTTCTTGAGAACAGAGACAATGGCTTCTCTTCCTATCTCCCCCATCAGACTAAGCTCCTTGAGGACAGGAGCCATGACTTCTCCAGCTGTATCCTGAATACTAAAGCCCAGAGTAGGGCTGGACATTCAGTAGCCACATGAAGATGCCAATGGATTGGTTGAGTAGCAGCAGTTTTTATTCCTATTATGAATATTTTTGCAACACAAGCTCTCATCTCCTTCCCTTGTGTCCTCTGGGAACCCCTGGCTACTTCATCGTCGTGCTAGATGCAAGGATGAGAGTCTAAGTGTTAAGGCACCTCCATATGTCTAGATCAAACCATAGTTTCCCTCTAAGTGCATGACGTGTATGTGTGTATGTGTCTGTGTGTGTGTCTGTGTGTGTAGCTATGAGATCACTGAACAGCAAGTGGGATATTCCAGGGGTTCAAACCCCACCTCAAACACTCAGTGACCTTGGGCAAATCACTTAATTTCCCTGTGGCTCAGTTTCCCCAACAATAAAAGAAGGCAGGACCCAATGGTCTCTGGGTACCTTCTCCTTCTAAATCCATGATCTTTTGATTAGATGCTGTGAGGTGTTTTTTCTCACTCTAGCCATTTTATACAGCCCTTGAAATGAATGGCTGGATTGGTTGGGTTATCATTGCCCCTGCTCCTCAAGTCTGGTGTCCTTACAGGAGAGATGACTTTGCCGTGTCAGGTCCCTAAATTTCCAGTGTCTTCATTTGTCCCAAGGCAAAGCCATGTCTCCATTGCGAGGAGTTAATGAGACAGAGGCAGCTTGCTTCCACCTACCCGGGGAAATTACTTTTTAATGCAATATGTTGGAAAGTTGGGAAATGGTAGTGAGAAGAATTTCAACCAAACCGGAGAGTATCTAAGACTGAAAACAGTTACTACCATCATACAGTCATAGCACTCAAGTCCACACTAGAGAATACTGGACAATGAATCAGGAGACCTGGGCTCTCTTTTTAGCTCTGTCACTGACATATGGTGTGACCTTGGGTGAGTCATTTCCCTGTATTGGGATTCAATTTCTTTATCTGCTGAAAGTGGCCTTGGCTCAGGTCCTGGCCAGGGAAGGAGCCAGCTCCTGGGCACAGTCAGTGCTGTGCTCATTCAAAGTACTGTAAGAAACAGCCAGGAACCAGAAATAGAGGAGATGCCCAGCAGTGGAAGAATACCTAGTGTATTGTGGTGGATGAATATGATGTAAGTTACTGTGCCATAAGAAATTCTGACTGTGAAGAACTCAGGGATGTTTGGGAAGATGTATATGAAATGATGCAGAGGGAAAATAAGCCAAATCAGGAGGTAGTATACAAAATGGCAGCGGCAGAAATGGAACAGACCATGACAAACCCAAAGCTGAATACTAATATCAGTACGAAAACCAAGCT
Organism: Trichosurus vulpecula; assembly: GCF_011100635.1. NCBI lineage: Eukaryota > Metazoa > Chordata > Mammalia > Diprotodontia > Phalangeridae > Trichosurus > Trichosurus vulpecula. The sequence continues at coordinate 18,621,186 of NC_050579.1, forward strand.
GGGCTCTAGAGAAGGGATGAGAAAATGTATCTCCCTGCCTTCTCTGCAGAGATGGGGACTACAGCTCCAGAATATTGTGTATATGGCCAAGTTTGGTTGTTGTGCTGGCCAGTCTTTCTGGTTTCTGTCTTTTCTCTCTTTATTATTCTTTGTTTCCAGTCAAGTGGGCAAGCATTTATTAAGCACCTACTATGTGCCAGGTGCTCTGCTGATAGTTGGGGATACAAAGGAAGCGTAAAAGTAGTTCATAGTCTAATGGGAGAGAAAATATGCAAACAACTTCACAGGTAAGATATGGATGGGGTGGATTGGAGATGAGTGTGGAGGGAAGGTTCCATAAGGTGAAGGGGGACCAGGAAAGTCTTAGGGCAGAAGTTAGGTCTTTAAGTAAGACTTGAATGAAGCCAAGAAAGTAGGAGGCAGAAGTGAGGAGAGAGTGTATTTCATGCATGGAGGCAACCAGGAAGAATGCCTGGAGTCTAGAGATGGAGTATCTAGCATGAGGAACAGCAGGGAAGCCCATGTCCTTGGATCCTGGAGTTCTTGGAAGGTAGTAAGGTGTAAGAAGACTGGAGAGATAAAAAGATGCCAGCATTGGAAGAGCTTTAAAAGCCAAACGGAGTATTTGATATTTGGTCCTGAAGGGACTGGGGAGGCACTGGAGTTTACTGAATAGAAGGTGACATGGTCAGATCTAGGCAAAAAGGAGACCAATGTGTCAGATGAGTGGAAGATGGACTGCGGTGGGGACAGATGTGTAAAAGACAACCAAAAAAATCAATACAAATTAAAAAATAAAAATGCAAGTAATATCCGCCCTCTCCACCAAACACACACACATACATACACCATGCAAATAGAACTCAAGACTCACCAATGGCTTCAGAGGCTAGAAGGCAGGCAACCAGAATGCCATTGGCACTAACTTAGTGGTGCTGGTGCTCCCAGGCTCAGCTCTGTTCCTTCTGTGGGAGAGGGGTCAAGCAGTACTGCTGATTTGTGGGTAAGACCAGAGACCTTGCTGAATGTCACACAGCCTGCTGTGTCTGTGTCCCTGAACCATCCGTTCCCATCTCATTGAATTCTTCATGGCTGAGCCTACAAATCATGTTCAGGAATGGGCCCATGGCTCAATCTGACAATTGATAACACACAATTATATAGTTGAAAAAGTATTGTATTTGGAGCCCCGTGGCCTGGGTTCAAATCTCAGTCTGTCACTTACAAGCCTTAAAGTGATACTTGAGTTGACTATTATTATCCAGTGCTTGGCCCAGTGGTGGGAATCTGGTATGAGCTTAATAAATACTTATTGGTTGATTAATTGTAGAACCTTGGACACCTCAGTTCGCTTCTTGGGGCCTCAGCTTCTCTATCTGTAAAATGAAAGAGTTAGATGGAGATACAGTGCTACAGCAGAAAGACCACTGTCTCTGAAGTCAGAGGACCTGGGTTCAAATGTAGCCTTCTCTAATTCTTCCTACCTGTGTGATCTTGGGCAAGTACTTGACCTTCTTGAGTCACAGTTCTACAACTATAAAGCACTGGCATTGGACTAGAAGGCCTCTGAGTTCCCCTTCAGCTCTAGATCTATGATCCTGTTTCTATGCATGTGGCTTCCTCATTAGAATGTAAGCTCCTTGAGGGCAGTACCTATTTTGTGTGATTCTCTCTGCCCCCTCCCGCCACCTCCACATCCATGGATTCTTTTCTCTGGTGTATTACCCGTGTGACCTTTGGCAAATCGCTTACTCTAAGACTTAGTTTCTACCATCTGTAAAATGCAAGAGTTGACAGGGGACTTATTGCTGTGGATTATCTTGGAGTCAGGGAAGCCTGTGCTTGAATCCCTCCTCAGACAGACACTTAGGAGCTGTGTGACCCTGCAGAAGTAACTGAACCTCGAAATTTCTCCTTAGCTTCAGTTTCCTCGTCTGTAAAATATATAATTACAATGCTACCTCATAGGACTGTTGTGAAGATTTCATGAGATAATATACGTACGGTGCTTCGCAAACCTCAAAGGGCTATTACTGTTAGATGTTAGGAATTATTATCCTGGGTCTAGATGGCCCCAAGGCCGTTGTTCTTTCTGGGTGCTGTAAGCTGATGATTGCAGACTCTTCTGGCATCCCCTTAGCAATACAGCAATGGTTCCAGCACAGACACAGCTACCATGTGGACTTTTAGATTTGGACCCAGAGGCCACCACATCTTGTCTTTTTGGTGGGTCGAGCCAACGCTTAAGCACTAAGGACTCTGTAATTCCTTTGACGCAGGACTGGCCCAGACTGAGATATCTCTCTGCAAAGGGAAAGGCGGATCTCAGGGATGGCATCCCATTGTATGTCTCAGACTAATTCATCTCAGACTTATAGCAGTAATGAGGGAACAAAACTCATTCAGCAAAGATTTCCTTTTCAACTGTTAACAATAAAGATTGGGCTCAGAAAAATGCCTTAATGCTACAGGAAAGGTAATGACAGAAGATAACATAGGGCCTGACATCTGAAAGAAAGCAGGATTTGGAAGGCGTGCGACCCCTGGGGCTATGGATTGCTCAGCTGGGATGGCATAAATTGTTTCTAAACAAATTTGGGAGAATTCATCTAAAACACAGTGTTTGAGCTGTTAAAGGATGATGGTGTTTAAAGCATTTAGATTTTCAATTTGTAAAGACCTATTTCTACCATGTCCATCTCCCACCTCCTTTAAGAAGAATGAGAACAATTCTTACCTCTCCCTGACTGCCCAGAGCTCCTGCTCAGTGATAAATTTTACTTTCCAAAAGGGCACTCCAAAGGTCTACTCTGTCTTTGAGTTGTAATCTAGGCACATGGTCTGATTGAAATGAGAAGCCGATACTGACTACGGAGCGGTGGATCTAAAAATTTATCGACTGGAGAGAAGCAATAAATCTCTATGTTCACCAAAGCGTGAAGTCAAAATATGTGTTTCTCCATGGAGGCCCAAGTTATCCTTATCGTTAACATTAAAAAGAAGGTTGAAAACTATAAATTTATGTTTGTGTATTTTAAAGTGGGGAGAGGATGCAAGCCCTGTCCTCATGGGGCTTATAGTCAAGTGGAGGACAAGATGAAGGATCTTAATCAGAAGCCATTGATTCTAACCCTTTCATTTCATGGGCATAGAAATGAAGACACAGAAAGGTTAAGTGATTTGTCTAAGGTCACACGGCTAGTCAGTGTCTGAGGAAGAGTTTGAACCTGATGCTTCCTGTCTTTACGTCCAAAGCCGTATCTATACCATACTGGTTCTCAACGTAAACATCTGTCTACCCTAGAACCTACTACAGCTGAATAACTGAGTTCTATATCTGTTAAGTAAATGAATGAATTTGATGCCAGCAATGGCATGCCCTTGCAACTTGCAAGATAACCACCCCCCTGGCAATACAGCAATGATCAAAGTAGAGAAAAAGGCATTGTATAGGCTTCTGAGTTTATCCTCAGAAGGTACTGTAGCTGTTTAATTTGTATGGCTATTTTTTATATCACTCAGCTTTCTGAAAGTATTCTTCCCTCTTTCCATCCCAGAGGGCTATCCCTTATAACAAAGCTTTTAAAAAAAAGTTCGGCAGAATTAAGCATCACATCAAACAAATCTGATATCATCTGTTGTATTCTATATCCATAGCTAGCACCTCTAGAAAGAAGAAAAAAAGAAAGGAAGAAAGAAAAAGGAAGGAAGAAAGAAAGGGAGGGAGGGAGGGGGAGAGAGAGAGAGAGAGAGAGAGAGAGAGAGAGAGAGAGAGAGAGAGAGAAAGAGAGAGAGAGAGAGAGAAAGAAAGAAAGAAAGAAGGAAGGAAAGAACATTCTCATATTCTCATATTTCTTCTTTGGGGCCAAGGTTGGCCATAGTAATTTCACAGCATTGAGTTTTGTAGCCAATGTTCTTTCCATTTCTATCATTGTATTTTTTTTTCTATTGTTGATTGGTTGGTTTCTCCCAGAACCTCCATTTTAAGGGAAGTTTCCAGGTCAGCCGTGTTCATTCTTTCATTGCTTCCTGGGTTTTGTTCCTGACTCTCTGGACTTCTTTGTCCATGCCCTCCTGCAGGTACCTTCTCCTCCCCCTCCTGACACCTTCTTTTCATATGTATTTCAATCCCTGCATTAGAATATAAGCCCCTTGAGCCCAGGGACTGTTTTCCTTTTTGCCTTTATTTGTATTATCAGTGCTTAGCACAGTCTTGGCACATGCTACAAATTTAATAAATACTTCTTGATTTGCTTAGTCATCGTGTATATCGTTTCGCTATTTCAGCTTACTTCACTTTGCCTCGGCTCATATGGCGTGCAAAAAATGGACAGAAGATTTTTTTGGGGGTGGCGGTGGGATGTACTCACACATTCACCGTAGTGGCTCTTCCAACTTTTTCATCCCTAGCAGGTTGGCCCCTATATCTTTCCCGTTCTCTGCCTTCTCTTCAATTTTGTTTACTTGTTTGCTTCTCTACTGCCTACACACATGGCTACGCCTCCACCATCCTCAAAATCTCATTTGATCCAACCTTCCCCATGATCACATCCTGTATCTTTCCTGTCTTTTGTGGCCAAATTATTTGAGAAGGCCCTCTTCAGTGGGTACCTCCTCTTCCTTTCCTCTCACTCTCTTCTTAACTCTTCCCTTTTGGCTTCTGATTTCATCACTCATCTGAAAGTACTCTCTCCAAATTATTAAATTTGCTTAATTTTCAAACCCAATGGCTTTTTCTCAATGACCATCCATCTTGACCCGTCTACAGTCATCGGACACTGTCGACACTCTCTTTTCCTCAGTACTGTTTTCTCTCTAGATTTTCATGACATTCCTCTTTCCTGGTTCCCCCACCCGTCTGACCTCTCTCCTTTAGTTTTCTTTACTGAATCTTTACCCAGGTCATGCTCAGTAACCACAGGTAGCCTCTAAGCCTCTGTCTTGGATCCTCTCCTCCTTCCACACTATTTCACCTGGTGAGTGCATTGAATTCCATGGATTCAGTTACATTGTTACGCTGATGATTCTTTTTCTATACGAATAAACACCTATATTTAATTTCAAACACCCTGATTTGGAACTTATAGGAAATCAATTTTTTAACAGATAATTTTTTATTAATTTATTTTAAATTTGAATACCAAAACTTAAATATACAATAAGAAAAGAAAAGGAAACATATTATAACTTAAATACTAAAACTTAAATACAAAATAAGAAAATAATCTTATCTTTGCTTCCTTGTAAGTTTTCTTTTGTCCTCTGCTGTGTACCTTTTACTTTTTTCTTCCCCTCCCCATTCTTTTCCCCCTTCCTCAAGAAGGCTATAATTAAGCTCAGATATCTATCTATCTATCATCTCTCTCTCTCTCTCTCTCTCTCTCTCTCTCTCTCTCTCTCTCTCTCTCTCTCTCTCTCTCTCTCCATATACTGATGATTATTCTCAAACCCACTTCCCCAGCCCTCACCACTCTGCTAACTCCAGTCTCCCATCTCCAGCTGCCTATTGGAGATCTCAGCCTGCATGTCAAACTGTAGGCATCTTAAACTCAATATGTCTCAAACTGGACTCACTCTCTTTCCTCCCACATCCTCTCTTCCAGACTTCCCTAACACTGTTTTGAGCACCACTAGTTTTGTAGCTCCTCAGGTTTGTAACCTTGGTGTCATCCTTCACTCCTCACTCTTACCTGACCAATGAAGTCTTTGGTCAAGTCTTGGCATTTCTACCTTCCTAACACCTTTTGCACTCACCCCATGCTCTCCTTCCACATAGATGCCACTTCAGGTGCCCCATCACCTCATGCCTGTATTATTGCATTAGCTGCTGGTGGCTTTGCCTGCCTCCACTTGGCTAATAAGCACAGGGCTGGCCATGTTCCTTCACTATGCAATTATTTCCAATGGCTCCCTATTACCTTTGCCATACAACATAATATCCTGTTTGACTTTTAATGCCCTTTACCACCCAGCTCCTTCATACCTTGCTAGTCTCCTTCTACTTGATTCCCTTCCATAATTTAATTTAATCCATCAACACTCATATTTTTATTTTTACTTACTTTTTATATCTAGACTCTATGCTTTTACAGTGACTCCTCCCCACTCTTGGAACACCTTCCCTCTTCACCTCTACATCTTGCTTTTCTGCCTTTCTTTAGGATTCAGTTAAAATCTCACCTGCTGCCAGAAGCCTTCCCCTGACCACCCACATCTCTCTGTCTCTCTCTCTGTCTCTGTCTCTCTCTGTTTCTCTTTCTCTCTCTCTCCCTCTCTCATTCTCTCACTTTCTCTCTCATTGTCTCTCTTTCCTTCTTCCTCGCTCCTTCTTTCAGTCTCTGTCTGTTTCTACACATACACACACACACACACACACACACACACACGCGTGCACACACACACTTGTTCCTTATCTTCAGAGGAAGGAACCTCCATTTTACTGTCTATGTATTTTGTATGTAAATAGTTACATATTTATCCTCTCTCACGTCCCCAGCCATTAGAGTGTTAGCTCCTTGAGGACAGGTACTGTTTTTACCTTCCTTTCTATATCCAGCATTTAGTACAGTGTTTGGTACACAGCAAGCACTTAATAAATGCTTGTTGACTTGCTCTCAGGGAACATCCTGACCACCCTGTGGTTAGCCATCACCATAAATAATGGAGGGTGGGTGACACGTTCAGGTCCTGCTGCCTACCATGAACACCATCGGTTGACTTTACAATAGGGCCTCCTCTTGCTTAACCATGACCATCCAAGGTGGAGGGGCAGTTTGAAGGAGGAAGACTCAACAAATATTTATGAAGTGCACACATACATTGTAAGATCTTGGAGGGCAGGGATGATGTCAATTTTGTATTTGTATCTGCACCACTTGCCATAGTGCCCAGTGCATAGTAGGCAACACGTATATAAATATATATATATATGTCTATATGTGCATATATATGTATATTTCTATATGTATATATTTACATATATTCAAAGGATTATGACAGACTAAGAGCTAGAAAAGCCCATAGGATCAAAGGTCTAGAGCTGAATGGGACCTCAGAGACTATCTGGCCCAACTTCTTCATTTTACAAATGAGGAAACTGAGGCCTAGGAAGATGAAGCAAGTAACGTGGCGAAAGCCACAAGCCTAGGAAGTGACAGAGTCCAGACTGGAATTTAGCACTTCTATTTTTGAACTACAGACGCTTGTTGATTGCCTCATTGCAAAGCATTGCATGACCCAAACCAGGGTCTCATGATGCCTCCAGGATGCTAGGCCATGGTTTGTACGAAGCTTCCCATCTGCCTTCTGTAAACATCTGCCTTTCTCCAAACCTGAGCCAAGGTCAAGTGAAGCTTTCCCCAGGAGCTTCAGTCCTCAGGAGTGTTCCTGTCCTCCAAACGCCTGTAGTAATATCTGCGATGCCAGGCAATCAGTAGCTAATAATTCAGGCCTTTGTTGTGCTCTCATTATCTCATATGTTTGAGTCTTGTCTCCCCTGCTAGACTATGATGTCATTCTCCTGTCTTCTCTTGCCCTCCCCAGGGCTTGGCATTTAACAGGGGGTCAACAATGTTGTGCTGATTGGTTAAGATGTGTTCAGAGCACCTAGGCTTTCCCATTCCCCACTCATCCATCCACCTTCAGGTCATCTATTGTCTAACATGTTTATATTTTTGCTAAACACAGCAATATTGTTTTTCCAGATGGGATCTTGTGTTTGGGGTAGGACTCTCATCACTTCTTTAGAAAAACAGCTGTGGCCCATCATGATCAGCAGAAGGGTGCGGCCCCTGGAGATGGCAGCCTCTGGCCCGAGGCTGCCAAACTCTGTCAGCTCTGCTCATGGATTCACAAGCTAGTAGAGTTTAAAGTTGGAAGAGCTCTTAGAGGTCATTGGATCCAGCTCATTCACTTTACAGGTGAGGAAACTGAGGCCAAGAAGCTTACATTCTGTGGGGGAAGCAACATGTGCACATCCATGTGAATACGGTGCAATTTCATTGGGGAAGGGAAGCATCTACAGCCAGGGTGGGGGTAGGGGGCCAGGGATCCATGTAGGAATCAGTGTTTGTATGAAGGAGGTGCATGAATGAGTAAATAAAAAAGAATTCCAGTGTGAGCCACACTTTGGGTATTCATTACATCATGCACTGGACACACAGATACAAAAGTGAGGCTTCTCCTCTGGGAGCTCACATCCTCGTAAGGGAAAAAACACCTAGTCGGAGGTGGGGGCCAGGGAAGGGAGTGTCTGGGGAGTTAGTCACAAGAATGGCACTCTAGCATACCCAGGATGGCCTGCTAGCCCAGGTTCTTTAAGCTGCTTTTAAAGGAAAGCAACTTTAAAGGGGTCAATAATTTTCTTTAATTGCATTCACTAACTCAGGGGAAAAGTCAGCTCCCTGAACGTTAGAGAAAATACAAGCAGAGAAATTAGCACAAAGACCAACAGACAGGGCTCTGACTGCCTGAACCAAAGCAATATTGTTATACATTTTACATACAACACTGGATGGAGAGAGCCTGAGCAGTCAGGGGAATCTGAGCACATGGCTCCTCAGAGTCTTGACCAGGAAATCAAAAGGTCCTTCTCATAAGAGAGCCCCCAAAGCAAAAGCTCACCTCTCAGAATATATACTCTTTCAGCTAATAGGCTCAGAGCCAGAAGGAATCACAACCCTCCTGGCTCAGTGCCTAATTAGCTTAGTACCAAAAGGTGTGAAAGCCTTCCTACAAGCAAGCCTCCCCTAAGCAAGTTTCCCTTAATGGGCTCCACATGAGGCCTATTAATGGGTGGGGAAGGTCTTCATATCCCATTAACTTTACAGATGGCATTAGTTGATCTATAGGTTGCCAGTTGAGAATTGCAGAATGGTAGTGGATTTGGTTCCTGAACTTAGACCAGGCAGTCAGAAAGAGGGAGATCTGTGGTCATGGAGAAAGTAGCATTTGAGTGGGACCTTGATGGATGGGGAGGACATGTGTAGGCAGAGTTTGAGGAAAGCTATCACTTCCTACCATAAAGAATGGTATGGACACAAGTGGGAAGGCCCAGACTAATTGGGGGAGTGGATAGCCATGGGGCTGATTTGGCAGAAGCGTAGAGTACAAAGAGCATCATAGAATCATTAGACCTGGAAGTGACCTTAAAGGCCATAAGTCACTTTACAGGTAGGGAAACTGAGGTCTTGAGATGGCTTGCCTATAGTTATATAACTAGTAAGTATCTGATGTAGAATTTGAACCCAGGTCTTAGACTGTGGTCATTTAGAAACTGTTGGTTGGTTTTGAACCGGCCAATGACAGGACCAGTCCAGAACAGGTGCCTACAGAGTTCTAAATAGCACGGGATAATCAGGTGGCCACACTTAATCCCTGGCAGGGGGAAGAGCTGCTGGGGTACCTTGTACCCACTACCATCCCTGTCACCCCAGTGCCTTGCTTCCACATTCACCTCCTCACTGCATTTATCTCGGGAATGAAAATTGCAGCTCTGGGTACGTGAGATGGACTGGAAAGGGTAGAGACAGGGAGTGGGAATAAAAATGAAGGAGCTATTTCTCTAATCTAGGAGTGATTCAATGGAGGGCTGAATTATGGGGAGCAGAGGACCAGTTTCTGCTCTTCCCCTTCTCTCCTTGTCAAGAACATTGCCAAGAGCTTTCTTTGGTGAAAGGCTTGGACCACCTTAGTCTGTGTCAGAGGTTCAAGCTGAATTGAGGGCTTAGCTTGTTTATTTTACAAATTCCAAACTTCAAAAAGCTTATGTCTCAGAACAAAGCATCTCTGGATTGGCAGACAAAGACTCGCAGCATCTGAGTTGAAAGGGATCACACAGGCATCTAGCCCAGCCTGAACAAGAATCCTCACTATGGTGTCACTAAGAAATGGCCCTCTACACCTCACCCACCTCCTCTCCAGGCAGCCATTCCACCTCTGGACAGAGCTAATTGGTAGACAGTGATTCCTCCCATCAGATCTCATTATTCTCCCTTTCAGCTTCCATCCATTAGTAGGAGCTCTTAGCTATGCCCTCTGCACTGAAGCAAGATAACTTCATCCCTGTTTCACAAATTCTTGGAGACAGGTATCATGTCCTTCTGAAGTCTTCTCGTCTCCGTGTCCCCAGCTCTTTCAATTAATCCTTTTATGGAAGCATTTTATAATTCTGGTTGTCCACTGGACACTCTCCAACTTTTCAATATTCTCCAGAAAATGTGGTAGCCAGATCTCCACACAGCTCCCAGATGTGGGCTGCTGGAAGAAAATGAGGGGGTGTGTCATTGGGTCAGATCATGACTTCCTAGGACCATAGTGTTAGAGCCAGAAGGAACCTCAGAAGTCATGGAGCTTGATTCCCTCACTTTACGGGTGAGGCCAAGGGAGGTAAGCATTTTGTCCAGAGTCACAGACACAGTTAGGATCAAAGGTGGGATCTAATCTGGAGCCTCCGACTTTGAGTAAAGGGCCGGGGGAGGTGGGGAGGCATAACTTTCAGGTTGCAGCTGAATTACATGTGACCAAAAGATGTTGTGGTTTGATAAGCCATAGCCTCGCAGTATCCATGCTTCGGGAAGGGAGAGAAGAACCAAATAGCAGCGTTTCTGCTTCTGGGCCTGGCTGGACCCAATCCAGTCAACTTCAGTGCCAAGTCTTTTGGTCTCATCTGATTCCACCCTTCCTCATAATTGAACTGGACTGTGAGGAGGGGTGAGAGAGAGAGGAAAGGGGGGGAGGGATGGAGGGAGGGAGAGGGAGAAGGAAGGAGGGGCAGGGGGAGAGGGAGAGAGGTGGGGAGAGAGAGAGAGACAGAGAGACAGAGAGATGGGGGGAGAGAGATAGAGAGACAGAAAGAAAGACAGAGAGAGAGAGACAGAGAGAGAGAGAGAGACAGAGAGAGAGAGAGACCTATGATATCTTTTTGACAACTGATGAGCAAAGGGGAAAAATTAGCCTCCCGGGAAAAAGGTAAAAAGTTTTCTTGGCCTCGGGAGTGTGGATGACTAATACTGCTGTCTGACATTCTGAATGTGGTGTTCAGAGACAAGACTTCAGATGTCACCACTTTATCTGATGATGACACATGTCTCCCTCTCCCCCCAGGCCCAGTTGTGTTACTTGGGCATTGCTGGGGGTGGGGAGCACTTTTGCTTGTGACTATATGCCGCATCTGCTTCAAACTCTGAGCCTTTTAAAGGACGATGATTATGGAAGACCAGAAGAAGTGGACCAGCACACTGTCAAAATGGGATCTGATTCAATTTAATTCACATCAACTAGTATTTGGTAAGTTACCTGGCCACACTTGCCTCCTCTGTAAAATAAGAGGGCTCTGAGGACCTTTCTACCTCTAAATCTGTGATTCAGTCATCTTCTGAATTGTGTGTGTGCAAGGTTCTGTTCTGGCTATACAAAGGAAAAACCCATGATTCAGTGTCTGCCCTCAAGGAGCTTCTGCTCTACTGAAGGGATAGACATAGGGACTGGCCTGCCTTTTTACTGACATAAGGACCTCCCAGATTAGGAAACTACCTCCACCAATTCCAGTTGGCACCTTTTCTGCTGTTTAGTCTCACAGTTGCCTAGACCAAAGAGAAGTTGGAAGACTTGTCTGAGGTCATACAACCAGTGTGTCTCAGAGAGAAATCTCGAACGAGGCCTTCCCTCCTCTGAGGTCAGGTCTCCAGCTTCTGTACCATGATGTCTCCTGGGGAATAAGAGGATAGATACTGAATATAATGAACCAGCCGGGGTAACTTATTTGTTTTTCTTGATTTTCATTTATACTTTGTCTTTTTTCAGTCATTTTTCGGCTGTGTCCAACTCTTTATGACCCCATTTGGGGTTTTCTTGGCCAAGATACTGGAGCAATTTGCCATTTCTTTCTCCAGCTCATTTTACAGGTGAGGAAACGGAGGCAAACAAGGTGAAGTGACTTGCCCAGGGTCACACTGCTAGGGAGTGTCTGAGGCTAGATTTGAACTCAGGTCTTCTTGACTCTAGGCCTGACACTCTATCCACTGAGCCACCCAGCTGCCCAATCATATCTACTACTTTCACTTAATAAATGTTCATCGATTGACTTTCTCCTTATTCCTGCTTTTTAGGAATTTTGCAGTGTAGTATAAGGGGTGATTCATGTATACAAATGAAGGGCAGCTGGGTGGCTCAGGGCCTAGAGTATCAAGCCCAGAGTCAGGAAAACCTGAGTTCAATTCCAGCCCCAGACACTTACTAGCTGTGTGACCTTGGGCAAGTCACTTCACCCTGTTTGCCTCAGTATCCTCACCTGTAAAATGGGCCGGAGAAGAAAATGACAAACTGCACCAGTGTCTTTGGCAAAGAAAACCCCAAATGGGGTCACAGAGAGTCAGACACAGCTGAATAAAAACAGGGCTATTATATAGAATTGAACATAATAATTACAGAAGAGGAACAGGATTTTGCAAGGACTCCAAAGTCGTGGCTGTTTCCCTAATATCCTCCTTTCCCTCAACAATCCATTCAGATGTCTTGGGATTTGTCTAAACCTTTCACGAACCCATTATTTTTCCCCGTTGATTTTCTGACTTTGGTTCAGGTCTGCAATAACAAAATTAATGCCTGACATTCATGTAACACTTTAACATGTTTAAAACTTTCCATGTATTATTGCAACCACCCTGTGAGGTTAGTGAAAAATGAAGATTTCTTCCCATCCAAGTTCACACCTGCCTCCCTCAATTCCAGGTTAAGAAGTCCTGGCTTAGAGAATAGGGTTCTGCCCTTGAATCAAGGAGTAGCAGGGGTCAGATCCCAGCTCTGATATTTACTAGCTGTTTGACCTTGGGGAGGTCACTGAGCCTCCTCATGCCTCAGTTTCCTCATCTGTAAAATGCAGGGGTTGGATTTGACCACCTCTAATGTCCTGTCTATCTTGAAATCTACAATTGGGTGAATCACAGGGTCTTGGTGCGGGGAGGGCCTTCAGAGGTCATCTATTTAATGCTTTGGTCAGTCCAGTGCAGGAATACTTCTCCAGCATCTGAGGGCTTATGTCTCTATGTTTACATGAGTGTTTATGCGCACAGAATCCCCAGAGGAGATATTTTTAAAGGGACCAAAGAAAAAGAAATATTGGAATGATAAAATCTAAAATATGGCTCCCCCCAGGACTTTACAATTATCCACGGTAGAGGATTGTCCCCAGAAGGATGATTCAATGAATACCATGAAATCCATGTTTGTTTTCAACTGATCCTGCAAATCTAATGCGGGGGGGGGGGGGGGTTGCTAATTGTTCCAAAAATCAAAGGGTAAATGAGAACCAGAGCTCCCTTCCTCCCATCCCCTTCACTTAAGTAGGAGGCAATGGTTTAATCTGGGCCAAGGGGGATGGGGAGCCCTGTCTCTCCTGCTTGTGGGGAGGTGACCCAGGAAGACAAACATAGAGCCAGGGAGAGGTGACGAGGCATAGTGGAAGGAGTGAAGGCTCTGGAATAGGAAGACCTGGATTCAAATTCTGCCTCTGATTCTTACTACCAGAGTGACCTTGGACTCTTAATTTCCCTGGGCCTTAGCCTCCTTCTCTGTAAAATGTGAGGTTTGGATGAGATGGATTCTGAGGTCCCTCCTAGCCCTTGTTCTGTGATCCTCAATCGTTTAATAATCTTCCACCTCTGTTTCCTCATCTGTAAAACATGAGGGCTAGACTAGATGGCCTCTGAGGTCTCTTTCAGCTCCAGGTCTATGATGCTATAATTCTGTGACCTTGAACTCACTTTGTGTTATGTCAGGAAAGAAGGGGAGACCTCTAGATTTTAGGCCTGGCTTTTCTACTGTGCAACCTTGAACAAGCACCTTGCCTTTTGGGGGTCTCAGTTTCCACATATGTAAATGAAAGTGCTAAATTTATCTCTAAGGTACCTTCTAGCTCTAAAATTTTGTTTATATGAAATCACAAGAGCCCAGTCCTAGAAGTTTTATAGATGTTTTATAGATGAGGGAATGGAAGCTCACAGCAGGAAGATTTGCCCAAGGTCCCAAGGGGAGCAACTGATGGAATCAGGACATTTTGATTCAGGTCCTTTCCTTTGACTCCAAATTCTTTCTGCTGCCACTAGGAAGTGCCCAGGGAATGAGCACAGAAAATCTGCTGCCTGGTGAATTGTGGAACAGGGAAGCCTAGGGGCAAAGATGCAGGACATTGGGGGTTAACCTCCAGGAGGGCAGGCATCAGTGGGCTCCTTGTGGGGAGTGTTACTGGGCTATAGATGCTACAGGGAAGGCTCTTGGTGTTGGGGGAGGAGAGAGGAATAGTCTAAGAGTGCAGAATGAGGAGCCACGATGTCATTGAAAACAAACTTCTACTTCATCTTTGGCTCTTGGCTTCCTTCAAGTTCCAGAGGAAATACTGTCTTTTCCAGGAAGCTTTTCCCAATCCTGAATTCTAATGCCTTCCCACTGCTGGTTATTTCTAACTTATCCTGTCTATAGCTTGTTTGTGCATGATTATTTGCATGTTGTCTCCCTCATTAGATTGTAAGCTCCTTGGGGGCAGGCATTGTCTTTTGGCTTAGCACTGTTCTTAGCACAGAGTAGGCACTTATTAAATGTTTATTGACTGACTATTTCACACTTTCATTGCAGGCTAGCACTGCCAACAATTCCCTTGAGTCTTCTGTTTGCACTCATAGGAATTCTTTAACCTACTGGTGTCCTGGACCCCCTTGGGTCCTGTCTGGTGAAGCCTATGGACTCCTTCTTAGAATCACCTTTTTTAAGTGCATAAAATAAACTACATAGGATTACAAAGGAAACTATTTATATTGAAATACAGTTATCCTTGACTTTTTGTTCTTCCAAATGAATTTTATTATTTTTGCCAATTCAGTAAAATAATTTTGTAGTTGAATATATAAATTAGTTTAGGTAAAATGGTCATTTTTATTATATTGGCCCTGCCTACCCATGAACAGTTAATATTTCTCTGATTATTTAAATCTAATTTTATTTGTATAAAAGTTTTTAGATTTTATATTTTTATTTATGATTTTATTTTATAATTCTGTTCATATAGTTCCTGGGTTTGTGTTGGCAAGTGTACTCCTAGGTATTTTATACTGTCTGAAGTTTTATTTCATTTTATTTTTTAATTTTTTTTGGAGGGGGGAAGGCAGGGCAATTGGGGTTAAGTGACTTGCCCAAGATCACACAGCTAGTAAGTGTGTCTGAGGTCATATTTGAACTCAGGTTCTCCTGACTCCAGGGCCAGTGTTCTACTCACTGCGCCACCTAGCTGCCCCCTCTGGAGTTATTTTAAATGGGGTATCTTTTACTATCTCTTCTCACAGGCTTTTGTTTGTAACATATGGAAATGCTGATGATTTTTGTGGATTTAATTTATATCCTGCTACTTTGCTAGAATTGTTAATTGTTTCAACTAACTTTTTAGTTGTTTTTGGGGTTTTCTAAGTGTATCATCATATCATTTGCAAAAAGAAGTAATTTTATTACCTTACTCCCTATTCTGGTTCCATCTATTTCTTTTTCTTCTCTTATCGATAAAGGAAGACATTATCTGCATCCAGAGAAAGAACTGATCGATAGAACTGTGGGTAGGATGATTTTACATATATACGTATATATGCATGTAAGTGTGCACACATATATACATACATACATGCGTGTATGTATGTGTGTATATTTCTGTCTAATGATAGCCATCTCTAGAGTAGCAGAGAGAAAAAAGGGAAAGTTACATGATAACTTTATTATATATTTAAAAGGAATAGCAAGTTGTACATAATATGTTTGTGATTTCACGTGCAAGAAAAAGAAATACAGTTATCCAAATATTTTTTGAAACTCGTCAGATTTATAGACTCCCCTAAAACCTATCTACAGACTCCTTGGGATTTTAGACTGCAGGATAAAACTTCTGGAGAAATACATTGGAACGAGTTCCAGACCTTGAGTTGGAGGACCTGGGTCAAAATCTTTTCTGTGCCACTCACAAACTGTATGACCTTGGCTAAGTCACCTCATTTCTCTGAGGTTCAGTTTCTTTTTCTCTAAAATGTTGGGGCTGAACTAGATGGTCAACAAGGTTGATCTGTGGGGAGGGCTAGGAAGTCCATTTGGCCATTTAGCTTTTCAGATTCCGATCTTTTCTCAGCTCTGGGAGTGGGCACATCCCTTTCTACTGTGGGCCTTCCAGGTGGGCAGTTCTTGGAGAAAAGTCCAAGAAAGAAGCTGGTAAAATCAGATGGAAAAGCAGAGGCTTGTTTGGAATCTGCCTGGGACGGCTCCCAATGCAGCTAAAAGATCTTTAAGGCATTTGACTGAAATCCAAGATATTTTGCATTTCATGCTTATGTAACTCATAACAATGGGTTAGAAAGTTCAGATACAGAACATTTAGTCAAATCTGAACATTTTGGAATAAGAGAAAGCCACTGGACCATACATCTAGAGCAGAAGGAGACCAGAGACGTCATCTCCTCCAACCCTTTTATTTTACAGATGAGGACATCGAAGCCCAGATCGGTTAAGAGATTTGCCCATGGTCACATAGGCAGTATGTGGTAGAACTAGGACTTGAACTCAGTTCCAGGGATTCTGGGATTACTCCCGGGGCCTAGTGAAATATATTCCAATTATGTATATACCTCTCTCATCCATCCCCTGCCGTAGATTGCGACTCTCCTGAAGGTCATTCCTCTTTCTTTTTGTAATAGAGGATTGTACATGTTGTTGATGCTCTCAGTACGTGTCTGTCCAATGAACAAACATATACCAAAATCCTTTCCCTTGTGCAAATCCTTCCAACCATTCAAGGCATTTCTCTGGGATCTACAGATTTTTTTTAGCAATGGCTTAGATATGTTTACTCAACAGTTTGAATGGTATGATATGAGGCCTTGTGATATAGCAGAAAAAGAGCACGGAATCCTTTTGGAGGACTTGGATTCAAATCTCACCACTATTACTTCTCCTGCATGTGTGACCTTAGGCACATCGCTTCTCTTTCATGGGTCTCAGTTTTCACATCTGTAAAATTAAAGGGGAAGGCCACATGGTTTCTGAGGTCCATTCCATCTCAAAATTCATGGGCCTACGAATCACAGAATCTGAGATTTGTAAAGAACCCCGGTGGCCACCTCCACTTACCTCCACCTGCCCAAGACAAGTGTGCATCCTTGGAGAAGGTCCAGTGAGCCACCCTACCTATGTACATTTCCAGAGACTACCAGGTGCACCAGGGGCAGCTCTCATTGGTCTTAGGAAGTTTATCCTGACCTCAAGCCTAAATCTGAATCCCTGCATCTTCCTCCTTCTGCCCTCTGGGGTCAAGTAGAATAAATGTAATTCCTTTTCCACTTGTGGGCCTTTAAAAGACTTGGGTGCTATGAATGACTCACTACTCACTTGTATGTGACCCGTCAAGGTTTAAATCATGCTTCTCTCACAAAAAGTCTGAGAGGTGAAGAGTGCAAGTAGGATTACACCTGTTTTACAGATGAGTCAGCTGAGACTGATTTGAGCATTGTAGAGTGGAGGCAGCTTTCTTTGAAATCTGGAAGGCCTATGTTCCAGTCCTACCTCTGACACATATGGGCTGTGTTACCCTAGGAAAATCACTTAACCTCTCAGTGCTCCAATAACACTATGGGGAGAAGGTCTGAATCTGAGGACTGTTAGCTCAAAAAAGGCATATTTTAATATCACTGGCTTCCTTTGCAATCTTACAAATTTTATATTATGACTTTAAAAACATTATTTTGAGAAGAGTTCACCAGACTGCCAGAGGGCTCTGTGAGATGAAAGTTACAGAGAAGGTGTCAACCTGCACTGGTGGAGGGAGTGTCTTCATCTGGGAATGATCTATACTGGGGAAATCAGAGGTCTGGTCCCTGTCTCTGTTCCATCTTTCAGACTGTTGAAAGGCATCAGGAAGTTTCTGGGCTTCTTGCATTTGTCTTATCTTGAAGGTGACCTTCCTTAGGTTGTAGAGCCAGAGCTGGCAGCGACCTGGAAGGCCATCAAGTCCAACCCCACATTTTTATGGAATTGTTGTTCAGTCGTGTCTGACTGCATGACCCCATTTGGGGTTTCCTTGGCAGAGCTACTGGAACGGTTTGCCATTTCCTTCTCCAGCTCATTTTATAGATGGGGAACTTTACAGAAGTGAAAATGAGACCCAAGGAGCTTTATATGGTTTGCCTAAAACTGGAAGGGGTTGGAAGTGTCAGATGTATGATTTGAACCCAGGTTCTCGGAGTACAAAGGGGTCAGTGTTTGATCAGTGCAGGAGAACATGAGAATCACAGTCTTTTAGGAGGGAGAGAAGTTGAATACCAGCCAGTCTAATTATTCATCCTTCCTTAACCCTCCAGAAGAAACAGAAGCACCACAATCTTGTTCCAAACCATGGAAAACTAGTCAGACGGCCTCCCACAGAAGACAATGCCTTGTCCAGTGCTCAAACTTCATGGAATTAGGGCAGCCATGCTCCCTCAGAGGCTGCCATTTTCTGAAATGGACTCCCTGTGGTCCACAGGGATGGACCTCAGGGCCAGAAGCTACCCAGGGAACAGAATGTAGGACAGCTCCCAGTCCCAGGGTTTATGTAAACACATCCTCATCAAGCATAGACTAAGGCAGGGGCGGGGAACCTGAAGCCTTAGGGCCACATGTGGCCTTCTAGGTCCTTGAGTGTATAAAAGGCCACACTTAAGGACCTAGAAGGCTCCATGTGGCCTTAAGGCTGCAGGTTCCCCACCCCTGGACTAAGGTGAAGCTGAAGCTAGGAGAAATGTGTTTGGAGGCCCATGCGGTTCTTCTGGCCCCAAAGGCAGTACAGCAGACACGAGTGAGGGAAGACAGAGAGCAAAGAGGAAACGGAGGGGAGACAGAGGACCTGGGTGTTCAGACCCCACCTCCCTCTGCCATTTTACCACCTGTGTGACCTTGAGCAAATTCCATTGTTCTTCACCAGTAAAGTGAATAGGTTGGACCACCTGGCTTTGAGCTTTAAATCTATGCTCCTACGATAGTGTGTTGGGATTGGAAGGAAGGAAACTAGCATTTATTAAGCACCTACTGTATGCCAGGCACTGGGCTAAGTGCTTTACAAAGGTTATCTCATTCCATCCTTAAAACATCCCTGGAAGTACCATTATTATCCCCACTTTACAGTTGAGGAAACCAAGGCAGACAGAGGGGGTGTGGCCTGCCCAAGCTCACACAGCTATTAAGAGTCTGAGGCTGGATCTGATCTCAGGGATCCCTGACTCTGGGTCCAGTGCTCTATCCATTGCATCCCCTTGTGCCTCTAGCATCTTTGGGGACCAAACAGTGAAACTCCCCGGAGGGGGAAGACGTCATAGAACAAAAAAGCCAGCGAGCCAAGGCTTGGGGCCAGAAGTCTACGTTACTCCTTAATATGTCTTTAGTTTTAGTCTCTATGACTGCGTTCAAACCCCTGGGAAAATTCACGTCTGACCATTACTCCAGTGTGGCAAAAAGAATAGGGCTAATCCATCATCCGCTGACAGACTTTCAAATACTTGAAGGCAGCCCCAATGTTCTACCTAAATCTTTTCTAATCCAGCCTAAATATTCCCAGTTCTTTCAGCTGATCCTCCTATGGCATGGTCATGAGACCCTTCATTATCAAGGTTGGGAGGAGTCAAGCCGGCACTGGCTCTGGAGTCAGAGGCCTCTGATGCTAACAGCGTACACTACCTTGGGGAAGTTACTTCATTTCTCTGGGTCTCAGTTTCCTCAACTGTAAAGTAAGATGGTTAGACTAGGTCACCTCTAGGTCCCTTCCGTCTCTTTGGCCTAGGGGTGACTGAGAAGTAGCAGTGGGGGTTACCGTCCTTCTCCCTTTCTACTGCCATTGCTGGGGCAAGATTCAAGGCAGGGGTGGGGCAAAGATGGGGAGGAGAGTCCTACTCAGCAAGGAGATGTAAGGGGAAGGGAGGTGTTTCCAAATAGCATTGGCAGCATGGAGGGAAGAGAGAAACCTTTCAAAGATTCCTGGGCCATCTGAGTGGGGCGGCTATTCACTGATGGCTGGTGGCTTGTGACTGAGATATAGAGAGTTAGCTGGGAATAAGTCGATCACAGTGACTGTGTGTGTGTGTATGTGTGTGCCTCTCTGTCTCAGTGTACCTCTGTGCCTCAACCTGCCTTCTAAACCCAAATGGAAATGGCTTTCATAGGCTAACAGTTATTGGGGCCCCTCCCATATGCACAGCATTGTGGCAGTTGTGGGATCTGCCTTCTTCCCTCCATTTCTCTTCATCATGGTGGTAGTTCCTTATGTCAGAGCTTGAGGAAGGTGGGGCTGTTGGTGGAAGAAACCATCCTTTTAATCACTCAAGTATGAAGCATAAGTCTTCAGTGGTACTCACTCCTCACAACCAAAATGGCGCCAAGTCCTGTCACTGGAAATGCGTCCTTTCCATCCTTTTGTCTCTACTACCCTAGCTCATTCCTTTTAGAATTGGAGATTTAGACCCGAAAGAGGCCTCAGAGGCCACCCAGTCCAGATGAGGAAACTGAGGCCCAGGAGGTGAAGTTACTCAACTGAGGTCACACAGGATGAAAGTAGCCAACTCAAATCCACATCCTCTGATTGTAATGTCACTTCTTTCCAATTGATACAGCTAGGGTTTCAAGTGGGGAAAAAGGAATCTCTCTCCATTGGTGATCAGATCCCATCTTATCTATTGCTCCCCCCCCCCCCAATAAGCTCTGTGCCCATCCATGTTCGTGTCCTTACTGCCCCCCATTTCTCCATGCCATAATAATTTCTGTACCTTTGTCGGTATCATTCTCCTTCACCCTTACACAAATCCTCGTCATCTTTCAAGGCCTGGCTCAGGACTCACCCCTTCCAAAAAGGCTTTCATGCCTCCAAGGAACTGGTATGAAATGGTTCGGTGATGAAATCATTGAACGTTGATGAGAATTGGCCACAAGTCAGTATGGCTGGAAAGTGGTTCTGAGACGCCTTCCTCCAGCCTCATCTTTAGAGGTTAATGAGAGCTACCAGGGAAGAGCCAGTCCCCTCACATTATACTTCCTAGGACTTACAGCTTATCATTCTTCAGTTTCCATGGGCTAATTATCATAAGATGACAGATTGCTTCTGCATTTCTTTTGTGATTAGGACGCCATGGGGAGAAACACAGACGATGAGAGAAAGTCCAAAGAGGGACTTTGAAGGTATATTCCTTTGTTTTAAAAATGGCCAAAACAAGAGACCTGCACAATTAGGGGTGGGGATTTTGTTTCCCAGAGAAAGACGCAATTCACATGTGTGCATGTGTGTAATTTCCCATTAATTTTTAATTAAGTGCTATGAGTTTTTTAGGAGCAAAAGTATTTGGTAGAACATCGTGTTATTATTATAGCTTCTAATAATAATAATTAGTGCCTTTTAGCCCACCTTGGAGATGTCTCACCTCCTGGCAACTGAGCGCTTGTTAAGTGCCTGGAGTATTCTTTGAAGTTAACAGAAGCTCAGGGCTTGGTGGGGAAGATGTGTGTCAGCAGAACAGAGCCCCATAATAAGAGAAAACAAAATAGGCAGGAGAGATAAGACGGCATAAAATGGTTCATTATCGCATAATAATACCTTGCGTGGACTGCTTTTTTTTCCCCAAGGAGATATAGCATTCTCATGGTATTGTTGATTGTTACAACAGCACTCTGGGGTGGGAATTTCCCTTTTCAAAGTTGGCAGGGATTGGGGGTTGGGGTGGGGACAACTGAGGAGTGATAATGCTAATGATAAGCATTGAATGTTAGTCCTAGATGGAACTTTGAAGATCCCATAGATCTAGAATTGGAAGAGACATTGGAGGAAGACTCACCTTCCTGAGTTCGAATCTAACCTCAGACTCTTACTAGCTGTGTGACCCTGGGGAAGTCACTTCACCTTGTTTGCCTCAGTTTCCTCATCTGTCAAATGAGCTGGAAGAGGAAATGGCAAACCACTCCAGTGTCTCTGCCGAGAAAAAAAACAACCCAATTGGAGTCATGAAGAGTCAGACACAACTGAAAATGACTGAACAGACCATACCTCTTATTTCACAGATGAGAGAACTGAGGCTGATGAGGTTAATGATAAGCATGGGATGTTTGCCCTGGATGGGACCTTGGAGATCACAGGAGTATCGATCCAGGAATGGAAAGGACTCTGGGGCGATCTTGTCCACTCCTCTCATTTTATAAATGAAGAAATAGACCCAGAGAAAAGTGGCTTGTCCAGTCTTACTACGTGAGTTAGTCACACAGCTAAGACTAGAACCAGGCCCTGCCCTTCTGAAGCAGAGTTCAGTGCATTCCCCAGAGTTCTACAACAGCTCTAGTAATGCCTTTACAACAATTTCAAACATTATTTCTTGATACTCTAATAGCCCCGTGATAAGTGCTCTTCTGCCCACTTTTCAGGTGAAGAAACCGAAGCTCAGAGAGGTTAGTAAGTGAATCGACCCATTTCTGTAGCTTTGCAGCGACTGTCTGGGATCTCCCATGCCTAGAAGGCATTTCCTCTGGGTCCTCTCTGTCTCTGAAAATCCCTTGTGACTTTCAAAACTCAGTCCAAATGCACATTTTGCAGAAATCTTTCCCTGATCCCCTGGCTGCTGGTGCCTTCCTCCCATCCCCCAAATGAGTTCTTATCTACTTTCTATCTCTCAGCACATGCCCAAATGTGTTTCCCCCTAGAGAGTGAAAGGCAAGAACTGTTTTGGCATGCCAGGATCCTCAGTGCCTGGAACATAGTAGGTGTTTAATAACTTTACTGATGGGTCAATTGGTAAATCTGTACATTTCTCTCATAGACATCGATACCTCCCTTTGCCAGATCATTCCTCTCCCTTGTAAAATTAACTGCTACGTGCCTGGTGACCTCATCATGAAGATACATCTTATCTCCAGGCCTTCAGGAATGAGAAGGCGGGTAGAGGGTTTTTATACCCATCATTCTCCTTATTAATGAACATATACTTCCCTTCTTTCCCTACCTCCTTTCATGAAAATCAACTGCATTCCAGTCTGTTGACATTATTCATCATTATAAACCCTAGTCATAACCTGGAAGGTGGTGGAAAGTGCATTGGATTTTGAGTCAGGTGACCACTTGCTTCTGCCAAACTCTGTGACCTCAGTTAATCCCTCTGAAAAAAAATGAGGGATCTGGAGTATATGGTCTCTGAGATCCTTTCCAGCTCAAATCTCTGATCCAAGGACTCTCTGATAATCATTATCAAAGGGGCAGCCTTGAAGGCACTAAAGTGACTGGTCTGCTTAGAATCAAGGTATGCATAAAGAAATCATAGGACATTAGATTGGGAAAGTAGGCTGGGATCAGATTATGGGGTGGCTTGAATATTATGACTTTCTCCTGCAGACTGTGGTGAGCCATCAAAGGCATATGAGCATAATCGGCACCATGCTCTGGTAAGATTAAGCAGGCAGTCGTATATTCGATGGATTGTACAGGGGAGAGATGGGATGGAGGGAGATCAGGAGGCTGTTGTGGTGGTTCAGCCTTGAGTAGATGGGGTAGAGAGGGGCTGAAATGTATGGTGGCAGGAGAAATGGAAATGAGGGGGGCTCGATAAGCCTTGACATCCACCTGTCAGATCAGAAGGAAATAGAACCTAGCCTTGAAAACTCCCCGTGGGAGACCATTAGGTGAGGCAGGATGCTACCTGCCATTTCAGGCACCTTTCGAAACACAAATAGTTTGCCAGGCAGTCGACCTGCCACCTTCCATTCTGAGTTTTCCTCTTTTCTCAGTACTTCTCAGATAAGGCAGCGAGCTGAGCTGGAACTGAAGCTGCCCCGGTAGAACTGAGGAATCCTGCCAGCTATAGGGACTCTTATCTGCAGAATAATTGGTTCATGCTGGAAGCAGCTGTTCATTAACAGCCCCCAGATCTCCTGAATTCCTCCATTCATTGTGGGAGAGTCCTGAGTCTAGGGACGCTCAAATGAACAAAGGTTGGCAGGGAGGATTTAGATGTAAAACCGCCATCACATAGGTTCTGTCTGCCTCAAAGTCATGTTTCCATTCACCCACCCGTTCTTCCTGTCTTGAGCACCTTCTATGCGAAAGCTTTGGGGTCATAAAGACAGAGGCCCTGCCCTCAAGGGCATCTCCAAAGAGTAATAAGACGTGCACAAATAATTACAATGCAAGAGAAAATATGAGCGCTCTAAGGAAAGCACAGACATGCAACAACTAGGCGCTTATATCTAGCCAGGCCTGGATCATTGGATTCAAGTCCCAGCTAGATATCCTGGTTATCTTGCCATCTGCCCTGCTGGTACTCTACTTTTCTGAACCTCAAACTATATTCCTAGACTGAACTCTTAAAGAATGCCCCTGATGACTGGCAGGGGTGGAGGCAGTTAATCTGCTCAGCCTCGGAGCACAACTCACTGAGGCATACAGCTGTATCCACATTAATATCTGCCTGTGTCTATATCTGGGTAGAAATAGGTATAGACGTGTATACGTGACTATATATGATAGAATATGTTACATATTGTTGTATTATATTATATTGTATTATACTGTGTTATGTCATATTAGACTATGTTGCGTTATATTACATTACATCATATTATGTTATATTGTGTCATGTCATGTCATGTTGTGTCACGTGTCATGTCATATTGTATTGTATCGTATCATATATCATATATATCATACAATATATTAATATATATTGTGTGTCATATTCTATCATACCATATCACATTAAATTTTATTCTATTTTCATGACCTCTCCTCCATTAGATACACATGAGGAGTTGCCTGGAAGTGTGAAGACACTGGATTAATCTTCCCAAATCAACGACCTGCTTGTGTTCAGTCCTCTGCTTACAGATATTCACTGACAGCCGTGATTCTCTCAAGCCCAGACTCCTGACTCTGTGCTTTCTGCTCCCACCTCTGATACTAGCTAATGCAGTGCCCCCTGGGACTCACTCTCCTCAGTGGTAAATGAGGACATTGGGAGGTCCATTCTACCCCGAAATCAATGACCTTCCATCATATCTCTGCTCAGAACCTCAGCTTCCTCATCTGCGAAATGGCTGAAAGGAGGTTGGGGGAAGAAGGGGAATCCATGTGCAGACATGGAGAATGGCGTTGTGGCCTGGGCAGATGATGGGCAGGATGTTAAAATATTCATTGGGGGCTGCCTATGTATACGTGTGTGTATACCTGTGTACGCACGTATCTTTTCTCTGTATAATCTGTGTAGTCTCTCTCTGTCCATTCACACGCACGGTCTTTATACTTCCAGCCGGCTCTCTGTGATGTGCCTGATGGAGGAGAGCTCACCCACAGACAAACCGATGGAATGCCAAAGACACATGACAATGGATGGAAGTCCCATGTATGTGCTGATGGAGGCGGGGGATGGCTAGTTTCTGCCGCCCTTCTTAAACCTGGTAATATCCTGGGTGTGTATGAAAATGTGATTGTTTTTCTCTAGCTCAGGTCCATAGGAGGAAGGAGAGAAAGACTCAGTATGCCTTAAAATAATGCCTTTAAAGCAGGCTACAATGTGCATGGCCCTAAACTTTCTAATCAATCAGTCAGTCAATGAACCACCAAGTATTTATTAAGTACCTACTGTGTGCCAGGCACTGTGCTAAGCAGCAGGGGTCCAAAAAGAAGCAAAAGACAGGCCCTGACCTCGAGGAGCTCACAGTCTAATGGGGAAACAACAACCAAACACATACGTACAAAGAAAGCCATGCACAGGAGCAACAGGAAATATTGAATGGAGGGAAAGCACCGGAATTAAGAGCGGTTGGGGAAGGCTTCATATAGGAGGTGCAATTTTCATTGGAATTTAAAGGAGGCCAGGGAGGTCAGTGGTCAGTGCAGAGAAGAGAGAGCATCCTAGGCATGCGGGACAGCCAGAGAAATGGTGGAACAGCCAGGAGGCAGGTGCGCCTGGACTGAAGAGAAGGGTGTAAGGAGACTGGAAAGGTGGGAGGGGGCAGGTTAGGAAGGGCCTTGAATGGCAAATAGAGCACTTAGGGTTATTGAAGAAGCTGCCCGAATCACCTTCCTATGGCAAAGTTCTGACTTTTGTGGGCTCCCTGATGCTTCTAGGATAGCATAAGGACAATTCAGGTGGCCATTTGGAGCTTTAGGTGGCTCATTTCCAGCCTGATTTATTCTATTCATTTCATGTAGTTCCTCTTTACAAACCTGAAAATTATCCAGACTAGCCAACTTGCTTGGCCTGCCATCTCCCACTGCCACACCATTGTACAGAGTATGCTTCTTGCACCCCTTCCAGGCTTGCAAAGTTCTCTCTTCACACCTTTGCCTCTTGTGATCCCTGGCTTTCTCTAATGCTCCTATCTCAAGTGCCATTTGAGTCATACTATTTTGACATTTTGAGGAGGCTAGGTGATCCGGTATGTGTACATGTATGTATGTGTGTGTGTGTGTGTGTGTGTGTATGTGTAACAGTCATGGGCTTAGTTTATGTAAGGAAAATTGACCAAGCATTGCCTATTTTCCTAGTTCAGTATTACAGACAGAAAGCCAAGGCTGGAGCCAAGCAGAGCCGAGTTCAAGTCTTGCCCTTGACACCTGACTGTCTGACCCTGATCATTACCCCATTTCCCAGAGTTGCAGATAACTTGCTACATCTGTACATTGTATGCCAGGAGTTGATCTCTGTTGATAGCAAGCCTTTCCTCACTGTGAATTTGCTATACCTATGCCTTGACTAAAAAAAAAAAAGAAAGAATTAGACAAAAAATGAGGAGGGGAGAGAGCATGGCAAGTAAGGACAATATTGTGAGCAAAGGTAGAGATTGGAATGCAAACGGGCCATGTAGGAGCAGTGAAGAGGACGGCTTGGACAGAAAGGCAGGTAGGAGTCAGGAAGGAAAGGAAGGTAAGGCTGCTGAGCTAGATTGGAAGCTCCTTGAGGGCAGCGATCATGGTTGGTTTTCTTTTTCCTTCTTTGTACCTCCAGGGGTGAGCACAGTGTCTAACACACAGTAAGCTCTTAATGAATGCTTGCCGATTGACTGATTGGGTCAGATTATGAAGTGTCTTAAATGCCAGGAGAAAGAAGCAGTATTTGGGCCAATAGACAGAAGGGAACCAGGGAAAGCTCTTAATGAAGCAAGCCAGCGCCAGAATAAAAGGAGCGAGGTCAAGCCCAAATCACTCCACGGGGCTGCTGGCTCCTCTGCTTGTTACCAGCCTTACCTGGGAGAATCGATGTAATTATTGCCCTGTGGGAGGGCTTGCATCCTTTCTGGGAGTTCATGTTTTTAAGAAGAAGTAGACCGCAAGCGAATCCCAGGACTTTGATGCTTGGGGTGAGGTCTAGGCTCAGAGCCGGAAAGTTGAGGCCGATGAGTAATAGGAGTTTAAAATCCAGGATGACCTGGTCAGATCAGTGGGTGGAGAAGAACAGCTGGACAATGTGACCACACCTCAAGGCTCAAAGGATCCTGGGTCCCAGAAGGGACCTCAGAGTCCAGCCACTGCAGCCCCGGCATTTTACAGAGGAGGAAACTGAGGCAAGGGAGGTGAATGGGCAGGTAGCGTTTACATTGTGCGTTAAGGTTTACAAAGCGATTTATGTGGATTATCTCATTGGATCCTCACAACAACCCTGTGAGGTGTTATTATTATCTCTATTTTACAGATGAGGGAACTGAGGCAGAGAGATTGAGTGACCTGCCCATGGTCACTCATAATATATTATTGGTAACATTGGTAACATGAGTATCAAGTGTCAGAGGCTGAATTAGAACCCGTCCACACAGACAGAAAGTGGCTTGTTCAAGGTCACATACAGGACGACAGATTTGGAGCTAGAAGGGAACTCAGGAGAACACTTAGTCTAACCCTCTTTTTTATAGGTTGGGAAACTGAGGTCCAGGTTTGTTAAGGTCGCTGAGTTCCTCTCCTCTCCTCTCTTCTCCTTTCCTCTCCTCTATCTCCTTATTTTCTCCCTCCCTGTCCCCATCTTTCTCACCCTCTCCCACCCTCTTCTCTCCTCTCTCTCCCTGTCTTCTTCCTTCCCCTCCTCCCCTCCCTCTCTCTCTCTCCCTCTCCCTCTCCACCCCTTCCCTTACCCAGCTCTGCCTCTCTCCTCTGATTTCTCTAAATAGGACTTCTCTGATAAACCTAGCTCCCTGTCCTCAGCTTGGCCTGAAGCTTGAAGCAGCTGTCCACTGGCAAGTCTTCAGAGATGGGAAAGTTCTACAGAACTCACGGCCGCACCCCAGTCTGCTCAAGGACTTGGCTTGGTTGAGTCCAATTCTCGATGGACGGATTTGTGAAGATTAATAACATTCATCTTGGCATGGGATTCCTCACTGAGTGCATTTTTTTTCCATCGCTCTGTCTTACCCAAATGACAGCCTTCTGATAGAAAAGGCTTCCTGCATAATTCCACAGGAATTCAACCGGGGACGCTTGAAACATTCCAAGGCCTCATTAGCTGCCCCCCCCCCCCCCCCCCCCCGCCAAGTCCTAGCCCTTTCTCAGCCTCCCCTTCAACCCCACCCTGTGATTAGGAAGTCAGAAGTTTCACTCTCCCCATTTTGGGAGCCCTTGAATATATATAAAATATGTTCTATTATGTTGGCTAGTTGTCATCTTTGTGATGTTCCAAGGCCAGAAGGGGGAGATTAGAGGGAGCTAGAGTAGGTAGGGAAGGCTTCCTGAAAGAAGTGGGACTCTAAGTAGGCCTGGAATATACAAAATGAATAAAAGATGATTGGGGGGCAGGGCATGAGCTGCTAAGGAGACCAGGAACAGGCCAGGATATCAGAGCATGATGGGATGAAATGACCCTCTGGTCAAAATCCCTCATTTTACATCTAAAAAAAAAATGAGACTTGGAGAGGTCTAGTAATTTTCCCAGGGTCACACAGGTAGTGTTAGGGGCTTGACGGAGAAGATGGAGAAAGAAAGAAAGGGCTTCATCATGATGAACTTTGAAGGCAATTAGGGAGTCTAAGAGATGGGGAGGAGAGGTAAGGAAAAAAGAAAAAAGAGAGATTTACATGATAACTTTATTATACATTTAAAAGGAGTAACAAGTTGTACATAATAAATTTGTAGTTTCATGTGCATCATCTTTTTTATTATAATGGAAATGCTTGTGTTATTCTATAAATTAAAAATAAACTAAATTTTTTTTAAAAAGAAGGAAGTCATTCTAGTCATATGGGACAGCCAAAGCAAAGGCCTAGCAACGGGAGATGGGGCCTCATGTCTAAGGAACAGTGAGGATGTAGCCAGGGTTATACCATCCTGCCTGTCTTTGTCTTCTTTCCTCCATCAGTGCAGTTTGACAGTGTTGGCTTCTGTGTGCCCAACATACTTTCTCAAAGGTTAGTGTGGCATTCAAGTTGAGTATCTTTGGAGATTCCTGACTCGCCCAGCCCAACAACATGAGCTTTTAGCACGCAGGCTGTTTCCCTCTCTTTGGCAAGGACCATATGCTCCATGCTCCAGGATTACCCAAGCCCCAAGCACATGACAGGCTGCAGACGGGAGCTCCCACTTGATGTGTTATGATGTGCTCAAGAAAGATTGAGTTGGCTTCTTTCAAACTCAGCCTGCTATAAATTATTCCTCGGTGAACCTAAATTGTACCTCTCTGAATTCATCTGAAGGAGGGGCCCAATCAAACATCTGATCTTAGATTGGGCCATTAATGAACCAACTTATAGGCTTTAGAAGGGAATGTCGTCGATGGAGGCGTAAACATCAGGATGCACACAAGCCTAGGCCGTCACTGGGATCCAGCCCACCAGGAAGACGCTCTAATTGTTTATCCCCCCCTTCCCACTTTCCATTCCATCTCGCACATCCAAATCACATGCAATTTTTCAAAATGGCACATGTCCAGTATTTCAGGTTGTGCTCAGTTACATCTGGACATGGGTCAGATAGGACTGGAAGAAATCAAATGGACTCTCTATGAATTCCTGTTACGACCGTGGCCTGGGTAAAATAGTCTCATTATGCACAGATAGTGAACAGGCTTAAACACTTATCTGACCCCAGATGCATTAACATAATAATCACAGTCTCTGTATTACAACACTTCCTAATGCCTTCTTTCCACACGCCTCTATATAGTGGGCACATGCCTGTGGTGGCTTTTAACAGGAGAGAGCTATAAGCTGGTGACACGCAGATGTTGCCAGATTACCCATCTGCTCTCCATGGCTGTATACAGGCCTCCATTCTGGGAGTGCCCTTGGACTTCAAAGGGATGACTGAGGTGGGATGTGTCTCATTAGGCAGCCTATATAGAGGCTCTTTGTTTGCTCTCCTTATACTTGCATGGTCCCCGATGCCCAGCTGGGCAATAAAACTCTGGAGATGTTTGCAGGGATGGAGCTACCCTCATGGCCTTGCACGATAATCTCCCCACATCCTTCATTCCATCCAGACTGGTCTATTTGTTCTCTGCACAGAACATTCCATCTCCCAGCTTCTATCCCCCAATTCTTGCACCCTCTTTCCCCTTTGGCCTCTCATAGAATTCACAGCTTCCTTCAAAGCTTAGCACAAGAGTCTTATCCTGTATAACAAGGGCTTTCCTGATGCCATCACTTGATAGGGTCATGATGTATCTTGCCCCCATGCCTGGAAAGCGTTCTCTCCTCACTCTCTCCTTGTAGAAAAAAAAAAACCCTTAGCTTCCTTCAAAGCGAAGATGAAATGCTACAGGCTCCAAAGGGACTCCTTGCTCATCCCCCCATCCCTCAGTTTGTACTGGCCTTCTCCCCTCAGAAATGACTCCACACCTACTTTTCTATTGTTTTGTACTTAACTTCTTTGTGTACATGTTGTCTCCAGTAAAATGGAAGCTTCTTGAACATGTGTGTGTGTGTGTGTGTGTGTGTGTTTCCAGCACCCAAGCACAATGCCTAGCCTGTGGTATACCCTAAATAAATGCTGCCAAATCTATAAAACATTAAAAAGATACGCAGGATAAAACAGAAAAGAAATTCAGAAGGGGATACAAACAAACAAGGGCACTTTTGTTACTATCTTGTTTAATTTAATATGCCCTTTAAAATGCTTCAGAAGTTCATGGTTTTGTACACAACACTCTTAAAAATCCTCTGCTGTTGTAATGTTTATGCATGTTGATGATTTCATTCATAATAAAAAAGAAATTGGAGTTCTTTGTTAGATGGGGTTGCTCATTGGAAGTGGGGAGAGAGAGACACACAGGGAAGTTTAGGTGATGTAATGAAAAAAGTCAATGGAATTTATTTAAAAAAAGAATTTGGAAGAAAACGTGGGCTGGCCATATGGGAAAGGCAAGGGGTGGCAGGTGGATTGCTGGAGGGCACCATCGGTACCATTACCTTGTTATGATGAAGTGACAAAGGCTCCCGGTACATTGAGCAAAACCCAGATCTATGGGAGGACAAAAATAAAACTCCAGCTGGATGGGCAGATGAGGATGGGCTGCAATCTGCAGTGTCCGAGAGAGGTCAGGGGTCTATTGGAGTATATGTGTAAAAAAGAAAATGAAGAAAATAACCCAACTTGTTTAATGAATGAATGAATGAACGAATGATGAATTTCCAAGAATCAAGCATGACTTGGTGATTTGGGGCCACCACTTCAGCTCCTCCCGCCAATGATATTGGAAGAGACTTCAGTGGTTTAGTCCAACCCATACACAAAAGTAATCCCCATTATAACATACCCAACGTGTTCATCTAGCCTCTACTCGAAG